>NC_064921.1:4043348-4676518 GCF_023897955.1 Schistocerca gregaria
TGATCGTCGAGGGAACTCTGAATAGTGCACGGTACATCCAAACCGCCATCGAACCCATCGTTCTACCATTCCTAGACCGGCAAGGGAACTTGCTGTTCCAACAGGACAATGCACGTCCGCATGTATCCCGTGCCACCCAACGTGCTCTAGAAGGTGTAAGTCAACTACCCTGGCCAGCAAGATCTCCGGATCTGTCCCCCATTGAGCATGTTTGGGACTGGATGAAGCGTCGTCTCACGCGGTCTACACGTCCAGGACGAACGCTGGTCCAACTGAGGCGCCAGGTGGAAATAGCATGGCAAGCCGTTCCACAGGACTACATCCAGCATCTCTACGATCGTCTCCATGGGAGAATAGCAGCCTGCATTGCTGCGAAAGGTGGATATACACTGTACTAGTGCCGACATTGTGCATTCTCTGTTGCCTGTGTCTATGTGCCTGTGGTTCCGTCAGTGTGATCATGTGATGTATCTGACCCCAGGAATGTGTCAATAAAGTTTCCTCTCGCTAGGACAATGAATTCACGGTGTTCTTATTTCAATTTCCAGGAGTGTACTATAGAGGAATGTGCGCATGGTGACTGTTGCATTCAATCCCGATGCAATTTCTGTGTTTTCATCAACACTCTGATTGTCCACAGATTACAGAATGCCTCCAGATGTGTATCGGAAACTACTATTGGTCTTCCAGGGAACGATCAAAGCGTAAACTGTTTGAGACATTACTCCCATGGAGGAAAGTGCGCATGGTGACTGTTGTTTTAAATCCCGATGCAATTTCTGTGTTTCATCAACTCTCTGATCATCCACAGATTACAGAATGCCTCCAGATGAGCATCGGAAACTACTACTGGTCTTCCAGGGAACGATGAAAGCGTAGACTGTTTGAGACATTACTCCCATGGAGGAAAGTGTGCATGGCGACTGTTGTATTCAATCCCGATGCAATTTCTGTGTTTCATCAATACTCTGATAGTCCACAGATTACAGAATGGCTACAGATGTGCATCGGAAACTACTACTGGTCTTCCAGGGAACGATCAAAGCGTAGGATGTTCGAGATATTACTCGCATTGAGGAAAGTGCGCATGGTGACTGTTGTATTCAATCCCCATGCGATAACTGTGTTTCATCGACACTCTGATAGACCACAGATTAAAAAATGCTTCCAAATGTGCATCGGAAACTACTACTGGTCTTCCAGGGAACGATCAAAGCGTAAACTGTTTGAGACATTACACCCATGGAGGAAAGTGCGCATGGTGACTGTTGTATTCAATCTCGATGCAATTTCTGTGTTTCATCAACACTCTGATAGTCCGCAGATTACAAAATGACTCAAGATGTGCAACGGAAATTACTACTGGTCTTCCTGGGAACGATCAAAGCGTAGACTGTTTGAGACATTACTCCCCTTGGAGGAAAGTGTGCATGGTGACTGTTGTATTCAATCCCGATGCAATTTTTTTTTTATCAACACTCTGGTAGTCCACAGATTACAGAATGCCTCCAGATGTGCATCGGCAACTACTACTGGTCTTCCAGGGAACGATCAAAACGTAGACTGTTTGAGACATTACTCCTATGGAGGAAAGTGCGCATGCTGACTGTTGTATTCAATCCCGATGCGGTAACTGTACTTCATCGACACTATGATAGTCCACAGATTAAAAAATGCTTCCAGATGAGCATCGGAAACTACTACTGGTCTTCCAGGGAACGATCAAAGCGTAAACTGTTTGAGACTTTACTACAATAGAGGAATGTGCGCATGGTGACTGTTCCATTCAATCCCGATGCAATTTCTGCGTTTCATCAACACTCTGATTGTCCACAGATTACAGAATGCCTCCAGATGTGTATCGGAAACTACTATTGGTCTTCCTGGGAACGATCAAAGCGTAAACTGTTTGAGACATTACTCCCATGGAGGAAAGTGCGCATGGTGACTGTTGTATTCAATCCCGATGCAATTTCTGTGTTTCATCAACTCTCTGATCATGCACAGATTACAGAATGCCTCCAGATGTGCATCGGAAACTACTACTGGTTCTCCAGGGAAAGACCAAATCGTAGACTGTTTGAGACATCACTCCCATAGAGGAAAGTGCACATCGTGACTGTTGTATTCACTCCTGATCCAATATCTGTGTTTCATCAACACTCTGATTGTCCACAGATTACAGAATGCCTCCAGATGTGTATCGGGAACTACTACCGGTCTTCCTGAGAACGATCAAAGCGTAGACTGTTTGAGACATTACTCCCATGGAGGAAACTGCGCATTGTGACTGTTATATTCAATCAAGATGCATTTTCTGTGTTTCATCAACTCTCTGATCGTCCACAGATTACAGAATGCCTTCAGATGTGCATCGGAAGCTACTACTGGTGTTCCAGGGAACGATGAAAGCGTAGACTGTTTGAGACATTACTCCCATAAAGGAAAGTGCACATGGTGACTGTTGTATTCAATCTCAATGCAATTTCTGTGTTTCATCAACACTCTGATAGTCCACTGATTACAGAATGCCTCCAGATGTGCATCGGAGATTACTACTGGTCTTCCAGGGAACGATCAAAGCGTAAACTGTTTGAGACATTACTCCCATGGAGCAAAGTGCTCATGGTGACTGTTGTATTCAATCCCGATGCAATTTCTGTGTTTCATCAACTCTCTGATAGTCCACAGAATACAGAATGCCTCCAGATGTGCATCGGAAACTACTACTGGTCTTCCAGGGAACGATGAAAGCGTAGACTGTTTGAGACATTACTCCCATGGAGGAAAGTGTGCATGGTGACTGTTGTATTCAATCTCGATGCAATTTCTGTGTTTCATCAACACTCTGATAGTCCACAGATTACAGAATGCCTCCAGATGTGCATCGGAAACTACTACTGGTCTTCCAGGGAACGATCAAAACGTAGACTGTTTGAGACATTACTCCTATGGAGGAAAGTGCGCATGCTGACTGTTGTATTCAATCCCGATGCGATAACTGTATTTCATCGACACTATGATAGTCCACAGATTAAAAAATGCTTCCAGATGTGCATCGGAAACTACTACTGGTCTTCCAGGGAACGATCAAAGCGTAGACTGTTTGAGACATTACTCCTATGGAGTGAAGTGCGCATGGTGACTCTTGTATTCAATCCCGATGCGATAACTGTGTTTCATCTACACTCTGATAGTCCACAGATTAAAAAATGCTTCCAGATGTGCATCGGAAAGTACTACTGGTCTTCCAGGGAACGATCAAAGCGTACACTATTTGTGACATAACTACTATAGAGGAATGTGCGCATGGTGACTGTTGCATTCAATCCCGATGCAATTTCTGTGTTTCATCAACACTCTGATTGTCCACAGATTACAGAATGCCTCCAGATGTGTATCGGAAACTACTATTGGTCTTCCAGGGAACGATCAAAGCGTAAACTGTTTGAGACATTACTCCCATGGAGGAAAGTGCGCATGGTGACTGTTGTTTTAAATCCCGATGCAATTTCTGTGTTTCATCAACTCTCTGATCATCCACAGATTACAGAATGCCTCCAGATGTGCATCGGAAACTACTACTGGTCTTCCAGGGAACGATGAAAGCGTAGACTGTTTGAGACATTACTCCCATGGAGGAAAGTGTGCATGGCGACTGTTGTATTCAATCCCGATGCAATTTCTGTGTTTCATCAATACTCTGATAGTCCACAGATTACAGAATGGCTACAGATGTGCATCGGAAACTACTACTGGTCTTCCAGGGAACGATCAAAGCGTAGGCTGTTCGAGATATTACTCCCATTGAGGAAAGTGCGCATGGTGACTGTTGTATTCAATCCCCATGCGATAACTGTGTTTCATCGACACTCTGATAGACCACAGATTAAAAAATGCTTCCAAATGTGCATCGGAAATACTACTGGTCTTCCAGGGAACGATCAAAGCGTAAACTGTTTGAGACATTACACCCATGGAGGAAAGTGCGCATGGTGACTGTTGTATTCAATCTCGATGCAATTTCTGTGTTTCATCAACACTCTGATAGTCCGCAGATTACAAAATGACTCAAGATGTGCAACGGAAATTACTACTGGTCTTCCTGGGAACGATCAAAGCGTAGACTGTTTGAGACATTACTCCCCTTGGAGGAAAGTGTGCATGGTGACTGTTCCATTCAATCCCGATGCAATTTCTGCGTTTCATCAACACTCTGATTGTCCACAGATTACAGAATGCCTCCAGATGTGTATCGGAAACTACTATTGGTCTTCCTGGGAACGATCAAAGCGTAAACTGTTTGAGACATTACTCCCATGGAGGAAAGTGCGCATGGTGACTGTTGTATTCAATCCCGATGCAATTTCTGTGTTTCATCAACTCTCTGATCATGCACAGATTACAGAATGCCTCCAGATGTGCATCGGAAACTACTACTGGTTCTCCAGGGAAAGACCGAATCGTAGACTGTTTGAGACATCACTCCCATAGAGGAAAGTGCACATCGTGACTGTTGTATTCACTCCTGATCCAATATCTGTGTTTCATCAACACTCTGATTGTGCACAGATTACAGAATGCCTCCAGATGTGTATCGGGAACTACTACCGGTCTTCCTGAGAACGATCAAAGCGTAGACTGTTTGAGACATTACTCCCATGGAGGAAACTGCGCATTGTGACTGTTATATTCAATCAAGATGCATTTTCTGTGTTTCATCAACTCTCTGATCGTCCACAGATTACAGAATGCCTTCAGATGTGCATCGGAAACTACTACTGGTGTTCCAGGGAACGATGAAAGCGTAGACTGTTTGAGACATTACTCCCATAAAGGAAAGTGCGCATGGTGACTGTTGTATTTAATCTCAATGCAATTTCTGTGTTTCATCAACACTCTGATAGTCCACTGATTACAGAATGCCTCCAGCTGTGCATCGGAGATTACTACTGGTCTTCCAGGGAACGATTAAAGCTTAAACCGTTTGAGACATTACTCCCATGGAGGAAAGTGCTCATGGTGACAGTTGTATTCAATCCCGATGCAATTTCTGTGTTTCATCAACTCTCTGATAGTCCACAGATTACAGAATGCCTCCAGATGTGCATCGGAAACTACTACTGGTCTTCCAGGGAACGATGAAAGCGTAGACTGTTTGAGACATTACTCCCATGGAGGAAAGTGTGCATGGTGACTGTTGTATTCAATCCCGATGCAATTTCTGTGTTTCATCAATACTCTGATAGTTCACAAATTACAGAATGGCTCCAGATGTGCATCGGAAACTACTACTGGTCTTCCAGGGAACGATCAAATCGTAGCCTGTTTGAGATATTACTCGCATTGAGGAAAGTGCGCACGGTGACTGTTGTATTCACTCCTGATCCAATATCTGTGTTTCATCAACACTCTGATTGTCCACAGATTACAGAATGCCACCAGATGTGCATCGGAACTACTACTGGTCTTCGAGGGAACGATCAAAGCGTAGACTGTTTGAGACATCACTCCCACGGAGGAAAGTGCGAATGGTGACTGTTGTAATCAACGCCGATGCAATTTCTGTGTTTCAACAACACTCAGAGAGTCCACAGATTACAGGATGCCTCCAGATGTGCATCGGAAACTACTACTGGTCTTCCAGGGAACGATCAAAGCGTAAACTGTTTGAGACAATACTCCCATGGAGGAAAGTGCGCATGGTGACTGTTGTATTCAATCCCGAAGCAATTTCAGTGTTCCTAAACACTCTGAGAGTCCACAGATTACAGAATGCCTCCAGATGTGTATCGGAAACTACTACTGGTCGTCCTGGGAACGATCAAACCGTAGACTGTTTGAGACATTACTCCCATGGAGGAAAGTGTGCATGGTGACTGTTGTATTCAATCCCGATGCCATTTCTGTGTTTCATCAATACTCTGATAGTCCACAGATTACAGAATGCCTCCAGATGTACATCGGACACTTTTACTGGTCTTCCAGGGAACGATCAAAGCGTAGACTGTTTGAGACATTACACCCATGGAGGAAAGTGCGCATGGTGACTGTTGTATTCAATCCCGAGGCAATTTCTGTGTTTCATCAACACTCTGATAGTCCACAGATTACAGAATGTCCCCAGATGTGCATCGGAAACTACTACTGGTCTTCCAGGGAACGATCAAAACGTAGACTGTTTGAGACATTACTCCTATGGAGGAAAGTGCGCATGCTGACTGTTGTATTTAATCCCGATGGGATAACTGTATTTCATCGACACTATGATAGTCCACAGATTAAAAAATGCTTCCAGATGTGCATCGGAAACTACTACTGGTCTTCCAGGGAACGATCAAAGCGTAGACTGTTTGAGACATTACTCCTATAGAGTAAAGTGCGCATGGTGACTGTTGTATTCAATCTCGATGCAATTTCTGTGTTTCATCAACACTCTGATAGTCCGCAGATTACAAAATGACTCAAGATGTGCAACGGAAATTACTACTGGTCTTCCTGGGAACGATCAAAGCGTAGACTGTTTGAGACATTACTCCCCTTGGAGGAAAGTGTGCATGGTGACTGTTGTATTCAATCCCGATGCAATTTTTTTTTTATCAACACTCTGGTAGTCCACAGATTACAGAATGCCTCCAGATGTGCATCGGCAACTACTACTGGTCTTCCAGGGAACGATCAAAACGTAGACTGTTTGAGACATTACTCCTATGGAGGAAAGTGCGCATGCTGACTGTTGTATTCAATCCCGATGCGGTAACTGTATTTCATCGACACTATGATAGTCCACAGATTAAAAAATGCTTCCAGATGAGCATCGGAAACTACTACTGGTCTTCCAGGGAACGATCAAAGCGTACACTGTTTGAGACATTACTACAATAGAGGAATGTGCGCATGGTGACTGTTCCATTCAATCCCGATGCAATTTCTGCGTTTCATCAACACTCTGATTGTCCACAGATTACAGAATGCCTCCAGATGTGTATCGGAAACTACTATTGGTCTTCCTGGGAACGATCAAAGCGTAAACTGTTTGAGACATTACTCCCATGGAGGAAAGTGCGCATGGTGACTGTTGTATTCAATCCCGATGCAATTTCTGTGTTTCATCAACTCTCTGATCATGCACAGATTACAGAATGCCTCCAGATGTGCATCGGAAACTACTACTGGTTCTCCAGGGAAAGACCAAATCGTAGACTGTTTGAGACATCACTCCCATAGAGGAAAGTGCACATCGTGACTGTTGTATTCACTCCGGATCCAATATCTGTGTTTCATCAACACTCTGATTGTCCACAGATTACAGAATGCCTCCAGATGTGTATCGGGAACTACTACCGGTCTTCCTGAGAACGATCAAAGCGTAGACTGTTTGAGACATTACTCCCATGGAGGAAACTGCGCATTGTGACTGTTATATTCAATCAGGATGCATTTTCTGTGTTTCATCAACTCTCTGATCGTCCACAGATTACAGAATGCCTTCAGATGTGCATCGGAAACTACTACTGGTGTTCCAGGGAACGATGAAAGCGTAGACTGTTTGAGACATTACTCCCATAAAGGAAAGTGCGCATGGTGACTGTTGTATTCAATCTCAATGCAATTTCTGTGTTTCATCAGCACTCTGATAGTCCACTGATTACAGAATGCCTCCAGATGTGCATCGGAGATTACTACTGGTCTTCCAGGGAACGATCAAAGCGTAAACTGTTTGAGACATTACTCCCATGGAGGAAAGTGCTCATGGTGACTGTTGTATTCAATCCCGATGCAATTTCTGTGTTTCATCAACTCTCTGATAGTCCACAGATTACAGAATGCCTCCAGATGTGCATCAGAAACTACTACTGGTCTTCCAGGGAACGATGAAAGCGTAGACTGTTTGAGACATTACTCCCATGGAGGAAAGTGTGCATGGTGACTGTTGTATTCAATCCCGATGCAATTTCTGTGTTTCATCAATACTCTGATAGTTCACAGATTACAGAATGGCTCCAGATGTGCATCGGAAACTACTACTGGTCTTCCAGGGAACGATCAAATCGTAGCCTGTTTGAGATATTACTCGCATTGAGGAAAGTGCGCACGGTGACTGTTGTATTCACTCCTGATCCAATATCTGTGTTTCATCAACACTCTGATTGTCCACAGATTACAGAATGCCACCAGATGTGCATCGGAACTACTACTGGTCTTCGAGGGAACGATCAAAGCGTAGACTGTTTGAGACATCACTCCCACGGAGGAAAGTGCGAATGGTGACTGTTGTATTCAACCCCGATGCAATTTCTGTGTTTCAACAACACTCAGAGAGTCCACAGATTACAGGATGCCTCCAGATGTGCATCGGAAACTACTACTGGTCTTCCAGGGAACGATCAAAGCGTAAACTGTTTGAGACAATACTCCCATGGAGGAAAGTGCGCATGGTGACTGTTGTATTCAATCCCGAAGCAATTTCAGTGTTCCTAAACACTCTGAGAGTCCACAGATTACAGAATGCCTCCAGATGTGTATCGGAAACTACTACTGGTCGTCCTGGGAACGATCAAAGCGTAGACTGTTTGAGACATTACTCCCATGGAGGAAAGTGTGCATGGTGACTGTTGTATTCAATCCCGATGCCATTTCTGTGTTTCATCAATACTCTGATAGTCCACAGATTACAGAATGTCTCCAGATGTACATCGGACACTTTTACTGGTCTTCCAGGGAACGATCAAAGCGTAGACTGTTTGAGACATTACACCCATGGAGGAAAGTGCGCATGGTGACTGTTGTATTCAATCCCGAGGCAATTTCTGTGTTTCATCAACACTCTGATAGTCCACAGATTACAGAATGCCCCCAGATGTGCATCGGAAACTACTACTGGTCTTCCAGGGAACGATCAAAACGTTGACTGTTTGAGACATTACTCCTATGGAGGAAAGTGCGCATGCTGACTGTTGTATTTAATCCCGATGCGATAACTGTATTTCATCGACACTATGATAGTCCACAGATTAAAAAATGCTTCCAGATGTGCATCGGAAACTACTACTGGTCTTCCAGGGAACGATCAAAGCGTAGACTGTTTGAGACATTACTCCTATAGAGTAAAGTGCGCATGGTGACTGTTGTATTCAATCCCGATGCGATAACTGTCTTTCATCAACACTCTGGTAGTCCACAGATTGAAAAATGCTTCCAGATGTGCATCGGAAACTACTACTGGTCTTCCAGGGAACGATCAAAGCGTAGACTGTTTGGGACATCACTCCCACGGAGGAAAGTGCGAATGGTGACTGTTGTATTCAACCCCGATGCAATTTCTGTGTTTCAACAACACTCACAGAGTCCACAGATTACAGGATGCCTCCAGATGTGCATCGGAAACTACTACTGGTCTTCCAGGGAACGATCAAAGCGTAAACTGTTTGAGACAATACTCCCATGGAGGAAAGTGCGCATGGTGACTGTTGTATTCAATCCCGAAGCAATTTCAGTGTTCCTAAACACTCTGAGAGTCCACAGATTACAGAATGCCTCCAGATGTGTATCGGAAACTACTACTGGTCGTCCTGGGAACGATCAAAGCGTAGACTGTTTGAGACATTACTCCCATGGAGGAAATTGTGCATGGTGACTGTTGTATTCAATCACGATGCCATTTCTGTGTTTCATCAATACTCTGATAGTCCACAGATTACAGAATGCCTCCAGATGTACATCGGACACTTTTACTGGTCTTCCAGGGAACGATCAAAGCGTAGACTGTTTGAGACATTACACCCATGGAGGAAAGTGCGCATGGTGACTGTTGTATTCAATCCCGAGGCAATTTCTGTGTTTCATCAACACTCTGATAGTCCACAGATTACAGAATGCCCCCAGATGTGCATCGGAAACTACTACTGGTCTTCCAGGGAACGATCAAAACGTAGACTGTTTGAGACATTACTCCTATGGAGGAAAGTGCGCATGCTGACTGTTGTATTTAATCCCGATGCGATAACTGTATTTCATCGACACTATGATAGTCCACAGATTAAAAAATGCTTCCAGATGTGCATCGGAAACTACTACTGGTCTTCCAGGGAACGATCAAAGCGTAGACTGTTTGAGACATTACTCCTATAGAGTAAAGTGATCATGGTGACTGTTGTATTCAATCCCGATGCGATAACTGACTTTCATCAACACTCTGGTAGTCCACAGATTAAAAAATGCTTCCAGATGTGCATCGGAAACTACTACTGGTCTTCCAGTGAACGATCAAAGCGTAGGCTGATCGAGATATTACTCGCATTGAGGAAAGTGCGCATGGTGACCGTTGTTTTCAATCCCCATGCGATAACTGTGTTTCATCGACACTCTGATAGTCCACAGATTAAAAAATGACTCAAGATGTGCAACGGAAATTACTACTTGTCTTCCTGGGAACGATTAAAGCGTAGACTGTTTGAGACATTACTCCCCTTGGAGGAAATTGTGCATGGTGACTGTTGTATTCAATCCCGATGAAATTTTGGTTTCATCAACACTCTGGTAGTCCACAGATTACAGAATGCCTCCAGATGTGCATCGGCAACTACTACTGGTCTTCCAGAGAACGATCAATTCGTAAACTGTTTGAGACAATACTCCCATGGAGGAAAGTGCGCATGGTGACCGTTGTATTCAATCCTGAAGCAATTTCTGTGTTCCTAAACACTCTGATAGTCCACAGATTACAGAATGCCTCCAGATGTGTATCGGAAACTACTACTGGTCGTCCTGGGAACGATCAAAGCGTAGACTGTTTGAGACATTACTCACATGGAGGAAACTGCGCATGGTGACTGTTGTATTCAATCCCGATGCTATTTCTTTGTTTTATCAACACTCTGATGGTCCACAGATTACAGAATGCCTACAGATATGCATCGGAAACTACTACTGGTTTTCCAGGGAACGATCAAATCGTAGACTCTTTGAGACATTACACCCATGGAGGAAAGTGCGCATGGTAACTGTTGTATTCAATCCTGATGCAATTTCTGTGTTTCATTAACACTCTTATAGTCCACAGATTACAGCATGCCTCCAGATTTGCATCGGAAACTTCTACTGGTCTTCCAGGGAAAGACCAAAGCGTAGACTGTTTGTGACATTACTCCCATGGGGGAAAGTGTGCATGATGACTGTTGAATTCAATCCCGGTGCTATTTTGGTATCATCAACACTCTGATAGTCCACAGAATACAGAATGCCTCCAGATGTGTATCGGAAACTACTACTGGTCCTCCAGGGAAAGACCAAAGCGTAGACTGTTTGTGACATTACTCCCATGGGGGAAAGTGTGCATGATGACTGTTGTATTCAATCCCGGTGCTATTTTGGTATCATCAACACTCTGATAGTCCACAGAATACAGAATGCCTCCAGATGTGTATCGGAAACTACTACTGGTCTTCCTGACAGCGATCAAAGCGTAGACTGTTTGAGACATCACTCCCATGGAGGAAAGTGCACATGGTGACTGTTGTATTCACTCCCGATGCAATATCTGTGTTTCATCAACACTCTGATTGTCCACAGATTAAAGAATGGCGCCAGATGTGCATCGGAAACTACTACTGGTCTTCCTGGGAACGATCAAAGCGTAGACTGTTTGAGACATTACTCCCATGGAGGAAAGTGCGCATGGTGACTGTTGTACTCAATCCCGAAGCAATTTCTGTGTTCCTAAACACTCTTATAGTCCACAGATTACAGAATGCCTCCAGATGTGTATCGGAAACTACTAGTGGTCTTCCTGAGAACGATCAAAGCGTAGACTGTTTGAGACATTACTCCCATGGAGGAAACTGCGCATGGTGACTGTTGTATTCAATCCCGATGCAATTTCTGTGTTTCATCAACTCTCTGATCGTCCACAGATCACAGAATGCCTCCAGATGTGCATCGGAAACTACTACTGGTATTCCAGGGAACGATGAAAGCGTAGACTGTTTGAGACATTACTCGCATGGAGGAAAGTGCGCATGCTGACTGTTGTATTCAATCCCGATGCGATAACTGTGTTTCATCGACACTATGATAGTCCTCAGATTAAAAAATGCTTCCAGATGTGCATCGGAAACTACTACTGGTCGTCCTGGGAACGATCAAAGTGTAGACTGTTTGAGAATTACTCCCATGGAGAAAAGTGCGCATGGTTACTGTAGTATTCAATTCCGATGCAATATCTGTGTTTCATGAACACTCTGATAGTCCACAGATTACAGAATACCTCCAGATGTGTATCGGAAACTACTACTGGTCTTTCTGAGAACGATCAAAGCGTAGACTGTTTGAGACATTACTCCCATGGAGGAAACTGCGCATTGTGACTGTTATATTCAATCAAGATGCAATATCTGTGTTTCATCAATACTCTGATAGTTCACAGATTACAGAATGGCTCCAGATGTGCATCGGAAACTACTACTGGTCTTCCAGGAAACGATCAAATCGTAGGCTGTTTGAGATATTACTCGCATTGAGGAAAGTGCGCACGGTGACTGTTGTATTCACTCCTGATCCAATATCTGTGTTTCATCAACACTCTGATTGTCCACAGATTACAGAATGCCACCAGATGTGCATCGGAACTACTACTGGTCTTCGAGGGAACGATCAAAGCGTAGACTGTTTGAGACATCACTCCCACGGAGGAAAGTGCGAATGGTGACTGTTGTATTCAACCCCGATGCAATTTCTGTGTTTCAACAACACTCAGAGAGTCCACAGATTACAGGATGCCTCCAGATGTGCATCGGAAACTACTACTGGTCTTCCAGGGAACGATCAAAGCGTAAACTGTTTGAGACAATACTCCCATGGAGGAAAGTGCCCATGGTGACTGTTGTATTCAATCCCGAAGAAATCTCAGTGTTCTTAAACACTCTGAGAGTCCACAGATTACAGAATGCCTCCAGATGTGTATCGGAAACTACTACTGGTCGTCCTGGGAACGATCAAAGCGTAGACTGTTTGAGACATTACTCCCATGGAGGAAAGTGTGCATGGTGACTGTTGTATTCAATCCCGATGCCATTTCTGTGTTTCATCAATACTCTGATAGTCCACAGATTACAGAATGCCTCCAGATGTACATCGGACACTTTTACTGGTCTTCCAGGGAACGATCAAAGCGTAGACTGTTTGAGACATTACACCCATGGAGGAAAGTGCGCATGGTGACTGTTGTATTCAATCCCGAGGCAATTTCTGTGTTTCATCAACACTCTGATAGTCCACAGATTACAGAATGCCCCCAGATGTGCATCGGAAACTGCTACTGGTCTTCCAGGGAACGATCAAAACGTAGACTGTTTGAGACATTATTCCTATGGAGGAAAGTGCGCATGCTGACTGTTGTATTTAATCCCGATGCGATAACTGTATTTCATCGACACTATGATAGTCCACAGATTAAAAAATGCTTCCAGATGTGCATCGGAAACTACTACTGGTCTTCCAGGGAACGATCAAAGCGTAGACTGTTTGAGACATTACTCCTATAGAGTAAAGTGCGCATGGTGACTGTTGTATTCAATCCCGATGCGATAACTGTCTTTCATCAACACTCTGGTAGTCCACAGATTGAAAAATGCTTCCAGATGTGCATCGGAAACTACTACTGGTCTTCCAGGGAACGATCAAAGCGTAGACTGTTTGGGACATCACTCCCACGGAGGAAAGTGCGAATGGTGACTGTTGTATTCAACCCCGATGCAATTTCTGTGTTTCAACAACACTCAAGGAGTCCACAGAATACAGGATGCCTCCAGATGTGCATCGGAAACTACTACTGGTCTTCCAGGGAACGATCAAAGCGTAAACTGTTTGAGACAATACTCCCATGGAGGAAAGTGCGCATGGTGACTGTTGTATTCAATCCCGAAGCAATTTCAGTGTTCCTAAACACTCTGAGAGTCCACAGATTACAGAATGCCTCCAGATGTGTATCGGAAACTACTACTGGTCGTCCTGGGAACGATCAAAGCGTAGACTGTTTGAGACATTACTCCCATGGAGGAAAGTGTGCATGGTGACTGTTGTATTCAATCCCGATGCCATTTCTGTGTTTCATCAATACTCTGATAGTCCACAGATTACAGAATGCCTCAAGATGTACATCGGACACTTTTACTGGTCTTCCAGGGAACGATCAAAGCGTAGACTGTTTGAGACATTACACCCATGGAGGAAAGTGCGCATGGTGACTGTTGTATTCAATCCCGAGGCAATTTCTGTGTTTCATCAACACTCTGATAGTCCACAGATTGCAGAATGCCCCCAGATGTGCATCGGAAACTACTACTGGTCTTCCAGGGAACGATCAAAACGTAGACTGTTTGAGACATTACTCCTATGGAGGAAAGTGCGCATGCTGACTGTTGTATTTAATCCCGATGCGATAACTGTATTTCATCGACACTATGATAGTCCACAGATTAAAAAATGCTTCCAGATGTGCATCGGAAACTACTACTGGTCTTCCAGGGAACGATCAAAGCGTAGACTGTTTGAGACATTACTCCTATAGAGTAGAGTGCGCATGGTGACTGTTGTATTCAATCCCGATGCGATAACTGTCTTTCATCAACACTCTGGTAGTCCACAGATTAAAAAATGCTTCCAGATGTGCATCGGAAACTACTACTGGTCTTCCAGGGAACGATGAAAGCGTAGACTGTTTGAGACATTACTCCCACGGAGGAAAGTGTGCATGGTGACGGTTGTATTCAATCCCGATGCAATTTCTGTGTTTCATCAATACTCTGATAGTCCAGAGATTACAGAATGGCTCCAGATGTTCATCGGAAACTACTACTGGTCTTCCAGTGAACGATCAAAGCGTAGGCTGATCGAGATATTACTCGCATTGAGGAAAGTGCGCATGGTGACCGTTGTTTTCAATCCCCATGCGATAACTGTGTTTCATCGACACTCTGATAGTCCACAGATTAAAAAATGACTCAAGATGTGCAACGGAAATTACTACTTGTCTTCCTGGGAACGATCAAAGCGTAGACTGTTTGAGACATTACTCCCCTTGGAGGAAATTGTGCATGGTGACTGTTGTATTCAATCCCGATGAAATTTTGGTTTCATCAACACTCTGGTAGTCCACAGATTACAGAATGCCTCCAGATGTGCATCGGCAACTACTACTGGTCTTCCAGAGAACGATCAATTCGTAAACTGTTTGAGACAATACTCCCATGGAGGAAAGTGCGCATGGTGACTGTTGTATTCAATCCTGAAGCAATTTCTGTGTTCCTAAACACTCTGATAGTCCACAGATTACAGAATGCCTCCAGATGTGTATCGGAAACTACTACTGGTCGTCCTGGGAACGATCAAAGCGTAGACTGTTTGAGACATTACTCACATGGAGGAAACTGCGCATGGTGACTGTTGTATTCAATCCCGATGATATTTCTTTGTTTTATCAACACTCTGATGGTCCACAGATTACAGAATGCCTACAGATGTGCATCGGAAACTACTACTGGTTTTCCAGGGAACGATCAAATCGTAGACTCTTTGAGACATTACACCCATGGAGGAAAGTGCGCATGGTAACTGTTGTATTCAATCCTGATGCAATTTCTGTGTTTCATTAACACTCTTATAGTCCACAGATTACAGCATGCCTCCAGATTTGCATCGGAAACTACTACTGGTCTTCCAGGGAAAGACCAAAGCGTAGACTGTTTGTGACATTACTCCCATGGGGGAAAGTGTGCATGATGACTGTTGTATTCAATCCCGGTGCTATTTTGGTATCATCAACACTCTGATAGTCCACAGAATACAGAATGCCTCCAGATGTGTATCGGAAACTACTACTGGTCTTCCAGGGAAAGACCAAAGCGTAGACTGTTTGTGACATTACTCCCATGGGGGAAAGTGTGCATGATGACTGTTGTATTCAATCCCGGTGCTATTTTGGTATCATCAACACTCTGATAGTCCACAGAATACAGAATGCCTCCAGATGTGTATCGGAAACTACTACTGGTGTTCCTGACAACGATCAAAGCGTAGACTGTTTGAGACATCACTCCCATGGAGGAAAGTGCACATGGTGACTGTTGTATTCACTCCCGATGCAATATCTGTGTTTCATCAACACTCTGATTGTAAACAGATTAAAGAATGTCGCCAGATGTGCATCGGAAACTACTACTGGTCTTCCTGGGAACGATCAAAGCGTAGACTGTTTGAGACATTACTCCCATGGAGGAAAGTGCGCATGGTGACTGTTGTACTCAATCCCGAAGCAATTTCTGTGTTCCTAAACACTCTTATAGTCCACAGATTACAGAATGCCTCCAGATGTGTATCGGAAACTACTAGTGGTCTTCCTGAGAACGATCAAAGCGTAGACTGTTTGAGACATTACTCCCATGGAGGAAACTGCGCATAGTGACTGTTGTATTCAATCCCGATGCAATTTCTGTGTTTCATTAACTCTCTGATCGTCCACAGATCACAGAATGCCTCCAGATGTGCATCGGAAACTACTACTGGTATTCCAGGGAACGATGAAAGCGTAGACTGTTTGAGACATTACTCGCATGGAGGAAAGTGCGCATGCTGACTGTTGTATTCAATCCCGATGCGATAACTGTGCTTCATCGACACTATGATAGTCCTCAGATTAAAAAATGCTTCCAGATGTGCATCGGAAACTACTACTGGTCGTCCTGGGAACGATCAAAGTGTAGACTGTTTGAGATTTACTCCCATGGAGAAAAGTGCGCATGGTGACTGTAGTATTCAATTCCGATGCAATATCTGTGTTTCATGAACACTCTGATAGTCCACAGATTACAGAATGCCTCCAGATGTGTATCGGAAACTACTACTGGTCTTCCTGAGAACGATCAAAGCGTAGACTGTTTGAGACATTACTCCCATGGAGGAAACTGCGCATTGTGACTGTTATATTCAATCAAGATGCAATATCTGTGTTTCATCAACTCTCTGATCGTCCACAGATTACAGAATGCCTCCAGATGTGCATCGGAAACTGCTACTGGTGTTCCAGGGAGCGATGAAAGCGTAGACTGTTTGAGACATTACTTCTATGGAGGAAAGTGCGCATGGTGACTGTTGTATTCAATCTCAATGCAATTTCTGTGTTTCATCAACACTCTGATAGTCCACTGATTACAGAATGCCTCCAGATGTGCATCGGAGACTACTACTGGTCTTCCAGGGAACGATCAAAGCGTAAACTGTTTGAGACATTACTCCCATGGAGGAAAGTGCGCATGGTGACTGTTGTATTCAATCCCGATGCAATTTCTGTGTTTCATCAACACTCTGATGGTCCACAGATTACAGAATGCCTCCAGATGTGCATCGGAAACTACTACTGGTCTCCCAGATAACGATGAAAGCGTAGACTGTTTGAGACATTACTCCCATGGAGGAAAGTGTGCATGGTGACTGTTGTATTCAATCCCGATGCAATTTCTGTGTTTCATCAATACCCTGATAGTTCACAGATTGCAGAATGGCTCCAGATGTGCATCGGAAACTACTACTGGTCTTCCAGGGAACGATCAAAGCGTAGGCTGTTTGAGATATTACTCGCATTGAGGAAAGTGCGCACGGTGACTGTTGTATTCAATCCCGATGCGATAACTGTGTTTCATCAACACTCTGATAGTCCACAGATAAAATAATTTTTCCAGATGTGCATCGGAAACTAATACTGGTCTTCCAGGGAACGATCAAAGCGTACACTGTTTGAGACATTACTACCATGGAGGAATGTGCGCATGGTGACTGTTGTATTCAATCCCGATGCAATTTCTGTGTTTCATCAATACCCTGATAGTTCACAGAATACAGAATGGCTCCAGATGTGCATCGGAAACTACTACTGGTCTTCGAGGGAACGATCAAAGTGTAGACTGTTTGAGACATCACTCCCACGGAGGAAAGTGCGAATGGTGACTGTTGTATTCAATCCCGATGCAATTTCTGTGTTTTAACAACACTCAGAGAGTCCACAGACTACAGGATGCCTCCAGATGTGCATCGGAAACTACTACTGGTCTTCCAGGGAACGATCAAAGCGTAAACTGTTTGAGACAATACTCCCACGGAGGAAAGTGCGAATGGTGACTGTTGTAATCAACGCCGATGCAATTTCTGTGTTTCAACAACACTCAGAGAGTCCACAGATTACAGGATGCCTCCAGATGTGCATCGGAAACTACTACTGGTCTTCCAGGGAACGATCAAAGCGTAAACTGTTTGAGACAATACTCCCATGGAGGAAAGTGCGCATGGTGACTGTTGTATTCAATCCCGAAGCAATTTCAGTGTTCCTAAACACTCTGAGAGTCCACAGATTACAGAATGCCTCCAGATGTGTATCGGAAACTACTACTGGTCGTCCTGGGAACGATCAAACCGTAGACTGTTTGAGACATTACTCCCATGGAGGAAAGTGTGCATGGTGACTGTTGTATTCAATCCCGATGCCATTTCTGTGTTTCATCAATACTCTGATAGTCCACAGATTACAGAATGCCTCCAGATGTACATCGGACACTTTTACTGGTCTTCCAGGGAACGATCAAAGCGTAGACTGTTTGAGACATTACACCCATGGAGGAAAGTGCGCATGGTGACTGTTGTATTCAATCCCGAGGCAATTTCTGTGTTTCATCAACACTCTGATAGTCCACAGATTACAGAATGCCCCCAGATGTGCATCGGAAACTACTACTGGTCGTCCTGGGAACGGCCAAATCGTAGACTGTTTGAGACATTACTCCCATGGAGGAAAGTGTGCATGGTGACTGTTGTATTCAATCCCGATGCAATTTCTGTGTTTCATCAATACTCTGATAGTCCACAGATTGCAGAATGCCTCCAGATGTACATCGGACACTTTTACTGGTCTTCCAGGGAACGATCAAAGCGTAGACCGGTTTGAGACATTACACCCATGGAGGAAAGTGTGCATGGTGACTGTTGTATTCAATCCCGAGGCAATTTCTGTGTTTCATCAACACTCTGATAGTCCACAGAATACAGAATGCCTCCCGATGTGCATCGGGAATTATTAATGGTCTTACAGGGAACTATCAAAGTGTAGACTGTTTGAGAATTACTCCCATGGAGGAAAGTGCTCATGGTGACTGTTGTATTCAATTCCGATGCAATTTCTGTGTTTCATAAACACTCTGATAGTCCACAGATTAAAAAATGCTTCCAGATGAGCATGGGAAACTACTACTGGTCTTCCAGGGAACGATCAAAGCGTAGACTGTTTGAGACATTACTCCTATGGAGGAAAGTGCGCATGGTGACTGTTGTATTCAATCCCGATGCGATAACTGTGTTTCATCAACACACTGATAGTCCACAGATTAAAAAATGTTTCCAGATGGCAATCGGAAACTACTACTGGTCTTCCAGGGAACGATCAAAGCGTACACTGTTTGAGACATTACTACAATAGAGGAATGTGCGCATGGTGACTGTTGCATTCAATCCCGATGCAATTTCTGTGTTTCGTCAACACTCTGATAGTCCACAGATTACAGAATGCCTCCAGATGTGTAGCAGAAACTACTAGTGGTCGTCCTGGGAACGATCAAAGCGTAGACTGTTTGAGACATTACTCCCATGGAGGAAACTGCGCATGGTGACTGTTGTATTCAATCCCGATGCAATTTCTGTGTTTCATCAACACTCTGATGGTCAACAGATTACAGAATGTCTCCAGATGTGCATCGGAAACTACTACTGGTCTTCCAGGGAACGATGAAATCGTAGACTGTTTGAGACATTACTCCCATGGATTAAAGTGTGCGTGGTGACTGTTGTATTCAATCCCGATGAAATTTCTGTGTTTCATCAACACTCTGATAGTCCACAGATTACAGAATGCCTCCAGTTGTGCATCGGAAACTTATACAGGTCTTCCAGGGAACGATCAAAGCGTAGACTGTTTGAGTCGTTACACCCATGGAGTAAAGTGCGCATGGTGTCTGTTGTATTCAATCCCGAGGCAATTTCTGTGTTTCATAACACTCTGATAGTCCACAGATTACAGAATGCCTCCAGATGTGCATCGGAAACTACTACTGGTCTTCCAGGGAACGATGAAAGCGTAGACTGTTTGAGACATTACTCCCATGGAGGAAAGTGCTCATGGTGACTGTTGTATTCAATCTCAATGCAATTTCTGTGTTTCATCAACACTCTGATAGTCCACAGATTACAGAATGCCTCCAGATGTGCATCGGAAATTACTACTGGTCTTCCAGGGAACGATTAAAGCGTAAACTGTTTGAGACATTACTCCCATGGAGGAAAGTGCGAATGCGTACTGTTGTATTCAATCCCGGTGCAATTTCTGTGTTTCATCAACTCTCTGATCATCCACAGATTACAGAATGCCTCCAGAAGTGCATCGGAAACTACTACTGGTCTTCGAGGGAACGATCAAAGCGTAGACTGTTTGAGACATCACTCCCATGGAGGCAAGTGCGAATGGTGACTGTTGTATTCAATCCCGATGCAATTTCTGTGTTTCATCAACACTCTGATGGTCCACAGATTACAGAATGCCTCCAGATGTGCATCGGAAACTACTACTGGTCTTCCAGGGAACGATCAAAGCGTAGTCTCTTTGAGAAATTACTCACATGGAATAAAGGGCGCATGGTGACTGTTGAATTCAATCCCGAAGCAATTTCTGTGTTCCTAATCACTCTGATAGTCCACAGATTACAGAGTGCCTCCAGATGTGTATCGGAAACTACTACTGGTGTTCCTGACAACGATCAAAGCGTAGACTGTTTGAGACATCACTCCCATGGAGGAAAGTGCACATGGTGACTGTTGTATTCACTCCCGATGCAATATCTGTGTTTCATCAACACTCTGATTGTAAACAGATTAAAGAATGTCGCCAGATGTGCATCGGAAACTACTACTGGTCTTCCTGGGAACGATCAAAGCGTAGACTGTTTGAGACATTACTCCCATGGAGGAAAGTGCGCATGGTGACTGTTGTACTCAATCCCGAAGCAATTTCTGTGTTCCTAAACACTCTTATAGTCCACAGATTACAGAATGCCTCCAGATGTGTATCGGAAACTACTAGTGGTCTTCCTGAGAACGATCAAAGCGTAGACTGTTTGAGACATTACTCCCATGGAGGAAACTGCGCATAGTGACTGTTGTATTCAATCCCGATGCAATTTCTGTGTTTCATTAACTCTCTGATCGTCCACAGATCACAGAATGCCTCCAGATGTGCATCGGAAACTACTACTGGTATTCCAGGGAACGATGAAAGCGTAGACTGTTTGAGACATTACTCGCATGGAGGAAAGTGCGCATGCTGACTGTTGTATTCAATCCCGATGCGATAACTGTGCTTCATCGACACTATGATAGTCCTCAGATTAAAAAATGCTTCCAGATGTGCATCGGAAACTACTACTGGTCGTCCTGGGAACGATCAAAGTGTAGACTGTTTGAGATTTACTCCCATGGAGAAAAGTGCGCATGGTGACTGTAGTATTCAATTCCGATGCAATATCTGTGTTTCATGAACACTCTGATAGTCCACAGATTACAGAATGCCTCCAGATGTGTATCGGAAACTACTACTGGTCTTCCTGAGAACGATCAAAGCGTAGACTGTTTGAGACATTACTCCCATGGAGGAAACTGCGCATTGTGACTGTTATATTCAATCAAGATGCAATATCTGTGTTTCATCAACTCTCTGATCGTCCACAGATTACAGAATGCCTCCAGATGTGCATCGGAAACTGCTACTGGTGTTCCAGGGAGCGATGAAAGCGTAGACTGTTTGAGACATTACTTCTATGGAGGAAAGTGCGCATGGTGACTGTTGTATTCAATCTCAATGCAATTTCTGTGTTTCATCAACACTCTGATAGTCCACTGATTACAGAATGCCTCCAGATGTGCATCGGAGACTACTACTGGTCTTCCAGGGAACGATCAAAGCGTAAACTGTTTGAGACATTACTCCCATGGAGGAAAGTGCGCATGGTGACTGTTGTATTCAATCCCGATGCAATTTCTGTGTTTCATCAACACTCTGATGGTCCACAGATTACAGAATGCCTCCAGATGTGCATCGGAAACTACTACTGGTCTCCCAGATAACGATGAAAGCGTAGACTGTTTGAGACATTACTCCCATGGAGGAAAGTGTGCATGGTGACTGTTGTATTCAATCCCGATGCAATTTCTGTGTTTCATCAATACCCTGATAGTTCACAGATTGCAGAATGGCTCCAGATGTGCATCGGAAACTACTACTGGTCTTCCAGGGAACGATCAAAGCGTAGGCTGTTTGAGATATTACTCGCATTGAGGAAAGTGCGCACGGTGACTGTTGTATTCAATCCCGATGCGATAACTGTGTTTCATCAACACTCTGATAGTCCACAGATAAAATAATTTTTCCAGATGTGCATCGGAAACTAATACTGGTCTTCCAGGGAACGATCAAAGCGTACACTGTTTGAGACATTACTACCATGGAGGAATGTGCGCATGGTGACTGTTGTATTCAATCCCGATGCAATTTCTGTGTTTCATCAATACCCTGATAGTTCACAGAATACAGAATGGCTCCAGATGTGCATCGGAAACTACTACTGGTCTTCGAGGGAACGATCAAAGTGTAGACTGTTTGAGACATCACTCCCACGGAGGAAAGTGCGAATGGTGACTGTTGTATTCAATCCCGATGCAATTTCTGTGTTTTAACAACACTCAGAGAGTCCACAGACTACAGGATGCCTCCAGATGTGCATCGGAAACTACTACTGGTCTTCCAGGGAACGATCAAAGCGTAAACTGTTTGAGACAATACTCCCACGGAGGAAAGTGCGAATGGTGACTGTTGTAATCAACGCCGATGCAATTTCTGTGTTTCAACAACACTCAGAGAGTCCACAGATTACAGGATGCCTCCAGATGTGCATCGGAAACTACTACTGGTCTTCCAGGGAACGATCAAAGCGTAAACTGTTTGAGACAATACTCCCATGGAGGAAAGTGCGCATGGTGACTGTTGTATTCAATCCCGAAGCAATTTCAGTGTTCCTAAACACTCTGAGAGTCCACAGATTACAGAATGCCTCCAGATGTGTATCGGAAACTACTACTGGTCGTCCTGGGAACGATCAAACCGTAGACTGTTTGAGACATTACTCCCATGGAGGAAAGTGTGCATGGTGACTGTTGTATTCAATCCCGATGCCATTTCTGTGTTTCATCAATACTCTGATAGTCCACAGATTACAGAATGCCTCCAGATGTACATCGGACACTTTTACTGGTCTTCCAGGGAACGATCAAAGCGTAGACTGTTTGAGACATTACACCCATGGAGGAAAGTGCGCATGGTGACTGTTGTATTCAATCCCGAGGCAATTTCTGTGTTTCATCAACACTCTGATAGTCCACAGATTACAGAATGCCCCCAGATGTGCATCGGAAACTACTACTGGTCGTCCTGGGAACGGCCAAATCGTAGACTGTTTGAGACATTACTCCCATGGAGGAAAGTGTGCATGGTGACTGTTGTATTCAATCCCGATGCAATTTCTGTGTTTCATCAATACTCTGATAGTCCACAGATTACAGAATGCCTCCAGATGTACATCGGACACTTTTACTGGTCTTCCAGGGAACGATCAAAGCGTAGACCGGTTTGAGACATTACACCCGTGGAGGAAAGTGTGCATGGTGACTGTTGTATTCAATCCCGAGGCAATTTCTGTGTTTCATCAACACTCTGATAGTCCACAGAATACAGAATGCCTCCCGATGTGCATCGGGAATTATTAATGGTCTTACAGGGAACTATCAAAGTGTAGACTGTTTGAGAATTACTCCCATGGAGGAAAGTGCTCATGGTGACTGTTGTATTCAATTCCGATGCAATTTCTGTGTTTCATAAACACTCTGATAGTCCACAGATTAAAAAATGCTTCCAGATGAGCATGGGAAACTACTACTGGTCTTCCAGGGAACGATCAAAGCGTAGACTGTTTGAGACATTACTCCTATGGAGGAAAGTGCGCATGGTGACTGTTGTATTCAATCCCGATGCGATAACTGTGTTTCATCAACACACTGATAGTCCACAGATTAAAAAATGTTTCCAGATGGCAATCGGAAACTACTACTGGTCTTCCAGGGAACGATCAAAGCGTACACTGTTTGAGACATTACTACAATAGAGGAATGTGCGCATGGTGACTGTTGCATTCAATCCCGATGCAATTTCTGTGTTTCGTCAACACTCTGATAGTCCACAGATTACAGAATGCCTCCAGATGTGTAGCAGAAACTACTAGTGGTCGTCCTGGGAACGATCAAAGCGTAGACTGTTTGAGACATTACTCCCATGGAGGAAACTGCGCATGGTGACTGTTGTATTCAATCCCGATGCAATTTCTGTGTTTCATCAACACTCTGATGGTCAACAGATTACAGAATGTCTCCAGATGTGCATCGGAAACTACTACTGGTCTTCCAGGGAACGATGAAATCGTAGACTGTTTGAGACATTACTCCCATGGATTAAAGTGTGCGTGGTGACTGTTGTATTCAATCCCGATGAAATTTCTGTGTTTCATCAACACTCTGATAGTCCACAGATTACAGAATGCCTCCAGTTGTGCATCGGAAACTTATACAGGTCTTCCAGGGAACGATCAAAGCGTAGACTGTTTGAGTCGTTACACCCATGGAGTAAAGTGCGCATGGTGTCTGTTGTATTCAATCCCGAGGCAATTTCTGTGTTTCATAACACTCTGATAGTCCACAGATTACAGAATGCCTCCAGATGTGCATCGGAAACTACTACTGGTCTTCCAGGGAACGATGAAAGCGTAGACTGTTTGAGACATTACTCCCATGGAGGAAAGTGCGCATGGTGACTGTTGTATTCAATCTCAATGCAATTTCTGTGTTTCATCAACACTCTGATAGTCCACAGATTACAGAATGCCTCCAGATGTGCATCGGAAATTACTACTGGTCTTCCAGGGAACGATTAAAGCGTAAACTGTTTGAGACATTACTCCCATGGAGGAAAGTGCGAATGCGTACTGTTGTATTCAATCCCGGTGCAATTTCTGTGTTTCATCAACTCTCTGATCATCCACAGATTACAGAATGCCTCCAGAAGTGCATCGGAAACTACTACTGGTCTTCGAGGGAACGATCAAAGCGTAGACTGTTTGAGACATCACTCCCATGGAGGCAAGTGCGAATGGTGACTGTTGTATTCAATCCCGATGCAATTTCTGTGTTTCATCAACACTCTGATGGTCCACAGATTACAGAATGCCTCCAGATGTGCATCGGAAACTACTACTGGTCTTCCAGGGAACGATCAAAGCGTAGTCTCTTTGAGAAATTACTCACATGGAATAAAGGGCGCATGGTGACTGTTGAATTCAATCCCGAAGCAATTTCTGTGTTCCTAATCACTCTGATAGTCCACAGATTACAGAGTGCCTCCAGATGTGTATCGGAAACTACTACTGGTCGTCCTGGGAACGATAGAAGCGTAGACTGTTTCAGACATTACTTCTATGGAGGAAACTGCGCATGGTGACTGTTGTATTCAATCCCGATGCAATTTCTGTGTTTCAACAACAATCTGATGGTCCACAGATTACAGAATGCCTCCAGATGTGCATCGGAAACTACTACTGGTCTTCCAGGGAACGATCAAAGCGTAGACTCTTTGAGACATTAGTCCCATGGAGGAAAGTGCGCATGGTGACTGTTGTATTCAATCCCGATGCAATTTCTGTGTTTCATCAACACTCTGATGGTCCACAGATTACAGAATGCCTCCAGATGTGCATCGGAAACTACTACTGGTCTTCCAGGGAACGATCAATGCGTAGTCTCTTTGAGAAATTACTCCCAAGGAGGAAAGGGCGCATGGTGACTGCTGAATTCAATCCAGATGCAATTTCTGTGTTTCATCAACACTCTGATAGTCCACAGATTACAGAATGGCTTCAGATGTGCATCGGAAATTACTACTCGTCTTTCAGGGAGCAATCAAAGCGTAGGCTGTTTGAGATATTACTCCCATGGAGGAAAGTGCGCAGTGTGGCTGTTGTATTCAATCCCGAAGCGATAACTGTGTTTCATCAACACTCTGATAGTCCACAGATTACAGAATGCTTCCAGATGTGCATCAGAAACTACTACTGGTCTTCCAGGGAACGATCAAAGCGTAGACTGTTTGAGACATCACTCCTATGGAGGAAAGTGCGCATGGTGACTGTTGTATTCAATCCCGATGCGATAATTGTGTTTCATCGACACTCTGATAGTCCACAGATTAAAAAATGCTTCCAGATGTGCATCGGAAACTACTACTGGTCTTCCAGGGAACGATCCGAGCGTAGGCTGTTTGAGACATTACTCCTATGGAGGAAAGTGCGCATGGTGAATGTTGTATTCAATCCCGATGCGATAACTGTGTTTCATCAACACTCTGATAGCCCACAGATTAAAAAATGCTTCCAGATGTGCATCGGAAACTACTACTGGTCTTCCAGGGAACGATCAAAGCGTACACTGTTTGAGACATTACTACCATGGAGGAAAGTGAGCGTGGTGACTGTTGTATTCAATCCCGAAGCAATTTCTGTGTTCCTAAACACTCTGATAGTCCACAGATTACAGAATGCCTCCAGATGTGTATCGGAAACTACTACTGGTCGTCCTGGGAACGATCAAAGCGTAGACTGTTTGAGACATTACACCCATGGAGGAAAGTGCGCATGGTAACTGTTGTATTCAATCCCGAAGCAATTTCTGTGTTCCTAATCACTCTGATAGTCCACAGATTACAGAATGCCTCCAGATGTGTATCGGAAATTACTACTGGTTGTCCTGGGAACGATCAAAGCGTAGACTGTTTCAGACATTACTTCCATGGAGGAAAGTGCGCATGGTGACTGTTGTATTCAATCCCGATGCAATTTCTGTGTTTCATCAACACTCTGATGGTGCACAGATTACAGAATGCCTCCAGATGTGCATCGGAAACTACTACTGGTCTTCGAGGGAACGATCAAAGCGTAGACTGTTTGAGACATCACTCCCATGGAGGAAAGTGCGCATGGTGACTGTTGTATTCAATCCCGATGCAATTTCTGTGTTTCATCAACACTCTGATGGTCCACAGATTACAGAATGCCTCATGATGTGCATCGGAAACTACTACTGGTCTTCCAGGGAACGATCAAAGCGTAGAGTTTTTGAGACATTACTCCCATGGAGGAAAGTGCGCATGGTGACTGTTGTATTCAATCCCGATGCAATTTCTGTGTTTCATCAACACTCTGATGGTCCACAGATTACAGAATGGCTACAGATGTGCATCGGAAATTACTACTGGTCTTTCAGGGAGCGATCAAAGCGTAGGCTGTTTGAGATCATACTCCCATGGAGGAAAGTGCGCATTGTGACTGTTGTATTCAATCCCGATGCGATAACTGTGTTTCATCAACACTCTCATAGTCCACAGATTACAGAATGCTTCCAGATGTGTATCAGAAACTACTACTGGTCTTCCAGGGAACGATCAAAGCGTAGACCGTTTGAGACATTACTCCCATGGAGGAAAGTGCGCATGGTGACTGTTGTATTCAATCCCGATGCAATTTCTGTGTTTCATCAACACTCGGATAGTCCACAGATTACAGAATGCCTCCAGATGTGCATCGGAAACTACTACTGGTCTTCCAGGGAACGATCAAAGCGTAGACTGTTTGAGACATTACTCCCATTGAGGAAAGTGCGCAAGGTGACTGTTGTATTCAATCTCCATGCAATTTCTGTGTTTCATCAACACTCTGATAGTCACAGATTACAAAATGACTCAAGATGTGCAACGGAAATTACTACTGGTCTTCCAAGGAACGATCAAAGCGTAAACTGTTTGAGACATTACCCCATGGAGGAAAGTGCGCATGGTGACTGTTGTATTCAATCCCGATGCAATTTTTATGTTTCATCCACTCTCTGATCGTCCACAGATTACAGAATGCCTCCAGATGTGCATCGGAACTACTACTGGTCTTCCAGGGAACGATGAAAGCGTAGACTGTTTGAGACATCACTCCTATGGAGGAAAGTGAGCATGGTGAATGTTGTATTCAATCCCGATGCGATAACTGTGTTTCATCGACACTCTGATAGTCCACAGATTAAAAAATGCTTCCAGATGTGCATCGGAAGCTACTACTGGTCTTCCAGGGAACGATCAAAGCGTAGGCTGTTTGAGACATTACTCCTATGGAGGAAAGTGCGCATGGTGAAAGTTGTATTCAATCCCGATGCGATAAGTGTGTTTCATCAACACTCTGATATTCCACAGATTAACAAATGCTTCCAGATGTGCATAGACACAACTACTGGTCTTCCAGGGAACGATCAAAGCGTACACTATTTGAGACATTACTACCATGGTGGAATATGCGCATGGTGACTGTTGTATTCAATCCCGATGCATTTTCTGTGTTTCATCAACACTCTGATAGTCCACAGATTTCAGAATGCCTCCAGATGTGCATCGGACACTTTTACTGGTCTTCCAGGGAACGATCAAAGCGTAGACTGTTTGAGACATTACACCCATGGAGGAAAGTGCGCATGGTGACTGTTGTATTCAATCCCGAGGCAATTTCTGTGTTTCATCAACACTCTGATAGTCCACAGATTACAGAATGCCCCCAGATGTGCATCGGAAATTACTACTGGTCTTCCAGGGAACGATCAAAACGTAGACTGTTTGAGACATTACTCCTATGGAGGAAAGTGCGCATGCTGACTGTTGTATTTAATCCCGATGCGATAACTGTATTTCATCGACACTATGATAGTCCACAGATTAAAAAATGCTTCCAGATGTGCATCGGAAACTACTACTGGTCTTCCAGGGAACGATCAAAGCGTAGACTGTTTGAGACATTACTCCTATAGAGTAAAGTGATCATGGTGACTGTTGTATTCAATCCCGATGCGATAACTGTCTTTCATCAACACTCTGGTAGTCCACAGATTAAAAAATGCTTCCAGATGTGCATCGGAAACTACTACTGGTCTTCCAGTGAACGATCAAAGCGTAGGCTGATCGAGATATTACTCGCATTGAGGAAAGTGCGCATGGTGACCGTTGTTTTCAATCCCCATGCGATAACTGTGTTTCATCGACACTCTGATAGTCCACAGATTAAAAAATGACTCAAGATGTGCAACGGAAATTACTACTTGTCTTCCTGGGAACGATCAAAGCGTAGACTGTTTGAGACATTACTCCCCTTGGAGGAAATTGTGCATGGTGACTGTTGTATTCAATCCCGATGAAATTTTGGTTTCATCAACACTCTGGTAGTCCACAGATTACAGAATGCCTCCAGATGTGCATCGGCAACTACTACTGGTCTTCCAGAGAACGATCAATTCGTAAACTGTTTGAGACAATACTCCCATGGAGGAAAGTGCGCATGGTGACCGTTGTATTCAATCCTGAGGCAATTTCTGTGTTCCTAAACACTCTGATAGTCCACAGATTACAGAATGCCTCCAGATGTGTATCGGAAACTACTACTGGTCGTCCTGGGAACGATCAAAGCGTAGACTGTTTGAGACATTACTCACATGGAGGAAACTGCGCATGGTGACTGTTGTATTCAATCCCGATGCTATTTCTTTGTTTTATCAACACTCTGATGGTCCACAGATTACAGAATGCCTACAGATGTGCATCGGAAACTACTACTGGTCTTCCTGGGAACGATCAAAGCGTAGACTGTTTGAGACATTACTCCCATGGAGGAAAGTGCGCATGGTGACTGTTGTACTCAATCCCGAAGCAATTTCTGTGTTCCTAAACACTCTTATAGTCCACAGATTACAGAATGCCTCCAGATGTGTATCGGAAACTACTAGTGGTCTTCCTGAGAACGATCAAAGCGTAGACTGTTTGAGACATTACTCCCATTCAGGAAACTGCGCATGGTGACTGTTGTATTCAATCCCGATGCAATTTCTCCGTTTCATCAACTCTCTGATCGTCCACAGATCACGGAATGCCTCCAGATGTGCATCGGAAACTACTACTGGTATTCCAGGGAACGATGAAAGCGTAGACTGTTTGAGACATTACTCGCATGGAGGAAAGTGCGCATGCTGACTGTTGTATTCAATCCCGATGCGATAACTGTGTTTCATCGACACTATGATAGTCCTGAGATTAAAAAATGCTTCCAGATGTGCATCGGAAACTACTACTGGTCGTCCTGGGAACGATCAAAGTGTAGACTGTTTGAGAATTACTCCCATGGAGAAAAGTGCGCATGGTGACTGTAGTATTCAATTCCGATGCAATATCTGTGTTTCATGAACACTCTGATAGTCCACAGATTACAGAATGCCTCCAGATGTGTATCGGAAACTACTACTGGTCTTTCTGAGAACGATCAAAGCGTAGACTGTTTGAGACATTACTCCCATGGAGGAAACTGCGCATTGTGACTGTTATATTCAATCAAGATGCAATATCTGTGTTTCATCAATACTCTGATAGTTCACAGATTACAGAATGGCTCCAGATGTGCATCGGAAACTACTACTGGTCTTCCAGGGAACGATCAAATCGTAGGCTGTTTGAGATATTACTCGCATTGAGGAAAGTGCGCACGGTGACTGTTGTATTCACTCCTGATCCAATATCTGTGTTTCATCAACACTCTGATTGTCCACAGATTACAGAATGCCACCAGATGTGCATCGGAACTACTACTGGTCTTCGAGGGAACGATCAAAGCGTAGACTGTTTGAGACATCACTCCCAAGGAGGAAAGTGCGAATGGTGATTGTTGTATTCAACCCCGATGCAATTTCTGTGTTTCAACAACACTCAGAGAGTTCACAGATTACAGGATGCCTCCAGATGTGCATCGGAAACTACTACTGGTCTTCCAGGGAACGATCAAAGCGTAAACTGTTTGAGACAATACTCCCATGGAGGAAAGTGCCCATGGTGACTGTTGTATTCAATCCCGAAGAAATTTCAGTGTTCTTAAACACTCTGAGAGTCCACAGATTACAGAATGCCTCCAGATGTGTATCGGAAACTACTACTGGTCGTCCTGGGAACGATGAAAGCGTAGACTGTTTGAGACATTACTCCCATGGAGGAAAGTGTGCATGGTGACTGTTGTATTCAATCCCGATGCCATTTCTGTGTTTCATCAATACTCTGATAGTCCACAGATTACAGAATGCCTCCAGATGTACATCGGACACTTTTACTGGTCTTCCAGGGAACGATCAAAGCGTAGACTGTTTGAGACATTACACCCATGGAGGAAAGTGCGCATGGTGACTGTTGTATTCAATCCCGAGGCAATTTCTGTGTTTCATCAACACTCTGATAGTCCACAGATTACAGAATGCCCCCAGATGTGCATCGGAAACTACTACTGGTCTTCCAGGGAACGATCAAAACGTAGACTGTTTGAGACATTACTCCTATGGAGGAAAGTGCGCATGCTTACTGTTGTATTTAATCCCGATGCGATAACTGTATTTCATCGACACTATGATAGTCCACAGATTAAAAAATGCTTCCAGATGTGCATCGGAAACTACTACTGGTCTTCCAGGGAACGATCAAAGCGTAGACTGTTTGAGACATTACTCCTATAGAGTAAAGTGCGCATGGTGACTGTTGTATTCAATCCCGATGCGATAACTGTCTTTCATCAACACTCTGGTAGTCCACAGATTGAAAAATGCTTCCAGATGTGCATCGGAAACTACTACTGGTCTTCCAGGGAACGATCAAAGCGTAGACTGTTTGAGACATTACACCCATGGAGGAAAGTGCGCATGGTGACTGTTGTATTCAATCCCGAGGCAATTTCTGTGTTTCATCAACACTCTGATAGTCCACAGATTACAGAATGCCCCCAGATGTGCATCGGAAACTACTACTGGTCTTCCAGGGAACGATCAAAACGTAGACTGTTTGAGACATTACTCCTATGGAGGAAAGTGCGCATGCTGACTGTTGTATTTAATCCCGATGCGATAACTGTATTTCATCGACACTATGATAGTCCACAGATTAAAAAATGCTTCCAGATGTGCATCGGAATCTACTACTGGTCTACCAGGGAACGATCAAAGCGTAGACTGTTTGAGACATTACTCCTATAGAGTAGAGTGCGCATGGTGACTGTTGTATTCAATCCCGATGCGATAACTGTCTTTCATCAACACTCTGGTAGTCCACAGATTAAAAAATGCTTCCAGATGTGCATCGGAAACTACTACTGGTCTTCCAGGGAACGATGAAAGCGTAGACTGTTTGAGACATTACTCCCATGGAGGAAAGTGTGCATGGTGACTGTTGTATTCAATCCCGATGCAATTTCTGTGTTTCATCAATACTCTGATAGTCCAGAGATTACAGAATGGCTCCAGATGTTCATCGGAAACTACTACTGGTCTTCCAGTGAACGATCAAAGCGTAGGCTGATCGAGATATTACTCGCATTGAGGAAAGTGCGCATGGTGACCGTTGTTTTCAATCCCCATGCGATAACTGTGTTTCATCGACACTCTGATAGTCCACAGATTAAAAAATGACTCAAGATGTGCAACGGAAATTACTACTTGTCTTCCTGGGAACGATCAAAGCGTAGACTGTTTGAGACATTACTCCCCTTGGAGGAAATTGTGCATGGTGACTGTTGTATTCAATCCCGATGAAATTTTGGTTTTATCAACACTCTGATGGTCCACAGATTACAGAATGCCTACAGATGTGCATCGGAAACTACTACTGGTTTTCCAGGGAACGATCAAATGGTAGACTCTTTGAGACATTACACCCATGGAGGAAAGTGCGCATGGTAACTGTTGTATTCAATCCTGATGCAATTTCTGTGTTTCATTAACACTCTTATAGTCCACAGATTACAGCATGCCTCCAGATTTGCATCGGAAACTACTACTGGTCTTCCAGGGAAAGACCAAAGCGTAGACTGTTTGTGACATTACTCCCATGGGAGAAAGTGTGCATGATGACTGTTGTATTCAATCCCGGTGCTATTTTGGTATCATCAACACTCTGATAGTCCACAGAATACAGAATGCCTCCAGATGTGTATCGGAAACTACTACTGGTCTTCCAGGGAAAGACCAAAGCGTAGACTGTTTGTGACATTACTCCCATGGGGGAAAGTGTGCATGATGACTGTTGTATTCAATCCTGGTGCTATTTTGGTATCATCAACACTCTGATAGTCCACAGAATACAGAATGCCTCCAGATGTGTATCGGAAACTACTACTGGTGTTCCTGACAACGATCAAAGCGTAGACTGTTTGAGACATCACTCCCATGGAGGAAAGTGCACATGGTGACTGTTGTATTCACTCCCGATGCAATATCTGTGTTTCATCAACACTCTGATTGTAAACAGATTAAAGAATGTCGCCAGATGTGCATCGGAAACTACTACTGGTCTTCCTGGGAACGATCAAAGCGTAGACTGTTTGAGACATTACTCCCATGGAGGAAAGTGCGCATGGTGACTGTTGTACTCAATCCCGAAGCAATTTCTGTGTTCCTAAACACTCTTATAGTCCACAGATTACAGAATGCCTCCAGATGTGTATCGGAAACTACTAGTGGTCTTCCTGAGAACGATCAAAGCGTAGACTGTTTGAGACATTACTCCCATGGAGGAAACTGCGCATTGTGACTGTTGTACTCAATCCCGATGCAATTTCTGTGTTTCATCAACTCTCTGATCGTCCACAGATCACAGAATGCCTCCAGATGTGCATCGGAAACTACTACTGGTATTCCAGGGAACGATGAAAGCGTAGACTGTTTGAGACATTACTCGCATGGAGGAAAGTGCGCATGCTGACTGTTGTATTCAATCCCGATGCGATAACTGTGTTTCATCGACACTATGATAGTCCTCAGATTAAAAAATGCTTCCAGACGTGCATCGGAAACTACTACTGGTCGTCCTGGGAACGATCAAAGTGTAGACTGTTTGAGAATTACTCCCATGGAGGAAAGTGCGCAAGGTGACTGTAGTATTCAATTCCGATGCAATATCTGTGTTTCATGAACACTCTGATAGTCCACAGATTACAGAATGCCTGCAGATGTGTATCGGAAACTACTACTGGTCTTCCTGAGAACGATCAAAGCGTAGACTGTTTGAGACATTACTCCCATGGAGGAAACTGCGCATTGTGACTGTTATATTCAATCAAGATGCAATATCTGTGTTTCATCAACTCTCTGATCGTCCACAGATTACAGAATGCCTCCAGATGTGCATCGGAAACTGCTACTGGTGTTCCAGGGAGCGATGAAAGCGTAGACTGTTTGAGACATTACTCCTATGGAGGAAAGTGCGCATGGTGACTGTTGTATTCAATCTCAATGCAATTTCTGTGTTTCATCAACACTCTGATAGTCCACTTATTACAGAATGCCTCCAGATGTGCATCGGAGATTACTACTGGTCTTCCAGGGAACGATCAAAGCGTAAACTGTTTGAGACATTACTCCCATGGAGGAAAGTGCGCATGGTGACTGTTGTATTCAATCCCGATGCAATTTCTGTGTTTCATCAACACTCTGATGGTCCACAGATTACAGAATGCCTCCAGATGTGCATCGGAAACTACTACTGGTCTCCCAGATAACGATGAAAGCGTAGACTGTTTGAGACATTACTCCCATGGAGGAAAGTGTGCATGGTGACTGTTGTATTCAATCCCGATGCAATTTCTGTGTTTCATCAATACCCTGATAGTTCACAGATTGCAGAATGGCTCCAGATGTGCATCGGAAACTACTACTGGTCTTCCAGGGAACGATCAAAGCGTAGGCTGTTTGAGATATTACTCGCATTGAGGAAAGTGCGCACGGTGACTGTTGTATTCAATCCCGATGCGATAACTGTGTCTCATCAACACTCTGATAGTCCACAGATAAAATAATTTTTCCAGATGTGCATCGGAAACTAATACTGGTCTTCCAGGGAACGATCAAAGCGTACACTGTTTGAGACATTACTACCATGGAGGAATGTGCGCATGGTGACTGTTGTATTCAATCCCGATGCAATTTCTGTGTTTCATCAATACCCTGATAGTTCACAGATTACAGAATGGCTCCAGATGTGCATCGGAAACTACTACTGGTCTTCGAGGGAACGATCAAAGTGTAGACTGTTTGAGACATCACTCCCACGGAGGAAAGTGCGAATGGTGACTGTTGTATTCAATCCCGATGCAATTTCTGTGTTTTAACAACACTCAGAGAGTCCACAGATTACAGGATGCCTCCAGATGTGCATCGGAAACTACTACTGGTCTTCCAGGGAACGATCAAAGCGTAAACTGTTTGAGACAATACTCCCATGGAGGAAAGTGCGCATGGTGACTGTTGTATTCAATCCCGAAGCAATTTCTGTGTTCCTAAACACTCTGAGAGTCCACAGATTACAGAATGCCTCCAGATGTGTATCGGAAACTACTACTGGTCGTCCTGGGAACGGCCAAATCGTAGACTGTTTGAGACATTACTCCCATGGAGGAAAGTGTGCATGGTGACTGTTGTATTCAATCCCGATGCAATTTCTGTGTTTCATCAATACTCTGATAGTCCACAGATTACAGAATGCCTCCAGATGTACATCGGACACTTTTACTGGTCTTCCAGGGAACGATCAAAGCGTAGACCGGTTTGAGACATTACACCCATGGAGGAAAGTGTGCATGGTGACTGTTGTATTCAATCCCGAGGCAATTTCTGTGTTTCATCAACACTCTGATAGTCCACAGAATACAGAATGCCTCCCGATGTGCATCGGGAATTATTAATGGTCTTACAGGGAACTATCAAAGTGTAGACTGTTTGAGAATTACTCCCATGGAGGAAAGTGCTCATGGTGACTGTTGTATTCAATTCCGATGCAATTTCTGTGTTTCATAAACACTCTGATAGTCCACAGATTAAAAAATGCTTCCAGATGAGCATCGGAAACTACTACTGGTCTTCCAGGGAACGATCAAAGCGTAGACTGTTTGAGACATAACTCCTATGGAGGAAAGTGCGCATGGTGACTGTTGTATTCAATCCCGATGCGATAACTGTGTTTCATCAACACACTGATAGTCCACAGATTAAAAAATGTTTCCAGATGGCAATCGGAAACTACTACTGGTCTTCCAGGGAACGATCAAAGCGTACACTGTTTGAGACATTACTACAATAGAGGAATGTGCGCATGGTGACTGTTGCATTCAATCCCGATGCAATTTCTGTGTTTCGTCAACACTCTGATAGTCCACAGATTACAGAATGCCTCCAGATGTGTAGCAGAAACTACTAGTGGTCGTCCTGGGAACGATCAAAGCGTAGACTGTTTGAGACATTACTCCCATGGAGGAAACTGCGCATGGTGACTGTTGTATTCAATCCCGATGCAATTTCTGTGTTTCATCAACACTCTGATGGTCCACAGATTACAGAATGTCTCCAGATGTGCATCGGAAACTACTACTGGTCTTCCAGGGAACGATGAAATCGTAGACTGTTTGAGACATTACTCCCATGGATTAAAGTGTGCGTGGTGACTGTTGTATTCAATCCCGATGAAATTTCTGTGTTTCATCAACACTCTGATAGTCCACAGATTACAGAATGCCTCCAGTTGTGCATCGGAAACTTATACAGGTCTTCCAGGGAACGATCAAAGCGTAGACTGTTTGAGTCGTTACACCCATGGAGTAAAGTGCGCATGTTGTCTGTTGTATTCAATCCCGAGGCAATTTCTGTGTTTCATCAACACTCTGATAGTCCACAGATTACAGAATGCCTCCAGATGTGCATCGGAAACTACTACTGGTCTTCCAGGGAACGATGAAAGCGTAGACTGTTTGAGACATTACTCCCATGGAGGAAAGTGCGCATGGTGACTGTTGTATTCAATCTCTATGCAATTTCTGTGTTTCATCAACACTCTGATAGTCCACAAATTACAGAATGCCTCCAGATGTGCATCGGAAATTACTACTGGTCTTCCAGGGAACGATTAAAGCGTAAACTGTTTGAGACATTACTCCCATGGAGGAAAGTGCGAATGCGTACTGTTGTATTCAATCCCGGTGCAATTTCTGTGTTTCATCAACTCTCTGATCATCCACAGATTACAGAATGCCTCCAGAAGTGCATCGGAAACTACTACTGGTCTTCGAGGGAACGATCAAAGCGTAGACTGTTTGAGACATCACTCCCATGGAGGCAAGTGCGAATGGTGACTGTTGTATTCAATCCCGATGCAATTTCTGTGTTTCATCAACACTCTGATGGTCCACAGATTACAGAATGCCTCCAGATGTGCATCGGAAACTACTACTGGTCTTCCAGGGAACGATCAAAGCGTAGTCTCTTTGAGAAATTACTCACATGGAATAAAGGGCGCATGGTGACTGTTGAATTCAATCCCGAAGCAATTTCTGTGTTCCTAATCACTCTGATAGTCCACAGATTACAGAGTGCCTCCAGATGTGTATCGGAAACTACTACTGGTCGTCCTGGGAACGATCAAAGCGTAGACTGTTTCAGACATTACTTCTATGGAGGAAACTGCGCATGGTGACTGTTGTATTCAATCCCGATGCAATTTCTGTGTTTCAACAACAATCTGATGGTCCACAGATTACAGAATGCCTCCAGATGTGCATCGGAAACTACTACTGGTCTTCCAGGGAAGGATCAAAGCGTAGACTCTTTGAGACATTAGTCCCATGGAGGAAAGTGCGCATGGTGACTGTTGTATTCAATCCCGATGCAATTTCTGTGTTTCATCAACACTCTGATGGTCCACAGATTACAGAATGCCTCCAGATGTGCATCGGAAACTACTACTGGTCTTCCAGGGAACGATCAATGCGTAGTCTCTTTGAGAAATTACTCCCATGGAGGAAAGGGCGCATGGTGACTGTTGAATTCAATCCAGATGCAATTTCTGTGTTTCATCAACACTCTGATAGTCCACAGATTACAGAATGGCTTCAGATGTGCATCGGAAATTACTACTCGTCTTTCAGGGAGCAATCAAAGCGTAGGCTGTTTGAGATATTACTCCCATGGAGGAAAGTGCGCAGTGTGACTGTTGTATTCAATCTCGAAGCGATAACTGTGTTTCATCAACACTCTGATAGTCCACAGATTACAGAATGCTTCCAGATGTGCATCAGAAACTACTACTGGTCTTCCAGCGAACGATCAAAGCGTAGACTGTTTGAGACATCACTCCTATGGAGGAAAGTGCGCATGGTGACTGTTGTATTCAATCCCGATGCGATAATTGTGTTTCATCGACACTCTGATAGTCCACAGATTAAAAAATGCTTCCAGATGTGCATCGGAAACTACTACTGGTCTTCCAGGGAACGATCCGAGCGTAGGCTGTTTAAGACATTACTCCTATGGAGGAAAGTGCGCATGGTGAATGTTGTATTCAATCCCGATGCGATAACTGTGTTTCATCAACACTCTGATAGCCCACAGATTAAAAAATGCTTCCAGATGTGCATCGGAAACTACTACCTGTCTTCCAGGGAACGATCAAAGCGTACACTGTTTGAGACATTACTACCATGGAGGAAAGTGAGCGTGGTGACTGTTGTATTCAATCCCGAAGCAATTTCTGTGTTCCTAAACACTCTGATAGTCCACAGATTACAGAATGCCTCCAGATGTGTATCGGAAACTACTACTGGTCGTCCTGGGAACGATCAAAGCGTAGACTGTTTGAGACATTACACCCATGGAGGAAAGTGCGCATGGTAACTGTTGTATTCAATCCCGAAGCAATTTCTGTGTTCCTAATCACTCTGATAGTCCACAGATTACAGAATGCCTCCAGATGTGTATCGGAAACTACTACTGGTTGTCCTGGGAACGATCAAAGCGTAGACTGTTTCAGACATTACTTCCATGGAGGAAAGTGCGCATGGTGACTGTTGTATTCAATCCCGATGCAATTTCTGTGTTTCATCAACACTCTGATGGTGCACAGATTACAGAATGCCTCCAGATGTGCATCGGAAACTACTACTGGTCTTCGAGGGAACGATCAAAGCGTAGACTGTTTGAGACATCACTCCCATGGAGGAAAGTGCGCATGGTGACTGTTGTATTCAATCCCGATGCAATTTCTGTGTTTCATCAACACTCTGATGGTCCACAGATTACAGAATGCCTCCAGATGTGCATCGGAAACTACTACTGGTCTTCCAGGGAACGATCAAAGCGTAGAGTTTTTGAGACATTACTCCCATGGAGGAAAGTGCGCATGGTGACTGTTGTATTCAATCCCGATGCAATTTCTGTGTTTCATCAACACTCTGATGGTCCACAGATTACAGAATGGCTACAGATGTGCATCGGAAATTACTACTGGTCTCTCAGGGAGCGATCAAAGCGTAGGCTGTTTGAGATATTACTCCCATGGAGGAAAGTGCGCATTGTGACTGTTGTATTCAATCCCGATGCGATAACTGTGTTTCATCAACACTCTGATAGTCCACAGATTACAGAATGCTTCCAGATGTGTATCAGAAACTACTACTGGTCTTCCAGGGAACGATCAAAGCGTAGACCGTTTGAGACATTACTCCCATGGAGGAAAGTGCGCATGGTGACTGTTGTATTCAATCCCGATGCAATTTCTGTGTTTCATCAACACTCGGATAGTCCACAGATTACAGAATGCCTCCAGATGTGCATCGGAAACTACTACTGGTCTTCCAGGGAACGATCAAAGCGTAGACTGTTTGAGACATTACTCCCATTGAGGAAAGTGCGCAAGGTGACTGTTGTATTCAATCTCGATGCAATTTCTGTGTTTCATCAACACTCTGATAGTCACAGATTACAAAATGACTCAAGATGTGCAACGGAAATTACTACTGGTCTTCCAAGGAACGATCAAAGCGTAAACTGTTTGAGACATTACCCCATGGAGGAAAGTGCGCATGGTGACTGTTGTATTCAATCCCGATGCATTTTTTATGTTTCATCCACTCTCTGATCGTCCACAGATTACAGAATGCCTCCAGATGTGCATCGGAACTACTACTGGTCTTCCAGGGAACGATGAAAGCGTAGACTGTTTGAGACATCACTCCTATGGAGGAAAGTGAGCATGGTGAATGTTGTATTCAATCCCGATGCGATAACTGTGTTTCATCAACACTCTGATAGTCCACAGATTAAAAAATGCTTCCAGATGTGCATCGGAAGCTACTACTGGTCTTCCAGGGAACGATCAAAGCGTAGGCTGTTTGAGACATTACTCCTATGGAGGAAAGTGCGCATGGTGAATGTTGTATTCAATCCCGATGCGATAAGTGTGTTTCATCAACACTCTGATATTCCACAGATTAACAAATGCTTCCAGATGTGCATAGACACAACTACTGGTCTTCCAGGGAACGATCAAAGCGTACACTATTTGAGACATTACTACCATGGTGGAATATGCGCATGGTGACTGTTGTATTCAATCCCGATGCAATTTCTGTGTTTCATCAACACTCTGATAGTCCACAGATTTCAGAATGCCTCCAGATGTGCATCGGAAACTACTACTGGTCTTCGAGGGAACGATCAAAGCGTAGACTGTTCGAGACATTACTCTAATGGAGGAAAGTGCGCAAGGTGACTGTTGTATTCAATCTCGATGCAATTTCTGTGTCTTCAACACTCTGATAGTCCACAGATTACAAAATGACTCAAGATGTGCAACGGAAATTACTACTGGTCTTCCAAGGAACGATCAAAGCGTAAACTGTTTGAGACATTACCCCATGGAGGAAAGTGCGCATGGTGACTGTTGTATTCAATCCCGATGCAATTTTTATGTTTCATCAACACTCTGATCGCCCACAGATTACAGAATGCCTCCAGATGTGCATCGGAAACTACTACTGGTCTTCCAGGGAACGATGAAAGCGTAGACTGTTTGAGACATTACTCCCATTGAGGAAAGTGCGCATGGTGACTGTTGTATTCAATCTCGATGCAATTTCTGTGTTTCATCAACACTCTGATAGTCCACAGATTTCAGAATGCCTCCAGATGTGCATCGGAAATTACTACTGGTCTTCCAGGGAACGATCAAAGCGTAAACTGTTTGAGACATTACTCCCATGGAGGAAAGTGCGCATGGTGACTGTTGTATTCAATCCCGACGCAATTACTGTGTTTCATGAACACTCTGATAGTCCACAGATTACAGAATGCCTCTAGATGTGCATCGGAAACTACTACTGGTCTTCCAGGGAACGATCAATGCGTAGACTGTTTGAGACATCACTCCCATGGAGGAAAGTGCGCATGGTGACTGTTGTATTCAATCCCGATGCAATTTCTGTGTTCCTAAACACTCTGATAGTCCACAGATTACAGAATGTCTCCAGATGTGCATCGGAAACTACTACTGGTCTTCCAGGGAACGATCAAAGCGTAGACTCTTTGAGACATTACCCCATGGAAGAAAGTGCGCATGGTGACTGTTGTATTCAATCCCGATGCAATTTCTGTGTTTCATCAACTCTCTGATCGTCCACAGATTACAGAATTCATCCAGATATGCAACGGAAACTACTACTGGTCTTCCAGGGAACGATTAAAGCGTAGACTGTTTATGAATTACTTGCATGGAGGAAAGAGGGCATGGTGACTGTTGTATTCAATCCCGAAGCAATTTCTGTGTTCCTAATCACTCTGATAGTCCACAGATTGCAGAATGCCTCCAGATGTGTATCGGAAACTACTACTGGTCGTCCTGGGAACGATCAAATCGTAGACTGTTTCAGACATTACTTTCATGGAGGAAACTGCGCATGGTGACTGTTGTATTCAATTCCGATGCAATTTCTGTGTTTCATCAACACTCTGATGGTCCACAGATTACAGAATGCCTCCAGATGTGCATCGGAAACTACTACTGGTCTTCCAGGGAACGATCAAAGCGTAGTCTCTTTGAGAAATTACTCCCATGGAGGAAAGGGCGCATGGTGACTGTTGAATTCAATCCAGATGCAATTTCTGTGTTTCATCAACACTCTGATAGTCCACAGATTTCAGAATGCCTCCAGATGTGCATCGGAAATTACTACTGGTCTTCCAGGGAACGATCAAAGCGTAAACTGTTTGAGACATTACTCCCATGGAGGAAAGTGCGCATGGTGACTGTTGTATTCAATCCCGACGCAATTACTGTGTTTCATGAACTCTCTGATAGTCCACAGATTACAGAATGCCTCCAGATGTGCATCGGAAACTACTACTGGTCTTCCAGGGAACGATCAATGCGTAGACTGTTTGAGACATCACTCCCATGGAGGAAAGTGCGCATGGTGACTGTTGTATTCAATCCCGATGCAATTTCTGTGTTCCTAAACACTCTGATAGTCCACAGATTACAGAATGTCTCCAGATGTGCATCGGAAACTACTACTGGTCTTCCAGGGAACGATCAAAGCGTAGACTCTTTGAGACATTACCCCATGGAAGAAAGTGCGCATGGTGACTGTTGTATTCAATCCCGATGCAATTTCTGTGTTTCATCAACTCTCTGATCGTCCACAGATTACAGAATTCATCCAGATATGCAACGGAAACTACTACTGGTCTTCCAGGGAACGATTAAAGCGTAGACTGTTCATGAATTACTTGCATGGAGGAAAGAGCGCATGGTGACTGTTGTATTCAATCCCGAAGCAATTTCTGTGTTCCTAATCACTCTGATAGTCCACAGATTGCAGAATGCCTCCAGATGTGTATCGGAAACTACTACTGGTCGTCCTGGGAACGATCAAAGCGTAGACTGTTTCAGACATTACTTTCATGGAGGAAACTGCGCATGGTGACTGTTGTATTCAATTCCGATGCAATTTCTGTGTTTCATCAACACTCTGATGGTCCACAGATTACAGAATGCCTCCAGATGTGCATCGGAAACTACTACTGGTCTTCCAGGGAACGATCAAAGCGTAGTCTCTTTGAGAAATTACTCCCATGGAGGAAAGGGCGCATGGTGACTGTTGAATTCAATCCAGATGCAATTTCTGTGTTTCATCAACACTCTGATAGTCCACAGATTACAGAATGACTTCAGATGTGCATCGGAAATTACTACTGGTCTTTCAGGAAACGATCAAAGCGTAGGCTGTTTGAGATATTACTCCCATGGAGGAAAGTGCGCATTGTGACTGTTGAATTCAATCCCGATGCGATAACTGTGTTTCATCAACACTCTGATAGTCCACAGATTACAGAATGCATCCAGATGTGCATCAGCAACTACTACTGGTCTTCCAGGGAACGATCAAAGCGTAGACTGTTTGAGACATTACTCCCATGGAGGAAAGTGCGCATGGTGACTGTTGTATTCAATCCCGATGCAATTTCTGTGTTTCATCAACAATCTGATAGTCCACAGATTACAGAATGCCTCCAGATGTGCATCGGAAACTACTACTGGTCTTCCAGGGAACGATCAACGCGTAGACTGTTTGAGACATTACTCCCATGGAGGAAAGTGCGCAAGGTGACTGTTGTATTCCATCTCGATGCAATTTCTGTGTTTCATCAACACTCTGATAGTCCACAGATTACAAAATGACTCAAGATGTGCAACGGAAATAACTACTGGTCTTCCAAGGAACCATCAAAGCGTAAACTGTTTGAGACATTACCCCATGGAGGAAAGTGCGCATGGTGACTGTTGTATTCAATCCCGATGCAATTTCTATGTTTCATCAACTCTCTGATCGTCCACAGATTACAGAATGCCTCCAGATGTGCATCGGAAACTACTACTGGTCTTCCAAGGAACGATCAAAGCGTAAACTGTTTGAGACATTACTCCCATGGAGGAAAGTGCGCATGGTGACTGTTGTATTCAATCCCGATGCAATTTCTGTGTTTCATGAACACTCTGATAGCCCACAGATTACAGAATGGCTCCAGATGTGCATCGGAAACTACTACTGGTTTTCCAGGGAACGATCAAAGCGTAGACTGTTTGAGACATTACTCCCATGGAGGAAAGTGCGCATGGTGACTGTTGTATTCAATCTCGATGCAATTTCTGTGTTTCATCAACACTCTGATAGTCCACAGATTTCAGAATGCTTCCAGATGTGCATCGGAAATTACTACTGGTCTTCGAGGGAACGATTAAAGCGTAGACTGTTTGAGACATCACTCCCATGGAGGAAAATGCGCATGGTGACTGTTGTATTCAATCCCGATGCATTTTCTGTGTTTCATCAACACTCGGAGAGTCCACAGATTACAGAATGCCTCCAGATGTCCTTCGGAAACTACTACTGGTCTTCCAGGGAACGATCAAAGCGTAAACTGTTTGAGACAATACTACCATGGAGGAAAGAGAGCATGGTGACTGTTGTATTCAATCCCGAAGCAATTTCGGTGTTCCTAAACACTCTGATAGTCCACAGATGTGTATCGGAAAGTACTACTGGTCGTCGTGGGAACGATCAAAGCGTAGACTGTTTGAGACGTTACTCCCATGGAGGAAACTGCGCATGGTGACTGTTGTATTCAATCCCGATGCAATTTCTGTGTTTCATCAACAGTTTGATGGTCCATAGATTACAGAATGCCTCCAGATGTGCATCGGAAACTACTACTGGTCGTCCAGGGAACGATGAAAGCGTAGACTGTTTGAGACATTACTCCCATGGAGGAAAGTGCGCATGGTGACTGTTGTATTCAATCTCGATGCAATTTCTGTGTTTCATCAACACTCTGATAGTCCACAGATTACAGAATGCCTCCAGATGTGCATCGGAAATTACTACTGGTCTTCCAGGGAACGATCAAAGCGTTAACTGTTTGAGACATTACTCCCATGGAGGAATGTGCGCATGGTGACTGTTGTATTCAATCCCGATGTGATAACTGTGTTTCATCGACACTCTGATAGTCCACAGATTAAAAAATGCCTCCAGATGTGCATCGGAAACTACTACTGGTCTTCCAGGGATCGATGAAAGCGTGGACTGTTTGAGACATTACTCCCATGGAGGAAAGTGTGCATGGTGACTGTTGTATTCAATCCCGATGCAATATCTGTGTTTCATCAATACTCTGATAGTCCACAGATTACAGAATGACTCCAGATGTGTACGGAAAGTACTACTGGTCGTCGTGGGAACGATCAAAGCGTAGACTGTTTGAGACGTTACTCCCATGGAGGAAACTGCGCATGGTGACTGTTGTATTCAATCCCGATGCAATTTCTGTGTTTCATCAACAGTTTGATGGTCCACAGATTACAGAATGCCTCCAGATGTGCATCGGATACTACTACTGGTCTTCCAGGGAACGATCAAAGCGTAGACTCTTTGAGACATTCCTCCCATGGAGGAAAGTGCGCATGGTGACTGTTGTATACAATCCCGATGCAATTTCTGTGTTTCATCAACACTCTGATGGTCCACAGATTACAGAATGCCTCCAGATGTGCGTCGGAAACTACTACTGGTCTTCCAGGGAACGATCAAAGCGTAGACTGTTTGAGACATTACTCCCATGGAGGAAAGTGTGCATGGTGACTGTTGTATTCAATCCCGATGCAATATCTGTGTTTCATCAATACTCTGATAGTCCACAGATTACAGAATGACTCCAGATGTGTATCGGAAACTACTACTGGTCGTCCTGGGAACGATCAAAGCGTAGACTGTTTGAGACGTTACTCCCATGGAGGAAACTGCGCATGGTGACTGTTGTATTCAATCCCGATGCAATTTCTGTGTTTCATCAACAGTTTGATGGTCCACAGATTACAGAATGCCTCCAGATATGCATCGGAAACTACTACTGGTCTTCCAGGAAACGATGAAAGCGTAGACTCTTTGAGACATTACTCCCATGGAGGAAAGTGCGCAAGGTGACTGATGTAATCAATCCCGATGTGATAACTGTGTTTCATCGACACTCTGATAGTCCACAGATTAAAAAACGCTTCCAGATGTGCATCGGAAACTACTACTGGTCTTCCAGGGAACGATCAAAGCGTAGACTGTTTGAGACATTACTCCTATGGAGGAATGTGCGCATGGTGACTGTTGTATTCAATCCCGATGCGATAACTGTGTTTCATCAACACTCTGATAGTCCACAGATTAAAAAATGCTTCCAGATGTGCATCGGAAACTACTACTGGTCTTCCAGGGAACGATCAAAACGTACACTGTTTGAGACATTACTACCATGGAGGAATATGCGCAAGGTGACTGTTGCATTCAATCCCGATGCAATTTCTGTGTTTCATCGACACTCTGATAGTCCACAGATTACAGAATGCCTCCAGATGTGCAGCGGAAACTAGTACTGGTGTTCGAGGGAACGATCACAGCGTAGACTGTTTGAGACATCACTACCATGCAGGAAAGTGCGCATGGTGACTGTTGTATTCAATCCCGATGCAATATCTGTGTTTCATCAACACTCTGAGAGTCCTCAGATTACAGAATGCCTCCAGATGTGCATCGGAAACTACTACTGGTCTTCCAGGGAACGATCAAAGCGTATACTGTTTGAGACAATACTCCCATGGAGGAAAGTGCGCATGGTGACTGTTGTATTCAATCCCGAAGCAATTTCTGTGTTCCTAATCACTCTGATAGTCCACAGATTACAAAATGCCTCCAGATGTGCATCGGAAACTACTACTGGTCTTCCAGGGAACGATCAAAGCGTAGTCTCTTTGAGAAATTACTCCCATGGAGGAAAGGGCGCATGGTGACTGTTGAATTCAATCCAGATGCAATTTCTGTGTTTTATCAACACTCTGATAGTCCACAGATTACAGAATGGCTTCAGATGTGCATCGGAAATTACTACTGGTCTTTCAGGGAGCGATCAAAACGTAGGCTGTTTGAGATATTACTCCCATGGAGGAAAGTGCGCATTGTGACTGTTGTACTCATTCCCGATGCGATAACTGTGTTTCATCAACACTCTGATAGTCCACAGATTACAGAATGCTTCCAGATGTGCATCAGAAACTACTACTGGTCTTCCAGGGAACGATCAAACCGTAGACCGTTTGAGACAATACTCCCATGGAGGAAAGTGCGCATGGTGACTGTTGTATTCAATCCCGATGCAATTTCTGTGTTTCATCAACACTCTGATAGTCCACAGATTACAGAATGCCTCCAGATGTGCATCGGAAACTACTACTGGTCTTCCAGGGAACGATCAAAGCGTAGACTGTTTGAGACATTATTCCCATGGAGGAAAGTGCGCAAGGTGACTGTTGTATTCAATCTCGATGCAATTTCTGTGTTTCATAACACTCTGATAGTCCACAGATTACCAAATGACTCAAGATGTGCAACAGAAATTACTACTGGTCTTCCAAGGAACGATCAAAGCGTAAACTGTTTGAGACATTACCCCATGGAGGAAAGTGCGCATGGTGACTGTTGCATTCAATCCCGATGCAATTTCTATGTTTCATCAACTCTCTGATCGTCCACAGATTACGGAATGCCTCCAGATGTGCATCGGAAACTACTACTGGTCTTCCAGGGAACGATGAAAGCGTAGACTGTTTGAGACATTACTCCCATGGAGGAAAGTGCGCATGGTAACTGTTGTATTCAATCTCGATGCAATTTCTATGTTTCATCAACACTCTGATAGTCCACAGTTTTCAGAATGCCTCCAGATGTGCATCGCAAATTACTACTGGTCTTCCAGGGAACGATCAAAGCGTAAACTGTTTGAGACATTACTCCCATGGAGGAAAGTGCGCATGGTGACTGTTGTATTCAATCCCGATGCAATTTCTGTGTTTCATGAACACTCTGATAGTCCACAGATTACAGAATGCCTCCAGATGTGCATCGGAAACTACTACTGGTCTTCCAGGGAACAATCATAGCGTAGACTGTTTGAGACATCACTCCTATGGAGGAAAGTGCGCATGGTGACTGTTGTATACAATCCCGATGTGATAACTGTGTTTCATCGACACTCTGATAGTCCACAGATTAAAAAATGCTTCCAGATGTGCATCGGAAACTACTACTGGTCTTCCAGAGAACGATCAGGCGTAGGCTGTTTGAGACATTACTCCTATAGAGGAAAGTGCGCATGGTGAATGTTGTATTCAATCCCGTGGAGATAACTGTGTTTCATCAACACTCTGATAGTCCACAGATTAAAAAATGCTTGCAGATGTGCATCGGAAACTACTACTGGTCTTCCAGGGAACGATCAAAGCGTACACAGTTTGAGACATTACTACCATGGAGGAATATGCGCATGGTGACTGTTGTATTCAATCCCGATGCAATTTCTGTGTTTCATCAACACTCCGATAGTCCACAGATTACAGAATGCCTCCAGATGTGCATCGGACACTACTACTGGTCTTCGAGGGAACGATTAAAGCGTAGACTGATTGAGACATCACTCCCATGGAGGTAAGTGCGCATGGTGACTGTTGTATTCAATCCCGATGCAATTTCTGTGTTTCATCAACACTCTGATGGGCCACAGATTACGGAATGCCTCCAGATGTGCATCGGAAAACTACTACTGGTCTTCCAGGGAACGATGAAAGCGTAGACTGTTTGAGACATTACTCCCATGGAGGAAAGTGCGCATGGTAACTGTTGTATTCAATCTCGATGCAATTTCTATGTTTCATCAACACTCTGATAGTCCACAGTTTTCAGAATGCCTCCAGATGTGCATCGCAAATTACTACTGGTCTTCCAGGGAACGATCAAAGCGTAGACTCTTTGAGACATTACTCCCATGAGGAAAGTGCGCATGGTGACTGTTGTATTCAATCCCGATGCAATTTTTGTGTTTCATCAACACTCAGATGGTCCACAGATTACAGAATGCCTCCAGATGTGCATCGGAAACTACTACTGGTCTTCCAGGGAACGATCAAAGTGTAGTCTCTTTGAGAAATTACTCCCATGGAGGAAAGGGCGCATGGTGACTGTTGAATTCAATCCAGATGCAATTTCTGTGTTTCATCACCACTCTGATAGTCCACAGATTACAGAATGGCTTCACATGTGCATCAGAAATTACTACTGGTCTTTCAGGGAGCGGTCAAAGCGTAGGCTGTTTGAGATATTACTCCCATGGAGGAAAGTGTGCATTGTGATTGTTGTGTTCATTCCCGATAAGATAACTGTGTTTCATCAACACTCTGATAGTCCACAGATTACAGAATGCTTCCAGATGTGCATCAGAAACTACTACTGGTCTTCCAGGGAACGATCAAAGCGTAGACCGTTTGAGACATTACTCCCATGGAGGAAAGTGCGCATGGTGACTGTTGTATTCAATCCCGATGCAATATCTGTGTTTCATCAACACTCTGATAGTCCACAGATTACAGAATGCCTCCAGATGTGCATCGGAAACTACTACTGGTCTTCCAGGGAACGATCAAAGCGTAGACTGTTTGAGACATTACTCCCATGGAGGAAAGTGCGCAAGGTGACTGTTGTATTCAATCTCGATGCAATTTCTGTGTTTCGTCAACACTCTGATAGTCCACAGATTACCAAATGACTCAAAATGTGCAACGGAAATTACTACTGGTCTTGCAATTAACGATCAAAGCGTAAACTGTTTGAGACATTACCCCATGGAGGAAAGTGCGCATGGTGACTGTTGCATTCAATCCCGATGCAATTTCTATGTTTCATCAACTCTCTGATCGTCCACAGATTACAGAATGCCTCCAGATGTGCATCGGAAACTACTACTGGTCTTCCAGGGAACGATGAAAGCGTAGACTGTTTGAGACATTACTCCCATGGAGGAAAGTGCGCATGGTGACTGTTGTATTCAATCTCGATGCAATTTCTATGTTTCATCAACACTCTGATAGTCCACAGTTTTCAGAATGCCTCCAGATGTGCATCGGAAATTACTACTGGTCTTCCAGGGAACGATCAAAGCGTAAACTGTTTGAGACATTACTCCCATGGAGGAAAGTGCGCATGGTGACTGTTGTATTCAATCCCGATGTGATAACTGTGTTTCATCGACACTCTGATAGTCCACAGATTAAAAAATGCTTCCAGATGTGCATCGGAAACTACTATTGGTCTTCCAGGGAACGATCAGAGCGTAGGCTGTTTGAGACATTACTCCTATGGAGGAAAGTGCGCATGGTGAATGTTATATTCAATCCCGATGCGATAACTGTGTTTCATCAACACTCTGATAGTCCACAGATTAAAAAATGCTTCCAGATGTGCATCGGAAACTACTACTGGTCTTCCAGGGAACGATCAAAGCGTACACAGTTTGAGACATTACTACCATGGAGGAATATGCGCATGGTGACTGTTGTATTCAATCCCGATGCAATTTCTGTGTTTCATCAACACTCTGATAGTCCACAGATTACAGAATGCCTCCAGATGTGCATCGGACACTACTACTGGTCTTCGAGGGAACGATTAAAGCGTAGACTGATTGAGACATCACTCCCATGGAGGTAAGTGCGCATGGTGACTGTTGTATTCAATCCCGATGCAATTTCTGTGTTTCATCAACACTCTGATGGGCCACAGATTACAGAATGCCTCCAGATGTGCATCGGATACTACTACTGGTCTTCCAGGGAACGATAAAAAGCGTAGACTCTTTGAGACATTACTCCCATGGAGGAAAGTGCGCATGGTGACTGTTGTATTCAATCCCGATGCCATTTTTGTGTTTCATCAACACTCTGATGGTCCACAGATTACAGAATGCCTCCAGATGTGCATCGGAAACTACTACTAGTCTTTCAGGGAGCGATCAAAGCGTAGGCTGTTTGAGATATTACTCCCATGGAGGAAATTGCGCATTGTGACTGTTGTATTCATTCCCGATGCGATAACTGTGTTTCATCAACACTCTGATAGTCCACAGATTACAGAATGCTTCCAGATGTGCATCAGAAACTACTAATGGTCTTCCAGGGAACGATCAAAGCGTAGACCGTTTGAGACATTACTCCCATGGAGGAAAGTGCGCATGGTGACTGTTGTATTCAATCCCGATGCAATTTCTGTGTTTCATCAACACTCTGATAGTCCACAGATTACAGAATGCCTCCAGATGTGCATCGGAAACTACTACTGGTCTTCCAGGGAACGATCAAAGCGTAGACTGTTTGAGACATTACTCCCATGGAGGAAAGTGCGCAAGGTGACTGTTGTATTCAATCTCGATGCAATTTCTGTGTTTCATCAACACTCTGATAGTCCACAGATTACCAAATGACTCAAGATGTGCAACGGAAATTACTACTGGTCTTCCAAGGAACGATCAAAGCGTAAACTGTTTGAGACATTACCCCATGGAGGAAAGTGCGCATGGTGACTGTTGTATTCAATCCCGATGCAATATCTGTGTTTCATCAACACTCTGATAGTCCACAGATTACAGAATGCCTCCAGATGTGCATCGGAAACTACTACTGGTCTTCCAGGGAACGATCAAAGCGTAGACTGTTTGAGACATTACTCCCATGGAGGAAAGTGCGCAAGGTGACTGTTGTATTCAATCTCGATGCAATTTCTGTGTTTCGTCAACACTCTGATAGTCCACAGATTACCAAATGACTCAAAATGTGCAACGGAAATTACTACTGGTCTTGCAATTAACGATCAAAGCGTAAACTGTTTGAGACATTACCCCATGGAGGAAAGTGCGCATGGTGACTGTTGCATTCAATCCCGATGCAATTTCTATGTTTCATCAACTCTCTGATCGTCCACAGATTACAGAATGCCTCCAGATGTGCATCGGAAACTACTACTGGTCTTCCAGGGAACGATGAAAGCGTAGACTGTTTGAGACATTACTCCCATGGAGGAAAGTGCGCATGGTGACTGTTGTATTCAATCTCGATGCAATTTCTATGTTTCATCAACACTCTGATAGTCCACAGTTTTCAGAATGCCTCCAGATGTGCATCGGAAATTACTACTGGTCTTCCAGGGAACGATCAAAGCGTAAACTGTTTGAGACATTACTCCCATGGAGGAAAGTGCGCATGGTGACTGTTGTATTCAATCCCGATGTGATAACTGTGTTTCATCGACACTCTGATAGTCCACAGATTAAAAAATGCTTCCAGATGTGCATCGGAAACTACTATTGGTCTTCCAGGGAACGATCAGAGCGTAGGCTGTTTGAGACATTACTCCTATGGAGGAAAGTGCGCATGGTGAATGTTATATTCAATCCCGATGCGATAACTGTGTTTCATCAACACTCTGATAGTCCACAGATTAAAAAATGCTTCCAGATGTGCATCGGAAACTACTACTGGTCTTCCAGGGAACGATCAAAGCGTACACAGTTTGAGACATTACTACCATGGAGGAATATGCGCATGGTGACTGTTGTATTCAATCCCGATGCAATTTCTGTGTTTCATCAACACTCTGATAGTCCACAGATTACAGAATGCCTCCAGATGTGCATCGGACACTACTACTGGTCTTCGAGGGAACGATTAAAGCGTAGACTGATTGAGACATCACTCCCATGGAGGTAAGTGCGCATGGTGACTGTTGTATTCAATCCCGATGCAATTTCTGTGTTTCATCAACACTCTGATGGGCCACAGATTACAGAATGCCTCCAGATGTGCATCGGATACTACTACTGGTCTTCCAGGGAACGATAAAAAGCGTAGACTCTTTGAGACATTACTCCCATGGAGGAAAGTGCGCATGGTGACTGTTGTATTCAATCCCGATGCCATTTTTGTGTTTCATCAACACTCTGATGGTCCACAGATTACAGAATGCCTCCAGATGTGCATCGGAAACTACTACTAGTCTTTCAGGGAGCGATGAAAGCGTAGGCTGTTTGAGATATTACTCCCATGGAGGAAATTGCGCATTGTGACTGTTGTATTCATTCCCGATGCGATAACTGTGTTTCATCAACACTCTGATAGTCCACAGATTACAGAATGCTTCCAGATGTGCATCAGAAACTACTAATGGTCTTCCAGGGAACGATCAAAGCGTAGACCGTTTGAGACATTACTCCCATGGAGGAAAGTGCGCATGGTGACTGTTGTATTCAATCCCGATGCAATTTCTGTGTTTCATCAACACTCTGATAGTCCACAGATTACAGAATGCCTCCAGATGTGCATCGGAAACTACTACTGGTCTTCCAGGGAACGATCAAAGCGTAGACTGTTTGAGACATTACTCCCATGGAGCAAAGTGCGCAAGGTGACTGTTGTATTCAATCTCGATGCAATTTCTGTGTTTCATCAACACTCTGATAGTCCACAGATTACCAAATGACTCAAGATGTGCAACGGAAATTACTACTGGTCTTCCAAGGAACGATCAAAGCGTAAACTGTTTGAGACATTACCCCATGGAGGAAAGTGCGCATGGTGACTGTTGCATTCAATCCCGATGCAATTTCTATGTTTCATCAACTCTCTGATCGTCCACAGATTACAGAATGCCACCAGATGTGCATCGGAAACTACTACTGGTCTTCCAGGGAACGATGAAAGCGTAGACTGTTTGAGACATTACTCCCATGGAGGAAAGTGCGCATGGTGACTGTTGTATTCAATCTCGATGCAATTTCTATGTTTCATCAACACTCTGATAGTCCACAGTTTTCAGAATGCCTCCAGATGTGCATCGGAAATTACTACTGGTCTTCCAGGGAACGATCAAAGCGTAAACAGTTTGAGACATTACTCCCATGGAGGAAAGTGCGCATGGTGACTGTTGTATTCAATCCCGATGCAATTTCTGTGTTTCATGAACACTCTGATAGTCCACAGATTACAGAATGCCTCCAGATGTGCATCGGAAACTACTACTGGTCTTCCAGGGAACGATCAAAGCGTAGACTGTTTGAGACATCACTCCTATGGAGGAAAGTGCGCATGGTGACTGTTGTATTCAATCCCGATGTGATAACTGTGTTTCATCGACACTCTGATAGTCCACAGATTGAAAAATGATTCCAGATGTGCATCGGAAACTACTACTGGTCTTCCAGGGAACGATCAGAGCGTAGGCTGTTTGAGACATTACTCCTATGGAGGAAAGTGCGCATGGTGAATGTTGTATTCAATCCCGATGCGATAACTGTGATTCATCAACACTCTGATAGTCCACAGATTAAAAAATGCTTCCAGATGTGCATCGGAAACTACTACTGGTCTTCCAGGGAACGAACAAAGCGTACACAGTTTGAGACATTACTACCATGGAGGAATATGCGCATGGTGACTGTTGTATTCAATCCCGATGCAATTTCTGTGTTTCATCAACACTCTGATAGTCCACAGATTACAGAATGCCTCCAGATGTGCATCGGACACTACTACTGGTCTTCTAGGGAACGATTAAAGCGTAGACTGATTGAGACATCACTCCCATGGATTTAAGTGCGCATGGTGACTGTTGTATTCAGTCCCGATCCAATTTCTGTGTTTCATCAACACTCTGATGGGCCACAGATTACAGAATGCCTCCAGATGTGCATCGGAAACTACTACTGGTCTTTCAGGGAACGATCAAAGCGTAGACTCTTTGAGACATTACTCCCATGGAGGAAAGTGCGCATGGTGACTGTTGTATTCAATCCCGATGCAATTTTTGTGTTTCATCAACACTCTGATGGTCCACAGATTACAGAATGCCTCCAGATGTGCATCGGAAACTACTACTGGTCTTCCAGGGAACGATCAAAACGTAGTCTCTTTGAGAAATTACTCCCATGGAGGAAAGGGCGCATGGTGACTGTTGAATTCAATCCAGATGCAATTTCTGTGTTTCATCAACACTCTGATAGTCCACAGATTACAGAATGCCTCCAGATGTGCATCGGAAACAACTACTGGTCTTCCAGGGAACGATCAAAGCGTAGATTGTTTGAGACATTACTCCCATGGAAGAAAGTGCGCATGGTGACTGTTGTATTCAATCTCGATGCAATTTCTATGTTTCATCAACACTCTGATAGTCCACAGTTCTCAGAATGCCTCCAGATGTGCATCGGAAATTACTACTGGTCTTCCAGGGAACGATCAAAGCGTAAACTGTTTGAGACATTACTCCCATGGAGGAAAGTGCGCATGGTGAATGTTGTATTCAATCCCGTGGAGATAACTGTGTTTCATCAACACTCTGATGGGCCACAGATTACAGAATGCCTCCAGATGTGCATCGGATACTACTACTGGTCTTCCAGGGAACGATAAAAAGCGTAGACTCTTTGAGACATTACTCCCATGGAGGAAAGTGCGCATGGTGACTGTTGTATTCAATCCCGATGCAATTTTTGTGTTTCATCAACACTCTGATGGTCCACAGATTACAGAATGCCTCCAGATGTGCATCGGAAACTACTACTAGTCTTTCAGGGAGCGATCAAAGCGTAGGCTGTTTGAGATATTACTCCCATGGAGGAAATTGCGCATTGTGACTGTTGTATTCATTCCCGATGCGATAACTGTGTTTCATCAACACTCTGATAGTCCACAGATTACAGAATGCTTCCAGATGTGCATCAGAAACTACTAATGGTCTTCCAGGGAACGATCAAAGCGTAGACCGTTTGAGACATTACTCCCATGGAGGAAAGTGCGCATGGTGACTGTTGTATTCAATCCCGATGCAATTTCTGTGTTTCATCAACACTCTGATAGTCCACAGATTACAGAATGCCTCCAGATGTGCATCGGAAACTACTACTGGTCTTCCAGGGAACGATCAAAGCGTAGACTGTTTGAGACATTACTCCCATGGAGGAAAGTGCGCAAGGTGACTGTTGTATTCAATCTCAATGCAATTTCTGTGTTTCATCAACACTCTGATAGTCCACAGATTACCAAATGACTCAAGATGTGCAACGGAACTTACTACTGGTCTTCCAAGGAACGATCAAAGCGTAAACTGTTTGAGACATTACCCCATGGAGGAAAGTGCGCATGGTGACTGTTGCATTCAATCCCGATGCAATTTCTATGTTTCATCAACTCTCTGATCGTCCACAGATTACAGAATGCCACCAGATGTGCATCGGAAACTACTACTGGTCTTCCAGGGAACGATGAAAGCGTAGACTGTTTGAGACATTACTCCCATGGAGGAAAGTGCGCATGGTGACTGTTGTATTCAATCCCGATGCAATTTCTGTGTTTCATGAACACTCTGATAGTCCACAGATTACAGAATGCCTCCAGATGTGCATCGGAAACTACTACTGGTCTTCCAGGGAACGATCAAAGCGTAGACTGTTTGAGACATCACTCCTATGGAGGAAAGTGCGCATGGTGACTGTTGTATTCAATCCCGATGTGATAACTGTGTTTCATCGACACTCTGATAGTCCACAGATTAAAAAATGCTTCCAGATGTGCATCGGAAACTACTACTGGTCTTCCAGGGAACGATCAGAGCGTAGGCTGTTTGAGACATTACTCCTATGGAGGAAAGTGCGCATGGTGAATGTTGTATTCAATCTCGATGCGATAACTGTGATTCATCAACACTCTGATAGTCCACAGATTAAAAAATGCTTCCAGATGTGCATCGGAAACTACTACTGGTCTTCCAGGGAACGAACAAAGCGTACACAGTTTGAGACATTACTACCATGGAGGAATATGCGCATGGTGACTGTTGTATTCAATCCCGATGCAATTTCTGTGTTTCATCAACACTCTGATAGTCCACAGATTACAGAATGCCTCCAGATGTGCATCGGACACTACTACTGGTCTTCTAGGGAACGATTAAAGCGTAGACTGATTGAGACATCACTCCCATGGATTTAAGTGCGCATGGTGACTGTTGTATTCAATCCCGATCCAATTTCTGTGTTTCATCAACACTCTGATGGGCCATAGATTACAGAATGCCTCCAGATGTGCATCGGAAACTACTACTGGTCTTCCAGGGAACGATCAAAGCGTAGACTCTTTGAGACATTACTCCCATGGAGGAAAGTGCGCATGGTGACTGTTGTATTCAATCCCGATGCAATTTTTGTGTTTCATCAACACTCTGATGGTCCACAGATTACAGAATGCCTCCAGATGTGCATCGGAAACTACTACTGGTCTTCCAGGGAACGATCAAAACGTAGTCTCTTTGAGAAATTACTCCCATGGAGGAAAGGGCGCATGGTGACTGTTGAATTCAATCCAGATGCAATATCTGTGTTTCATCAACACTCTGATAGTCCACAGATTACAGAATGCCTCCAGATGTGCATCGGAAACAACTACTGGTCTTCCAGTGAACGATCAAAGCGTAGATTGTTTGAGACATTACTCCCATGGAAGAAAGTGCGCATGGTGACTGTTGTATTCAATCTCGATGCAATTTCTATGTTTCATCAACACTCTGATAGTCCACAGTTTTCAGAATGCCTCCAGATGTGCATCGGAAATTACTACTGGTCTTCCAGGGAACGATCAAAGCGTAAACTGTTTGAGACATTACTCCCATGGAGGAAAGTGCGCATGGTGACTGTTGTATTCAATCCCGATGCAATTTCTGTGTTTCATGAACACTCTGATAGTCTACAGATTACAGAATGCCTCCAGATGTGCATCAACTACTACTGGTCTTCCAGGGAACGATCAAAGCGTAGACTGTTTGAGACACCACTCCTATGGAGGAAAGTGCGCATGGTGACTGTTGTATTCAATCCCGATGTGATAACTGTGTTTTATCGACACTCTGATAGTCCACAGATTAATAAATGCTTCCAGATGTGCATCGGAAACTACTACTGGTCTTCCAGGGAACGATCAGAGCGTAGGCTGTTTGAGACATTACTCCTATAGAGGAAAGTGCGCATGGTGAATGTTGTATTCAATCCCGTGGAGATAACTGTGTTTCATCAACACTCTGATAGTCCACAGATTAAAAAATGCTTCCAGATGTGCATCGGAAACTACTACTGGTCTTCCAGGGAACGATCAAAGCGTACACAGTTTGAGACATTACTACCATGGAGGAATATGCGCATGGTGACTGTTGTATTCAATCCCGATGCAATTTCTGTGTTTCATCAACACTCTGATAGTCCACAGATTACAGAATGCCTCCAGATGTGCATCGGAAACTACTACTGGTCTTCGAGGGAACGATTAAAGCGTAGACTGATTGAGACATCACTCCCATGGAGGTAAGTGCGCATGGTGACTGTTGTATTCAACCCCGATGCAATTTCTGTGTTTCATCAACACTCTGAGAGTCCACAGATTACAGAAGGCATCCAGATGTGCATCGGAAACTACTACTGATCTTCCAGGGAACGATCAAAGCGTAAACTGTTTGTGACAATACTCCCATGGAGGAAAATGAGCATGGTGACTGTTGTATTCAATCCCGAAGCAATTTCTGTGTTCCTAAACACTCTGATAGTCCACAGATTACAGAATGCCTCCAGATGTGTATCGGAAACTACTACTGGTCGTCCTGGGAACGATCAAAGCGTAGACTCTTTGAGACATTACTCCCATGGAGAAATGTCCACATCGTGCCTGTTGTATTCAATACCTATGCAATGTCTGTTTTTCATCAACACTCTGTAGGTTCCCAGATTATAGAACGCCTCCAGATGTGCTTCGGAAGCTACTACTTGACTTCCAGGGAAAGAGCAAAGCGTAGACAGTTTGAGACATTACTCCCATAAAAATAGGCCCGCATGGTGCCTGTTGTATTCAATCCCGATGCAATTTCTTTGTTCCAACAATACTCTGAAGGTAAACAGATTACAGAGCGCCTCCAGATGTGCTTTGGAAACTACAACTGGTCTTCCAGAAATCAATCAAAGCGTAGACAGATGGAGACATTTCTCCCATGGAGAAAAGTCCACATGGTGCATGTTGTATTCATTCCCGATGCAATTTCTATGATTCGTCAAGACTCTGAAGGTATACAGGTTACAGAATGCCTCCAGATGGGTTTCGGAAACAACTACTGTTCTTCCAGAAATCAATCAAAGCGTAGACAGATTGAGACATTACTCCCATGGAGATAGGTCCGCATGGTGCATGTTGTCTTCAATAACGATGTAATATGTGTGTTCCATCAACACTATGAAGTTCCACAGATAACAGAAAGCCTCCAGATGTGCTTCGGAAACTACTACGGGTTCTCCAGAAATCGATCAAAGTGTATACTGTTTCAGACATTACTCCCAGGGTGAAAAGTCATCATAGTGGCTGTTGTATTAAATCCAGATGCATTTTCTGTGTTTCATGAACACTGTGAAAGTCCACAGATTACAGAATGCCTTCGGATGTTCTTCGGAAACTACTACTTGACTTTCAGGGAACGATCAAAGCGGAGACAGTTTGAGACGTTACTCACATGGGGGAATTTCCGCATGGTGAATGTTGTATTCAATCCCGATGCAAATTATGTGTTTCATGAACACTGTGAAAGTCCACAGATTACAGAATGCCTTCGGATGTCCTTCGGAAACTACTACTTGACTTTCAGGGAACGATCAAAGGGGAGACAGTTTGAGACGTTACTCACATGGGGGAATTTTGCGCATGGTGCCTGTTGTATTCAATCCCGATGCAATTTATGTGTTTCATGAACACTGTGAAAGTCCACAGATTACAGAATGCCTCCAGATGTGCTTTGGAAACTACTACGGGTTATCCAGAAATCGATCAAAGCGTATACAGTTTGAGACATTACCCCCAGAGAGAAAAGTAAGCATGGTGCCTGTTGTATTCAATCCCGATACATTTTGTGTGTTTCATCAACACTCTGAAGGTCCACAGATTACAGAATTCCTCCAGATGTGCTTCAGAAACTACTACTGGTCTTCCAGAAATCAATCAAAGCGTAGACAGATTGAGATATTACTCACATGGAGAAAGGTAAGCATGGTGCCTGTTGTATTCAATCAAGGTGCAATTTCAGTGTTTCATCAACACTCTGAAGGTCAACAGATTAGAGAATGCCTCCAGATGTGCTTCCGAAACAACTACTGATCTCCCATTGAACGATCAAAGCGTAGGCAGTTTGAGACATTACTCCCATGGAGAAGAGTCCACATGGTGCCTGTTGTATTCAATTCTGATGCAATTTCTGTGTTTCATCGACACTCTGAAGGTTCACAGATTACAGAATGCATCCAGATGTGCTTCGGAAACTACTACTTACCTCTCATTGAGCGATCAAAGCGTAACAGTTTGTGACATTACTCCCATGGAGAAAAGTCCACATGGTGCCTGTTGTATTCATTCCCGATGCAATTTCTGTGATTCGTCAAGACTCTGAAGGTATACAGATTACAGAATGCCTCCAGATGTGCTGCGGAAACTACCACTGGCCTTCCAGAAATCAGTCAAAGCGTAGACAGATTGAGACATTACTCCCATGGAGATAGGTCCGCATGGCGCCTGTTGTATTCAATCCCGATGCAATTTCTGTGTTCCATCTATACTCTGAAGGTCCACAGATTACAGAATGCCTCCAGATGTGCTTCGGAAACTACTATGGGTTTTCCAGAAATCGATCAAAGCGTATACAGTTTGAGACATTACTCCCAGGGAGAAAAGTTAGCATGGTGAATGTTGTATTCAATCCCGATGCAGTTTCTGTGTTTCATGAACACTGTGAAAGGCCACAGATTACAGAATGCCTTCAGATGTGTTTCGGAAACTACTACTGGACTTCCAGGGAACGATCAAAGCGGAGACAGTTTGAGACGTTACTCCCATGGAGGAATTTCCGCATGGTGACTGATTTATTCAATCCCGATGCAATTTCTGTGTTCCATCAACACTCTGTAGCACCACAGATTACAGAGTGAATCCAGATGTGCGTCGGAAACTACTACTGGTATTCCATAAATCAATCAGAGCGTAGAAAGATTGAGACATTACTCCCATGGAGAAAGGTCCGCATGGTGCCTGTTGTATTCAATCCCTATGCAATTTCTGTGTTTCATCAACACTCTGAAGGTCCGCATAATAGAGAATGCCTCCAGATGTGTTTCGGAATTTACTACTGATCTCCCATTGAACGATCAAAGCGTAGACAGTTTGAGACATTAATCCCATGTGAGAAAATTATACATGGTGCCTGTTGTATTCAATCCCGATGCAATTTCTGTGTTTCATCAACACTCTGAAGGTCCACAGATTACAGAACGCCTTCAGATGTGCTTCGGAAGCTACTACTGGTCTTCCAGGGAAAGATCAAAGCGTAGACTGTTTCAGACATTACTCCCATGGAGTAAAGTCCGCATGGTGCCTGTTGTATTCATACCCGATGCAATTTCTGTGATTCATCAAGACTCTGAAGGTATACAGATTACAGAGCGCCTCCAGATGTGCTTTGGACACTACAACTGGTCTTCCAGAAATCAATCAAAGCGTTGACAGATTGAGACATTACTCCCATGGAGAAAAGTCCACATGGTGCCTGTTGTACTCAATCCCGATGCAATTTCTGTGTCTCATCAACATTCTGAAGGTCCACAGATTACAGAACACCTACAGATGTGCTTCGGAAACTACTATTCGTCCACCAGAAATCAATCAAAGCGTAGACAGATTGAGACATGACTCCCATGCGGAAAGGTCCGCGTCGTGCCTGTTGTATTCAATCCCGATGTAAATTCTGTGTTTCATCAACACTCTGAAGGTCCACAGATTTCAGAATGCCTCCAGATGTGCTTCAGAAACTACTACTGGTCTTCCAGAAATCAATTAAAGCGTAGGCAGATTGAGACATTAATCACATGGAGAAAGTTACCCATGGTGCCTGTTGTGATCAATCCCGGTGCAATTTCTGTGTTTCTTCAACACTCTGAAGGTCCACAGATTAGAGAATGACACTAGATGTGCTTCGGAAACTACTACTGATCTCCCATTGAACGATCAAAGCGTAGACAGTTTGAGACATTACTCCCTTGGAGAAATGTCCACATGGTGCCTGTTGTATTCAATTCCGATGGAACTTCTGTGTTCCATCAATACTATGAAGGTCGACAGATTACAGAATGCCTCCAGATGTGCTTCAGAAACTTCTACTGGTCTTCCAGAAATCAATCAAAGCGTAGACAGATTGAGACGTTACTCTCATGGAGAAAGGTCCGCATGGTGCGTGTTGTCTTCAATCCCGAAGCAGTTTCTGTGTTCCATCAACACTCTGAAGGTCCACAGATTACAGAAAGCCTCCAGATGTGCTTCGGAAACTACTACGGGTTCTCCAGAAATAGATCAAACCGTATACAGTTTGAGACATTACTCCCAGAGAAAAACGTCAGCATAGTGGCTGTTGTATTAAATCCCGATGCATTTTCTGTGTTTCATGAACACTGTGAAAGTCCACAGATTACAGAATGCCTTCGGATGTGCTTCGGAAACTACTACTTGACTTCCAGGGTACGATCAAAGCGGAGACAGTTTGAGGCGTTACTCACATGGGGAAATATCCGCATGGGGCCTGTTGAATTCAATCCCGATGCAATTTTTGTGTTTCATGAACACTGTGAAAGTCCACAGATTACAGAATGCCTCCAGATGTGCTTTGGAAACTACTACGGGTTTTGCAGAAATCGATTGAAGCGTATACAGTTTGAGACATTACCCCCAGGGAGAAAAGTAAGAATGGTGCCTGTTGTATTCAATCCCCATGCATTTTCTGTGTTTCATCAACACTCTGAACTTCCACAGATTACAGAATGCCTCCAGATGTGCATCAGAAACTAATACTGGTCTTCCAGAAATCAATCAAAGCGTAGACAGATTGAGACATTACTCCCATGCGGAAAGGTCCTAGTGGTGCCTGTTGTATTCAATCCCGATGTAAATTCTGTGTTTCATCAACACTCTGAAGGTCCACAGATCTCAGAATGCCTCCAGATGTGCTTCAGAAACTACTACTGGTCTTCCAGAAATCAATTAAAGCGTAGGCAGATTGAGACATTAATCACATGGAGAAAGTTATCCATGGTGCCTGTTGTGTTCAATCCCGGTGCAATTTCTGTGTTTCTTCAACACTCTGAAGGTCCACAGATTAGAGAATGACTCTAGATGTGCTTCGGAAACTACTACTGATCTCCCATTGAACGATCAAAGCGTAGACAGTTTAAGACATTACTCCCTTGGAGAAATGTCCACATGGTGCCTGTTGTATTCAATTCCGATGGAACTTCTGTGTTCCATCAATACTATGAAGGTCGACAGATTACAGAATGCCTCCAGATGTGCTTCAGAAACTTCTACTGGTCTTCCAGAAATCAATCAAAGCGTAGACAGATTGAGACGTTACTCACATGGAGAAAGGTCCGCATGGTGCCTGTTGTCTTCAATCCCGATGCAATTTCTGTGTTCCATCAACACTCTGTAGGTCCGCAGATTACAGAACGCCTCCAGATGTGCTTCGGAAACTACTACTGGTCTCCCATTGAATGATCAAAGCGTAGACAGTATGAAAAATTACTCCCATGGAGAAAAGTCCACATGGTGCCTGTTGTATTCAATCGTGGTGCAATTTCTGTGTTTCATCAACACTCAGAATGTCCAAAGGTTACAGAATGCCTCCAGATGTGCTTCGGAAACTACTACTGGTCTTCCAGATGACGATCTAATCGTATACAGTTTGAGACATTTCTCTCAGGGGGAAAAGTCAGCCTGGTGCCTGTCTTATTCAATCCCGATGCATTTTCTGTGTTTCATGAACACTGTGAAAGTCCACAGATTACAGGATGCCTCCAGTTGTGCTTCAGAAACTACCACTGGTCTTCCAGAAATCTATCAAAGCGTAGACAGATTGAGACACTACACACAGTGAGTAAGGTCCGCATGGTGCATGTTGTATTCAATCCCGATGCAAATTTTCTGTTTCATCAACACTCTGAAAGTCCACAGATTAAAGAACGCCACCAGATGTGCTTCGGAAGCTACTACTGGTCTTCCAGGGAAAGATCAAAGCGTGGACTGTTTGAGACATTACTCCCATGGAGTAAAGTTCGTATGGTGCCTGTTGTATTCATTCCCGATGCAATTTCTGTGATTCGTCAAGACTCTGAAGGTATACAGGTTATAGAATGCCTCCAGATGTGCATCGGAAACAACTACTGGTCGTCCAGAAATCAATCAAAGCTTAGACAGTTTGAGACATTACTCCCATGGAGATAGGTCCTCATGGTGCCTGTTGTTTTCAATCCCGATGCAATTTCTGTGTTCCATCAACACTCTGAATTTCCACAGATTACAGAATGCCTCCAAATGTGTTTCGTAAACTACTACGGGCTTTAGAGATATCGATCAAAGCGTAAACAGTTAGAGACGTTACTCACAGGGAGAAAAGTTAGCATGGTGCCTGTTGTATTCAAACACGATGCATTTTTTGTGTTTCATCAACATTCTGAAGGTACACAGATTACAGAATGCATCCAGATGTGCACCATAAACTACTACTGGTCTTCCAGAAATCAATCAAAGCGTAGACTGTTTGAGACATTACTCACATTGAGAAAGGTCCGCATGGTGCCTGTTGTATTCAATCCCGATGCAATTTCTGTGTTTCATCAACACTCTGAAGGTCCACAGGTTACAGAACGTCTCCAGATGTGTTTCGGAAGCTACTACTGGTCTTCCAGGGAAAGAACAAAGCGTAGACAGTTTGAGACATTTCTCCCATGGGGATAGGTCCGCATTGACACTCTCAAAGTCCACAGATTACAGAATGCCTTCAGATGTGCTTCGGAAACTACTACTGGTCTCCCACTGAACGATCAAAGCGTAGACAGTTTGAGACATTACTCACATGGAGGAAAGTCCACATGGTGGCTGTTGTATTCAATCCCGATGCAATTTCTGTGTTTCATAAACGTTCTGAAGGTACACAGATTAAAGAACGCCTCCGGATGTGCTTCGCAAACTATTACTGGGCTTCCAGGGAACGAGCATGTCGTAGACAGTTTGCGACATTACTCCCATGGGGAAAATTTCGCATGGTGCCTGTTTTATTCAATCCTGATGCAATTTCTGTGTTTCATCAACACTCTGTAGGTCCACAAATTTCAGAATGCCTCCAGATGTGCTTCGGAAACTATTAGTGGTTTTCCAGAAATCGATCAAACCGTTAACAGTTTAAGACATTACTCACACGCAGAAAAGTCCGCATGGTGCCTGCTGCTTTCAATCCCGATGCAATTTCTGTGTTTTATCAACACTCTGAAGGTCCACAGATTACAGAATGTCTCCAGATGTGCTTGGGAAACTAGTACTGGTCTGCCATTAATCGATCATATCGTAGACACTTTGAGACATTACTCCGATGGTGAAAAGTCTGCATGGTGAATTTTGTAATCAATCTGGACGCAATTTCGGTGTTTCGCCAACTCTCTGAAGGTCCACAGATTACAGAATGAATTCAGATGTGCTTCGGAAACTACTACTGATATTCCAGGGAACGGTCAAAGCGTAGACAGTTTAAGACTTTGCCGCCATGGAGAAAAGTCCGCATGGTGCCTGTTGTATTCAATCCCGATCCAATTTCAGTGTTTCATCAATACTCTGAAGGTCCACAGATTCCAGAATGCCTCCAGATGTGCTTCAGAAACAGCTACTGGTCTACCAGAAATCATTCAAAGCGTAGACAGATTGAGACATTACTCAAATGGAGAAAGGTCCGCATGGTGCCTGTTGTATTCAATCCCGATGCAATTTCTGTGTTTCATCAACACTCTGGACGACCACAGATTACAGAATGCCTCCAGATGTGCTTCGGAAGCTACTACTGGTCTTCCACAATACAATAAAAGCGTACACAGATTGAGACATTACTCCTATGGAGGAAGTTCCGTGTGGTGCCTGCTGTATTTAATCCCGATGCATTTTTTGTGTTTCATCAACACTCTGAAGGTCCACAGATTAGAGAATGACTCTAGATGTGCTTCGGAAACTACTACTGATCTCCCATTGAACGATCAAAGCGTAGACAGTTTGAGACATTACTCCCTTGGAGAAATGTCCACATGGTGCCTGTTGTATTCAATTCCGATGGAACTTCTGTGTTCCATCAATACTATGAAGGTCGACAGATTACAGAATGCCTCCAGATGTGCTTCAGAAACTTCTACTGGTCTTCCAGAAATCAATCAAAGCGTAGACAGATTTAGACGTTACTCACATGGAGAAAGGTCCGCATGGTGCCTGTTGTCTTCAATCCCGATGCAATTTCTGTGTTCCATCAACACTCTGTAGGTCCGCAGATTACAGAACGCCTCCAGATGTGCTTCGGAAACTACTACTGGTCTCCCATTGAATGATCAAAGCGTAGACAGTATGAAAAATTACTCCCATGGAGAAAAGTCCACATGGTGCCTGTTGTATTCAATCGTGGTGCAATTTCTGTGTTTCATCAACACTCAGAATGTCCAAAGGTTACAGAATGCCTCCAGATGTGCTTCGGAAACTACTACTGGTCTTCCAGATGACGATCTAATCGTATACAGTTTGAGACATTTCTCTCAGGGGGAAAAGTCAGCCTGGTGCCTGTCTTATTCAATCCCGATGCATTTTCTGTTTTTCATGAACACTGTGAAAGTCCACAGATTACAGGATGCCTCTAGTTGTGCTTCAGAAACTACCACTGGTCTTCCAGAAATCTATCAAAGCGTAGACAGATTGAGACACTACACACAGGGAGTAAGGTCCGCATGGTGCATGTTGTATTCAATCCCGATGCAAATTTTCTGTTTCATCAACACTCTGAAAGTCCACAGATTAAAGAACGCCACCAGATGTGCTTCGGAAGCTACTACTGGTCTTCCAGAGAAAGATCAAAGCGTAGACTGTTTGAGACATTACTCCCATGGAGTAAAGTCCGCATGGTGCCTGTTGTATTCAATCCCGATGCAATTTCTGTGTTGCATCAACACTCTGAAGTTCCACAGATTACAGAATGCCTCCAAATGTGTTTCGGAAACTACTACGGGCTTTAGAGATATCGATCAAAGCGTAAACAGTTAGAGACGTTACTCACAGGGAGAAAAGTTAGCATGGTGCCTGTTGTATTCAAACACGATGCATTTTCTGTGTTTCATCAACATTCTGAAGGTACACAGATTACAGAATGCTTCCAGATGTGCACCATAAACTACTACTGGTCTTCCAGAAATCAATCAAATCGTAGACAAATTGACACATTACTCACATGGAGAAAGGTCCGCATGGTGCCTTTTGTGTTCAATCCCGGTGCAATTTCAGTGTTTCATCAAACCTATGACGGTCAACAGGTTATAGAATGCCTTCGGATGTGCTTCAGAAACTACTACTGGTCTTCCAGAAATCGATCAAAGTGTAGACAGATTGAGACATTACTCACATGGAGAAAGATCCACATTGTACCTGTTGTGTTAAATCCCGGTGCAGTTTCTGTGTTTCATCAACACTCTGAAGGTCAACAAATTAGAGAATGCCTCCAGATGAGCTTCGGAAACTACTACTGATCTCCCATTGAACGATCAACGCGTTGACAGTTTGAGACATTACTCCCATGGAGAAGAGTCCACATGGTGCCTGTTGTATTCAATCCCGATGCAATTTCTGTGTTTCATCAACACTCTGAAGGTCCATAGGTTACAGAACGTCTCCAGATGTGTTTCGGAAGCTACTACTGGTCTTTCAGGGAAAGAGCAAAGCGTAGACAGTTTGAGACATTTCTCCCATGGGGATAGGTCCGCATTGACACTCTCAAAGTCCACAGATTACAGAATGCCTTCAGATGTGCTTCGGAAACTACTACTGGTCTCCCACTGAACGATCAAAGCGTAGACAGTTTGAGACATTACTCACATGGAGTAAAGTCCACATGGTGGCTGTTGTATTCAATCCCGATGCAATTTCTGTGTTTCATAAACGTTCTGAAGGTACACAGATTAAAGAACGCCTCCGGATGTGCTTCGCAAACTATTACTGGGCTTCCAGGGAACGAGCATGTCGTAGACAGTTTGCGACATTACTCCCATGGGGAAAATTTCGCATGGTGCCTGTTGTATTCAATCCTGATGCAATTTCTGTGTTTCATCAACACTCTGTAGGTCCACAAATTTCAGAATGCCTCCAGATGTGCTTCGGAAACTATTAGTGGTTTTCCAGAAATCGATCAAACCGTAAACAGTTTAAGACATTACTCACACGCAGAAAAGTCCGCATGGTGCCTGCTGCATTCAATCCCGATGCAATTTCTGTGTTTTATCAACACTCTGAAGGTCCACAGATTACAGAATGACTCCAGATGTGCTTGGGAAACTAGTACTGGTCTGCCATTAATCGATCATATCGTAGACACTTTGAGACATTACTCCGATGGAGAAAAGTCTGCATGGTGAATTTTGTAATCAATCTGGATGCAATTTCGGTGTTTCGCCAACACTCTGAAGGTCCACAGATTACAGAATGAATTCAGATGTGCTTCGGAAACTACTACTGATATTCCAGGGAACGGTCAAAGCGTAGACAGTTTAAGACTTTGCCCCCATGGAGAAAAGTCCGCATGGTGCCTGTTGTATTCAATCCCGATCCAATTTCAGTGTTTCATCAATACTCTGAAGGTCCACAGATTCCAGAATGCCTCCAGATGTGCTTCAGAAACAGCTACTGGTCTACCAGAAATCATTCAAAGCGTAGACAGATTGAGACATTACTCAAATGGAGAAAGGTCCGCATGGTGCCTGTTGTATTCAATCCCGATGCAATTTCTGTGTTTCATCAACACTCTGAAGGTCCACAGATAACAGAATGCCTCCAGATGTGCTTCGGAAACTACTACTGGTCTTCCAGATAACGATCAAAGCGTAGACAGTTTGAGACATTACTCCCACGGAGAAAAGTCATCATGGTTCCTGTTGTATTCAATCCCGATGCAATATCTGTGTTTCATCAACACTCTGAAGGACCACAGATTACAGAATGCCTCCAGATGTGCTTCGGAAGCTACTACTGGTCTTCCACAATACAATAAAAGCGTACACAGATTGAGACATTACTCCTATGGAGGAAGTTCCGTGTGGTGCCTGCTGTATTTAATCCCGATGCATTTTTTGTGTTTCATCAACAATCTGATTGTCCACAGATTACAGAATGCCAGCAGATGTGCTTCGAAAACTGCTACGGATTTTCCAGAAATCGATCAAACCTTAGATAGTTTAAGATATTACTACCATGGTGTAAAGTCCGCATGGTGAATTTTGTAATCAATTACGATGCAATTACTGTTATTCGTCAACACTCTGTAGGTCCATAAATTACAGAATGCATCGAGATGTGCTTCGGAAACTACTACGGGTATTCCAGTAATTGATCAAAGCGTATACAGTTTGAGACATTACTCCTAGGGAGAAAAGTCAGCATAGTGCCTGCTGTATTCAATCCCAATGCATTTAATGTGTTTCATAAACAATGTGAAAGTACACAGATTACAGAATGCCTCCAGATGTGCTTCGGAAACTACTACTGGACGTCCAGGGAACGATCAAAGCGGAGACAGTTTGAGACATTACTCCATGGGCAAAAGTCCGCATGGTGCCTGTTGTATTCAATCCCGATACAATTTCGGTGTTTCATCAACACTCTGAAGGTCCACAGATTACAGAATACCTCCAGATGTGCTTCAGAAATTACTACTGGACTTCAGGGAACGATCAAAGCGGAGACAGTTTGAGACATTACTCCCATGGAGAAGAGTCCACATGGTGCCTGTTGTATTCAATCCCGATGCAATTTCTGTGTTTCATCAACACTCTGAAGGTCCATAGGTTACAGAACGTCTCCAGATGTGTTTCGGAAGCTACTACTGGTCTTTCAGGGAAAGAGCAAAGCGTAGACAGTTTGAGACATTTCTCCCATGGGGATAGGTCCGCATTGACACTCTCAAAGTCCACAGATTACAGAATGCCTTCAGATGTGCTTCGGAAACTACTACTGGTCTCCCACTGAACGATCAAAGCGTAGACAGTTTGAGACATTACTCACATGGAGTAAAGTCCACATGGTGGCTGTTGTATTCAATCCCGATGCAATTTCTGTGTTTCATAAACGTTCTGAAGGTACACAGATTAAAGAACGCCTCCGGATGTGCTTCGCAAACTATTACTGGGCTTCCAGGGAACGAGCATGTCGTAGACAGTTTGCGACATTACTCCCATGGGGAAAATTTCGCATGGTGCCTGTTGTATTCAATCCTGATGCAATTTCTGTGTTTCATCAACACTCTGTAGGTCCACAAATTTCAGAATGCCTCCAGATGTGCTTCGGAAACTATTAGTGGTTTTCCAGAAATCGATCAAACCGTAAACAGTTTAAGACATTACTCACACGCAGAAAAGTCCGCATGGTGCCTGCTGCATTCAATCCCGATGCAATTTCTGTGTTTTATCAACACTCTGAAGGTCCACAGATTACAGAATGACTCCAGATGTGCTTGGGAAACTAGTACTGGTCTGCCATTAATCGATCATATCGTAGACACTTTGAGACATTACTCCGATGGAGAAAAGTCTGCATGGTGAATTTTGTAATCAATCTGGATGCAATTTCGGTGTTTCGCCAACACTCTGAAGGTCCACAGATTACAGAATGAATTCAGATGTGCTTCGGAAACTACTACTGATATTCCAGGGAACGGTCAAAGCGTAGACAGTTTAAGACTTTGCCCCCATGGAGAAAAGTCCGCATGGTGCCTGTTGTATTCAATCCCGATCCAATTTCAGTGTTTCATCAATACTCTGAAGGTCCACAGATTCCAGAATGCCTCCAGATGTGCTTCAGAAACAGCTACTGGTCTACCAGAAATCATTCAAAGCGTAGACAGATTGAGACATTACTCAAATGGAGAAAGGTCCGCATGGTGCCTGTTGTATTCAATCCCGATGCAATTTCTGTGTTTCATCAACACTCTGAAGGTCCACAGATAACAGAATGCCTCCAGATGTGCTTCGGAAACTACTACTGGTCTTCCAGATAACGATCAAAGCGTAGACAGTTTGAGACATTACTCCCACGGAGAAAAGTCATCATGGTTCCTGTAGTATTCAATCCCGATGCAATATCTGTGTTTCATCAACACTCTGAAGGACCACAGATTACAGAATGCCTCCAGATGTGCTTCGGAAGCTACTACTGGTCTTCCACAATACAATAAAAGCGTACACAGATTGAGACATTACTCCTATGGAGGAAGTTCCGTGTGGTGCCTGCTGTATTTAATCCCGATGCATTTTTTGTGTTTCATCAACAATCTGATTGTCCACAGATTACAGAATGCCAGCAGATGTGCTTCGAAAACTGCTACGGATTTTCCAGAAATCGATCAAACCTTAGATAGTTTAAGATATTACTACCATGGTGTAAAGTCCGCATGGTGAATTTTGTAATCAATTACGATGCAATTACTGTGATTCGTCAACACTCTGTAGGTCCATAAATTACAGAATGCATCGAGATGTGCTTCGGAAACTACTACGGGTATTCCAGTAATTGATCAAAGCGTATACAGTTTGAGACATTACTCCTAGGGAGAAAAGTCAGCATAGTGCCTGCTGTATTCAATCCCAATGCATTTAATGTGTTTCATGAACAATGTGAAAGTACACAGATTACAGAATGCCTCCAGATGTGCTTCGGAAACTACTACTGGACGTCCAGGGAACGATCAAAGCGGAGACAGTTTGAGACATTACTCCATGGGCAAAAGTCCGCATGGTGCCTGTTGTATTCAATCCCGATACAATTTCGGTGTTTCATCAACACTCTGAAGGTCCACAGATTACAGAATACCTCCAGATGTGCTTCAGAAATTACTACTGGACTTCAGGGAACGATCAAAGCGGAGACAGTTTGAGACATTACTCCCATGGAGAAGAGTCCACATGGTGCCTGTTGTATTCAATCCCGATGCAATTTCTGTGTTTCATCAACACTCTGAAGGTCCATAGGTTACAGAACGTCTCCAGATGTGTTTCGGAAGCTACTACTGGTCTTTCAGGGAAAGAGCAAAGCGTAGACAGTTTGAGACATTTCTCCCATGGGGATAGGTCCGCATTGACACTCTCAAAGTCCACAGATTACAGAATGCCTTCAGATGTGCTTCGGAAACTACTACTGGTCTCCCACTGAACGATCAAAGCGTAGACAGTTTGAGACATTACTCACATGGAGTAAAGTCCACATGGTGGCTGTTGTATTCAATCCCGATGCAATTTCTGTGTTTCATAAACGTTCTGAAGGTACACAGATTAAAGAACGCCTCCGGATGTGCTTCGCAAACTATTACTGGGCTTCCAGGGAACGAGCATGTCGTAGACAGTTTGCGACATTACTCCCATGGGGAAAATTTCGCATGGTGCCTGTTGTATTCAATCCTGATGCAATTTCTGTGTTTCATCAACACTCTGTAGGTCCACAAATTTCAGAATGCCTCCAGATGTGCTTCGGAAACTATTAGTGGTTTTCCAGAAATCGATCAAACCGTAAACAGTTTAAGACATTACTCACACGCAGAAAAGTCCGCATGGTGCCTGCTGCATTCAATCCCGATGCAATTTCTGTGTTTTATCAACACTCTGAAGGTCCACAGATTACAGAATGACTCCAGATGTGCTTGGGAAACTAGTACTGGTCTGCCATTAATCGATCATATCGTAGACACTTTGAGACATTACTCCGATGGAGAAAAGTCTGCATGGTGAATTTTGTAATCAATCTGGATGCAATTTCGGTGTTTCGCCAACACTCTGAAGGTCCACAGATTACAGAATGAATTCAGATGTGCTTCGGAAACTACTACTGATATTCCAGGGAACGGTCAAAGCGTAGACAGTTTAAGACTTTGCCCCCATGGAGAAAAGTCCGCATGGTGCCTGTTGTATTCAATCCCGATCCAATTTCAGTGTTTCATCAATACTCTGAAGGTCCACAGATTCCAGAATGCCTCCAGATGTGCTTCAGAAACAGCTACTGGTCTACCAGAAATCATTCAAAGCGTAGACAGATTGAGACATTACTCAAATGGAGAAAGGTCCGCATGGTGCCTGTTGTATTCAATCCCGATGCAATTTCTGTGTTTCATCAACACTCTGAAGGTCCACAGATAACAGAATGCCTCCAGATGTGCTTCGGAAACTACTACTGGTCTTCCAGATAACGATCAAAGCGTAGACAGTTTGAGACATTACTCCCACGGAGAAAAGTCATCATGGTTCCTGTTGTATTCAATCCCGATGCAATATCTGTGTTTCATCAACACTCTGAAGGACCACAGATTACAGAATGCCTCCAGATGTGCTTCGGAAGCTACTACTGGTCTTCCACAATACAATAAAAGCGTACACAGATTGAGACATTACTCCTATGGAGGAAGTTCCGTGTGGTGCCTGCTGTATTTAATCCCGATGCATTTTTTGTGTTTCATCAACAATCTGATTGTCCACAGATTACAGAATGCCAGCAGATGTGCTTCGAAAACTGCTACGGATTTTCCAGAAATCGATCAAACCTTAGATAGTTTAAGATATTACTACCATGGTGTAAAGTCCGCATGGTGAATTTTGTAATCAATTACGATGCAATTACTGTGATTCGTCAACACTCTGTAGGTCCATAAAGTACAGAATGCATCGAGATGTGCTTCGGAAACTACTACGGGTATTCCAGTAATCGATCAAAGCGTATACAGTTTGAGACATTACTCCTAGGGAGAAAAGTCAGCATAGTGCCTGCTGTATTCAATCCCAATGCATTTAATGTGTTTCATGAACAATGTGAAAGTACACAGATTACAGAATGCCTCCAGATGTGCTTCGGAAACTACTACTGGACGTCCAGGGAACGATCAAAGCGGAGACAGTTTGATACATTACTCCATGGGCAAAAGTCCGCATGGTGCCTGTTGTATTCAATCCCGATACAATTTCGGTGTTTCATCAACACTCTGAAGGTCCACAGATTACAGAATACCTCCAGATGTGCTTCAGAAATTACTACTGGACTTCAGGGAACGATCAAAGCGGAGACAGTTTGTGACATTTCTCCCATGGGGAAAAGTCTGCATGGTGCCTGTTGTATTCAATCCTGATGCTATTTCTGTGTTTCATCAGCACTCTGAAGGACCACATATTACAGAATGACTCCTGATGTGCTTCGGAAACTACTACTGCTCTATCAGAAATCAATCAAATCGTAGACAGATTGAGACAATACTCACATGGAGAAAGGTCCGCATGGTGTCTGTTCTATTCGATCCCGATGCAATTTCTGTGTTTCATCAACACTCTAAAGGTCCACATATTACAGAATGCCTCCAGATGTTCTTCGGAAAGTCTACTGGTCTTCCAAGGAACGATCAAAGCGTAGATAGTTTGAGACATTTCTCCCATGGGGAAAAGTCTGCATGGTGCCTGTTGTATTCAATCCTGATGCTATTTCTGTGTTCCATCAACACTCTGAAGATCAACAGATTACAGAATGCCTACATATGTGCTTGGGAAACTAATACTATTCTTCCAGAAACCATTCAAAGCGTAGACAGATTGAGACTTTACTCACATTGAGAAAGGTCCGCATGGTGCCTGTTGCATTTAATCCCTATGCAATTTCTGTGTTTCATCAACACTTTGAAGGTCCACAGATTACATAATGCCTCCAGATGTGCTTCGGAAACTACTACTGGTCTTCCAGTAATCAATCAAACCGTAGACAGTGTGAGACATTGCTCCAATGGAGAAAATTGCACATGGTGCCTGTTGTATTCAATCCCGATGCAATTTCTGTGTTTCATCAACACCCTGAAAGTCCACAGATTACAGAATGCCTCCAGATGTGCTTCAGAAACTACTACTGGTCTTCCAGAAATTAACAAAGCGTAGTCAGTTTGAGACATTACTCACTTGCAGAAAGGTCCACATGGCAACTGTTGTATTCAATCTTGATGCAATTTCTGTGTTTCATCAACACTCTGAAGGTCCACAGATCACAGAATGCCTCCAGATGTGCTTCGGAAACTACTACTGGTCTCTCATTGAACGATCAAAGCGTAGACAGTTTGAGACATTACTCACATGGAGAAAAGTCCACATGGTGGCTGTTGTATACAATCCCGATGCAATTTCTGTGTTTCATAAACATTCTGAAGGTCCACAGATTACAGAACGCCTCCAGATGTGCTTCGCAAACTATTACTGGTCTTCCAGAGAACGAGCATGGCGTAGACAGTTTGCAACATTACTCCCATGGGGAAAAGTCCGCATGGTGCCTGTTGTATTCAATCCCGATGCAATTTCTGTGTTTCATCAACACTCTGTAGGTCCACAGATTACAGAATGCCTCCAGATGTGCTTCAGAAACAGCTACTGGTCTACCAGAAATCATTCAAAGCGTAGACAGATTGAGACATTACTCAAATGGAGAAAGGTCCGCATGGTGCCTGTTGTATTCAATCCCGATGCAATTTCTGTGTTTCATCAACACTCTGAAGGTCCACAGATAACAGAATGCCTCCAGATGTGCTTCGGAAACTACTACTGGTCTTCCAGATAACGATCAAAGCGTAGACAGTTTGAGACATTACTCCCACGGAGAAAAGTCATCATGGTTCCTGTTGTATTCAATCCCGATGCAATTTCTGTGTTTCATCAATACTCTGAAGGACCACAGATTACAGAATGCCTCCAGATGTGCTTCGGAAGCTACTACTGGTCTTCCACAATACAATAAAAGCGTACACAGATTGAGACATTACTCCTATGGAGGAAGTTCCGTGTGGTGCCTGCTGTATTTAATCCCGATGCATTTTTTGTGTTTCATCAACACTCTGATTGTCCACAGATTACAGAATGCCAGCAGATGTGCTTCGAAAACTGCTACGGATTTTCCAGAAATCGATCAAACCTTAGATAGTTTAAGATATTACTACCATGGTGTAAAGTCCGCATGGTGAATTTTGTAATCTATTACGATGCGATTACTGTGATTCGTCAACACTCTGTAGGTCCATAAATTACAGAATGCATCGAGATGTGCTTCGGAAACTACTACGGGTATTCCAGAAATCGATCAAAGCGTATACAGTTTGAGACATTACTCCTAGGGAGAAAAGTCAGCATAGTGCCTGCTGTATTCAATCCCTATGCATTTAATGTGTTTCATGAACAATGTGAAAGTACACAGATTACAGAATGCCTCCAGATGTGCTTCGGAAACTACTACTGGACGTCCAGGGAACGATCAAAGCGGAGACAGTTTGAGACATTACTCCATGGGCAAAAGTCCGCATGGTGCCTGTTGTATTCAATCCCGATACAATTTCGGTGTTTCATCAACACTCTGAAGGTCCACAGATTACAGAATACCTCCAGATGTGCTTCAGAAATTACTACTGGACTTCAGGGAACGATCAAAGCGGAGACAGTTTGTGACATTTCTCCCATGGGGAAAAGTCTGCATGGTGCCTGTTGTATTCAATCCTGATGCTATTTCTGTGTTTCATCAGCACTCTGAAGGACCACATATTACAGAATGACTCCTGATGTGCTTCGGAAACTACTACTGCTCTATCAGAAATCAATCAAATCGTAGACAGATTGAGACAATACTCACATGGAGAAAGGTCCGCATGGTGTCTGTTCTATTCAATCCCGATGCAATTTCTGTGTTTCATCAACACTCTAAAGGTTCACAGATTACAGAATGCCTCCAGATGTTCTTCGGAAAGTCTACTGGTCTTCCAAGGAACGATCAAAGCGTAGATAGTTTGAGACATTTCTCCCATGGGGAAAAGTCTGCATGGTGCCTGTTGTATTCAATCCTGATGCTATTTCTGTGTTCCATCAACACTCTGAAGATCAACAGATTACAGAATGCCTAAATATGTGCTTGGGAAACTAATACTATTCTTCCAGAAACCATTCAAAGCGTAGACAGATTGAGACTTTACTCACATTGAGAAAGGTCCGCATGGTGCCTGTTGCATTTAATCCCTATGCAATTTCTGTGTTTCAACAACACTTTGAAGGTCCACAGATTACATAATGCCTCCAGATGTGCTTCGGAAACTACTACTGGTCTTCCAGTAATCAATCAAACCGTAGACAGTGTGAGACATTGCTCCAATGGAGAAAATTGCACATGGTGCCTGTTGTATTCAATCCCGATGCAATTTCTGTGTTTCATCAACACCCTGAAAGTCCACAGATTACAGAATGCCTCCAGATGTGCTTCAGAAACTACTACTGGTCTTCCAGAAATTAACAAAGCGTAGTCAGTTTGAGACATTACTCACTTGCAGAAAGGTCCACATGGCAACTGTTGTATTCAATCTTGATGCAATTTCTGTGTTTCATCAACACTCTGAAGGTCCACAGATCACAGAATGCCTCCAGATGTGCTTCGGAAACTACTACTGGTCTCTCATTGAACGATCAAAGCGTAGACAGTTTGAGACATTACTCACATGGAGAAAAGTCCACATGGTGGCTGTTGTATACAATCCCGATGCAATTTCTGTGTTTCATAAACATTCTGAAGGTCCACAGATTACAGAACGCCTCCAGATGTGCTTCGCAAACTATTACTGGTCTTCCAGGGAACGAGCATGGCGTAGAGAGTTTGCAACATTACTCCCATGGGGAAAAGTCCGCATGGTGCCTGTTGTATTCAATCCCGATGCAATTTCTGTGTTTCATCAACACTCTGTAGGTCCACAGATTACAGAATGCCTCCAGATGTGCTTCGGAAACTATTAGTGGATTTCCAAAAATCGATCAAACCGTAAACAGTTTAAGACATTACTCACACGGAGAAAGGTCCGCATGGTGCATGCTGTATTCAATCCCGATACAATTTCTGTATTTCATCAACACTCTGAAGGTCCACAGATTACAGAATGACTCCAGATGTGCTTGGGAAACTACTACTGGTCTGCCAGGAATCGATCAAATCGTAGGCACTTTGAGACATTACTGGCATGGTGAAAATTGAGCATGGTGAATTTTGTAATTAATCCCAATGCAATTTCTGTGTTTTTTCAACACTCTGAAGGTCCACAGATTACAGAATGGATCCAGATGTGCTTCGGAAACTACTACTGATATTTAAGGGAACGATCAAAGCGTAGACAGTTTAAGACGTTGCCCCCATGGATAAAAGTCCGCATGGTGCCTGTTGTATTCAATCCTGATGCAATTTATGTGTTTCATCAACACTCTGAAGGTCCAGAGATTATAGAATGAATCCAGATGTGCTTCGGAAACTACTACTGGTCTTCCAGAAATCAACCAAATCGTAGACAGAGTGAGACATTACTCACATGGAAAAAATTCCGCATGGTGCCTGTTGAATTCAATCCCGATGCAATTTCTGAGTTTCATCAACACGCTGAAAGTCCACAGATTACAGAATGCCTCCAGATGTGCTTCAGTAACTACTACTGGTTTTCCAGAAATCATTCAAAGCGTAGACAGATTGAGATATTACGTACATGGAGAATGGTCCGCATTGTGCCTGTTGTATACAATCCCGATGCCATTTCTGCGTTTCATCAACACTCTGAATGTCCACAGATTACAGAATGCCTTCAGATGTGCTTCATAAACTTCTGCTGGTCTTCCAGAGAACGATCTAATCGTAGACCATTTGAGACATTACTCCCATGGAGAAGAGACCACATGGTGCCTGTTGTATTCAATCCCGATGCAATTTCTGTGTTTCATCAACACTCAGAGGGACCAAAAATTACAGAGAGCCTCCAGATGTGCTTCTTAGACTTCTACTGGTCTTCCTTAAATCAATCAAAGCGTAGACAGATTGAAACATTACTCCCATGGAGAGAGGTCCGGGTGGTGGCTGTTGTATTCAATCCCGATGCAATTTCTGTGTATCATCAACACTCTGATAGTCCACAGATTAGAGAATGCCTCCACATGTGCTTCGGAAACTACTACTGGTATCCCAGGGAACGATCAAAGCATAGACAGTTTAAGTCGTTCCCCCACGGAGAAAAGTCCGCATGGTGCCTGTTGTATTCTATCGTGATGCAATTTATGTGTTTCATCAACACTCTGAAGGTCCACAGTTTATAGAATGACTCCAGATGTGCTTCGTAAACTACTACTGGTCTTCCAGATAACGATAAAGCGGAGCATTTTGAGACATTACTCGCATGGGTAAAAGTCCTCATGGTGCCTGTTGTATTCAATCCCGATGCAATTTCTGTGTTTCATCAACACTCTGAAGGTCCACAGACTACAGAATGCCTCCAGATGTGCTTGGGAACCTAATACTGGTCTGCCAGTGATCGACCAAACCTAGACCCTTTGAGACATTAGTCCCATGGTGCAAAGCCCGCATGGTGAATTTTGTAATCAATCCCTATTCAATTTCTGAGTTTCTTCAACACTTTGAAGGTCCACAGATTACAGAATGCCTCCAGATGTGCTTCGGAAACTACTGCTGATATTCAAGGGAACGAGCAAAGCGTAGACAGTTTAAGTCGTTCCCCCACGGAGAAAAGTCCGCATGGTGCCTGTTGTATTCAATCCTGATGCAATTTATGTGTTTCATCAACACTCTGAAGGTCCACAGTTTATAGAATGACTCCAGATGTGCTTCGTAAACTACTACTGGTCTTCCAGATAACGATAAAGCGGAGCATTTTGAGACATTACTCGCATGGGTAAAAGTCCTCATGGTGCCTGTTGTATTCAATCCCGATGCAATTTCTGTGTTTCATGAACACTCTGTAGGTCCACAGATTACAGAATGCCTCCACATGTGCTTCGGAAACTATTAGTGGATTTCCAGAAATCGATCAAATTGTAAACAGATTAAGACATTACTCACACGGAGAAAGGTCCGCATGGTGCATGCTGTATTCAATCCCGATGCAATTTATGTGTTTCATCAACACTCTGAAGGTCCACAGATTACAGAATGACTCCAGATGTGCTTGGGAAACTAATACCGGTCTGTCAGCAATCGATCAAAACGTTGACACTTTGAGACATTACTGCCATGGTGAAAAGTGCGCATGGTGAATTTTGTAATCACTCCCAATGCAATTTCTGTGTTTTTTCAACACTCTGAAGGTCCACAGATTACAGAATGAATCCAGATGTGCTTCGGAAACTACTACTGATATTCAAGGGAACGATCAAAGCGTAGACAGTTTAAGATGTTGCCCCCATGGAGAAAAGTCCGCACGGTGTCTGTTGTATTGAATCCTGATGCAATTTCTTTGTGTCATCAACACTCTGAAGGTCCACAGATTACAGAATGCATCAAGATGTGCTTCGGAAACTTCTACTGGTCTTCTTTAAATCAATCAAAGCGTAGACAGATTGAGACATTACACTCATGGAGAAAGGTCTGGGTGGTGGCTGTTGTATTCAGTCCCGATGCAATTTCTGTGTTTCATCAACACTCTGAATGTCCACAGATTACAGAATGCCTCCAGATGTGCTTCGGAAACTTCTACTGGTCTTCCAGAGAACGATCAAATCGTACTGATATTCAAGGGAACGATCAAAGCGTAGACAGTTTAAGATGTTGCCCCCATGGAGAAAAGTCCGCACGGTGTCTGTTGTATTGAATCCTGATGCAATTTCTTTGTGTCATCAACACTCTGAAGGTCCACAGATTATAGAATGCATCAAGATGTGCTTCGGAAACTTCTACTGGTCTTCTTTAAATCAATCAAAGCGTAGACAGATTGAGACATTACTCCCATGGAGAAAGGTCCGGGTGGTGGCTGTTGTATTCAATCCCGATGCAATTTCTGTGTTTCATCAACACTCTGATGGTCCACAGATTAGAGAATGCCTCCAGATGTGCTTCAGAAGCTGCTACTGGTTTCCCAGAAATCATTCAAAGCGTAGACAGTTTGAGACATTACTCAAATCGAGAAAGGTACGCATGGTGCCTGTTGTATTCAATCCCGAAGCAAATTCTGTGTTTCATCAACACTCGGAAGGTCCACAGAATCCAGGAAGCTTCCAAAAGTGCTTCGGCACTACTAGTGGTCTCCCAGGGAACGATAAAAGCGTAGACGGTTTGAGACATCACTCCCATGGAGAAAAGTTCGCATGGTGCCTGTTGAATTCAATCCGGATGCAATTTCTGAGTTTCATCAACAATGTGAATGTTTACAGATTACATGAAGCCTCCAGATGCGCTTCGGAAACTACTGCTGGTTTCCCAGGGATTAATCAAGTCGTAGACTGATTCATACATTACTCCCATGGAGAAAAGCCTGCATGGTGGCTGTCGTATTCAATCGCGCTGTAATTACTGTGTTTCATCAGACTCTGAACGTCCACAGATTACAGGAAAAGTTCAGATGTGCTTGGGAAACCACTACTGGACTCCAAGAGAACGATCAAAGCGTAGACAGTATGAGACATTACTCCCATGGGGAAAAATCCTCATGGTTCATATTTTGTTCAATCCCGATGCAATTTCTTTGTTTCATCAACACTCTGAAGGTCCACAGATTACAGAAAGCCTCAAGATGTGCTTCCGAAACTACTACTGGTCTCCCAGGGAATGATCAAAGCGCAGACGGTTTGAGAGACTACTCCCATGAAGAAAAGTCCGCATGGTGCCTGTTGTGTTCAATCCCGATGCAATTTATGTGTTTTATCTACACTCTGATCGTCCACAGATTACAGGAAGCCTCCAGATGTGCTTCGGAAACTACTACTGGTCTACCAGGAATCGATCAAAGCGTAGACAGTTTGAGACATTACTACCATGGACAAATGTCGGCATACTGCCTGTTGTATTCAATCCATATAAAATTTCTGTGTTTCATCAACACTCTGAAGGTCCACAGATTACTAAAATGCCTCCAGATGTGCTTCGGAAACTACTACTGGTCTACCAGGTATTGATCAAATCGTTGATAGTTTGAGACATTACTCCCATGGAGAAATGACCGCATGGTGCTTGTTGTAACCAATCCCGATTCAATATCTGTGTTCAACAAGGCTCTGGACGTCCACAGATTACAGGAAGATTCCAGATGTGCTTCAGAAACTACTACTGGTTTCCCAGCAAACGATCCAGGCGTAGACAGTTTGAGACATTACTCCCATGGATAAAAGTCCACATGGAGCTTGTTGTATTCAATACCGATGCAATTTTTGTGTTTCATCAACACTCTGAAGGTCACAGATTATAGAATGCCTCCAGATGAGCTTCGGAAACTACTACTGGTCTCCCAGGGAACGATCAAATCGTAGACAGTTTGAGACATTACTCCAAAGGAGAAAAGTCCTCATGGTGTCTGTTGTATTCAATCCCGATGCCATTTCTGTGTTTCATCAACACTCTGAAGGTCCACAGATTACAGGATGCCTTCAGATGCGCTTCGGAAACTACTACTCGTCTCTCTGGGTACAATCAAAGCGTAGACAGATTGAGATATTACTCCCATGGAGAAAAATCCGCATGGTCACTCTTGTATTCAATCCCGATGCAATTTCTGCTTTTCATCAACACTCTGAACGTCCAAAGATTACAGAATGCCTCCAGATGTGTTTCGAAAACTACTACTGGTCTCCCAGGAGACGATCAAACCGTAGTCAGTTTTAGACAATACTGCCATTGAGCAAAGTCTGTACGGTGCCTGTTGTATTCAATCACGATGCAAATTCTGTGTTTTAAGACTCAGAAGGTCCACAGATTATAGAATGCCTCCAAATGTGCTTCGGAAACTACTACTGGTCTCCCAGGAATCGATCAAACCGTAGACAGTTTGAGACATTACTCCCATGGAGAAAAGTCCGCATGGTGCCTGTTGTATTCAATCCCGATGCAATTTCTGTGTTTCATCAATATTCCCTAGGTCCACAGATTACAGGATGCCTCCAGATATGCTTCGGAACCTACTAAAGATCTCCAAGGAATCGATCAAATCGCAGACAGTTTGAGACATTACTCCCATGGACAAATGTCCGCATTAGGCCTGTTGTATTCAATCCCGATGCAAATTCTGTGTTTCATCATCACTTTGATCGTCCACAGATTACAGCAAGCTCCCAGATGTGTTACTTAAAATACTACTGGTCTCCCAGGGTACGATCAAAGCGTAGACAGTTTGAGACATTACTCCCATTTAGAAATGTCCGCATAGTGCTTGTATTTAATCCCGATGCAATTTCTGTGTTTCATTAACACTGTGAAGGACCATAGATTGCAGGATGACTCCCGATGTGCTTTAGAAGCTACTACTAGTCTCCCAAGAATCGATCAAAGCGTAGACAGTTTGAGACATTAGTCCCATTGAGCAATGTCCGCATGGTGCCTGTTGTATTTAATCCCGATGCAATTTCTGTCTTTCATCAACACTCTTTAGGTCCACAGATTACATAATGCCTCCAGATGTGCTTCGAAAACAACTACTGGTCTCCCAGGAATTGATCAAAGCGTAGACTGTTTGAGACATTACTCCCATGGAGAAAAGTCCGCATTTGGCCCTTATTTTCAATCCCGATTCAATTTCTGTGTTTCATCAATATTCTAAACGTCCACAGATTACAGGAAGCCTCCAGATATGCTTCGGAAACTACTACTGGTCTCAAAGGGAACAATCAAAGCGTAGACAGTTTGAGACATTACTCCCATGGAGAAAAATCCGCATGGTGACTGGTGTATTCAATCGCGATGCAATATCTGTGTTTCATCAACACTGAAAACGTCCACAGATTACATAATGCCTCCAGATGTGCTTCGAAAACTACTACTGGTCTCCCAGGAATTGATCAAAGCGTAGACTGTTTGGGACATTACTCCCATGGAGAAAAGTCATCATTTGTCCTTTTGTTTTCAATCCCGATTCAATTTCTGTGTTTCATCTATATTCCAAACGTCCACAGATTACAAGAAGATCCCAGATGTGCTTCGGAAGCTACTACTGGTCTCCCAGGTATCGACCAAAGTGTAGACAGTTTGAAACGTAACTCCCATTGGGAAAAGACCGCATGGTGCCGGTTGTATTCAATCCCGATGAAATATCTGTGTTTCATCAACACACTGAACGTCCATATATTACACAATGCCACCAGATATGCTTCGGAAAGTACTACTGTTCTCCCAGGGTTGGATTAAAGCGTGGAGAGTTTGTGACTTTACTCCCTATGACAAAAGTCTTCATGGTGTCTGTTGTATTCAATCCCGATGCAATCTCTGTGTTTCACCAACACTCTGAACGTGCACAGATTACAGGAAGCTTCGAGATGTGCTGCGGAAACTACTACCGGTCTTCGAGATGTCGATCGAAGCGTAGACAGTTTGAGACATTACTCCCATTTAGAAATATCCGCATAGTGCTTGTATTCAATCCCGATGCAATTTCGGTGTTTCATCAACACTCTGCCCGTCCACAGATTACAGGAAGCCTCCCGATGTCCTTTGGAATCTTCAACTGGTCTCCCAAACGACGATCTAAGTGTAGACAGCTTGTGACATTACTCCCATAGGGGAACGTTCGCATGGTGCCTATTCTATTCAATCCCGATGCAATTTTTGTGTTTAATCAACACTCTGAACGTCGACAGATTATAGGATGAATCCAGATTTGCTTCAGAAACTACTTGTGGTCTCAAAGGGAACAATCAAAGCGTAGACAGTTTGAGACATTACTGCCATGGAGAAAAGTCCCCATTGTGCCAGTTGTATAAAATCCCGTTGCAATTTCTGTCTTTCATCAGCACTCTTTAGGTCCACAGATTACATCATTCCTCCAGATGTGCTTCGAAAACTACTACTGGTCTCCCAGGAATCGATGAAACCATATGGAGAAAAGTCATCATTTGTCCTTTTGTTTTCAATCCCGATTCAATTTCTGTGTATCATCGATATTCCAAACGTCCACAGATTACAAGATGATCCCAGATGTGCTTCGGAAGCTACTACTGGTCTCCCAGGTATCGACCAAAGTGTAGACAGTTTGAAACGTAACTCCCGTTGGAAAAAGGCCGCATGGTGCCTGTTGTATTCAATCCCGATGAAATATGCTTGGGATGCTACTACTAGTCTCCCAGGAATCGATCAAATCGTAGATAGTTTGAGACTTTAGTCCAATTGAGCAATGTCCGCATGGTGCCTGTTGTATTTAATACCGATGCAATTTCTGTCTTTCATCAACACTCTTTAGGTCCACAGATTACATAATGACTCCATATGTGTTTCGAAAACTACTACTGGTCTCCCAGGAATCGATCAAAGCGTAGACTGATTGAGACATTACTCCCATGGAGAAAAGTCCGCATTTGGCCCTTTGTTTTCAATCCCGATTCAATTTCTGTGTTTCATCAACACTCTGAACGTCCACAAATTTCAGGAAGCCTTCAGATGTGCTTCGGAAGCTACTACTGGTTTCCCAGGGAACGATAAAAGTGTAGACAGTTTGAGACATTACTCCCATGGAGAAAATTCCGCATGGTGATTGTTGTATTCAATCCCGATGCAATTTCTGTGATTTATTAACACTCTGATCGGCCATAGATTATATGAAGCCTCCAGAAGTGCTTCGGAAACTACTGCTGGTCTCCCAGGAATCTATCAACGCGTAGACAGTTTCGGACATTACTCAAATGCAGAAATTTCCACATGGTGCCTGTTGTATTCAATCCCGATGCAATTTCTGTGTTTCATCAACATTCTGGAGGTCCACAGATTACAGGAAGCATTCAGATGTGTTTTGGAAACTACTACTGGTCTCCCAGGGAATGATCAAGGCGTAGACAGAATGAGATTATCACTCTGCAGCGGATTGTGCGCTGATACGAATTTTCCTGGCAGATTACAACTGTGTGCCTGACAGAGACTCGTACTAGGGACATTTGGATTTTGCTGGCAAGTGCTCTACCATCTGAGCTACCGAAGCACGACTCTCGCCCGTTACTCACAGCTTTACTTCTGCCAGAAACTCGTGTCCTACCTTCCAAACTTTACAGAAGCTCTAATTCTTTAAACATCCCCTAGGCTGTGGCAAAGCCATGTAGCGGCTATATCCTTTCTTTAAGGGGTGCAAGATCTGCAAGTTTCTCTTTAGAGCTTCTGTAAAGTTTGGAAGGTAGGAGACGAGATACTGGCAGAAGTAAAGCAATGAGTACCGATCGTGAGTTGTGCTTCGGTAGCTCAGATGGTAGAGCGCTTGCCAGCGAAAGGCAAAGGTCCCGAGTTCAAGTTTCGGTCGGGCACACAGTTTTAATCTGCCAGGAAGTTTCAAAGTGTAGACAGTTTGAGACTTTATTCCCGTGTAGGATAGTCCGCATGGTGACTGTTGTATTCAATCCCGATGCAATTTTAGTGTTTCATCAACACTCTAAAAGTCGACAGATTACAGGATGCCTCCAGATTTGCTTCAGAAACTACTACTGGTCTCAAAGGGAACAATCAAAGCGTAGACAGTTTGAGACATAATTCCCATGGAGAAAGGCCGCATGGTGACTGTTGTACTCAATCACGATGCAATTTCTGTGTTTCATCTACACCCTGAACGTCCACAGATTACAGAATGCCTCCATATGAGCTTCGGAAACTACTACTGGTCTCCCAGGGTACGATCAAAGCGTAGACAGTTTGAGACATTACACCCATATAGAAATGTCCGCATAGTGCTTGTATTTAATCCCGATGCAATTTCTGTGTTTCATCAACACCGTGAAGGACCACAGATTGCAGGATGCCTCCAGTTGTGCTTGGGAAGCTACTAACAGTCTCCCAGGATTCGATCAAAGCGTAGATAGTTTGAGACATTAGTCCCATTGAGCAATGTCCGCATGGTGCCTGTTGTATTTAATACCGATGCAATTTCTGTCTTTCATCTACACTCTTTAGGTCCACAGACTACATAATTACTCCAGATGTGCTTCGAAAACTACTACTGGTCTCCCAGGAGTCGATTAAAGCGTAGACAGATTGAGACATAACTCCCATGGAGAAAAGTCCGCTTTTGGCCCTTTGTTTTCAATCTCGATTCAATTTCTGTGTTTCATCAATATTCTAAACGTCCACAGATTACAGGATGCCTCCAGATGTGCTTTGGAAACTACTAATGGTCTTCCAGGTATCGACCAAAGCGTAGACAGTTTGAGACATTACTCCCATGGAGAAAAGACTGCATGGTGCCTATAGTATTCAATCACGATGCAATTTCTCTCTTTCATCAATACTGTGAAAGTCCACAGATCACAGAAAGCCTCCAGATGTGCTTCGGAAACTACTACTGGTCTCCCAGTGAACGATCAAAGCGTAGACAGTTTGAGACATTACTCCCATGGAGAAAAGTCCGCATTAGGCCTGTTGTATTCAATCCCGATGCAATTTCGGTGTTTCATCAACACTCGGAACGTCCTCAGATTGCATGAAGCCTCCAGATGTGCTTCTTAAACTACTACTGGTCTCCCACGGTACGATCAAAGCGTAGACAGTTTGAGACATTACTCCCATTGATAGAACTCCGCATGGAGCCTGTTGTATTCAATCCCGATGCAATTTCTGCGTTTCATCAACACTCTGAACGTCTACAGATTACAGGAAGCCTTCAGATGTGGTTCGGAAACTACTACTGGTCTCCCAGGGAACGATCAAAGCGTAGACAGTTTGAGACATTACTCCAATGGAGACAAGTCCGCATGGTGCCTGTTGTATTCAATCACGATGCAACTTCAGTGTTTCATTAACACTCTGAACGTCCATAGATTACATAAAGCCTCCAGATGTGCTTCGGAAACTACTACTGGTCTCCCAGGGAACGATCAAAGCGTAGACAGTTTGAGACATTACTGCCATGGGGAAAAGACTGCATGGTTCCTGTTGTATTCAATCCCGATGCAATTTCTCTGTTTTATCAACACTTTGAACGTCCACAGATCACAGGAAGCCTCCAGATGTGCTTCGGAAACTACTACAGGTCTCCCAGGTAACGATCAAAGCGTAGACAGTTTTAGACATTACTCCCATGGAGAAAAGTCCTCAGTTGGCGTGTTGTATTCAACCCCGATGCAATCTCTGTGTTTCATAAACACTCTGAATGACCACAGATTACAGAATGCCTCCAGATGTGCTTCGGAAAATAGTACTGGTCTCCCAGGAATCGACCAAAGTGTAGACAGTTTGAGACATAACTCCCATTGAGAGAAGACTGCATGGTGCCTGTTGTATTCAATCCCGATGCAATATCTGTGTTTCATCAACACTCTGAACGTCCATATACTACAGAATGCCTCCAGATATGCTTCGGAAACTACTGTAAGTAGGCTGTTTACGTTTTCTTATTGGTAACGCCACGTAGCGCTCTGTATGAAAAATCACTGGCTGCTGTGCGCAGACTGTGGGTAGTTTGCATTGTTGTCTGCCATTGTAGTGTTGGGCAGCGGCAGCTGGATGGTAACAGCGCGTAGCGTTGCGCAGTTGGAGGTGAGCCGCCAGCAGTGGTGGACGTGGGGAGAGAGATGGCAGAGTTTGAAATTTGTAAGAATTGGTGTCATGAACTGCTATATATATTGTGACTAGTGAGGTAAATACATTGTTTGTTCTCAATTAAAATCTTTCATTTGCTAACTATGCCTATCAGTAGTTAGTGCCTTCAGTAGTTTGAATCTTTTATTTAGCAGGCAGTAGTGGCGCTCGCTGTATTGCAGTAGCTTGAGTAACGAAGATTTTTGTGAGGTAAGTGATTTGTGAAACGTATAGGTTAATGCTAGTCAGGGCCACTGTTTCGTAGGGATTTTTGGAAGTCAGATTGCGTTGCGCTAAAAATATTGTGTGTCAGCTTAAGCACAGTCGTGTATAATTGTTCAGAGAGGACGTTTCACATAGACCAGTCTTGTATAATTTTTCTAAGGGGACGTTTCATATGGCGACTACACGATTATATCACGACGCTACTAATGAGTGACAATTTACAATGTTGCTTTTGCGGTGTATCTGTTTTATATCTGCAGTTTCTCTGAATAATTCTGGAAAGTAAAACATGTTTTACAAGTAACTTTTGTGGTATAGCTACAATGAGACAGCCTTTTCTGTAGCACAAAAGTACGTACAGTACAGTACTTATTTCATCACGGCAATAAGCGTAATAACTAAGATATCTATACGCAAAGCATTTCCATTTCGTTTATCATGAGGTTAGTACATTGACTTCTGCAGAACGTAGCTTTCGGAGGACAATAACTACGACACTTCCACAGAGATTGTCTTACAGCAAGACGCACATTTAGCGCTACAGGACACGCATTAAACTATTTATTTTTCAACATATTTGAATTACAAAGAAAGTTTTCCGTGATACATTTCATTCCATTGCTGTAATCTGTAACACCTGAGGATATAATTACATTAATCCTCAGGGGGGTACACGCCTACTTTGTGTACCATATGTTTGGCAAGCACAAGGAGCCCTAGCTAATATGGTATTTGCTTATACAACTCTACACATTGGTACCATATTTCTCTAACACAGAATTACACAGCTATGTGATCACTTAACTGAGAGAGACATACATTATTTTTTTTTTACTACGTCAGTGACAGATGTTTACGCAATTACACAGCTGGATAACTTCACACTTATGAAATTGTATTTTGTCTGTACTTTGTGAACTGTTCATACTTTTTCAGAAGCATTGTGATACTATGAGAGCTTTGAATGATGTATTTGGTATGGGGTCATGATTTTTAAAGTACGTTTGAAGTAGATGACACTTTTGACATGAGCACAGATTTTTTTTAGGTTTTGACATAGGAAGCCACGACGATTTTGAGATTTGGCTGAGGTTTTATGATGTTATGATGAAGATGTGTGTTACGCTGTTGTGGTATGTTTATGTTCAACAGGCTGATGCTATGTGAGGAATTTGATTATGCTATGTATTTCTTATGATTAAATATTGAAGAAGTGTCGACAAATATGTATATGTGTAATAAAGCAAGAAATAATGAGTAGTGGTTAGGGACTCTAGTTTGTGAAAAAGGTTGTTGGAAACCAAGAATCGTACTTTAAGAGTTATGAAATGTATATAAATGTGTGAATGTATTACAATGCCGACGAAAATTTTTTGGACACTCTTATATTTATAGGATTTTATTTTCTACACATTTATAACGCAAATTCTCAACCTGTGAAAATATTTTTATAAGAGACTGTCACTGTAGCGGAAACTGATGTCGCAAAATTTTTCAGTAAGAAAGGTAAGTGACCACCTGCACGTAATGCGTCGTGGGCACCCAGCTGCGCGACAGGCGCCTGGAAAAAAAGCCTTTAGTGTGTGCCTGTCAGAGGCACAGTTGGAAAAAAAGAGGTCATTATACTCGCTATTGACATTCCTTTGTAGAAAGCATCGTAAATACGACACCCTCAAACTTGAAAACATGATTACACTGTAGAGTTCTTAATTTATGATATTTACTGAAATGAAATGATGAGAAACGTTTCATGTCTATTGTCTTGCTAGCTGGAAGATTGTTTACTGCATTATGAAATGCCTTATGGCTAGCGAATGACGTTTCACGCCTTGCTTTGCCTATTTTGTTTAATATCTAGTTTCTTGTTGCAATGCAGCATCGTTTAAATTAAAATTTAATACATGTACTAATATAACTACTTTCTGTTTACAGACCCAGTAAAGAATCATTTTATGATGTACTTCCTTAGAAAAGAGAGCACAAATAGACATTTCCCTTCACAGGACTTACAAAAATAATTTTTTTTTTACGATTTGGTAACTTATCTGCTAGCGTATGTTCTAGTGATGCATCACTCTAGTGTTAAGATGTGACATAGGTATTACACATTTTGACTGTAATATTTTTTCTGTTTCAGCTTTGTCATGTTATTATTTTTTATTATTACATTTATTGCTGCTCGCTATGCTTACTTGCATTTTTTTCATTTCTGTTTGTGTTAATTGTTTTGTGCTGCTGCATTGCCTCGTCCCTTAGTTTAGCATTAGAGCTCAGTAGATTTTAAGTTAGCTTAGGAGGGGGTAGACTATATAAGAAAATAACTATGATGAATTGGAAGAAATGCATTGAGAAGCTATAAGAAAATGGTTTGGCCAAAAAATTAGTGTATAGTGGAGAAAAACTATTTTTGAAAGAGGATGTGAGCATAATACAGAAAGCAGGCTTCGATATGACTTTTTGGAAATAATGAAGAATGAAGGGAGATCTCCGAGAAGTAAAGAAAGTTTTGTTTACAAAATACTGCAATAAAACAAACCCTATCCTTTCCTTGTGTTATCCCACTATGTGTTTGTGTACCCTTGTGTATTTATGTTCGTCCTGTCTTTATATGTTTATCTGATAAGACTTATGTTGCAGAATTTTTCTAATACTCAGCTACATGAACTATGATGAGGAATACTGTTATCCTCAAATATAATTTGCATTAATAACATGTTATTTACTTTGTAAAGATGTTTACACATTATTTATTCTGTTTTGTTCTAATGCTCATGTGTGAAGTTGATGTTTCAAAAGTTATTCTGACCTTTTATGTATGTACTTATGACGTAATTTTTGTAACACTGATGTATTTGCTATTTCGATTCTTTTGTAAAGCCTGTAATACTACAAATGTTATCTGTATTGTTATGTTCTTTAAAGATGTATTTTGTACCTTCATTATTGTATTCTGATGTTATAAAATTGTAATTGACACCAGTTCATCAAACTAAGTAACTTGTAAATTACATTTCACTGCACACATTTCTGTTGGTCATAGTATATGGACAATATGTGAGAAGTAGGGACTGATAGCGTTTGCATGTGTGTTAATAACTCAGTAAGAGACTGGATAACAGCATTGCTGGTTCTAAGGACATTTCAAAAACAATTTTTCTGAGTGCACAAGTGGTTGTTATGGACTTGCTGTATTCTCTGCAAGACTCTTCGATGGTGATTGTGCACCTGGCAGTCGCAACAGATGGCTGCTGGCCATCTCTACAAGGACTACAGTGGATCTGCATCTTTGATGGCCCATCAATACCATTATTTCTACAAGGACTGCAGTGGGTCTGCATCTCTGGTGGCCCACCAATACCCTAATCTCTACCAGGACTACTATGGGTCTGCTCTGTGATGACCTAAGTACCAATAGTCTTCAACTTCGACTGACTCTGCTATGGGTTTGCTCTGTTGTGGCCCATTACCTGTCTGCATGTCAAGAGTCAGCACTGTCTTTCCGTTGGAAGGACAACACTACTTCTTCAAGACTGCATGGAAATCCACTACTTCCATGTGCATTTTCTTTTACTACTCAGACTTTGAGAAAAACACAGCAATTTTACTTTGATGAATGATCAGGACTGTCTTTATGAACTGTGAGAAAATTTTAGCTTTTGACCAACATTTTATCGATAAGTGTGTGCATTTCATTTCTTTGTCATCGTAATTATGAAAAAATTTTTCAAATCTGTATTGGCCACTGCCCAAAACAATTTGTAAATTTTTTTGTGGGGAGCATGGGGGCTATGTAAGTAGGCTGTTTACGTTTTCTTATTGGTAACGCCACGTAGCGCTCTGTATGAAAAATCACTGGCTGCTGTGCGCAGTCTGTCGGTAGTTTGCATTGTTGTCTGCCATTGTAGTGTTTGGCAGCGGCAGCTGGATGCTAACAGCGCGTAGCGTTGCGCAGTTGGAGGTGAGCCGCCAGCAATGGTGGACGTGGGGGGAGAGATGGCAGAGTTTTGAAATTTGTAAGAATTGGTGTCATGAACTGCTATATATATTATGACTAGTGAGGTAAATACATTGTTTGTTCTCTATTAAAATCTTTCATTTGCTAACTATGCCTATCAGTAGTTAGTGCCTTCAGTAGTTTGAATCTTTTATTTAGCTGGCAGTAGTGGCGCTCGCTGAATTGCAGTAGCTTGAGTAACGAAGATTTTTGTGAGGTAAGTGATTTGTGAAACGTATAGGTTAATGCTAGTCAGGGCCATTCTTTCGTAGGGATTTTTGGAAGTCAGATTGCGTTGTGCTAAAATATTGTGTGTCAGCTTAAGCCCAGTCGTGTATAATTGTTCAAAGAGGACGTTTCACATAGAACAGTCTTGTATAATTTTTCTAAGGGGACGTCTCACTACTACTGGACTCCCAGGAATCGATTAAAGCGTAGAGAGTTTGTGACTTTACTCCCTATGACAAAAGTCTTCATTGTGTTTGTTGTATTAAATACCGATGCAATCTCTGTGTTTCATCAACACTCTGAACGTGCACAGATTACAGGAAGCTTCAAGAGTTGGTGCGGAAACTACTATTGCTCTTCGAGGAATCGATCAAAGCGTAGACAGTTTGAGACATTACTCCCATTTAGAAATATCCGCATAGTGCTTGTATTCAATCCCCATGCAACTTCAGTGTTTCATTAACACTCTGAACATCCATAGATTACATATAGCCTCCAGATGGGCTTCGGAAACTACTACTGGTCTCCCAGGGAACAATCAAAGCGTAGACAGTTTGAGATATTACTGCCATGGAGAAAAGACTGCATGGTTCCAGTTGTATTCAATCCCGATGCAATGTCTGTGTTTCATCAACACTCTGAATGTCTACAGATTACAGGAAGCCTTCAGATGTGCTTCGGAAACTACTATAGATCTCCCAGGGAACGATCATTGAGTAGACAGTTTGAGACATTACTCCCACGGAGAAAAGTCCGCATGATGCCTGCTGTATTGAATCTAGATGCAATTTCTGTGATTAATTATCACTCTGAACGTCCATAGATTACATGAAGCCTCCGAGTGTGCTTCGGAAACAACTGCTGGTCTCCCAGGAATCTATCAAAGCGTAGACAGTTTGGGACATTACTAAATGCAGAAATTTCCGCATGGTGCCTGTTGTATTCAATCCCGATGCAATTTCTGTGTTTTATCAACATTCGGAACGTCCACAGATTACATGAAGCCACCAGATGTCATTCGGAAAGTAATACTGGTCCCCCATGGAATGATCAAAGCGTAGACAGTTTGAGACATTACTCCCATGGAGAAAAGACTGCATGGTGCTTGTTGCATTCAATCCCGATGCAATTTCTGTGCTTCATCAACACTCTGAACGTCCACAGATCACAGGAAGCCTCCAGATGTGCTTCGGAAACTACTGCTGGTCTCCCAGGGAACGATCAAATCGTAGAAAGTTTGAGACATTACTGCCAAGGAGAAAAGTCCGCAATTGGCGTGTTGTATTCAATCCCGATGCAATCTCTGTTTTTCATAAACACTCTGAATGTCCACAGATTACAGAATGCCTCCAGATGTGCTTCGGAATCTAGTACTGGTCTCCCAGGAATCGACCAAATTGGTGACAGTTTGAAACGTAACTCCCATTGAGGAAAGACCGCATAGTGCCTGTTGTATTCAATCCCGATTCAATTTCTGTGATTCATCAACACTCTGCACGTAGACAGATTAAAGGAAGCCTTCAGATGTGCTTCGGAAACTGTAACTGGTTTCCCAGGGAACGATAAAAGTGTAGACATTTTGAGACATTACTCCAATGGAGAAAAGTCCGCATAGTGCCTGTTGTATTCAATCCCGATGCAATTTCTTTGATTAATTATCACTCTGAACGTCCATAGTTTATATGAAGCATCCAGATGTGCTTCGGAAACTACTGCTGGTCTCCCAGGAATCTATCAAAGCGTAGACAGTTTGGGATATTACTCCCATGCAGAAATTTTCGCATGGTGCCTATTGTATTCAATCCCGATGAAATTTCTCTGTTTCGTCAATATTCTGAACGTCCACAGATTACAGGAAGCCTTCATATGTGCTTTGGAAACTACTACTGGTCTCCCAGGGAACGATCAAAGCGTAGACAGAATGAGATTTTCACTCTGCTGCGGATTGTGCGCTGATATGAATTTTCCTGGCGGATTACAACTGTGTGCCCGACCGAGACTCGAACTAGGGACATTTGCCTTTTGCGGGCAAGTGCTCTACCATCTGAGCTACCGAAGCACGACTCTCGCCCGGTACACACAGCTTTACTTCTGCCAGTATCTCGTCTCTTACCTTCCAAACCTTACAGAAGCTCTAATTCTGGAAACATCCCCCAGGCTGTGGCTAAGCCATGTCTCGGCTACATCCTTTCTTTCAGGGGTGCTAGATCAGCAAGTTTCGCATTAGAGCTTCTGTAAAGTTTGGAAGGTAGGAGACGAGATACTGGCAGAAGTAAAGCAATGAGTACCGGGCATGAGTTGTGCTTCGGTAGCTCAGATGGTAGAGCACTTGCCCGCGAAAGGCAAAGGTCCCGAGTTCGAGTTACGGTCGGGCATACAGTTTTAATCTGAGAGGAAGTTTCAAAGTGTAGACAGTTTGAGACTTTATTCCCGTGCAGGATAGTCCGCATGGTGACTGTTGTATTCAATCCCGCCGCAATTTCTGTGTTTCATCTACACCCTGAACATCCACAGATTACCGAATGCCTCCATATGTGCTTCGGAAACCACTACATGTCTCCCAGGAATCGATCAAAGCTTAGACAGTTTGAGACATTACTCATATGGAGAAATGTCCGCATAGCGCCTGTTGTATTCAATCCCGATGCAATTTCTGTGTTTCATCAGCACTCTGAAGGCCCACAGATTACAGGATGCCTCTAGAAGTGCTTCGGAACCTACTACCGATCTCCAAGGAATCGATCAAATCGTAGACAGTTTGAGACATTACTCCCATGGAGAAAAGTACGCATTAGGCCTGTTGTATTCAATCCCGATGCAAATTCTGTGTTTCATCATCACTCTGAACGTCCACAGATTACAGCAAGCTCCCAGATTTGTTACTTAAAATACTACTGGTCTCCCAGGGTACGGTCAAAGCGTAGACAGACTGCGACATTACCCCCATTTAGAAATGTCCGCATAGTGCTTGTATTTAATCCCGATGCAATTTCTGTGTTTCATCAACACTGTGAAGGACCACAGATTGCAGGATCCCTCCAGATGTGCTTGGGAAGCTACTACTAGTCTCCCAAGAATCGATCAAAGTGTAGACAGTTTGAGACATTAGTCCCATTGAGCAATATCCGCATGGAGCCTGTAGTATTTAATCCCGATGCAATTTCTGTCTTTCATCAACACTATTTAGGTCCACAGATTACATAATGCCTCCAGATGTGCTTCGAAAACTACTACTGGTCTCCCAGGAATCGATCAAAGCGTAGACTGTTTGAGACATTACTCCCATGGAGAAAAGTCATCATTTGACCTTTTGTTTTCAATCCCGATTCAATTTCTGTGTTTCATCTATATTCCAAACGTCCACAGATTACAAGAAGATCCCAGATGTGCTTCGGAAGCTACTACTGGTCTCCCAGGTATCGACTAAAGTGTAGACAGTTTGAAACGTAACTCCCATTGGGAAAAGACCGCATGGTGCCGGTTGTATTCAATCCCGATGAAATATCTGTGTTTCATCAACACACTGAACGACCATATATTACACAATGCCACCAGATATGCTTCGGAAAGTACTACTGTTCTCCGAGGATTGGATTAAAGCGTGGAGAGTTTGTGACTTTACTCCCTATGACAAAAGTCTTCATTGTGTCTGTTGTATTCAATCTCGATGCAATCTCTGTGTTTCACCAACACTCTGAACGTGCACAGATTACAGAAAGCTTCGAGATGTGCTGCGGAAACTACTACTGGTCTTCGAGGAGTCGATCAAAGCGTAGACAGTTTGAGACATTACTCCCATTTAGAAATATCCGCATAGTGCTTGTATTCAATCCCGATGCCATTTCGGTGTTTCATCAACACTCTGCACGTCCACAGATTACAGGAAGCCTCCCGATGTGCTTTGGAAACTTCAACTGGTCTCCCAAACGACGATCTAAGCGTAGAAAGCTCGTGACATTACTCCCATAGGGAAACGTTCGCATGGTGCCTATTCTATTCAATCCCGATGCAATTTTTGTGTTTAATCAACACTCTGAACGTCGACAGATTATAGGATGCCTCCAGATTTGCTTCAGAAACTACCTGCGGTCTCAAAGGGAACAATCAAAGCGTAGACAGTTTGAGACACTACTGCCATGGAGAAAACTCCCGATTGTGCCTGTTGTATTCAATCCCGATGCAATTTCTGTCTTTCATCAACACTCTTTAGGTCCACAGATTACAGCATTCCTACAGATGTGCTTCGAAAACTACTACTGGTCTCCCAGGAATCGATGAAACCATATGGAGAAAAATCATCATTTGTCCTTTTGTTTTCAATCCCGATTCAATTTCTGTGTTACATCGATATTCCAAACATCCACAGATTACAAGATGATCACAGATGTGCTTCGGAAGCTACTACTGGTCTCCCAGGTATCGACCAAAGTGTAGACAGTTTGAAACGTAACTCCCATTGGAAAAAGTCCGCATGGTGCCTGTTGTATTCAATCCCGATGAAATATGCTTGGGAAGCTACTACTAGTCTCCCAGGAATCGATCAAAGCGTAGATAGTTTGAGACATTAGTCCAATTGAGCAATGTCCGCATGGTGGCTGTTGTATTTAACACCGATGCAATTTCTGTCTTTCATCAACACTCTTTAGGTCCACAGATTACATAATGACTCCAGATGTGCTTCGAAAACTACTACTGGTCTCCCAGGAATCGATCAAAGCGTAGACTGATTGAGACATTACTCCCCTGGAGAAAAGTCCGCATTTGGCCCTTTGTTTTCAATCCCGATTCAATTTCTGTGTTTCATCAACACTCTGAACGTCCACAGATTACAGGAAGCCTTCAGATGTGCTTCGGAAGCTACTACTGGTTTCCCAGGGAACGATAAAAGTGTAGACAGTTTGAGACATTACTCCCATGGAGAAAAGTCCGCATGGTGTCTGTTGTATTCAATCCCGATGCAATTTCTGGGATTTATTAACACTCTGAACGTCCATAGATTATATGAAGCCTCCAGAAGTGCTTCGGAAACTACTGCTGGTCTCCCAGGAATGTATCAAAGCGTAGACAGTTTCGGACATTACTCAAATTCAGAAATTTCCGCATGGTGCCTGTTGTATTCAATCCCGATGCAATTTCTGTGTTGCATCAACATTCAGGACGTCCACAGATTACAGGAAGCATTCAGATGTGCTTTGGAAACTACTACTGGTCTCTCAGGGAACGATCAAAGCGTAGACAGAATGAGATTTTCACTCTGCAGGATTGTGCGCTGATACGAATTTTCCTGGCAGATTACAACCGTGTGCCTGACAGAGACTCGTACTAGGGACATTTGGCTTTTGCGGGCAAGTGCTCTACCATCTGAGCTACCGAAGCACGACTCTCGCCCGTTACTCACAGCGTTACTTCTGCCAGAATCTTGTGTCCTACCTTCCAAACTTTACAGAAGCTCTAATTCTTTAAACATCCCCTAAGCTGTGGCTAAGCCATGTAGCGGCTATATCCTTTCTTTCAGGGGTGCAAGATCTGCAAGTTACTCTTTAGAGCTTCTGTAAAGTTTGGAAGGTAGGAGACGAGATACTGGCAGAAGTAAAGCAATGAGTACCGATCGTGAGTTGTGCTTCGGTAGCTCAGATGGTAGAGCACTTGCCCGCGAAACGCAAAGGTCCCGAGTTCAACTTTCGGTCGGGCACACACTTTTAATCTGCCAGGAAGTTTCAAAGTGTAGACAGTTTGAGACTTTATTCCCGTGGAGGATGGTCCGCATGGTGACTGTTGTATTCAATCCCGATGCAATTTTTGTGTTTCATCAACACTCTAAAAGTCGACAGATTACAGGATGCCTCCAGATTTGCTTCAGAAACTACTACTGGGCTCAAAGCGTAGACAGTTTGGGACATTACTCCTATGCAGAAATTTCCGCATGGTGCCTCTTGTATTCAATCCCGATGCAATTTCTGTGTTTCATCAACATTCTGAACGTCCACAGATTACATGAAGCCACCAGAAGTGCTTCGGAAACTACTACTGGTCTCCCAGGGAACGATCAAAGCGTTGACAGTTTGAGACATTACTCCCATGGAGAAAAGACTGCATGGTGGCTGTTGCACTCAATCCCGATGCAATTTCTGTGTTTCATCAACACTTTGAACGTCAACAGATCACAGGAAGCCTCCAGATGTGCTTCGGAAACTACTGCTGGTCTCCCAGGGAACGATCAAATCGTAGACAGTCTGACACATTACTGCCATGGAGAAAAGTCCGCATTTGGCGTGTTGTATTTAATCCCGATGCAATCTCTGTGTTTCATAAACACTCTGAATGTCCACAGATTACAGAATCCCTCCAGATGTGCTTCGGAACCTAGTACTGATCTCCCAGAATCAACCAAAGTGTAGAAACTTTGAAACGTAACTCAAATTGAGAAAAGACCGCATAGTGCCTGTTGTATTCAATCCTGATTCAATTTCTGTGATTCATCAACACTCTGAACGTCCACAGATTACAGGAAGCCTTCAGATGTGCTCCGGAAACTGTAACAGGTTTCCCAGGAAACGATAAAATTGTAGACAGGTTGAGACATTACTCCCATGGAGAAAGGTCCGCATGGTGCCTGTTGTATTCAATCCCGATGCAATTTCTGTGATTAATTAACTCTCTGATCGTCCATAGTTTATATGAAGCCTTCAGATGTGCCTCGTAAACTACTGCTGGTCTTCCAGGAATCTATCAAAGCGTAGAAAGTTTGAAACATTACTCCCATTGAGCAAAGTCCGCATGGTGCTCTTGTATTCAATCCCAATGCAATTTCTGTGTTTCATCAACACTCTGAAGGTCCACAGATTACAGATTGCCTCCAGATGTGCTTCGGAAACTACTACTGGTCTCCCAGGAATCAATCAAACCTTAGAAAGTTAGAGACATTACTCCCATGGAGATATGTCCGCATAGTGACTGTTGTATTCAATCCCGATGCAATTTCTGTGTTTCATCAACTCTCTGAACGTCCACAGATTACAGCAAGCCCTCAGATGTGTTACCTAAAATACTACTGGTCGCCCAGGGTACGATCAAAGCGTAGACAGTTTGAGACATTACTCCCATTGTGAAAAAACCGCATGGTGCCTGTTGTATTCGATCCCGATTCAATTTCTGTGCTTCATCAACACTCTGATCCTCCACAGATTACATGAAGCCTCCAGTTGTGCTTCGGAAACTACTACTGGTCTCCCAGGAATCGACAAAAGTGTAGAAAGTTTGAGACATAACTCCCATTGAGAAAAGTCCGCATGGTGCCTGTTGTATTCAATCCCGATGCAATTTCTGTGTTTCATCAACACACTGAACGTCCAAAGATCACAGGAAGCCTACAGATGTGCTTCGGAAACTACTACTGGTATCCCAGGGAACGATCAAAGCATAGACAGTTTGAGACATTAGTCAAATTTCGAAAATTCCGCATTTGGGGTGTTGAATTGAGTCCCGATGCAATCTGTGTGTTTCATAAACACTCTGCATGTCCACAGATTACAGAATGCCTCCCGATGTGCTTCGGAACCTAGTGCTGGTCTCCTAGGAATCGACCAAAGTGTAGACAGTTTGAGACATTACTCCCATTGAAAAAAGTCCGCATAGTGCCCGTTGTATTCAATCCCGATGCAATATCTACGTTTCTTCAACACACTGAACGTCCATATATTACAGAATAATTCCAGATATGCTTCGGAAACTACTACTGGTCTCCCAGGAATCGATTAAACAGTAGAGAGTTTGAGACATTACTCGACCTGACAAGAGTCTACATGGTGTCTGTTGTATTCAATCCCGATGCAATTTCTGTGTTTCATCAACACTCTGAAGGACCACAGATTACAGGATGCCTCCAGATGTGCTTGGGAGCGTACTACTGGTCTCCCAGGAATCGAACAAAGCACAGACAATTTGAGACAGTACTCCCACGGATAAAAGTCCTCATGGTGCCTGTTGTATGCAATTCCGATTCAATTTCTGTGTTTCATCAACACTCAGAACGTACACAGATTACAGGAAGCCTTCAGATGTGCTTCGGAAACTACTACTGGTCTCCCAGGGAACGATCAATTTAAACAGTTAGAGACATTACTTCTATGGAGAAAAGTCCGCATGGTGCCTGTTGTATTCAATCCCGATTCAATTTCTGTGCTTCATCAACGCTCAGATCGTCCACAGATTACATGAAGCCTCCAGTTGTGCTTCGGAAACTACTACTGGTATCTCAGGCGTCGATCAAATCGTAGACATTTAGAGACATTACTCCCATGGAGAAAAGTCCGCATGGTGCCTGTTGTATTCAATCCCGATGCAATTTCTGTGTTTGATCAACACTCTGAACGTCCACAGATTACAGGAAGCTTCAGATGTGCTTCGGAAACTACTACTGGTATTCCAGGGAACGATCAAAGAATAGACATGGAGAAAAGTCCGCATGATGCCTGTTGTATTCAATCCCGATGCAATTTCAGTGTTTCATTGACACTCTGAACGTCTACAGACTACAGGAAACCTCCAGGTGTGCTTCGTAACCTACTACCCTACTAATGGTCTCCCAGGAATCGAACAAAGTGTAGAAAGTGTGAGACATAACTCCCATTGAGAAAAGTCCGCATAGTCACTGTTGTATTCAATCCCGATGCGCATTCTGTGTTTAGAATACAGAATGCCTCCAGATGCACTTCGGTAACTACTACTGGTCTCCCAGGGAACAATCAAAGCATAGACAGTTTGAGACATTACTCCCATGGAGTATAGTCCTCATGGTGACTGCTGTATTCAATCCCGTTGCAATATGTGTGTTTCACCAACACTCTAAACGTCCACAGATTACAGAATGCCCCAAGATGTGCTTCGTAAACTACTACTGGTCTCCCAGGAATCGATCAAAACGTAGACAGTTTGAGACGTTACTCCCATTGAGCAAAGTCAACATGGTGCTGTTGTATTCAATCCCAATGCAATTTCTGTGTTTCATCAACACTCTGAAGGTCCACAGATTACAGATTGCCTCCAGATGTGCTTCGGAAACTAGTACTGGTCTCCCAGTAAACAAACAAAGCGTAGACAGTTTGAGACATTACTCCCATGGACAAAAGTCCGCATTTAGCGTGTTGTATTAAATCCCGATGCAATTTCAGTGGTTCATCAACACTCTGAATGTCCACAGATTACAGAATGATTCCAGTTGTGCTTCGGAAACTACTACTGGTCTCCCAGGAATCTACCAAAGCGTAGACAGTTTGAGACGTAACTCCCATTGAGAACAGTCCACATGGTGCCTGTTGTATTCAATCCCGTTGCAATTTCCGTGTTTCATCAACACTCTGAACGTCCATAGATTCAGAATGCCTCCAGATGTGCTTCGGAAACTACTACTGGTCTCAAAGGAATCTATCAAAGCGTAGACAGTTTGGGACATTACTGCTATGCAGAAATTTCCCCATGGTGCCTGTTGTATTCAATCTCGATGCAAGTTCTGTGCTTCATCAGCACTCTGAACGTCCATAGATTACAGGAAGCCTTCAGATGTGCTTTGGAAACTACTACTGGTCTCCTAGGGTACGATCAAAGCGTAGACACAATGAGATTTTCACTCTTCAGCGGAGTGTGCGCTGATATGAATCATCCTGGCGGATTACAACTGTGTGCCCGACCGAGACTCAAACTAGGGACATTTGCCTTTTGCGGGCAAGTGCTCTACCATCTGAGCTACCGAAGCCCGACTCACGCCCGGTACCCAAAGCTTTACTCCAGCCAGTATCTAGTCTCCTACCTTCCAAACTTTACAGATGCTCTAATTCTGGAAACTTCCCCCAGGCTGTGGCCAAGCCATGTCTCCGCTATATCCTTTCTTTCAGGGGTGATAGATCTGCAAGTTTCGCATTAGAGCTTCTGTAAAGTTTGGAAGATAGGAGATGAGATACTGGCACAAGTTAAAATCTGAGTACTGGGCGGGAGTCGTGGTTCGGTAGCTCAGATGGTAGAGCACTCGCCGCGAAAGGCAAAGGTTCCGAGTTCAAGTTTCGAACGAGCACACAGTTTTAATCAGCCAAGAAGTTTAAAAGCGTAGACAGTTTGAGACCTTACTCCGTGGAGAAAAGTCCCCTAGGTGCCTGTTGTATTCAATCAAGATGCAATTTCTGTGTTTCATCTACACTCTGAACGTTCACAGTTTACAGAATGCCTCCATATGTGCTTTGGAAATTACTACTGGTCTCCCAGAAATCGAACAAAGCTTAGACGGTTTGAGACATTACTCCCATGGAGAAATGTCCGCATAGTGGCTCTTGTATTCAATGGCGGGTCAATTTCTGTGTTTCATCAACACTCTGATCGTCCACAGATTACATGAATCCTCCAGTTGTGCTTCTGAAACAACTACTGGTATCTCAGGAGTCGATCAAATCGTAGACAGTTTGAGACATTACTCCCATGGAGAAAAGTCTGCATGGTGCCTGTTGTATTCAATCCCGAAGCAATTTCTGTGTTTTATCAACACTCTGAATGTCCACAGATTAAATTAAGCCTCCAGATGTGCTTCGGAAACTACTACTGGTCTCCCATTAATCGATCAACGCGTAGACAGTTTGAGATATTACTCCCATGGGGAAAAGTCCGCAGGGTGCCTGTTGTATTCAATCCCGATACAATTTCTGTGCTTCATGAACGCTCTGATCGTCCACAGATTACATGAAGCCTCCAGTTGTGCTTCGGAAACAACTACTGGTATCCCAGGAGTCGATCAAATCGTAGACAGTTTGAGACATTACTCCCATGGAGAAAAGTCTGCATGGTGCCTGTTGTATTCAATCCCGAAGAAATTTCTGTGTTTTATCAACACTCTGAATGTCCACAGATTACATTAAGCCTCCAGATGTGCTTCAGAAACTACTACTGGTCTCCCAGGAATCGATCAAATGGTAGAGAGTTTGAGAAATTACTCCCATGGTTAAAAGTCCGCATTTGGCCTGCTCTATCCAATTACGATAAATTTTCTGTGTTTCAACCATACTCTGAACGTCCACAGATTACCTGAAGCCTCCAGATGTGCTTCTTAAACTAGTAATGATCTTCCAGGGAACGTTCAAAGCGTAGACAGTTTGAGACATTACTCCCATGGAGAAAAGTAATTATGTGCCTGTTGTATTCAATCCCTATGGAATTTCTGTATTTCATCAACACTCTGAAAGTCCACCGATTGCAGAATGCACCCCAGATGTGCCTCGGATACTATTACTGGTCTCCTAGGAATCGATCAAATCGTAGACAGTTTGAGACTTTACTCCTATGGAGAAAAGTCCGCATTTTCCCTGTTGTATTCAATCCCGATGCAATCTCTGTGTTTCATCAACACTCTGAACATCTACAGATTACTGCAAGCCTCCATATGTGTTTCCTAAAATACTACTTTTCTACCAGGGTACGATCAAAGCGTAGACAGTTTGAGACATTACTCCCATTTAGAAATGTACGCATAGTGTTTCTATTCAATCCCGATGCAATTTATGTGTTTCATCAACACTGTGAACGTCCACTGATTACAGAATGCCTCCAGATGTGCTTGGGAAACTGCTACTGGTCTCCCAGGAATCGATAAAAGCGTAGACTGTTTGAGACATTACTAGAATTGAGAAAAGACCGCATCAATCCTGTTGTATTCAATCCCGATGCAATTACTGTGTTTCATCAACACTCTGAAGGCCCACAGATTACAGGAAGCTGCCAGATATGCTGCGAAATCTACTACTGGTCTCCCAGGAATCGATGAAAGCGTAGTGAGTTTGAGACATTACTCCCATTTAGTAATGTCCGCATAGTGCTTGTATTCAACCCCGATGCAATTTCTGTGTTTCATGAACACTCTAAACGCCCAAAGATTACAGGAAGCTTCCAGATGTGCTTCGGAAACTACTACTGGTCTCCCAGGAATCGATCAAAGCGTAGACCGTTTGAGACATTACTCCCATGGAGGAAAGTCCGCATGGTGCCTGTTGTATTCAATCCCGATTGAATTTCTGTGCTTCATGAACGCTCTGATCGTCCACAGATTACATGAAGCCTCCAGTTGTTCTTCGGATCCCACTACCGGTCTCCCAGGGAACGATCAAAGCGTAGACAATTTGAGACATTACTCCCATGGAGAAAAGTCTGCATGGTGCCTGTTGTATTCAATCCCGAAGCAAATACTGTGTTTTATCAACACTCTGAATGTCCACAGATTACATTAGGACTCCAGATGTGTCTCGGAAACTACTACTGGTCTCCCAGGAATCGAACAATTGGTAGACAGTTTGAGAAATTACTCCCATGGTTAAAAGTCCGCATTTGGACGGCTCTATTCAATTACGATGAATTTTCTGTGTTTCAACCATACTCTGAACGTCCACAGATTACATGAAGCCTTCACATGTACTTCTTAAACTACTACTGATCTTCCAGGAAACGTTCAAAGCGTCGACAGTTTGAGACATGACTCCCATGGAGAAAAGTAATCATGATGCCTGTTGTATTCAATCCCTATGGAATTTCTGTATTTCATCAACACTCTGAAAGTCCCCCGATTACAGAATGCCCCCCAGATGTGCTTCGGAATCTATTACTGGTCTCCCAGGAATCGATCAAGTCGTAGACAGTTTGAGACATTACTCCCGTGGAGGAAAGTGCGCATTTGCCCTGTTGTATTCAATCCCGATGCAATCTCTGTGTTTCATCAACACTCTGAATGTCCACAGATTACAGAATGCCTCCAGATGTGCTTCGGAACCTACTAATGGTCTCCCAGGAATCGACCAAAGTGTAGACAGTTTGAGACATAACTCCCAATGAGAAAAGTGCGCATTTGCCCTGTTGTATTCAATCCCGATGCAATCTCTGTGTTTCATCAACACTCTGAACATCTACAGATTACAGCAAGCCTCCAGATGTGTTTCCTAAAGTACTACTGTTCTACCAGGGTACGATCAAAGCGTACACAGTTTGAGACATTACTCCCAAAGTGAAAAGTTCGCATTGTGCACTTTGTATTCAATCCCGATGTAATTTCAGTGTTTCATTAACACTCTGAACGTCCACAGATTACAGGAGGCCTCCAGATGTGCTTCGGATTCCACTACCGGTCTCCCAGGAAACAATCAAATCGTAGACAGTTTGAGACATTACACCCATGGTGAAAAGTCCACATGGTGACTGTTGTATTCAATCCCGATGCAATATCTGTGTTTCATCAACACTCTAAACGTCCACAGATTACAGGAAGCCTCCAGATGTGCTTCGGATTCCACTACCGGTCTCCCAGGGAAAGATCAGAGCGTAGACAGTTTGAGACATTACTCCCATGGAGCACAGTCCGCAAGGTCCCTGTTGTAATCAATGCCGATTCAATTTCTGAGTTTCATCAACACTCTGAATGTCCACAGATTACTGAATGCCTCCAGATGTGCTTCGGAAACTACTAATGGTCTCCCAGGAATAGACCAAAGTGTAGACAGTTTGAGACATAACTCCCATTGAGAAAAGTCCGCATGGTGCTTATTGTATTCAATCCCGATGCAATTTCTGTGTTTCATCAACATACTGAATGTCCATAGATTACAGAATGCCTCCAGATGTGCTTCGGAAACTACTACTTTGCTCCCAGAAATCTATCAAAGCGTTGACAGTTTGGGACACTACTCCCATGCAGAAATTTCCGCATGGTGCCTGTTGTATTCAATCCCGAACCAATTTCTGTGTTTCATCAACACGCTGAACGTCCACAGATTACATGAAGCTCCCAGATGTCCTTCGGAAACTACTACTGGCCTCCCAGGAATCGATCAAAGCGTAGACGGTTTGAGACATTACTCCCATGGAGAAATGTCCGCATAGTGGCTGTTGTATTCAATGCCAGTGTAATTTCTGTGTTTCATCAACACTCTGAAGAGCCACAGATTACAGGAAGCTGCCAGATGTGGTGCGAAATCTACTACTTGTCTCCCAGGAATCGATCAAAGTGTAGACAGTTTGAGACATTACTCCCATTTAGTAATATCCGCATAGTGCTTGTATTCAAACCCGATGCAATTTCTGTGTTTCATCAACACTCTAAACGCCCACAGATTACAGGAAGCTTCCAGATGTGCTTCGGAAACTACTAATGATCTCCCAGGAATCGATCAAAGCGTAGACCGTTTGAGACATTACTCCCATTTATAAATGTCCGTATAGTGCTTGTATTCAATCCCGATGCAATTTCTGTTTTTTATCAACACTGAGAAGGACCACAGATTACAGGATGCTCCAGATGTGCATGGGAAGCTGCTTCTGGTCTCCCATTAATCGATCAACGCGTAGACAGTTTGAGACATTACTCCCATGGAGAAAAGTCCGCATGGTGCCTGTTGTATTCAATCCCGATACAATTTCTGTGCTTCATGAACGCTCTGATCGTCCACAGATTACATGAAGCCTCCAGTTGTGCTTCGGAAACAACTACTGGTATCCCAGGAGTCGATCAAAACGTAGACAGTTTGAGACATTACTCCCATGGAGAAAAGTCTGCATGGTGCCTGTTGTATTCAATCCCGAAGAAATTTCTGTGTTTTATCAACACTCTGAATGTCCACAGATTACATTAATCCTCCAGATGTGCTTCGGAAACTACTACTGGTCTCCCAGGAATCGATCAAATGGTAGACAGTCTGAGAAATTACTCCCATGGTTAAAAGTCCGCATTTGGCCTGCTCTATTGAATTACGATGAATTTTCTGTGTTTCAACCATACTCTGAACGTCCACAAATGTCATAAAGCCTCCAGATGTGCTTCTTAAACTACTACTGATCTTCCAGGGAACGTTCAAAGCGTAGACAGTTTGAGACATTACTCCCATGGAGAAAAGTAATCATGATGACTGTTGTATTCCATCCCTATGGTATTTCTGTATTTCACCAACACTCTGAAAAGTCACCGATTACAGAATGCTCCCCAGATGTGCTTCGGAAACTATTACTGGTCTCCCAGGAATCATTCAAACCGCAGACAGTTTGAGACATTACTCCCATGGAGAAATGTCCGCATTTGCCATGTTGTATTCAATCCCAATGCAATCTCTGTGTTTCATCAACACTCTGAACACCTACAGATTACAGCAAGCCTCCAGATGTGTTTCTTAAAATACTACTGTTCTACCAGGGTACGATCAAATCGTAGACAGTTTGAGACATTACTCCCATTTAGAGATGTCCGCATTGTGCTTCTATTCAATCCCGATGCAATTTATGTGTTTCATCAACACTGTGAACGTCCACTGATTACAGAATGCCTCCAGATGTGCTTCGGAAACTGCTACTGGTCTCCCAGGAATCGATCAAATCGTAGACTGTTTGAGACATTACTCGAATTGAGAAAAGTCCGAAAGAATCCTGTTGTATTCAATCCCGATGCAATTTCTGTGTTTCATCAACACTCTGAAGGTCCACAGATTACAGGAAGCTGCCAGATGTGCTGCGAAATCTAGTACTGGTCTCCCAGGAATCGATGAAACCGTAGACAGTTTGATTCATTACTTCCATATAGTAATGTCCTCATAGTGCTTGTATTCAACCCCGATCCAATTTCTGTGTTTCATCAACACTCTAAACGCCCAGACATTACACGAAGCTTCCAGATGTGCTTCGGAGTATACTACTGGTCTCCCAGGAATCGATCAAAGCGTAGAGCGTTTGAGACATTACTCCCTATGACAAAAGTTTTCATGGTGGCTGTTGTATTCATTCCCGATGTAATTTCTTTGTTCCATCAACACTCTGAACTTCCACAGATTACAGGACGACTCCAGATGTACTTCGGAAACTACTTCTTGTCTCCCAGGTATCGATCAAAGCGTAGACAGTTTGAGACATTAGTCCCATTGAGCAATATCCGCATGGAGCCTGTAGTATTTAATCCCGATGCAATTTCTGTCTTTCATCAACACTATTTAGGTCCACAGATTACATAATGCCTCCAGATGTGCTTCGAAAACTACTACTGGTCTCCCAGGAATCGATCAAAGCGTAGACTGTTTGAGACATTACTCCCATGGAGAAAAGTCCGCATTTGGCCCTTTGGTTTCAATCCCGATTCAATTTCTGTGTTTCATCAATATTCTAAACGTCCACAGATTACAGAAAGCCTCCAGATATGCCTCGGAAACTACTACTTGTCTCCCAGGGAACGATCAAAGCGTTGACAGTTTGAGACATTACTCCCATGGCGAAAAGTCCGCATGGTTAGTTTTGTAAACAGTGCCGATGAAATTTCTGTGTTTCATCAACACTCTGAAATTCAACAGATTACAGGAAGCCTCCCCATGTGCTTCGAAAACTACTACTGGTTTCCCAGGAATCTATGAATCCATAGACTGTTTGGGACATTACTCCCATGGAGAAAAGTCATCATTTGACCTTTTGTTTTCAATCCCGATTCAATTTCTGTGTTTCATCTATATTCCAAACGTCCACAGATTACAAGAAGATCCCAGATGTGCTTCGGAAGCTACTACTGGTCTCCCAGGTATCGACTAAAGTGTAGACAGTTTGAAACGTAACTCCCATTGGGAAAAGACCGCATGGTGCCGGTTGTATTCAATCCCGATGAAATATCTGTGTTTCATCAACACACTGAACGTCCATATATTACACAATGCCACCAGATATGCTTCGGAAAGTGCTACTGTTCTCCGAGGATTGGATTAAAGCGTGGAGAGTTTGTGACTTTACTCCCTATGACAAAAGTCTTCATTGTGTCTGTTGTATTCAATCTCGATGCAATCTCTGTGTTTCACCAACACTCTGAACGTGCACAGATTACAGAAAGCTTCGAGATGTGCTGCGGAAACTACTACTGGTCTTCGAGGAGTCGATCAAAGCGTAGACAGTTTGAGACATTACTCCCATTTAGAAATATCCGCATAGTGCTTGTATTCAATCCCGATGCCATTTCGGTGTTTCATCAACACTCTGCACGTCCACAGATTACAGGAAGCCTCCCGATGTGCTTTGGAAACTTCAACTGGTCTCCCAAACGACGATCTAAGCGTAGACAGCTCGTGACATTACTCCCATAGGGAAACGTTCGCATGGTGCCTATTCTATTCAATCCCGATGCAATTTTTGTGTTTAATCAACACTCTGAACGTCGACAGATTATAGGATGCCTCCAGATTTGCTTCAGAAACTACTTGTGGTCTCAAAGGGAACAATCAAAGCGTAGACAGTTTGAGACACTACTGCCATGGAGAAAACTCCCCATTGTGCCTGTTGTATTCAATCCCGATGCAATTTCTGTCTTTCATCAACACTCTTTAGGTCCACAGATTACAGCATTCCTACAGATGTGCTTCGAAAACTACTACTGGTCTCCCAGGAATCGATGAAACCATATGGAGAAAAATCATCATTTGTCCTTTTGTTTTCAATCCCGATTCAATTTCTGTGTTACATCGATATTCCAAACATCCACAGATTACAAGATGATCACAGATGTGCTTCGGAAGCTACTACGGGTCTCCCAGGTATCGACCAAAGTGTAGACAGTTTGAAACGTAACTCCCATTGGAAAAAGACCGCATGGTGCCTGTTGTATTCAATCCCGATGAAATATGCTTGGGAAGCTACTACTAGTCTCCCAGGAATCGATCAAAGCGTAGATAGTTTGAGACATTAGTCCAATTGAGCAATGTCCGCATGGTGGCTGTTGTATTTAATACCGATGCAATTTCTGTCTTTCATCAACACTCTTTAGGTCCACAGATTACATAATGACTCCAGATGTGCTTCGAAAACTACTACTGGTCTCCCAGGAATCGATCAAAGCGTAGACTGATTGAGACATTACTCCCCTGGAGAAAAGTCCGCATTTGGCCCTTTGTTTTCAATCCCGATTCAATTTCTGTGTTTCATCAACACTCTGAACGTCCACAGATTACAGGAAGCCTTCAGATGTGCTTCGGAAGCTACTACTGGTTTCCCAGGGAACGATAAAAGTGTAGACAGTTTGAGACATTACTCCCATGGAGAAAAGTCCGCATGGTGTCTGTTGTATTCAATTCCGATGCAATTTCTGTGATTTATTAACACTCTGAACGTCCATAGATTATATGAAGCCTCCAGAAGTGCTTCGGAAACTACTGCTGGTCTCCCAGGAATGTATCAAAGCGTAGACAGTTTCGGACATTACTCAAATTCAGAAATTTCCGCATGGTGCCTGTTGTATTCAATCCCGATGCAATTTCTGTGTTGCATCAACATTCAGGACGTCCACAGATTACAGGAAGCATTCAGATGTGCTTTGGAAACTACTACTGCTCTCTCAGGGAACGATCAAAGCGTGGACAGAATGAGATTTTCACTCTGCAGGATTGTGCGCTGATACGAATTTTCCTGGCAGATTACAACCGTGTGCCTGACAGAGACTCGTACTAGGGACATTTGGCTTTTGCGGGCAAGTGCTCTACCATCTGAGCTACCGAAGCACGACTCTCGCCCGTTACTCACAGCGTTACTTCTGCCAGAATCTTGTGTCCTACCTTCCAAACTTTACAGAAGCTCTAATTCTTTAAACACCCCCTAAGCTGTGGCTAAGCCATGTAGCGGCTATATCCTTTCTTTCAGGGGTGCAAGATCTGCAAGTTTCTCTTTAGAGCTTCTGTAAAGTTTGGAAGGTAGGAGACGAGATACTGGCAGAAGTAAAGCAATGAGTACCGATCGTGAGTTGTGCTTCGGTAGGTCAGATGGTAGAGCACTTGCCCGCGAAACGCAAAGGTCCCGAGTTCAACTTTCGGTCGGGCACACACTTTTAATCTGCCAGGAAGTTTCAAAGTGTATACAGTTTGAGACTTTATTCCCGTGGAGGATGGTCCGCATGGTGACTGTTGTATTCAATCCCGATGCAATTTTTGTGTTTCATCAACACTCTAAAAGTCGACAGATTACAGGATGCCTCCAGATTTGCTTCAGAAACTACTACTGGTCTCAAAGCGTAGACAGTTTGGGACATTACTCCCATGCAGAAATTTCCGCATGGTGCCTCTTGTATTCAATCCCGATGCAATTTCTGTGTTTCATCAAAATTCTGAACGTCCACAGATTACATGAAGCCACCAGAAGTGCTTCGGAAACTACTACTGGTCTCCCAGGGAACGATCAAAGCGTAGACAGTTTGAGACATTACTCCCATGGAGAAAAGACTGCATGGTGGCTGTTGCACTCAATCCCGATGCAATTTCTGTGTTTCATCAACACTTTAAACGTCAACAGATCACAGGAAGCCTTCAGATGTGCTTCGGAAACTACTGCTGGTCTCCCAGGGAACGATCAAATCGTAGACAGTCTGACACACTACTGCCATGGAGAAAAGTCCGCATTTGGCGTGTTGTATTTAATCCCGATGCAATCTCTGTGTTTCATAAACACTCTGAATGTCCACAGATTACAGAATGCCTCCAGATGTGCTTCGGAACCTAGTACTGATCTCCCAGAATCAACCAAAGTGTAGAAACTTTGAAACGTAACTCAAATTGAGAAAAGACCGCATAGTGCCTGTCGTATTCAATCCTGATTCAATTTCTGTGATTCATCAACACTCTGAACGTCCACAGATTACAGGAAGCCTTCAGATGTGCTCCGGAAACTGTAACAGGTTTCCCAGGAAACGATAAAATTGTAGACAGGTTGAGACATTACTCCCATGGAGAAAGGTCCGCATGGTGCCTGTTGTATTCAATCCCAATGCAATTTCTGTGATTAATTAACTCTCTGAACGTCCATAGTTTATATGAAGCCTTCAGATGTGCCTCGGAAACTACTGCTGGTCTTCCAGGAATCTATCAAAGCGTAGAAAGTTTGAGACATTACTCCCATTGAGCAAAGTCCGCATGGTGCTCTTGTATTCAATGCCAATGCAATTTCTGTGTTTCATCAACACTCTGAAGGTCCACAGATTACAGATTGCCTCCAGATGTGCTTCGAAAACTACTACTGATCTCCCAGGGAACGATCAAAGCATAGACAGTTTGAGACACTAGTCAAATTTCGAAAATTCCGCATTTTGCGTGTTGTATTGAGTCCCGATGCAATCTGTGTGTTTCATAAACACTCTGCATGTCCACAGATTACAGAATGCCTCCCGATGTGCTTCGGAACCTAGTGCTGGTCTACTAGGAATCGACCAAAGTGTAGACAGTTTGAGACATTACTCCCATTGAAAAAAGTCCGCATAGTGCCCGTTGTATTCAATCCCGATGCAATATCTACGTTTCATCAACACACTGAACGTCCATATATTACAGAATAATTCCAGATATGCTTCGGAAACTACTACTGGTCTCCCAGGAATCGATTAAACAGTAGAGAGTTTGAGACATTACTCGACCTGACAAGAGTCTACATGGTGTCTGTTGAATTCAATCCCGATCCAATTTCTGTGTTTCATCAACACTCTAAACGCCCAGACATTACACGAAGCTTCCAGATGTGCTTCGGAGTATACTACTGGTCTCCCAGGAATCGATCAAAGCGTAGAGCGTTTGAGACATTACTCCCTATGACAAAAGTTTTCATGGTGGCTGTTGTATTCATTCCCGATGTAATTTCTTTGTTCCATCAACACTCTGAACGTCCACAGATTACAGGAAGACTCCAGATGTACTTCGGAAACTACTTCTTGTCTCCCAGGTATCGATCAAAGCGTAGACAGTTTGAGACATTAGTCCCATTCAGCAATATCCGCATGGAGCCTGTAGTATTTAATCCCGATGCAATTTCTGTCTTTCATCAACACTATTTAGGTCCACAGATTACATAATGCCTCCAGATGTGCTTCGAAAACTACTACTGGTCTCCCAGGAATCGATCAAAGCGTAGACTGTTTGAGACATTACTCCCATGGAGAAAAGTCCGCATTTGGCCCTTTGGTTTCAATCCCGATTCAATTTCTGTGTTTCATCAATATTCTAAACGTCCACAGATTACAGAAAGCCTCCAGATATGCCTCGGAAACTACTACTTGTCTCCCAGGGAACGATCAAAGCGTTGACAGTTTGAGACATTACTCCCATGGCGAAAAGTCCGCATGGTTAGTTTTGTAAACAGTGCCGATGAAATTTCTGTGTTTCATCAACACTCTGAAATTCAACAGATTACAGGAAGCCTCCCCATGTGCTTCGAAAACTACTACTGGTTTCCCAGGAATCTATGAATCCATAGACTGTTTGGGACATTACCCCCATGGAGAAAAGTCATCATTTGACCTTTTGTTTTCAATCCCGATTCAATTTCTGTGTTTCATCTATATTCCAAACGTCCACAGATTACAAGAAGATCCCAGATGTGCTTCGGAAGCTACTACTGGTCTCCCAGGTATCGACTAAAGTGTAGACAGTTTGAAACGTAACTCCCATTCGGAAAAGACCGCATGGTGCCGGTTGTATTCAATCCCGATGAAATATCTGTGTTTCATCAACACACTGAACGTCCATATATTACACAATGCCACCAGATATGCTTCGGAAAGTACTACTGTTCTGCGAGGATTGGATTAAAGCGTGGAGAGTTTGTGACTTTACTCCCTATGACAAAAGTCTTCATTGTGTCTGTTGTATTCAATCTCGATGCAATCTCTGTGTTTCACCAACACTCTGAACGTGCACAGATTACAGGAAGCTTCGAGATGTGCTGCGGAAACTACTACTGGTCTTCGAGGAGTCGATCAAAGCGTAGACAGTTTGAGACATTACTCCCATTTAGAAATATCCGCATAGTGCTTGTATTCAATCCCGATGCCATTTCGGTGTTTCATCAACACTCTGCACGTCCACAGATTACAGGAAGCCTCCCGATGTGCTTTGGAAACTTCAACTGGTCTCCCAAACGATGATCTAAGCGTAGACAGCTCGTGACATTACTCCCATAGGGAAACGTTCGCATGGTGCCTATTCTATTCAATCCCGATGCAATTTTTGTGTTTAATCAACACTCTGAACGTCGACAGATTATAGGATGCCTCCAGATTTGCTTCAGAAACTACTTGTGGTCTCAAAGGGAACAATCAAAGCGTAGACAGTTTGAGACACTACTGCCATGGAGAAAACTCCCCATTGTGCCTGTTGTATTCAATCCCGATGCAATTTCTGTCTTTCATCAACACTCTTTAGGTCCACAGATTACAGCATTCCTACAGATGTGCTTCGAAAACTACTACTGGTCTCCCAGGAATCGATGAAACCATATGGAGAAAAATCATCATTTGTCCTTTTGTTTTCAATCCCGATTCAATTTCTGTGTTACATCGATATTCCAAACATCCACAGATTACAAGATGATCACAGATGTGCTTCGGAAGCTACTACTGGTCTCCCAGGTATCGACCAAAGTGTAGACAGTTTGAAACGTAACTCCCATTGGAAAAAGACCGCATGGTGCCTGTTGTATTCAATCCCGATGAAATATGCTTGGGAAGCTACTACTAGTCTCCCAGGAATCGATCAAAGCGTAGATAGTTTGAGACATTAGTCCAATTGAGCAATGTCCGCATGGTGGCTGTTGTATTTAATACCGATGCAATTTCTGTCTTTCATCAACACTCTTTAGGTCCACAGATTACATAATGACTCCAGATGTGCTTCGAAAACTACTACTGGTCTCCCAGGAATCGATCAAAGCGTAGACTGATTGATACATTACTCCCCTGGAGAAAAGTCCGCATTTGGCCCTTTGTTTTCAATCCCGATTCAGTTTCTGTGTTTCATCAACACTCTGAACGTCCACAGATTACAGGAAGCCTTCAGATGTGCTTCGGAAGCTACTACTGGTTTCCCAGGGAACGATAAAAGTGTAGACAGTTTGAGACATTACTCCCATGGAGAAAAGTCCGCATGGTGTCTGTTGTATTCAATCCCGATGCAATTTCTGTGATTTATTAACACTCTGAACGTCCATAGATTATATGAAGCCTCCAGAAGTGCTTCGGAAACTACTGCTGGTCTCCCAGGAATGTATCAAAGCGTAGACAGTTTCGGACATTACTCAAATTCAGAAATTTCCGCATGGTGCCTGTTGTATTCAATCCCGATGCAATTTCTGTGTTGCATCAACATTCAGGACGTCCACAGATTACAGGAAGCATTCAGATGTGCTTTGGAAACTACTACTGGTCTCTCAGGGAACGATCAAAGCGTAGACAGAATGAGATTTTCACTCTGCAGGATTGTGCGCTGATACGAATTTTCCTGGCAGATTACAACCGTGTGCCTGACAGAGACTCGTACTAGGGACATTTGGCTTTTGCGGGCAAGTGCTCTACCATCTGAGCTACCGAAGCCCGTTACTCACAGCGTTACTTCTGCCAGAATCTTGTGTCCTACCTTCCAAACTTTACAGAAGCTCTAATTCTTTAAACATCCCCTAAGCTGTGGCTAAGCCATGTAGCGGCTATATCCTTTCTTTCAGGGGTGCAAGATCTGCAAGTTTCTCTTTAGAGCTTCTGTAAAGTTTGGAAGGTAGGAGACGAGATACTGGCAGAAGTAAAGCAATGAGCACCGATCGTGAGTTGTGCTTCGGTAGCTCAGATGGTAGAGCACTTGCCCGCGAAACGCAAAGGTCCCGAGTTCAACTTTCGGTCGGGCACACACTTTTAATCTGCCAGGAAGTTTCAAAGTGTAGACAGTTTGAGACTTTATTCCCGTGGAGGATGGTCCGCATGGTGACTGTTGTATTCAATCCCGATGCAATTTTTGTGTTTCATCAACACTCTAAAAGTCGACAGATTACAGGATGCCTCCAGATTTGCTTCAGAAACTACTACTGGTCTCAAAGCGTAGACAGTTTGGGACATTACTCCCATGCAGAAATTTCCGCATGGTGCCTCTTGTATTCAATCCCGATGCAATTTCTGTGTTTCATCAACATTCTGCACGTCCACAGATTACATGAAGCCACCAGAAGTGCTTCGGAAACTACTACTGGTCTCCCAGGGAACGATCAAAGCGTAGTCAGTTTGAGACATTACTCCCATGGAGAAAAGACTGCATGGTGGCTGTTGCACTCAATCCCGATGCAATTTCTGTGTTTCATCAACACTTTAAACGTCAACAGATCACAGGAAGCCTTCAGATGTGCTTCGGAAACTACTGCTGGTCTCCCAGGGAACGATCAAATCGTAGACATTCTTCTAATAATTTCCGGGTATGCAGCCGGATCCCGTCGACATTCTGCCACGATATTTCGGCCCAGAGACGTCCGGCCATCATCAGGTGAGTACACAACTACTGAAGAGCCCAGGTGCAGTCGCGGTATTTATACCGATTCTCGCGCACGTGTTGACATGCGCGGCATAGCCGAGTTGTACGTGCTGCCCTCGGTGGTGAAAGTAAAAGATCATCTAGTCATTGAGTATCGAATGACGCTGTCTATTCCGCTGTGAATGTATAATTTTAATAACAGGATTCCAAGTTTTATCCAGTTGAAAGCCGTTGTCACGATTTATAAGATTATCGGCAAGACGTATTTCCACTGATTCCTTGATTACGGAGTCCCAAAATCCGGAAACCGGAGCTAAAATTTTTGTTCCATTGTATTCCATTGAATGTCCCAATGAAATACAGTGCTCTGTTACTGCCGATTTTGACGGTTGCCGCAGACGGGTGTATCTTTCATGTTCTGTACATCGTTCATGGACAGTTCTTGTCGTCTGGCCAATATATGCAGAGCCACATTCACAGGGAATTTTGTAGATGCCTGCTTTCTTCAGTTGTAAATCGTCTTTAACGGATCCAACCAGGGCCCGGTTCTTTGCTGGTGGACGGAAGATAACCTTGATTTTATTCTTCTTCAGTAATCGGCCTATTTTCGACGACACATTCCCGGCGTATGGAAGAAACGCAGTTGATTTAAAGTCGTCATCAGCGTCCTCAGTGCGCTGCTTCTTGTTATGACAGTTGCGCATGGCCTTTCTTATTTGGCGTGAAGTGTAGCCATTCTCTTTAAAAACCTTCTCCAAGTGTTCTAATTCTGCGTGGAGGTTTTCATCGTCCGATATTACATGCGCTCGATGTATTAAGGTACTGAGAACGCCGGCTGTTTGTGCTGGGTGGTGGCAGCTTGACGCCTGGAGATACAGATCTGTGTGAGTCGGTTTCCTGTACACAGAATGTCCTAATGACCCATCTTTTTACGGCATACTAGCACGTCTAGAAATGGTAAAGTGCCATCTTTTTCAATCTCCATCGTGAATTTGATGTTCTCATGTAAAGAGTTTAAATGATGAAGGAATTTCTCCAGTTCCTGTCTGCCATGAGGCCATACAACAAAAGTATCATCTACGTACCGCCAGAAGACCGTAGGCTTTAAGACAGCAGACTCAAGTGCTTTCTCCTCAAAGTCCTCCATAAAGAGATTAGCTACCACAGGGGACAAAGGGCTCCCCATGGCGACGCCGTCTGTTTGTTCAAAGAATTCGTCATTGAATAGAAAGTACGTTGAGGAGAGTATATGTTCAAACAAGGCCGTCATTTCTGCACTGAATAAGTTGCCAATAAGATGTAACGATTCCATTAAAGGCACTTTGGTAAATAGTGAGACCACATCAAAGCTGACTAATAAATCCGAACTGCTAAGCTTAACTTCCTTCAAGCGACTGACAAAATCCTCGGAATTACGTATATGGTGGCAACACTTACCCACATACGGCTTTAGTAGTGAGGCCAGATATTTTGCTGTAGAATAGGTGGCAGCACCAATATTACTCACTATTAATCGTAGTGGGGCACCATCCTTGTGTATCTTGGGAAGACCGTAGAGTCTTGGTGGTACTGCATTGTGTGGTCTCAATCCCTTGATAATTTGTTCAGGTAGAGAACAGTCGTTCAAAAGGGTAGCAGTTTTCCTTGATATTCGGCTTGTTGGGTCCTTTTCAATTCTGCGGTACGTGGAATCATTTAGCTGACAATATATCTTCTCGTTGTAGGCTTCCCTTGTCAGAAGAACTGTGGCGTTACCCTTATCTGCAGGCAGTACGACTGTGCTAGTATCTTCTCTGAGGCTGCGGAGAGCAGCTCTTTCAGCTGGCGAGATGTTACTCCGTTGTGGCGCACATTTCAACAACGTTCGGCAAGATTCACGTCGAATTTCGTCTGCATTATCCGCAGGGAGACGTCTAATAGCTTCCTCAATGGAACTGATGAAATCCGTTAAAGGCAGTGAAACAGGAGTAGGGGCGAAGTTTAAACCTTTCGCAAGCACTGACATCGTCGCATCGTCAAACGATTTCTCCGTAAGGTTCACCACGGATCGTCCAGAGATAGCTTCTTGCGGCTTTCGTGTTACGAGTTGGCTAAACTTCGCACTTTGCCTGTTCGTACTGTTCCTGTGAGCCCAGTCTGCCTTGGCCCAAGATACACCGTCAATCCAGTCCCAGCTAAGGGAAGAACATCTTGCTGCAATCTTCAGATGTAAATAATATAAATTCCTGGCAACAGTGTCTAACTCACGACGCGTATAACGGATTCGTTCTCTTAATAAAGCCAGACTCGCCTTGCGTTTTATATTGTTGGCGGCCACACTATTAATAAAATGAACAACTCTGGCAAAAGTTGGAATCAAGTTATTGTTTCTACATTTCAGTAAAAAATTTAGTGAACACAGCAACCTGGCTCTTTTCTCGCGTAATTTATCCAGTACGTGGATATCCTGAACCATCTCCTCCCCGTAAAGGTATTTGATGTGACTTCTGAAATTTTCCCGGCGTATTTGTTCTTCTAATAATTTCCGGGTATGCAGCCGGATCCCGTCGACATTCTGCCACGATATTTCGGCCCAGAGACGTCCGGCCATCATCAGGTGAGTACACAACTACTGAAGAGCCCAGGTGCAGTCGCGGTATTTATACCGATTCTCGCGCACGTGTTGACATGCGCGGCATAGCCGAGTTGTACGTGCTGCCCTCGGTGGTGAAAGTAAAAGATCATCTAGTCATTGAGTATCGAATGACGCTGTCTATTCCGCTGTGAATGTATAATTTTAATAACAGGATTCCAAGTTTTATCCAGTTGAAAGCCGTTGTCACGATTTATAAGATTATCGGCAAGACGTATTTCCACTGATTCCTTGATTACGGAGTCCCAAAATCCGGAAACCGGAGCTAAAATTTTTGTTCCATTGTATTCCATTGAATGTCCCAATGAAATACAGTGCTCTGCTACTGCCGATTTTGACGGTTGCCGCAGACGGGTGTATCTTTCATGTTCTGTACATCGTTCATGGACAGTTCTTGTCGTCTGGCCAATATATGCAGAGCCACATTCACAGGGAATTTTGTAGACGCCTGCTTTCTTCAGTTGTAAATCGTCTTTAACGGATCCAACCAGGGCCCGGTTCTTTGCTGGTGGACGGAAGATAACCTTGATTTTATTCTTCTTCAGTAATCGGCCTATTTTCGACGACACATTCCCGGCGTATGGAAGAAACGCAGTTGATTTAAAGTCGTCATCAGCGTCCTCAGTGCGCTGCTTCTTGTTATGACAGTTGCGCATGGCCTTTCTTATTTGGCGTGAAGTGTAGCCATTCTCTTTAAAAACCTTCTCCAAGTGTTCTAATTCTGCGTGGAGGTTTTCATCGTCCGATATTACATGCGCTCGATGTATTAAGGTACTGAGAACGCCGGCTGTTTGTGCTGGGTGGTGGCAGCTTGACGCCTGGAGATACAGATCTGTGTGAGTCGGTTTCCTGTACACAGAATGTCCTAATGACCCATCTTTTTACGGCATACTAGCACGTCTAGAAATGGTAAAGTGCCATCTTTTTCAATCTCCATCGTGAATTTGATGTTCTCATGTAAAGAGTTTAAATGATGAAGGAATTTCTCCAGTTCCTGTCTGCCATGAGGCCATACAACAAAAGTATCATCTACGTACCGCCAGAAGACCGTAGGCTTTAAGACAGCAGACTCAAGTGCTTTCTCCTCAAAGTCCTCCATAAAGAGATTAGCTACCACAGGGGACAAAGGGCTCCCCATGGCGACGCCGTCTGTTTGTTCAAAGAATTCGTCATTGAATAGAAAGTACGTTGAGGAGAGTATATGTTCAAACAAGGCCGTCATTTCTGCACTGAATAAGTTGCCAATAAGATGTAACGATTCCATTAAAGGCACTTTGGTAAATAGTGAGACCACATCAAAGCTGACTAATAAATCCGAACTGCTAAGCTTAACTTCCTTCAAGCGACTGACAAAATCCTCGGAATTACGTATATGGTGGCAACACTTACCCACATACGGCTTTAGTAGTGAGGCCAGATATTTTGCTGTAGAATAGGTGGCAGCACCAATATTACTCACTATTAATCGTAGTGGGGCACCATCCTTGTGTATCTTGGGAAGACCGTAGAGTCTTGGTGGTACTGCATTGTGTGGTCTCAATCCCTTGATAATTTGTTCAGGTAGAGAACAGTCGTTCAAAAGGGTAGCAGTTTTCCTTGATATTCGGCTTGTTGGGTCCTTTTCAATTCTGCGGTACGTGGAATCATTTAGCTGACAATATATCTTCTCGTTGTAGGCTTCCCTTGTCAGAAGAACTGTGGCGTTACCCTTATCTGCAGGCAGTACGACTGTGCTAGTATCTTCTCTGAGGCTGCGGAGAGCAGCTCTTTCAGCTGGCGAGATGTTACTCCGTTGTGGCGCACATTTCAACAACGTTCGGCAAGATTCACGTCGAATTTCGTCTGCATTATCCGCAGGGAGACGTCTAATAGCTTCCTCAATGGAACTGATGAAATCCGTTAAAGGCAGTGAAACAGGAGTAGGGGCGAAGTTTAAACCTTTCGCAAGCACTGACATCGTCGCATCGTCAAACGATTTCTCCGTAAGGTTCACCACGGATCGTCCAGAGATAGCTTCTTGCGGCTTTCGTGTTACGAGTTGGCTAAACTTCGCACTTTGCCTGTTCGTACTGTTCCTGTGAGCCCAGTCTGCCTTGGCCCAAGATACACCGTCAATCCAGTCCCAGCTAAGGGAAGAACATCTTGCTGCAATCTTCAGATGTAAATAATATAAATTCCTGGCAACAGTGTCTAACTCACGACGCGTATAACGGATTCGTTCTCTTAATAAAGCCAGACTCGCCTTGCGTTTTATATTGTTGGCGGCCACACTATTAATAAAATGAACAACTCTGGCAAAAGTTGGAATCAAGTTATTGTTTCTACATTTCAGTAAAAAATTTAGTGAACACAGCAACCTGGCTCTTTTCTCGCGTAATTTATCCAGTACGTGGATATCCTGAACCATCTCCTCCCCGTAAAGGTATTTGATGTGACTTCTGAAATTTTCCCGGCGTATTTGTTCTTCTAATAATTTCCGGGTATGCAGCCGGATCCCGTCGACATTCTGCCACGATATTTCGGCCCAGAGACGTCCGGCCATCATCAGGTGAGTACACAACTACTGAAGAGCCCAGGTGCAGTCGCGGTATTTATACCGATTCTCGCGCACGTGTTGACATGCGCGGCATAGCCGAGTTGTACGTGCTGCCCTCGGTGGTGAAAGTAAAAGATCATCTAGTCATTGAGTATCGAATGACGCTGTCTATTCCGCTGTGAATGTATAATTTTAATAACAGGATTCCAAGTTTTATCCAGTTGAAAGCCGTTGTCACGATTTATAAGATTATCGGCAAGACGTATTTCCACTGATTCCTTGATTACGGAGTCCCAAAATCCGGAAACCGGAGCTAAAATTTTTGTTCCATTGTATTCCATTGAATGTCCCAATGAAATACAGTGCTCTGCTACTGCCGATTTTGACGGTTGCCGCAGACGGGTGTATCTTTCATGTTCTGTACATCGTTCATGGACAGTTCTTGTCGTCTGGCCAATATATGCAGAGCCACATTCACAGGGAATTTTGTAGACGCCTGCTTTCTTCAGTTGTAAATCGTCTTTAACGGATCCAACCAGGGCCCGGTTCTTTGCTGGTGGACGGAAGATAACCTTGATTTTATTCTTCTTCAGTAATCGGCCTATTTTCGACGACACATTCCCGGCGTATGGAAGAAACGCAGTTGATTTAAAGTCGTCATCAGCGTCCTCAGTGCGCTGCTTCTTGTTATGACAGTTGCGCATGGCCTTTCTTATTTGGCGTGAAGTGTAGCCATTCTCTTTAAAAACCTTCTCCAAGTGTTCTAATTCTGCGTGGAGGTTTTCATCGTCCGATATTACATGCGCTCGATGTATTAAGGTACTGAGAACGCCGGCTGTTTGTGCTGGGTGGTGGCAGCTTGACGCCTGGAGATACAGATCTGTGTGAGTCGGTTTCCTGTACACAGAATGTCCTAATGACCCATCTTTTTACGGCATACTAGCACGTCTAGAAATGGTAAAGTGCCATCTTTTTCAATCTCCATCGTGAATTTGATGTTCTCATGTAAAGAGTTTAAATGATGAAGGAATTTCTCCAGTTCCTGTCTGCCATGAGGCCATACAACAAAAGTATCATCTACGTACCGCCAGAAGACCGTAGGCTTTAAGACAGCAGACTCAAGTGCTTTCTCCTCAAAGTCCTCCATAAAGAGATTAGCTACCACAGGGGACAAAGGGCTCCCCATGGCGACGCCGTCTGTTTGTTCAAAGAATTCGTCATTGAATAGAAAGTACGTTGAGGAGAGTATATGTTCAAACAAGGCCGTCATTTCTGCACTGAATAAGTTGCCAATAAGATGTAACGATTCCATTAAAGGCACTTTGGTAAATAGTGAGACCACATCAAAGCTGACTAATAAATCCGAACTGCTAAGCTTAACTTCCTTCAAGCGACTGACAAAATCCTCGGAATTACGTATATGGTGGCAACACTTACCCACATACGGCTTTAGTAGTGAGGCCAGATATTTTGCTGTAGAATAGGTGGCAGCACCAATATTACTCACTATTAATCGTAGTGGGGCACCATCCTTGTGTATCTTGGGAAGACCGTAGAGTCTTGGTGGTACTGCATTGTGTGGTCTCAATCCCTTGATAATTTGTTCAGGTAGAGAACAGTCGTTCAAAAGGATAGCAGTTTTCCTTGATATTCGGCTTGTTGGGTCCTTTTCAATTCTGCGGTACGTGGAATCATTTAGCTGACAATATATCTTCTCGTTGTAGGCTTCCCTTGTCAGAAGAACTGTGGCGTTACCCTTATCTGCAGGCAGTACGACTGTGCTAGTATCTTCTCTGAGGCTGCGGAGAGCAGCTCTTTCAGCTGGCGAGATGTTACTCCGTTGTGGCGCACATTTCAACAACGTTCGGCAAGATTCACGTCGAATTTCGTCTGCATTATCCGCAGGGAGACGTCTAATAGCTTCCTCAATGGAACTGATGAAATCCGTTAAAGGCAGTGAAACAGGAGTAGGGGCGAAGTTTAAACCTTTCGCAAGCACTGACATCGTCGCATCGTCAAACGATTTCTCCGTAAGGTTCACCACGGATCGTCCAGAGATAGCTTCTTGCGGCTTTCGTGTTACGAGTTGGCTAAACTTCGCACTTTGCCTGTTCGTACTGTTCCTGTGAGCCCAGTCTGCCTTGGCCCAAGATACACCGTCAATCCAGTCCCAGCTAAGGGAAGAACATCTTGCTGCAATCTTCAGATGTAAATAATATAAATTCCTGGCAACAGTGTCTAACTCACGACGCGTATAACGGATTCGTTCTCTTAATAAAGCCAGACTCGCCTTGCGTTTTATATTGTTGGCGGCCACACTATTAATAAAATGAACAACTCTGGCAAAAGTTGGAATCAAGTTATTGTTTCTACATTTCAGTAAAAAATTTAGTGAACACAGCAACCTGGCTCTTTTCTCGCGTAATTTATCCAGTACGTGGATATCCTGAACCATCTCCTCCCCGTAAAGGTATTTGATGTGACTTCTGAAATTTTCCCGGCGTATTTGTTCTTCTAATAATTTCCGGGTATGCAGCCGGATCCCGTCGACATTCTGCCACGATATTTCGGCCCAGAGACGTCCGGCCATCATCAGGTGAGTACACAACTACTGAAGAGCCCAGGTGCAGTCGCGGTATTTATACCGATTCTCGCGCACGTGTTGACATGCGCGGCATAGCCGAGTTGTACGTGCTGCCCTCGGTGGTGAAAGTAAAAGATCATCTAGTCATTGAGTATCGAATGACGCTGTCTATTCCGCTGTGAATGTATAATTTTAATAACAGGATTCCAAGTTTTATCCAGTTGAAAGCCGTTGTCACGATTTATAAGATTATCGGCAAGACGTTAAAGACGATTTACAACTGAAGAAAGCAGGCGTCTACAAAATTCCCTGTGAATGTGGCTCTGCATATATTGGCCAGACGACAAGAACTGTCCATGAACGATGTACAGAACATGAAAGATACACCCGTCTGCGGCAACCGTCAAAATCGGCAGTAGCAGAGCACTGTATTTCATTGGGACATTCAATGGAAACAATGGAACAAAAATTTTAGCTCCGGTTTCCGGATTTTGGGACTCCGTAATCAAGGAATCAGTGGAAATACGTCTTGCCGATAATCTTATAAATCGTGACAACGGCTTTCAACTGGATAAAACTTGGAATCCTGTTATTAAAATTATACATTCACAGCGGAATAGACAGCGTCATTCGATACTCAATGACTAGATGATCTTTTACTTTCACCACCGAGGGCAGCACGTACAACTCGGCTATGCCGCGCATGTCAACACGTGCGCGAGAATCGGTATAAATACCGCGACTGCACCTGGGCTCTTCAGTAGTTGTGTACTCACCTGATGATGGCCGGACGTCTCTGGGCCGAAATATCGTGGCAGAATGTCGACGGGATCCGGCTGCATACCCGGAAATTATTAGAAGAACAAATACGCCGGGAAAATTTCAGAAGTCACATCAAATACCTTTACGGGGAGGAGATGGTTCAGGATATCCACGTACTGGATAAATTACGCGAGAAAAGAGCCAGGTTGCTGTGTTCACTAAATTTTTTACTGAAATGTAGAAACAATAACTTGATTCCAACTTTTGCCAGAGTTGTTCATTTTATTAATAGTGTGGCCGCCAACAATATAAAACGCAAGGCGAGTCTGGCTTTATTAAGAGAACGAATCCGTTATACGCGTCGTGAGTTAGACACTGTTGCCAGGAATTTATATTATTTACATCTGAAGATTGCAGCAAGATGTTCTTCCCTTAGCTGGGACTGGATTGACGGTGTATCTTGGGCCAAGGCAGACTGGGCTCACAGGAACAGTACGAACAGGCAAAGTGCGAAGTTTAGCCAACTCGTAACACGAAAGCCGCAAGAAGCTATCTCTGGACGATCCGTGGTGAACCTTACGGAGAAATCGTTTGACGATGCGACGATGTCAGTGCTTGCGAAAGGTTTAAACTTCGCCCCTACTCCTGTTTCACTGCCTTTAACGGATTTCATCAGTTCCATTGAGGAAGCTATTAGACGTCTCCCTGCGGATAATGCAGACGAAATTCGACGTGAATCTTGCCGAACGTTGTTGAAATGTGCGCCACAACGGAGTAACATCTCGCCAGCTGAAAGAGCTGCTCTCCGCAGCCTCAGAGAAGATACTAGCACAGTCGTACTGCCTGCAGATAAGGGTAACGCCACAGTTCTTCTGACAAGGGAAGCCTACAACGAGAAGATATATTGTCAGCTAAATGATTCCACGTACCGCAGAATTGAAAAGGACCCAACAAGCCGAATATCAAGGAAAACTGCTACCCTTTTGAACGACTGTTCTCTACCTGAACAAATTATCAAGGGATTGAGACCACACAATGCAGTACCACCAAGACTCTACGGTCTTCCCAAGATACACAAGGATGGTGCCCCACTACGATTAATAGTGAGTAATATTGGTGCTGCCACCTATTCTACAGCAAAATATCTGGCCTCACTACTAAAGCCGTATGTGGGTAAGTGTTGCCACCATATACGTAATTCCGAGGATTTTGTCAGTCACTTGAAGGAAGTTAAGCTTAGCAGTTCGGATTTATTAGTCAGCTTTGATGTGGTCTCACTATTTACCAAAGTGCCTTTAATGGAATCGTTACATCTTATTGGCAACTTATTCAGTGCAGAAATGACGGCCTTGTTTGAACATATACTCTCCTCAACGTACTTTCTATTCAATGACGAATTCTTTGAACAAACAGACGGCGTCGCCATGGGGAGCCCTTTGTCCCCTGTGGTAGCTAATCTCTTTATGGAGGACTTTGAGGAGAAAGCACTTGAGTCTGCTGTCTTAAAGCCTACGGTCTTCTGGCGGTACGTAGATGATACTTTTGTTGTATGGCCTCATGGCAGACAGGAACTGGAGAAATTCCTTCATCATTTAAACTCTTTACATGAGAACATCAAATTCACGATGGAGATTGAAAAAGATGGCACTTTACCATTTCTAGACGTGCTAGTATGCCGTAAAAATGATGGGTCATTAGGACATTCTGTGTACAGGAAACCGACTCACACAGATCTGTATCTCCAGGCGTCAAGCTGCCACCACCCAGCACAAACAGCCGGCGTTCTCAGTACCTTAATACATCGAGCGCATGTAATATCGGACGATGAAAACCTCCACGCAGAATTAGAACACTTGGAGAAGGTTTTTAAAGAGAATGGCTACACTTCACGCCAAATAAGAAAGGCCATGCGCAACTGTCATAACAAGAAGCAGCGCACTGAGGACGCTGATGACGACTTTAAATCAACTGCGTTTCTTCCATACGCCGGGAATGTGTCGTCGAAAATAGGCCGATTACTGAAGAAGAATAAAATCAAGGTTATCTTCCGTCCACCAGCAAAGAACCGGGCCCTGGTTGGATCCGTTAAAGACGATTTACAACTGAAGAAAGCAGGCGTCTACAAAATTCCCTGTGAATGTGGCTCTGCATATATTGGCCAGACGACAAGAACTGTCCATGAACGATGTACAGAACATGAAAGATACACCCGTCTGCGGCAACCGTCAAAATCGGCAGTAGCAGAGCACTGTATTTCATTGGGACATTCAATGGAATACAATGGAACAAAAATTTTAGCTCCGGTTTCCGGATTTTGGGACTCCGTAATCAAGGAATCAGTGGAAATACGTCTTGCCGATAATCTTATAAATCGTGACAACGGCTTTCAACTGGATAAAACTTGGAATCCTGTTATTAAAATTATACATTCACAGCGGAATAGACAGCGTCATTCGATACTCAATGACTAGATGATCTTTTACTTTCACCACCGAGGGCAGCACGTACAACTCGGCTATGCCGCGCATGTCAACACGTGCGCGAGAATCGGTATAAATACCGCGACTGCACCTGGGCTCTTCAGTAGTTGTGTACTTACCTGATGATGGCCGGACGTCTCTGGGCCGAAATATCGTGGCAGAATGTCGACGGGATCCGGCTGCATACCCGGAAATTATTAGAAGAACAAATACGCCGGGAAAATTTCAGAAGTCACATCAAATACCTTTACGGGGAGGAGATGGTTCAGGATATCCACGTACTGGATAAATTACGCGAGAAAAGAGCCAGGTTGCTGTGTTCACTAAATTTTTTACTGAAATGTAGAAACAATAACTTGATTCCAACTTTTGCCAGAGTTGTTCATTTTATTAATAGTGTGGCCGCCAACAATATAAAACGCAAGGCGAGTCTGGCTTTATTAAGAGAACGAATCCGTTATACGCGTCGTGAGTTAGACACTGTTGCCAGGAATTTATATTATTTACATCTGAAGATTGCAGCAAGATGTTCTTCCCTTAGCTGGGACTGGATTGACGGTGTATCTTGGGCCAAGGCAGACTGGGCTCACAGGAACAGTACGAACAGGCAAAGTGCGAAGTTTAGCCAACTCGTAACACGAAAGCCGCAAGAAGCTATCTCTGGACGATCCGTGGTGAACCTTACGGAGAAATCGTTTGACGATGCGACGATGTCAGTGCTTGCGAAAGGTTTAAACTTCGCCCCTACTCCTGTTTCACTGCCTTTAACGGATTTCATCAGTTCCATTGAGGAAGCTATTAGACGTCTCCCTGCGGATAATGCAGACGAAATTCGACGTGAATCTTGCCGAACGTTGTTGAAATGTGCGCCACAACGGAGTAACATCTCGCCAGCTGAAAGAGCTGCTCTCCGCAGCCTCAGAGAAGATACTAGCACAGTCGTACTGCCTGCAGATAAGGGTAACGCCACAGTTCTTCTGACAAGGGAAGCCTACAACGAGAAGATATATTGTCAGCTAAATGATTCCACGTACCGCAGAATTGAAAAGGACCCAACAAGCCGAATATCAAGGAAAACTGCTACCCTTTTGAACGACTGTTCTCTACCTGAACAAATTATCAAGGGATTGAGACCACACAATGCAGTACCACCAAGACTCTACGGTCTTCCCAAGATACACAAGGATGGTGCCCCACTACGATTAATAGTGAGTAATATTGGTGCTGCCACCTATTCTACAGCAAAATATCTGGCCTCACTACTAAAGCCGTATGTGGGTAAGTGTTGCCACCATATACGTAATTCCGAGGATTTTGTCAGTCGCTTGAAGGAAGTTAAGCTTAGCAGTTCGGATTTATTAGTCAGCTTTGATGTGGTCTCACTATTTACCAAAGTGCCTTTAATGGAATCGTTACATCTTATTGGCAACTTATTCAGTGCAGAAATGACGGCCTTGTTTGAACATATACTCTCCTCAACGTACTTTCTATTCAATGACGAATTCTTTGAACAAACAGACGGCGTCGCCATGGGGAGCCCTTTGTCCCCTGTGGTAGCTAATCTCTTTATGGAGGACTTTGAGGAGAAAGCACTTGAGTCTGCTGTCTTAAAGCCTACGGTCTTCTGGCGGTACGTAGATGATACTTTTGTTGTATGGCCTCATGGCAGACAGGAACTGGAGAAATTCCTTCATCATTTAAACTCTTTACATGAGAACATCAAATTCACGATGGAGATTGAAAAAGATGGCACTTTACCATTTCTAGACGTGCTAGTATGCCGTAAAAATGATGGGTCATTAGGACATTCTGTGTACAGGAAACCGACTCACACAGATCTGTATCTCCAGGCGTCAAGCTGCCACCACCCAGCACAAACAGCCGGCGTTCTCAGTACCTTAATACATCGAGCGCATGTAATATCGGACGATGAAAACCTCCACGCAGAATTAGAACACTTGGAGAAGGTTTTTAAAGAGAATGGCTACACTTCACGCCAAATAAGAAAGGCCATGCGCAACTGTCATAACAAGAAGCAGCGCACTGAGGACGCTGATGACGACTTTAAATCAACTGCGTTTCTTCCATACGCCGGGAATGTGTCGTCGAAAATAGGCCGATTACTGAAGAAGAATAAAATCAAGGTTATCTTCCGTCCACCAGCAAAGAACCGGGCCCTGGTTGGATCCGTTAAAGACGATTTACAACTGAAGAAAGCAGGCGTCTACAAAATTCCCTGTGAATGTGGCTCTGCATATATTGGCCAGACGACAAGAACTGTCCATGAACGATGTACAGAACATGAAAGATACACCCGTCTGCGGCAACCGTCAAAATCGGCAGTAGCAGAGCACTGTATTTCATTGGGACATTCAATGGAATACAATGGAACAAAAATTTTAGCTCCGGTTTCCGGATTTTGGGACTCCGTAATCAAGGAATCAGTGGAAATACGTCTTGCCGATAATCTTATAAATCGTGACAACGGCTTTCAACTGGATAAAACTTGGAATCCTGTTATTAAAATTATACATTCACAGCGGAATAGACAGCGTCATTCGATACTCAATGACTAGATGATCTTTTACTTTCACCACCGAGGGCGGCACGTACAACTCGGCTATGCCGCGCATGTCAACACGTGCGCGAGAATCGGTATAAATACCGCGACTGCACCTGGGCTCTTCAGTAGTTGTGTACTCACCTGATGATGGCCGGACGTCTCTGGGCCGAAATATCGTGGCAGAATGTCGACGGGATCCGGCTGCATACCCGGAAATTATTAGAAGAACAAATACGCCGGGAAAATTTCAGAAGTCACATCAAATACCTTTACGGGGAGGAGATGGTTCAGGATATCCACGTACTGGATAAATTACGCGAGAAAAGAGCCAGGTTGCTGTGTTCACTAAATTTTTTACTGAAATGTAGAAACAATAACTTGATTCCAACTTTTGCCAGAGTTGTTCATTTTATTAATAGTGTGGCCGCCAACAATATAAAACGCAAGGCGAGTCTGGCTTTATTAAGAGAACGAATCCGTTATACGCGTCGTGAGTTAGACACTGTTGCCAGGAATTTATATTATTTACATCTGAAGATTGCAGCAAGATGTTCTTCCCTTAGCTGGGACTGGATTGACGGTGTATCTTGGGCCAAGGCAGACTGGGCTCACAGGAACAGTACGAACAGGCAAAGTGCGAAGTTTAGCCAACTCGTAACACGAAAGCCGCAAGAAGCTATCTCTGGACGATCCGTGGTGAACCTTACGGAGAAATCGTTTGACGATGCGACGATGTCAGTGCTTGCGAAAGGTTTAAACTTCGCCCCTACTCCTGTTTCACTGCCTTTAACGGATTTCATCAGTTCCATTGAGGAAGCTATTAGACGTCTCCCTGCGGATAATGCAGACGAAATTCGACGTGAATCTTGCCGAACGTTGTTGAAATGTGCGCCACAACGGAGTAACATCTCGCCAGCTGAAAGAGCTGCTCTCCGCAGCCTCAGAGAAGATACTAGCACAGTCGTACTGCCTGCAGATAAGGGTAACGCCACAGTTCTTCTGACAAGGGAAGCCTACAACGAGAAGATATATTGTCAGCTAAATGATTCCACGTACCGCAGAATTGAAAAGGACCCAACAAGCCGAATATCAAGGAAAACTGCTACCCTTTTGAACGACTGTTCTCTACCTGAACAAATTATCAAGGGATTGAGACCACACAATGCAGTACCACCAAGACTCTACGGTCTTCCCAAGATACACAAGGATGGTGCCCCACTACGATTAATAGTGAGTAATATTGGTGCTGCCACCTATTCTACAGCAAAATATCTGGCCTCACTACTAAAGCCGTATGTGGGTAAGTGTTGCCACCATATACGTAATTCCGAGGATTTTGTCAGTCGCTTGAAGGAAGTTAAGCTTAGCAGTTCGGATTTATTAGTCAGCTTTGATGTGGTCTCACTATTTACCAAAGTGCCTTTAATGGAATCGTTACATCTTATTGGCAACTTATTCAGTGCAGAAATGACGGCCTTGTTTGAACATATACTCTCCTCAACGTACTTTCTATTCAATGACGAATTCTTTGAACAAACAGACGGCGTCGCCATGGGGAGCCCTTTGTCCCCTATGGTAGCTAATCTTTTTATGGAGGACTTTGAGGAGAAAGCACTTGAGTCTGCTGTCTTAAAGCCTACGGTCTTCTGGCGGTACGTAGATGATACTTTTGTTGTATGGCCTCATGGCAGACAGGAACTGGAGAAATTCCTTCATCATTTAAACTCTTTACATGAGAACATCAAATTCACGATGGAGATTGAAAAAGATGGCACTTTACCATTTCTAGACGTGCTAGTATGCCGTAAAAATGATGGGTCATTAGGACATTCTGTGTACAGGAAACCGACTCACACAGATCTGTATCTCCAGGCGTCAAGCTGCCACCACCCAGCACAAACAGCCGGCGTTCTCAGTACCTTAATACATCGAGCGCATGTAATATCGGACGATGAAAACCTCCACGCAGAATTAGAACACTTGGAGAAGGTTTTTAAAGAGAATGGCTACACTTCACGCCAAATAAGAAAGGCCATGCGCAACTGTCATAACAAGAAGCAGCGCACTGAGGACGCTGATGACGACTTTAAATCAACTGCGTTTCTTCCATACGCCGGGAATGTGTCGTCGAAAATAGGCCGATTACTGAAGAAGAATAAAATCAAGGTTATCTTCCGTCCACCAGCAAAGAACCGGGCCCTGGTTGGATCCGTTAAAGACGATTTACAACTGAAGAAAGCAGGCGTCTACAAAATTCCCTGTGAATGTGGCTCTGCATATATTGGCCAGACGACAAGAACTGTCCATGAACGATGTACAGAACATGAAAGATACACCCGTCTGCGGCAACCGTCAAAATCGGCAGTAGCAGAGCACTGTATTTCATTGGGACATTCAATGGAATACAATGGAACAAAAATTTTAGCTCCGGTTTCCGGATTTTGGGACTCCGTAATCAAGGAATCAGTGGAAATACGTCTTGCCGATAATCTTATAAATCGTGACAACGGCTTTCAACTGGATAAAACTTGGAATCCTGTTATTAAAATTATACATTCACAGCGGAATAGACAGCGTCATTCGATACTCAATGACTAGATGATCTTTTACTTTCACCACCGAGGGCAGCACGTACAACTCGGCTATGCCGCGCATGTCAACACGTGCGCGAGAATCGGTATAAATACCGCGACTGCACCTGGGCTCTTCAGTAGTTGTGTACTCACCTGATGATGGCCGGACGTCTCTGGGCCGAAATATCGTGGCAGAATGTCGACGGGATCCGGCTGCATACCCGGAAATTATTAGAAGAACAAATACGCCGGGAAAATTTCAGAAGTCACAAATCGTAGACAGTCTGACACATTACTGCCATGGAGAAAAGTCCGCATTTGGCGTGTTGTATTTAATCCCGATGCAATCTCTGTGTTTCATAAACACTCTGAATGTCCACAGATTACAGAATGCCTCCAGATGTGCTTCGGAACCTAGTACTGATCTCCCAGAATCAACCAAAGTGTATAAAACGCAAGGCGAGTCTGGCTTTATTAAGAGAACGAATCCGTTATACGCGTCGTGAGTTAGACACTGTTGCCAGGAATTTATATTATTTACATCTGAAGATTGCAGCAAGATGTTCTTCCCTTAGCTGGGACTGGATTGACGGTGTATCTTGGGCCAAGGCAGACTGGGCTCACAGGAACAGTACGAACAGGCAAAGTGCGAAGTTTAGCCAACTCGTAACACGAAAGCCGCAAGAAGCTATCTCTGGACGATCCGTGGTGAACCTTACGGAGAAATCGTTTGACGATGCGACGATGTCAGTGCTTGCGAAAGGTTTAAACTTCGCCCCTACTCCTGTTTCACTGCCTTTAACGGATTTCATCAGTTCCATTGAGGAAGCTATTAGACGTCTCCCTGCGGATAATGCAGACGAAATTCGACGTGAATCTTGCCGAACGTTGTTGAAATGTGCGCCACAACGGAGTAACATCTCGCCAGCTGAAAGAGCTGCTCTCCGCAGCCTCAGAGAAGATACTAGCACAGTCGTACTGCCTGCAGATAAGGGTAACGCCACAGTTCTTCTGACAAGGGAAGCCTACAACGAGAAGATATATTGTCAGCTAAATGATTCCACGTACCGCAGAATTGAAAAGGACCCAACAAGCCGAATATCAAGGAAAACTGCTACCCTTTTGAACGACTGTTCTCTACCTGAACAAATTATCAAGGGATTGAGACCACACAATGCAGTACCACCAAGACTCTACGGTCTTCCCAAGATACACAAAGATGGTGCCCCACTACGATTAATAGTGAGTAATATTGGTGCTGCCACCTATTCTACAGCAAAATATCTGGCCTCACTACTAAAGCCGTATGTGGGTAAGTGTTGCCACCATATACGTAATTCCGAGGATTTTGTCAGTCGCTTGAAGGAAGTTAAGCTTAGCAGTTCGGATTTATTAGTCAGCTTTGATGTGGTCTCACTATTTACCAAAGTGCCTTTAATGGAATCGTTACATCTTATTGGCAACTTATTCAGTGCAGAAATGACGGCCTTGTTTGAACATATACTCTCCTCAACGTACTTTCTATTCAATGACGAATTCTTTGAACAAACAGACGGCGTCGCCATGGGGAGCCCTTTGTCCCCTGTGGTAGCTAATCTCTTTATGGAGGACTTTGAGGAGAAAGCACTTGAGTCTGCTGTCTTAAAGCCTACGGTCTTCTGGCGGTACGTAGATGATACTTTTGTTGTATGGCCTCATGGCAGACAGGAACTGGAGAAATTCCTTCATCATTTAAACTCTTTACATGAGAACATCAAATTCACGATGGAGATTGAAAAAGATGGCACTTTACCATTTCTAGACGTGCTAGTATGCCGTAAAAATGATGGGTCATTAGGACATTCTGTGTACAGGAAACCGACTCACACAGATCTGTATCTCCAGGCGTCAAGCTGCCACCACCCAGCACAAACAGCCGGCGTTCTCAGTACCTTAATACATCGAGCGCATGTAATATCGGACGATGAAAACCTCCACGCAGAATTAGAACACTTGGAGAAGGTTTTTAAAGAGAATGGCTACACTTCACGCCAAATAAGAAAGGCCATGCGCAACTGTCATAACAAGAAGCAGCGCACTGAGGACGCTGATGACGACTTTAAATCAACTGCGTTTCTTCCATACGCCGGGAATGTGTCGTCGAAAATAGGCCGATTACTGAAGAAGAATAAAATCAAGGTTATCTTCCGTCCACCAGCAAAGAACCGGGCCCTGGTTGGATCCGTTAAAGACGATTTACAACTGAAGAAAGCAGGCGTCTACAAAATTCCCTGTGAATGTGGCTCTGCATATATTGGCCAGACGACAAGAACTGTCCATGAACGATGTACAGAACATGAAAGATACACCCGTCTGCGGCAACCGTCAAAATCGGCAGTAGCAGAGCACTGTATTTCATTGGGACATTCAATGGAATACAATGGAACAAAAATTTTAGCTCCGGTTTCCGGATTTTGGGACTCCGTAATCAAGGAATCAGTGGAAATACGTCTTGCCGATAATCTTATAAATCGTGACAACGGCTTTCAACTGGATAAAACTTGGAATCCTGTTATTAAAATTATACATTCACAGCGGAATAGACAGCGTCATTCGATACTCAATGACTAGATGATCTTTTACTTTCACCACCGAGGGCAGCACGTACAACTCGGCTATGCCGCGCATGTCAACACGTGCGCGAGAATCGGTATAAATACCGCGACTGCACCTGGGCTCTTCAGTAGTTGTGTACTCACCTGATGATGGCCGGACGTCTCTGGGCCGAAATATCGTGGCAGAATGTCGACGGGATCCGGCTGCATACCCGGAAATTATTAGAAGAACAAATACGCCGGGAAAATTTCAGAAGTCACATCAAATACCTTTACGGGGAGGAGATGGTTCAGGATATCCACGTACTGGATAAATTACGCGAGAAAAGAGCCAGGTTGCTGTGTTCACTAAATTTTTTACTGAAATGTAGAAACAATAACTTGATTCCAACTTTTGCCAGAGTTGTTCATTTTATTAATAGTGTGGCCGCCAACAATATAAAACGCAAGGCGAGTCTGGCTTTATTAAGAGAACGAATCCGTTATACGCGTCGTGAGTTAGACACTGTTGCCAGGAATTTATATTATTTACATCTGAAGATTGCAGCAAGATGTTCTTCCCTTAGCTGGGACTGGATTGACGGTGTATCTTGGGCCAAGGCAGACTGGGCTCACAGGAACAGTACGAACAGGCAAAGTGCGAAGTTTAGCCAACTCGTAACACGAAAGCCGCAAGAAGCTATCTCTGGACGATCCGTGGTGAACCTTACGGAGAAATCGTTTGACGATGCGACGATGTCAGTGCTTGCGAAAGGTTTAAACTTCGCCCCTACTCCTGTTTCACTGCCTTTAACGGATTTCATCAGTTCCATTGAGGAAGCTATTAGACGTCTCCCTGCGGATAATGCAGACGAAATTCGACGTGAATCTTGCCGAACGTTGTTGAAATGTGCGCCACAACGGAGTAACATCTCGCCAGCTGAAAGAGCTGCTCTCCGCAGCCTCAGAGAAGATACTAGCACAGTCGTACTGCCTGCAGATAAGGGTAACGCCACAGTTCTTCTGACAAGGGAAGCCTACAACGAGAAGATATATTGTCAGCTAAATGATTCCACGTACCGCAGAATTGAAAAGGACCCAACAAGCCGAATATCAAGGAAAACTGCTACCCTTTTGAACGACTGTTCTCTACCTGAACAAATTATCAAGGGATTGAGACCACACAATGCAGTACCACCAAGACTCTACGGTCTTCCCAAGATACACAAGGATGGTGCCCCACTACGATTAATAGTGAGTAATATTGGTGCTGCCACCTATTCTACAGCAAAATATCTGGCCTCACTACTAAAGCCGTATGTGGGTAAGTGTTGCCACCATATACGTAATTCCGAGGATTTTGTCAGTCGCTTGAAGGAAGTTAAGCTTAGCAGTTCGGATTTATTAGTCAGCTTTGATGTGGTCTCACTATTTACCAAAGTGCCTTTAATGGAATCGTTACATCTTATTGGCAACTTATTCAGTGCAGAAATGACGGCCTTGTTTGAACATATACTCTCCTCAACGTACTTTCTATTCAATGACGAATTCTTTGAACAAACAGACGGCGTCGCCATGGGGAGCCCTTTGTCCCCTGTGGTAGCTAATCTCTTTATGGAGGACTTTGAGGAGAAAGCACTTGAGTCTGCTGTCTTAAAGCCTACGGTCTTCTGGCGGTACGTAGATGATACTTTTGTTGTATGGCCTCATGGCAGACAGGAACTGGAGAAATTCCTTCATCATTTAAACTCTTTACATGAGAACATCAAATTCACGATGGAGATTGAAAAAGATGGCACTTTACCATTTCTAGACGTGCTAGTATGCCGTAAAAATGATGGGTCATTAGGACATTCTGTGTACAGGAAACCGACTCACACAGATCTGTATCTCCAGGCGTCAAGCTGCCACCACCCAGCACAAACAGCCGGCGTTCTCAGTACCTTAATACATCGAGCGCATGTAATATCGGACGATGAAAACCTCCACGCAGAATTAGAACACTTGGAGAAGGTTTTTAAAGAGAATGGCTACACTTCACGCCAAATAAGAAAGGCCATGCGCAACTGTCATAACAAGAAGCAGCGCACTGAGGACGCTGATGACGACTTTAAATCAACTGCGTTTCTTCCATACGCCGGGAATGTGTCGTCGAAAATAGGCCGATTACTGAAGAAGAATAAAATCAAGGTTATCTTCCGTCCACCAGCAAAGAACCGGGCCCTGGTTGGATCCGTTAAAGACGATTTACAACTGAAGAAAGCAGGCGTCTACAAAATTCCCTGTGAATGTGGCTCTGCATATATTGGCCAGACGACAAGAACTGTCCATGAACGATGTACAGAACATGAAAGATACACCCGTCTGCGGCAACCGTCAAAATCGGCAGTAGCAGAGCACTGTATTTCATTGGGACATTCAATGGAATACAATGGAACAAAAATTTTAGCTCCGGTTTCCGGATTTTGGGACTCCGTAATCAAGGAATCAGTGGAAATACGTCTTGCCGATAATCTTATAAATCGTGACAACGGCTTTCAACTGGATAAAACTTGGAATCCTGTTATTAAAATTATACATTCACAGCGGAATAGACAGCGTCATTCGATACTCAATGACTAGATGATCTTTTACTTTCACCACCGAGGGCAGCACGTACAACTCGGCTATGCCGCGCATGTCAACACGTGCGCGAGAATCGGTATAAATACCGCGACTGCACCTGGGCTCTTCAGTAGTTGTGTACTCACCTGATGATGGCCGGACGTCTCTGGGCCGAAATATCGTGGCAGAATGTCGACGGGATCCGGCTGCATACCCGGAAATTATTAGAAGAACAAATACGCCGGGAAAATTTCAGAAGTCACATCAAATACCTTTACGGGGAGGAGATGGTTCAGGAGATCCACGTACTGGATAAATTACGCGAGAAAAGAGCCAGGTTGCTGTGTTCACTAAATTTTTTACTGAAATGTAGAAACAATAACTTGATTCCAACTTTTGCCAGAGTTGTTCATTTTATTAATAGTGTGGCCGCCAACAATATAAAACGCAAGGCGAGTCTGGCTTTATTAAGAGAACGAATCCGTTATACGCGTCGTGAGTTAGACACTGTTGCCAGGAATTTATATTATTTACATCTGAAGATTGCAGCAAGATGTTCTTCCCTTAGCTGGGACTGGATTGACGGTGTATCTTGGGCCAAGGCAGACTGGGCTCACAGGAACAGTACGAACAGGCAAAGTGCGAAGTTTAGCCAACTCGTAACACGAAAGCCGCAAGAAGCTATCTCTGGACGATCCGTGGTGAACCTTACGGAGAAATCGTTTGACGATGCGACGATGTCAGTGCTTGCGAAAGGTTTAAACTTCGCCCCTACTCCTGTTTCACTGCCTTTAACGGATTTCATCAGTTCCATTGAGGAAGCTATTAGACGTCTCCCTGCGGATAATGCAGACGAAATTCGACGTGAATCTTGCCGAACGTTGTTGAAATGTGCGCCACAACGGAGTAACATCTCGCCAGCTGAAAGAGCTGCTCTCCGCAGCCTCAGAGAAGATACTAGCACAGTCGTACTGCCTGCAGATAAGGGTAACGCCACAGTTCTTCTGACAAGGGAAGCCTACAACGAGAAGATATATTGTCAGCTAAATGATTCCACGTACCGCAGAATTGAAAAGGACCCAACAAGCCGAATATCAAGGAAAACTGCTACCCTTTTGAACGACTGTTCTCTACCTGAACAAATTATCAAGGGATTGAGACCACACAATGCAGTACCACCAAGACTCTACGGTCTTCCCAAGATACACAAGGATGGTGCCCCACTACGATTAATAGTGAGTAATATTGGTGCTGCCACCTATTCTACAGCAAAATATCTGGCCTCACTACTAAAGCCGTATGTGGGTAAGTGTTGCCACCATATACGTAATTCCGAGGATTTTGTCAGTCGCTTGAAGGAAGTTAAGCTTAGCAGTTCGGATTTATTAGTCAGCTTTGATGTGGTCTCACTATTTACCAAAGTGCCTTTAATGGAATCGTTACATCTTATTGGCAACTTATTCAGTGCAGAAATGACGGCCTTGTTTGAACATATACTCTCCTCAACGTACTTTCTATTCAATGACGAATTCTTTGAACAAACAGACGGCGTCGCCATGGGGAGCCCTTTGTCCCCTGTGGTAGCTAATCTCTTTATGGAGGACTTTGAGGAGAAAGCACTTGAGTCTGCTGTCTTAAAGCCTACGGTCTTCTGGCGGTACGTAGATGATACTTTTGTTGTATGGCCTCATGGCAGACAGGAACTGGAGAAATTCCTTCATCATTTAAACTCTTTACATGAGAACATCAAATTCACGATGGAGATTGAAAAAGATGGCACTTTACCATTTCTAGACGTGCTAGTATGCCGTAAAAAGATGGGTCATTAGGACATTCTGTGTACAGGAAACCGACTCACACAGATCTGTATCTCCAGGCGTCAAGCTGCCACCACCCAGCACAAACAGCCGGCGTTCTCAGTACCTTAATACATCGAGCGCATGTAATATCGGACGATGAAAACCTCCACGCAGAATTAGAACACTTGGAGAAGGTTTTTAAAGAGAATGGCTACACTTCACGCCAAATAAGAAAGGCCATGCGCAACTGTCATAACAAGAAGCAGCGCACTGAGGACGCTGATGACGACTTTAAATCAACTGCGTTTCTTCCATACGCCGGGAATGTGTCGTCGAAAATAGGCCGATTACTGAAGAAGAATAAAATCAAGGTTATCTTCCGTCCACCAGCAAAGAACCGGGCCCTGGTTGGATCCGTTAAAGACGATTTACAACTGAAGAAAGCAGGCGTCTACAAAATTCCCTGTGAATGTGGCTCTGCATATATTGGCCAGACGACAAGAACTGTCCATGAACGATGTACAGAACATGAAAGATACACCCGTCTGCGGCAACCGTCAAAATCGGCAGTAGCAGAGCACTGTATTTCATTGGGACATTCAATGGAATACAATGGAACAAAAATTTTAGCTCCGGTTTCCGGATTTTGGGACTCCGTAATCAAGGAATCAGTGGAAATACGTCTTGCCGATAATCTTATAAATCGTGACAACGGCTTTCAACTGGATAAAACTTGGAATCCTGTTATTAAAATTATACATTCACAGCGGAATAGACAGCGTCATTCGATACTCAATGACTAGATGATCTTTTACTTTCACCACCGAGGGCAGCACGTACAACTCGGCTATGCCGCGCATGTCAACACGTGCGCGAGAATCGGTATAAATACCGCGACTGCACCTGGGCTCTTCAGTAGTTGTGTACTCACCTGATGATGGCCGGACGTCTCTGGGCCGAAATATCGTGGCAGAATGTCGACGGGATCCGGCTGCATACCCGGAAATTATTAGAAGAACAAATACGCCGGGAAAATTTCAGAAGTCACATCAAATACCTTTACGGGGAGGAGATGGTTCAGGATATCCACGTACTGGATAAATTACGCGAGAAAAGAGCCAGGTTGCTGTGTTCACTAAATTTTTTACTGAAATGTAGAAACAATAACTTGATTCCAACTTTTGCCAGAGTTGTTCATTTTATTAATAGTGTGGCCGCCAACAATATAAAACGCAAGGCGAGTCTGGCTTTATTAAGAGAACGAATCCGTTATACGCGTCGTGAGTTAGACACTGTTGCCAGGAATTTATATTATTTACATCTGAAGATTGCAGCAAGATGTTCTTCCCTTAGCTGGGACTGGATTGACGGTGTATCTTGGGCCAAGGCAGACTGGGCTCACAGGAACAGTACGAACAGGCAAAGTGCGAAGTTTAGCCAACTCGTAACACGAAAGCCGCAAGAAGCTATCTCTGGACGATCCGTGGTGAACCTTACGGAGAAATCGTTTGACGATGCGACGATGTCAGTGCTTGCGAAAGGTTTAAACTTCGCCCCTACTCCTGTTTCACTGCCTTTAACGGATTTCATCAGTTCCATTGAGGAAGCTATTAGACGTCTCCCTGCGGATAATGCAGACGAAATTCGACGTGAATCTTGCCGAACGTTGTTGAAATGTGCGCCACAACGGAGTAACATCTCGCCAGCTGAAAGAGCTGCTCTCCGCAGCCTCAGAGAAGATACTAGCACAGTCGTACTGCCTGCAGATAAGGGTAACGCCACAGTTCTTCTGACAAGGGAAGCCTACAACGAGAAGATATATTGTCAGCTAAATGATTCCACGTACCGCAGAATTGAAAAGGACCCAACAAGCCGAATATCAAGGAAAACTGCTACCCTTTTGAACGACTGTTCTCTACCTGAACAAATTATCAAGGGATTGAGACCACACAATGCAGTACCACCAAGACTCTACGGTCTTCCCAAGATACACAAGGATGGTGCCCCACTACGATTAATAGTGAGTAATATTGGTGCTGCCACCTATTCTACAGCAAAATATCTGGCCTCACTACTAAAGCCGTATGTGGGTAAGTGTTGCCACCATATACGTAATTCCGAGGATTTTGTCAGTCGCTTGAAGGAAGTTAAGCTTAGCAGTTCGGATTTATTAGTCAGCTTTGATGTGGTCTCACTATTTACCAAAGTGCCTTTAATGGAATCGTTACATCTTATTGGCAACTTATTCAGTGCAGAAATGACGGCCTTGTTTGAACATATACTCTCCTCAACGTACTTTCTATTCAATGACGAATTCTTTGAACAAACAGACGGCGTCGCCATGGGGAGCCCTTTGTCCCCTGTGGTAGCTAATCTCTTTATGGAGGACTTTGAGGAGAAAGCACTTGAGTCTGCTGTCTTAAAGCCTACGGTCTTCTGGCGGTACGTAGATGATACTTTTGTTGTATGGCCTCATGGCAGACAGGAACTGGAGAAATTCCTTCATCATTTAAACTCTTTACATGAGAACATCAAATTCACGATGGAGATTGAAAAAGATGGCACTTTACCATTTCTAGACGTGCTAGTATGCCGTAAAAAGATGGGTCATTAGGACATTCTGTGTACAGGAAACCGACTCACACAGATCTGTATCTCCAGGCGTCAAGCTGCCACCACCCAGCACAAACAGCCGGCGTTCTCAGTACCTTAATACATCGAGCGCATGTAATATCGGACGATGAAAACCTCCACGCAGAATTAGAACACTTGGAGAAGGTTTTTAAAGAGAATGGCTACACTTCACGCCAAATAAGAAAGGCCATGCGCAACTGTCATAACAAGAAGCAGCGCACTGAGGACGCTGATGACGACTTTAAATCAACTGCGTTTCTTCCATACGCCGGGAATGTGTCGTCGAAAATAGGCCGATTACTGAAGAAGAATAAAATCAAGGTTATCTTCCGTCCACCAGCAAAGAACCGGGCCCTGGTTGGATCCGTTAAAGACGATTTACAACTGAAGAAAGCAGGCGTCTACAAAATTCCCTGTGAATGTGGCTCTGCATATATTGGCCAGACGACAAGAACTGTCCATGAACGATGTACAGAACATGAAAGATACACCCGTCTGCGGCAACCGTCAAAATCGGCAGTAGCAGAGCACTGTATTTCATTGGGACATTCAATGGAATACAATGGAACAAAAATTTTAGCTCCGGTTTCCGGATTTTGGGACTCCGTAATCAAGGAATCAGTGGAAATACGTCTTGCCGATAATCTTATAAATCGTGACAACGGCTTTCAACTGGATAAAACTTGGAATCCTGTTATTAAAATTATACATTCACAGCGGAATAGACAGCGTCATTCGATACTCAATGACTAGATGATCTTTTACTTTCACCACCGAGGGCAGCACGTACAACTCGGCTATGCCGCGCATGTCAACACGTGCGCGAGAATCGGTATAAATACCGCGACTGCACCTGGGCTCTTCAGTAGTTGTGTACTCACCTGATGATGGCCGGACGTCTCTGGGCCGAAATATCGTGGCAGAATGTCGACGGGATCCGGCTGCATACCCGGAAATTATTAGAAGAACAAATACGCCGGGAAAATTTCAGAAGTCACATCAAATACCTTTACGGGGAGGAGATGGTTCAGGATATCCACGTACTGGATAAATTACGCGAGAAAAGAGCCAGGTTGCTGTGTTCACTAAATTTTTTACTGAAATGTAGAAACAATAACTTGATTCCAACTTTTGCCAGAGTTGTTCATTTTATTAATAGTGTGGCCGCCAACAATATAAAACGCAAGGCGAGTCTGGCTTTATTAAGAGAACGAATCCGTTATACGCGTCGTGAGTTAGACACTGTTGCCAGGAATTTATATTATTTACATCTGAAGATTGCAGCAAGATGTTCTTCCCTTAGCTGGGACTGGATTGACGGTGTATCTTGGGCCAAGGCAGACTGGGCTCACAGGAACAGTACGAACAGGCAAAGTGCGAAGTTTAGCCAACTCGTAACACGAAAGCCGCAAGAAGCTATCTCTGGACGATCCGTGGTGAACCTTACGGAGAAATCGTTTGACGATGCGACGATGTCAGTGCTTGCGAAAGGTTTAAACTTCGCCCCTACTCCTGTTTCACTGCCTTTAACGGATTTCATCAGTTCCATTGAGGAAGCTATTAGACGTCTCCCTGCGGATAATGCAGACGAAATTCGACGTGAATCTTGCCGAACGTTGTTGAAATGTGCGCCACAACGGAGTAACATCTCGCCAGCTGAAAGAGCTGCTCTCCGCAGCCTCAGAGAAGATACTAGCACAGTCGTACTGCCTGCAGATAAGGGTAACGCCACAGTTCTTCTGACAAGGGAAGCCTACAACGAGAAGATATATTGTCAGCTAAATGATTCCACGTACCGCAGAATTGAAAAGGACCCAACAAGCCGAATATCAAGGAAAACTGCTACCCTTTTGAACGACTGTTCTCTACCTGAACAAATTATCAAGGGATTGAGACCACACAATGCAGTACCACCAAGACTCTACGGTCTTCCCAAGATACACAAGGATGGTGCCCCACTACGATTAATAGTGAGTAATATTGGTGCTGCCACCTATTCTACAGCAAAATATCTGGCCTCACTACTAAAGCCGTATGTGGGTAAGTGTTGCCACCATATACGTAATTCCGAGGATTTTGTCAGTCGCTTGAAGGAAGTTAAGCTTAGCAGTTCGGATTTATTAGTCAGCTTTGATGTGGTCTCACTATTTACCAAAGTGCCTTTAATGGAATCGTTACATCTTATTGGCAACTTATTCAGTGCAGAAATGACGGCCTTGTTTGAACATATACTCTCCTCAACGTACTTTCTATTCAATGACGAATTCTTTGAACAAACAGACGGCGTCGCCATGGGGAGCCCTTTGTCCCCTGTGGTAGCTAATCTCTTTATGGAGGACTTTGAGGAGAAAGCACTTGAGTCTGCTGTCTTAAAGCCTACGGTCTTCTGGCGGTACGTAGATGATACTTTTGTTGTATGGCCTCATGGCAGACAGGAACTGGAGAAATTCCTTCATCATTTAAACTCTTTACATGAGAACATCAAATTCACGATGGAGATTGAAAAAGATGGCACTTTACCATTTCTAGACGTGCTAGTATGCCGTAAAAAGATGGGTCATTAGGACATTCTGTGTACAGGAAACCGACTCACACAGATCTGTATCTCCAGGCGTCAAGCTGCCACCACCCAGCACAAACAGCCGGCGTTCTCAGTACCTTAATACATCGAGCGCATGTAATATCGGACGATGAAAACCTCCACGCAGAATTAGAACACTTGGAGAAGGTTTTTAAAGAGAATGGCTACACTTCACGCCAAATAAGAAAGGCCATGCGCAACTGTCATAACAAGAAGCAGCGCACTGAGGACGCTGATGACGACTTTAAATCAACTGCGTTTCTTCCATACGCCGGGAATGTGTCGTCGAAAATAGGCCGATTACTGAAGAAGAATAAAATCAAGGTTATCTTCCGTCCACCAGCAAAGAACCGGGCCCTGGTTGGATCCGTTAAAGACGATTTACAACTGAAGAAAGCAGGCGTCTACAAAATTCCCTGTGAATGTGGCTCTGCATATATTGGCCAGACGACAAGAACTGTCCATGAACGATGTACAGAACATGAAAGATACACCCGTCTGCGGCAACCGTCAAAATCGGCAGTAGCAGAGCACTGTATTTCATTGGGACATTCAATGGAATACAATGGAACAAAAATTTTAGCTCCGGTTTCCGGATTTTGGGACTCCGTAATCAAGGAATCAGTGGAAATACGTCTTGCCGATAATCTTATAAATCGTGACAACGGCTTTCAACTGGATAAAACTTGGAATCCTGTTATTAAAATTATACATTCACAGCGGAATAGACAGCGTCATTCGATACTCAATGACTAGATGATCTTTTACTTTCACCACCGAGGGCAGCACGTACAACTCGGCTATGCCGCGCATGTCAACACGTGCGCGAGAATCGGTATAAATACCGCGACTGCACCTGGGCTCTTCAGTAGTTGTGTACTCACCTGATGATGGCCGGACGTCTCTGGGCCGAAATATCGTGGCAGAATGTCGACGGGATCCGGCTGCATACCCGGAAATTATTAGAAGAACAAATACGCCGGGAAAATTTCAGAAGTCACATCAAATACCTTTACGGGGAGGAGATGGTTCAGGATATCCACGTACTGGATAAATTACGCGAGAAAAGAGCCAGGTTGCTGTGTTCACTAAATTTTTTACTGAAATGTAGAAACAATAACTTGATTCCAACTTTTGCCAGAGTTGTTCATTTTATTAATAGTGTGGCCGCCAACAATATAAAACGCAAGGCGAGTCTGGCTTTATTAAGAGAACGAATCCGTTATACGCGTCGTGAGTTAGACACTGTTGCCAGGAATTTATATTATTTACATCTGAAGATTGCAGCAAGATGTTCTTCCCTTAGCTGGGACTGGATTGACGGTGTATCTTGGGCCAAGGCAGACTGGGCTCACAGGAACAGTACGAACAGGCAAAGTGCGAAGTTTAGCCAACTCGTAACACGAAAGCCGCAAGAAGCTATCTCTGGACGATCCGTGGTGAACCTTACGGAGAAATCGTTTGACGATGCGACGATGTCAGTGCTTGCGAAAGGTTTAAACTTCGCCCCTACTCCTGTTTCACTGCCTTTAACGGATTTCATCAGTTCCATTGAGGAAGCTATTAGACGTCTCCCTGCGGATAATGCAGACGAAATTCGACGTGAATCTTGCCGAACGTTGTTGAAATGTGCGCCACAACGGAGTAACATCTCGCCAGCTGAAAGAGCTGCTCTCCGCAGCCTCAGAGAAGATACTAGCACAGTCGTACTGCCTGCAGATAAGGGTAACGCCACAGTTCTTCTGACAAGGGAAGCCTACAACGAGAAGATATATTGTCAGCTAAATGATTCCACGTACCGCAGAATTGAAAAGGACCCAACAAGCCGAATATCAAGGAAAACTGCTACCCTTTTGAACGACTGTTCTCTACCTGAACAAATTATCAAGGGATTGAGACCACACAATGCAGTACCACCAAGACTCTACGGTCTTCCCAAGATACACAAGGATGGTGCCCCACTACGATTAATAGTGAGTAATATTGGTGCTGCCACCTATTCTACAGCAAAATATCTGGCCTCACTACTAAAGCCGTATGTGGGTAAGTGTTGCCACCATATACGTAATTCCGAGGATTTTGTCAGTCGCTTGAAGGAAGTTAAGCTTAGCAGTTCGGATTTATTAGTCAGCTTTGATGTGGTCTCACTATTTACCAAAGTGCCTTTAATGGAATCGTTACATCTTATTGGCAACTTATTCAGTGCAGAAATGACGGCCTTGTTTGAACATATACTCTCCTCAACGTACTTTCTATTCAATGACGAATTCTTTGAACAAACAGACGGCGTCGCCATGGGGAGCCCTTTGTCCCCTGTGGTAGCTAATCTCTTTATGGAGGACTTTGAGGAGAAAGCACTTGAGTCTGCTGTCTTAAAGCCTACGGTCTTCTGGCGGTACGTAGATGATACTTTTGTTGTATGGCCTCATGGCAGACAGGAACTGGAGAAATTCCTTCATCATTTAAACTCTTTACATGAGAACATCAAATTCACGATGGAGATTGAAAAAGATGGCACTTTACCATTTCTAGACGTGCTAGTATGCCGTAAAAAGATGGGTCATTAGGACATTCTGTGTACAGGAAACCGACTCACACAGATCTGTATCTCCAGGCGTCAAGCTGCCACCACCCAGCACAAACAGCCGGCGTTCTCAGTACCTTAATACATCGAGCGCATGTAATATCGGACGATGAAAACCTCCACGCAGAATTAGAACACTTGGAGAAGGTTTTTAAAGAGAATGGCTACACTTCACGCCAAATAAGAAAGGCCATGCGCAACTGTCATAACAAGAAGCAGCGCACTGAGGACGCTGATGACGACTTTAAATCAACTGCGTTTCTTCCATACGCCGGGAATGTGTCGTCGAAAATAGGCCGATTACTGAAGAAGAATAAAATCAAGGTTATCTTCCGTCCACCAGCAAAGAACCGGGCCCTGGTTGGATCCGTTAAAGACGATTTACAACTGAAGAAAGCAGGCGTCTACAAAATTCCCTGTGAATGTGGCTCTGCATATATTGGCCAGACGACAAGAACTGTCCATGAACGATGTACAGAACATGAAAGATACACCCGTCTGCGGCAACCGTCAAAATCGGCAGTAACAGAGCACTGTATTTCATTGGGACATTCAATGGAATACAATGGAACAAAAATTTTAGCTCCGGTTTCCGGATTTTGGGACTCCGTAATCAAGGAATCAGTGGAAATACGTCTTGCCGATAATCTTATAAATCGTGACAACGGCTTTCAACTGGATAAAACTTGGAATCCTGTTATTAAAATTATACATTCACAGCGGAATAGACAGCGTCATTCGATACTCAATGACTAGATGATCTTTTACTTTCACCACCGAGGGCAGCACGTACAACTCGGCTATGCCGCGCATGTCAACACGTGCGCGAGAATCGGTATAAATACCGCGACTGCACCTGGGCTCTTCAGTAGTTGTGTACTCACCTGATGATGGCCGGACGTCTCTGGGCCGAAATATCGTGGCAGAATGTCGACGGGATCCGGCTGCATACCCGGAAATTATTAGAAGAATGTCTACGATTTGATCGTTCCCTGGGAGACCAGCAGTAGTTTCCGAAGCACATCTGAAGGCTTCCTGTGATCTGTTGACGTTTAAAGTGTTGATGAAACACAGAAATTGCATCGGGATTGAGTGCAACAGCCACCATGCAGTCTTTTCTCCATGGGAGTAATGTCTCAAACTGACTACGCTTTGATCGTTCCCTGGGAGACCAGTAGTAGTTTCCGAAGCACTTCTGGTGGCTTCATGTAATCTGTGGACGTGCAGAATGTTGATGAAACACAGAAATTGCATCGGGATTGAATACAAGAGGCACCATGCGGAAATTTCTGCATGGGAGTAATGTCCCAAACTGTCTACGCTTTGAGACCAGTAGTAGTTTCTGAAGCAAATCTGGAGGCATCCTGTAATCTGTCGACTTTTAGAGTGTTGATGAAACACAAAAATTGCATCGGGATTGAATACAACAGTCACCATGCGGACCATCCTCCACGGGAATAAAGTCTCAAACTGTCTACACTTTGAAACTTCCTGGCAGATTAAAAGTGTGTGCCCGACCGAAAGTTGAACTCGGGACCTTTGCGTTTCGCGGGCAAGTGCTCTACCATCTGAGCTACCGAAGCACAACTCACGATCGGTACTCATTGCTTTACTTCTGCCAGTATCTCGTCTCCTACCTTCCAAACTTTACAGAAGCTCTAAAGAGAAACTTGCAGATCTTGCACCCCTGAAAGAAAGGATATAGCCGCTACATGGCTTAGCCACAGCTTAGGGGATGTTTAAAGAATTAGAGCTTCTGTAAAGTTTGGAAGGTAGGACACAAGATTCTGGCAGAAGTAACGCTGTGAGTAACGGGCTTCGGTAGCTCAGATGGTAGAGCACTTGCCCGCAAAAGCCAAATGTCCCTAGTACGAGTCTCTGTCAGGCACACGGTTGTAATCTGCCAGGAAAATTCGTATCAGCGCACAATCCTGCAGAGTGAAAATCTCATTCTGTCTACGCTTTGATCGTTCCCTGAGAGACCAGTAGTAGTTTCCAAAGCACATCTGAATGCTTCCTGTAATCTGTGGACGTCCTGAATGTTGATGCAACACAGAAATTGCATCGGGATTGAATACAACAGGCACCATGCGGAAATTTCTGAATTTGAGTAATGTCCGAAACTGTCTACGCTTTGATACATTCCTGGGAGACCAGCAGTAGTTTCCGAAGCACTTCTGGAGGCTTCATATAATCTATGGACGTTCAGAGTGTTAATAAATCACAGAAATTGCATCGGGATTGAATACAACAGACACCATGCGGACTTTTCTCCATGGGAGTAATGTCTCAAACTGTCTACACTTTTATCGTTCCCTGGGAAACCAGTAGTAGCTTCCGAAGCACATCTGAAGGCTTCCTGTAATCTGTGGACGTTCAGAGTGTTGATGAAACACAGAAACTGAATCGGGATTGAAAACAAAGGGCCAAATGCGGACTTTTCTCCAGGGGAGTAATGTATCAATCAGTCTACGCTTTGATCGATTCCTGGGAGACCAGTAGTAGTTTTCGAAGCACATCTGGAGTCATTATGTAATCTGTGGACCTAAAGAGTGTTGATGAAAGACAGAAATTGCATCGGTATTAAATACAACAGCCACCATGCGGACATTGCTCAATTGGACTAATGTCTCAAACTATCTACGCTTTGATCGATTCCTGGGAGACTAGTAGTAGCTTCCCAAGCATATTTCATCGGGATTGAATACAACAGGCACCATGCGGTCTTTTTCCAATGGGAGTTACGTTTCAAACTGTCTACACTTTGGTCGATACCTGGGAGACCAGTAGTAGCTTCCGAAGCACATCTGTGATCATCTTGTAATCTGTGGATGTTTGGAATATCGATGTAACACAGAAATTGAATCGGGATTGAAAACAAAAGGACAAATGATGATTTTTCTCCATATGGTTTCATCGATTCCTGGGAGACCAGTAGTAGTTTTCGAAGCACATCTGTAGGAATGCTGTAATCTGTGGACCTAAAGAGTGTTGATGAAAGACAGAAATTGCATCGGGATTGAATACAACAGGCACAATGGGGAGTTTTCTCCATGGCAGTAGTGTCTCAAACTGTCTACGCTTTGATTGTTCCCTTTGAGACCACAAGTAGTTTCTGAAGCAAATCTGGAGGCATCCTATAATCTGTCGACGTTCAGAGTGTTGATTAAACACAAAAATTGCATCGGGATTGAATAGAATAGGCACCATGCGAACGTTTCCCTATGGGAGTAATGTCACGAGCTGTCTACGCTTAGATCATCGTTTGGGAGACCAGTTGAAGTTTCCAAAGCACATCGGGAGGCTTCCTGTAATCTGTGGACGTGCAGAGTGTTGATGAAACACCGAAATGGCATCGGGATTGAATACAAGCACTATGCGGATATTTCTAAATGGGAGTAATGTCTCAAACTGTCTACGCTTTGATCGACTCCTCGAAGACCAGTAGTAGTTTCCGCAGCACATCTCGAAGCTTCCTGTAATCTGTGCACGTTCAGAGTGTTGGTGAAACACAGAGATTGCATCGAGATTGAATACAACAGACACAATGAAGACTTTTGTCATAGGGAGTAAAGTCACAAACTCTCCACGCTTTAATCCAATCCTCGGAGAACAGTAGTACTTTCCGAAGCATATCTGGTGGCATTGTGTAATATATGGACGTTCAGTGTGTTGATGAAACACAGATATTTCATCGGGATTGAATACAACCGGCACCATGCGGTCTTTTCCGAATGGGAGTTACGTTTCAAACTGTCTACACTTTAGTCGATACCTGGGAGACCAGTAGTAGCTTCCGAAGCACATCTGGGATCTTCTTGTAATCTGTGGACGTTTGGAATATAGATGAAACACAGAAATTGAATCGGGATTGAAAACAAAAGGTCAAATGATGACTTTTCTCCATGGGGGTAATGTCCCAAACAGTCTATGGATTCATAGATTCCTGGGAAACCAGTAGTAGTTTTCGAAGCACATGGGGAGGCTTCCTGTAATCTGTTGAATTTCAGAGTGTTGATGAAACACAGAAATTTCATCGGCACTGTTTACAAAACTAACCATGCGGACTTTTCGCCATGGGAGTAATGTCTCAAACTGTCAACGCTTTGATCGTTCCCTGGGAGACAAGTAGTAGTTTCCGAGGCATATCTGGAGGCTTTCTGTAATCTGTGGACGTTTAGAATATTGATGAAACACAGAAATTGAATCGGGATTGAAACCAAAGGGCCAAATGCGGACTTTTCTCCATGGGAGTAATGTCTCAAACAGTCTACGCTTTGATCGATTCCTGGGAGACCAGTAGTAGTTTTCGAAGCACATCTGGAGGCATTATGTAATCTGTGGACCTAAATAGTGTTGATGAAAGACAGAAATTGCATCGGGATTAAATACTACAGGCTCCATGCGGATATTGCTGAATGGGACTAATGTCTCAAACTGTCTACGCTTTGATCGATACCTGGGAGACAAGAAGTAGTTTCCGAAGTACATCTGGAGTCTTCCTGTAATCTGTGGACGTTCAGAGTGTTGATGGAACAAAGAAATTACATCGGGAATGAATACAACAGCCACCATGAAAACTTTTGTCATAGGGAGTAATGTCTCAAACGCTCTACGCTTTGATCGATTCCTGGGAGACCAGTAGTATACTCCGAAGCACATCTGGAAGCTTCGTGTAATGTCTGGGCGTTTAGAGTGTTGATGAAACACAGAAATTGGATCGGGATTGAATTCAACAGACACCATGTAGACTCTTGTCAGGTCGAGTAATGTCTCAAACTCTCTACTGTTTAATCGATTCCTGGGAGACCAGTAGTAGTTTCCGAAGCATATCTGGAATTATTCTGTAATATATGGACGTTCAGTGTGTTGATGAAACGTAGATATTGCATCGGGATTGAATACAACGGGCACTATGCGGACTTTTCTCAGTGGGAGTAATGTCTCAAACTGTCTACACTTTGGTCGATTCCTAGGAGACCAGCACTAGGTTCCGAAGCACATCGGGAGGCATTCTGTAATCTGTGGACATGCAGAGTGTTTATGAAACACACAGATTGCATCGGGACTCAATACAACACGCAAAATGCGGAATTTTCGAAATTTGACTAGTGTCTCAAACTGTCTATGCTTTGATCGTTCCCTGGGAGATCAGTAGTAGTTTCCGAAGCACATCTGGAGGCAATCTGTAATCTGTGGACCTTCAGAGTGTTGATGAAACACAGAAATTGCATTGGCATTGAATACAAGAGCACCATGCGGACTTTGCTCAATGGGAGTAATGTCTCAAACTTTCTACGCTTTGATAGATTCCTGGAAGACCAGCAGTAGTTTCCGAGGCACATCTGAAGGCTTCATATAAACTGTGGACGTTCAGAGAGTTAATTAATCACAGAAATTGCATCGGGATTGAATACAACAGGCACCATGCGGACCTTTCTCCATGGGAGTAATGTCTCAACCTGTCTACAATTTTATCGTTTCCTGGGAAACCTGTTACAGTTTCCGGAGCACATCTGAAGGCTTCCTGTAATCTGTGGACGTTCAGAGTGTTGATGAATCACAGAAATTGAATCAGGATTGAATACGACAGGCACTATGCGGTCTTTTCTCAATTTGAGTTACGTTTCAAAGTTTCTACACTTTGGTTGATTCTGGGAGATCAGTACTAGGTTCCGAAGCACATCTGGAGGCATTCTGTAATCTGTGGACATTCAGAGTGTTTATGAAACACAGAGATTGCATCGGGATTAAATACAACACGCCAAATGCGGACTTTTCTCCATGGCAGTAGTGTGTCAGACTGTCTACGATTTGATCGTTCCCTGGGAGACCAGCAGTAGTTTACGAAGCACATCTGAAGGCTTCCTGTGATCTGTTGACGTTTAAAGTGTTGATGAAACACAGAAATTGCATCGGGATTGAGTGCAACAGCCACCATGCAGTCTTTTCTCCATGGGAGTAATGTCTCAAACTGTCTACGCTTTGATCGTTCCCTGGGAGACCAGTAGTAGTTTCCGAAGCACTTCTGGTGGCTTCATGTAATCTGTGGACGTTCAGAATGTTGATGAAACACAGAAATTGCATCGGGATTGAATACAAGAGGCACCATGCGGAAATTTCTGCATGGGAGTAATGTCCCAAACTGTCTACGCTTTGAGACCAGTAGTAGTTTCTGAAGCAAATCTGGAGGCATCCTGTAATCTGTCGACTTTTAGAGTGTTGATGAAACACAAAAATTGCATCGGGATTGAATACAACAGTCACCATGCGGACCATCCTCCACGGGAATAAAGTCTCAAACTGTATACACTTTGAAACTTCCTGGCAGATTAAAAGTGTGTTCCCGACCGAAAGTTGAACTCGGGACCTTTGCGTTTCGCGGGCAAGTGCTCTACCATCTGAGCTACCGAAGCACAACTCACGATCGGTACTCATTGCTTTACTTCTGCCAGTATCTCGTCTCCTACCTTCCAAACTTTACAGAAGCTCTAAAGAGAAACTTGCAGATCTTGCACCCCTGAAAGAAAGGATATAGCCGCTACATGGCTTAGCCACAGCTTAGGGGGTGTTTAAAGAATTAGAGCTTCTGTAAAGTTTGGAAGGTAGGACACAAGATTCTGGCAGAAGTAACGCTGTGAGTAACGGGCGAGAGTCGTGCTTCGGTAGCTCAGATGGTAGAGCACTTGCCCGCAAAAGCCAAATGTCCCTAGTACGAGTCTCTGTCAGGCACACGGTTGTAATCTGCCAGGAAAATTCGTATCAGCGCACAATCCTGCAGAGTGAAAATCTCATTCTGTCTACGCTTTGATCGTTCCCTGAGAGAGCAGTAGTAGTTTCCAAAGCACATCTGAATGCTTCCTGTAATCTGTGGACGTCCTGAATGTTGATGCAACACAGAAATTGCATCGGGATTGAATACAACAGGCACCATGCGGAAATTTCTGAATTTGAGTAATGTCCGAAACTGTCTACGCTTTGATACATTCCTGGGAGACCAGCAGTAGTTTCCGAAGCACTTCTGGAGGCTTCATATAATCTATGGACGTTCAGAGTGTTAATAAATCACAGAAATTGCATCGGAATTGAATACAACAGACACCATGCGGACTTTTCTCCATGGGAGTAATGTCTCAAACTGTCTACCCTTTTATCGTTCCCTGGGAAACCAGTAGTAGCTTCCGAAGCACATCTGAAGGCTTCCTGTAATCTGTGGACGTTCAGAGTGTTGATGAAACACAGAAATTGAATCGGGATTGAAAACAAAGGGCCAAATGCGGACTTTTCTCCAGGGGAGTAATGTCTCAATCAGTCTACGCTTTGATCGATTCCTGGTAGACCAGTAGTAGTTTTCGAAGCACATCTGGAGTCATTATGTAATCTGTGGACCTAAAGAGTGTTGATGAAAGACAGAAATTGCATCGGTATTAAATACAACAGCCACCATGCGGACATTGCTCAATTGGACTAATGTCTCAAACTATCTACGCTTTGATCGATTCCTGGGAGACTAGTAGTAGCTTCCCAAGCATATTTCATCGGGATTGAATACAACAGGCACCATGCGGTCTTTTTCCAATGGGAGTTACGTTTCAAACTGTCTACACTTTGGTCGATACCTGGGAGACCCGTAGTAGCTTCCGAAGCACATCTGTGATCATCTTGTAATCTGTGGATGTTTGGAATATCGATGTAACACAGAAATTGAATCGGGATTGAAAACAAAAGGACAAATGATGATTTTTCTCCATATGGTTTCATCGATTCCTGGGAGACCAGTAGTAGTTTTCGAAGCACATCTGTAGGAATGCTGTAATCTGTGGACCTAAAGAGTGTTGATGAAAGACAGAAATTGCATCGGGATTGAATACAACAGGCACAATCGGGAGTTTTCTCCATGGCAGTAGTGTCTCAAACTGTCTACGCTTTGATTGTTCCCTTTGAGACCACAAGTAGTTTCTGAAGCAAATCTGGAGGCATCCTATAATCTGTCGACGTTCAGAGTGTTGATTAAACACAAAAATTGCATCGGGATTGAATAGAATAGGCACCATGCGAACGTTTCCCTATGGGAGTAATGTCACGAGCTGTCTACGCTTAGATCGTCGTTTGGGAGACCAGTTGAAGTTTCCAAAGCACATCGGGAGGCTTCCTGTAATCTGTGGACGTGCAGAGTGTTGATGAAACACCGAAATGGCATCGGGATTGAATACAAGCACTATGCGGATATTTCTAAATGGGAGTAATGTCTCAAACTGTCTACGCTTTGATCGACTCCTCGAAGACCAGTAGTAGTTTCCGCAGCACATCTCGAAGCTTTCTGTAATCTGTGCACGTTCAGAGTGTTGGTGAAACACAGAGATTGCATCGAGATTGAATACAACAGACACAATGAAGACTTTTGTCATAGGGAGTAAAGTCACAAACTCTCCACGCTTTAATCCAATCCTCGGAGAACAGTAGCACTTTCCGAAGCATATCTGGTGGCATTGTGTAATATATGGACGTTCAGTGTGTTGATGAAACACAGATATTTCATCGGGATTGAATACAACCGGCACCATGCGGTCTTTTCCCAATGGGAGTTACGTTTCAAACTGTCTACACTTTAGTCGATACCTGGGAGACCAGTAGTAGCTTCCGAAGCACATCTGGGATCTTCTTGTAATCTGTGGACGTTTGGAATATAGATGAAACACAGAAATTGAATCGGGATTGAAAACAAAAGGTCAAATGATGACTTTTCTCCATGGGAGTAATGTCCCAAACAGTCTATGGATTCATAGATTCCTGGGAAACCAGTAGTAGTTTTCGAAGCACATGGGGAGGCTTCCTGTAATCTGTTGAATTTCAGAGTGTTGATGAAACACAGAAATTTCATCGGCACTGTTTACAAAACTAACCATGCGGACTTTTCGCCATGGGAGTAATGTCTCAAACTGTCAACGCTTTGATCGTTCCCTGGGAGACAAGTAGTAGTTTCCGAGGCATATCTGGAGGCTTTCTGTAATCTGTGGACGTTTAGAATATTGATGAAACACAGAAATTGAATCGGGATTGAAACCAAAGGGCCAAATGCGGACTTTTCTCCATGGGAGTAATGTCTCAAACAGTCTACGCTTTGATCGATTCCTGGGAGACCAGTAGTAGTTTTCGAAGCACATCTGGAGGCATTATGTAATCTGTGGACCTAAATAGTGTTGATGAAAGACAGAAATTGCATCGGGATTAAATACTACAGGCTCCATGCGGATATTGCTCAATGGGACTAATGTCTCAAACTGTCTACGCTTTGATCGATACCTGGGAGACAAGAAGTAGTTTCCGAAGTACATCTGGAGTCTTCCTGTAATCTGTGGAAGTTCAGAGTGTTGATGGAACAAAGAAATTACATCGGGAATGAATACAACAGCCACCATGAAAACTTTTGTCATAGGGAGTAATGTCTCAAACGCTCTACGCTTTGATCGATTCCTGGGAGACCAGTAGTATACTCCGAAGCACATCTGGAAGCTTCGTGTAATGTCTGGGCGTTTAGAGTGTTGATGAAACACAGAAATTGGATCGGGGTTGAATACAAGCACTATGAGGACATTACTATATGGGAGTAATGAATCAAACTGTCTACGGTTTCATCGATTCCTGGGAGACCAGTACTGGATTTCGCAGCACATCTGGCAGCTTCCTGTAATCTGTGGACCTTCAGAGTGTTGATGAAACACAGAAATTGCATCGGGATTGAATACAACAGGATTCTTTCGGACTTTTCTCAATTCGAGTAATGTCTCAAACAGTCTACGATTTGATCGATTCCTGGGAGACCAGTAGCAGTTTCCGAAGCACATCTGGAGGCATTCTGTAATCAGTGGACGTTCACAGTGTTGATGAAACACATAAATTGCATCGGGATTGAATAGAAGCACAATGCGGACATCTCTAAATGGGAGTAATGTCTCATACTGTCTACGCTTTGATCGTACCCTGGTAGAACAGTAGTATTTTAAGAAACACATCTGGAGATTTGCTGTAGTCTGTAGATGTACAGAGTGTTGATGAAACACAGAGATTGTATCGGGATTGAATACAACAGGGCAAATGCGGACATTTCTCCATGGGAGTAATATCTCAAACTGTCTACGATTTGATCGATTCCTGGGAGACCAGTATTATACTCCGAAGCACATCTGGAAGCTTCCTGTAATCTGTGGGCGTTTAGAGTGTTGATGAAACACAGAAATTGGATCGGGGTTGAATACAAGCACTATGAGGACATTACTAAATGGGAGTAATGTCTCAAACTGTCTACGCTTTCTTCGATTCCTGGGAGACCAGTAGTAGATTTCGCAGCACATCTGGCAGCTTCCTGTAATCTGTGGACCTTCAGAGTGTTGATGAAACACAGAAATTGCATCGGGATTGAATACAACAGGATTCATGCGGACTTTTCTCAATTCGAGTAATGTCTCAAACAGTCTTCGATTTGATCGATTCCTGGGAGACCAGTAGCAGTTTCCCAAGCACATCTGGAGGCATTCTGTAATCAGTGGACGTTCACAGTGTTGATGAAACACATAAATTGCATCGGGATTGAATAGAAGCACAATGCGGACATTTCTAAATGGGAGTAATGTCTCAAACTGTCTACGATTTGATCGTACCCTGGTAGAACAGTAGTATTTTAAGAAACACATCTGGAGGCTTGCTGTAATCTGTAGGTGTTCAGAGTGTTGATGAAACACAGAGATTGCATTGGGATTGAATACAACATGGCAAATGCGGACATTTCTCCATGGGAGTAATGTCTCAAACTGTCTGCGGTTTGAATGATTCCTGGGAGACCAGTAATAGTTTCCGAAGCACATCTGGGGAGCATTCTGTAATCGGTGACTTTTCAGAGTGTTGGTGAAATACAGAAATACCATAGGGATGGAATACAACAGTCATCATGATTACTTTTCTCCATGGGAGTAATGTCTCAAACTGTCTACGCTTTGAACGTTCCCTGGAAGATCAGTAGTAGTTTAAGAAGCACATCTGGAGGCTTTATGACATTTGTGGACGTTCAGAGTATGGTTGAAACACAGAAAATTCATCGTAATTCAATAGAGCAGGCCAAATGCGGACTTTTAACCATGGGAGTAATTTCTCAGACTGTCTACCATTTGATCGATTCCTGGGAGACCAGTAGTAGTTTCCGAAGCACATCTGGAGGATTAATGTAATCTGTGGACATTCAGAGTGTTGATAAAACACAGAAATTTCTTCGGGATTGAATACAACAGGCACCATGCAGACTTTTCTCCATGGGAGTAATGTCTCAAACTGTCTACGTTTTGATCGACTCCTGGGATACCAGTAGTTGTTTCCGAAGCACAACTGGAGGCTTCATGTAATCTGTGGACGATCAGAGCGTTCATGAAGCACAGATATTGTATCGGGATTGAATACAACAGGCACCATGCGGACTTTTCTCCATGGGAGTAATGTCTCAAACTGTCTACGCGTTGATCGATTAATGGGAGACCAGAAGCAGCTTCCCATGCACATCTGGAGCATCCTGTAATCTGTGGTCCTTCTCAGTGTTGATAAAAAACAGAAATTGCATCGGGATTGAATACAAGCACTATACGGACATTTATAAATGGGAGTAATGTCTCAAACGGTCTACGCTTTGATCGATTCCTGGGAGATCATTAGTAGGTTCCGAAGCACATCTGGAAGCTTCCTGTAATCTGTGGGCGTTTAGAGTGTTGATGAAACACAGAAATTGCATCGGGTTTGAATACAAGCACTATGCGGATATTACTAAATGGGAGTAATGTCTCAAACTGTCTACACTTTGATCGCTTCCTGGGAGACAAGTAGTAGATTTCGCACCACATCTGGCAGCTTCCTGTAATCTGTGGCTCTTCAGAGTGTTGATGAAACACAGAAATTACACTGGCATTGAATACAACAGCCACTATGCGGACATTTCTCCATGGGAGTAATGTCTCAAACTGTCTACGCTTTGATCGATTCCTGGGAGGCCAGTAGTAGTTTCCGAAGGACATCTGGGAGCTTCATGTAATCTGTGGACGTTCAGCGTGTTGATGAAACACAGAAATTGGTTCGGGATTGAATACAACAGGCACCATGCGGAAATTTCTGCATGGGAGTAGTGTCCCAAACTGTCAACGCTTTGATAGATTTCTGGGAGCAAAGTAGTAGTTTCCGAAGCACATCTGGAGGCATTCTGTAATCTATGGACATTCAGTATGTTGATGAAACACAGAAATTGCATCGGGATTGAATACAATAAGCACCATGCGGACTTTTCTCAATGGGAGTTATGTCTCAAACTGTCTACACTTTGGTCTATTCCTGGGAGACCATTAGTAGTTTCCGAAGCACATCTGGAGGCATTCAGTAATCTGTGGACATTCAGAGTGTTGATGAAACTCAGAAATTGAATCGGCATTGATTACAACAGGGACCTTGCGGACTGTGCTCCATGGGAGTAATGTCTCAAACTGTCTACGCTCTGATCTTTCCCTGGGAGACCGGTAGTGGAATCCGAAGCACATCTGGAGGCTTCCTGTAATCTGTGGACGTTTAGAGTGTTGATGAAACACAGATATTGCATCGGGATTGAATACAACAGTCACCATGTGGACTTTTCACCATGGGTGTAATGTCTCAAACTGTCTACGATTTGATTGTTTCCTGGGAGACCGGTAGTGGAATCCGAAGCACATCTGGAGGCCTCCTGTAATCTGTGGACGTTCAGAGTGTTAATGAAACACTGAAATTACATCGGGATTGAATACAAAGTGCACAATGCGAACTTTTCACTTTGGGAGTAATGTCTCAAACTGTGTACGCTTCGATCGTACCCTGGTAGAACAGTAGTACTTTAGGAAACACATCTGGAGGCTTGCTGTAATCTGTAGATGTTCAGAGTGTTGATGAAACACAGAGATTGCATCGGGATTGAATACAACAGGGCAAATGCGCACTTTTCTCATTGGGAGTTATGTCTCAAACTGTCTACACTTTGGTCGATTCCTGGGAGACCATTAGTAGGTTCCGAAGCACATCTGGAGGCATTCTGTAATCTGTGGACATTCAGAGTGTTGATGAAACACAGAGATTGCATCGGGATTGAATACAACAGGGCAAATGCGCACTTTCCTCCACGGGAGTAATGTCTCAAACTGTCTACGATTTGATCGATTCCTGGGAGACCAGTAATAGATTCCGAAGCACATCTGGGGGGCATTCTGTAATCGGGGGACTTTCAGAGTGTTGATGAAATACAGAAATTCCATAGGGATTGAATACAACAGGCATCATGATTACTTTTCTCCATGGGAGTCATGTCTCAAACTGTCGACGCTTTGAACGTTTCCTGGAAGATCAGTAGTAGTTTAAGAAGTACATGTGAAGGCTTCATGTAATCTGTGGACGTTCAGAGTATGGTTGAAACACAGAAAATTCATCGTAATTGAATAGAGCCGTCCAAATGCGGACTTTTAACCATGGGAGTAATTTCTCAAACTGTCTACCAATTGTTCGATTCCTGGGAGACCAGTAGTAGTTTCCGAGACACATCTGGAGTCCTAATGTAATCTGTGGACATTCAGAGTGTTGATAAAACACAGTATTTGCTTCGGGATTGAATACAACAGGCACCATGCAGACTTTTCTCCATGGGAGTAATGTCTCAAATTGTCTACGCTTTGATCGTTCCCTGGGAGACCGGTAGTGGGATCCGAAGAACAACTGGAGGCTTCATGTAATCTGTGGACGATCAGAGCGTTCATGAAGCACAGAAATTCAATCGGGATTGAATACAACAGGCACCATGCGGACTTTCCTCCATGGGAGTAATGTCTCAAACGGTCTACGCTTTGATCGATTCCTGGGAGACCAGTAGTAGTTTCCGAAGCACATCTGGAAGCTTCCTGTAATCTTTGGGCGTTTAGAGTGTTCATGAAACACAGAAATTGCATCGGGGTTGAATACAAGCACTATGCGGACATTACTAAATGGGAGTAATGTCTCAAACTCACTACGCTTTCATCGATTCCTGGGAGACCAGTAGTAGATTTCGCAGCATATCTGGCAGCTTCCTGTAATCTGTGGACCTTCAGAGTGTTGATGAAACACAGTAATTGCATCGGGATTGAATACAACAGGATTGATGCGGTCTTTTCTCAATTCTAGTAATGTCTCAAACAGTCTACGCTTTTATCGATTCCTGGGAGACCAGTAGCAGTTTCCCAAGCACATCTGGAGGCATTCTGTAATCAGTGGACGTTCACAGTGTTGATGAAACACATAAATTGCATCGGGATTGAATAGAAACACTATGCGTACATTTCTAAATGGGAGTAATGTCTCAAACTGTCTACGCTTTGATCGTACCCTGGTAGAAAAGTAGTATTTTAGGAAACACATATGGAGGCTTGCAGTAATCTGTAGATGTTCAGAGTGTTGATGAAACACAGAGATTGCATCGGGATTGAATACAACAGGGAAAATGCGGACTTTTCTCCATAGGAGTAAAGTCTCAAACTGTCTACGATTTGATCGATTCCTAGGAGACCAGTAATAGTATCCGAGGCACATCTGGGGTGCATTCTGCAATCGGTGGACTTTCAGAGTGTTGATGAAATACAGAAATTCCATAGGGATTGAATACAACAGGCACATAATTACTTTTCTCCATGGGAGTAATGTCTCAAACTGTCTACGCTTTGAACGTTCCCTGGAAGATCATTACTAGTTTAAGAAGCACATCTGGAGGCTTCAGGTAATCTGTGGACGTTCAGAGTATGGTTGAAACACAGAAAATTTATCGTAATTGGATAGAGCAGGCCAAATGCGGACTTTTAACCATGGGAGTAATTTCTCAAACTCTCTACCATTTGATCGATTCCTGGGAGACCAGTAGTAGTTTCTGAAGCACATCTGGAGGCTTAATGTAATCTGTGGACATTCAGAGTGTTGATAAAACACAGAAATTTCTTCGGGATTGAATACAACAGGCACCATGCAGACTTTTCTCCATGGGAGTAATGTCTCAAACTGTCTACGATTTGATCGACTCCTGGGATACCAGTAGTTGTTTCCGAAGCACAACTGGAGGCTTCATGTAATCTGTGGACGATCAGAGCGTTCATGAAGCACAGAAATTGTATCGGGATTGAATACAACAGGCACCCTGCGGACTTTTCCCCATGGGAGTAATATCTCAAACTGTCTACGCGTTGATCGATTAATGGGAGACCAGTAGTAGTTTCCGAAGCACATCTGGAGGCTTAATTTAATCTGTGGACATTCAGAGTGTTGATAAAACACAGAAATTGCTTCGGGATTGAATACAACAGGCACCATGCAGACTTTTCTCCATGGGAGTAATGTCTCAAACTGTCTACGATTTGATCGACTCCTGAGATACCAGTAGTTGTTTCAGAAGCACAACTGGAGGATTCATGTAATCTGTGGACGATCAGAGTGTTGATGAAACACAGAAATTGACCCGCCATTGAATTCAAGAGCCACTATGCGGACATTTCTCCATGGGAGTAATGTCTCAAACCGTCTAAGCTTTGTTCGATTTCTGGGAGACCAGTAGTAATTTCCAAAGCACATATGGAGGCATTCTGTAAACTGTGAACGTTCAGAGTGTAGATGAAACACAGAAATTGCATCTTGATTGAATACAACAGGCACCTAGGGGACTTTTCTCCACGGAGTAAGGTCTCAAACTGTCTACGCTTTTAAACTTCTTGGCTGATTAAAACTGTGTGCTCGTTCGAAACTTGAACTCGGAACCTTTGCCTTTCGCGGCGAGTGCTCTACCATCTGAGCTACCGAACCACGACTCCCGCCCAGTACTCAGATTTTAACTTGTGCCAGTATCTCATCTCCTATCTTCCAAACTTTACAGAAGCTCTAATGCGAAACTTGCAGATCTATCACCCCTGAAAGAAAGGATATAGCGGAGACATGGCTTGGCCACAGCCTGGGGGAAGTTTCCAGAATTAGAGCATCTGTAAAGTTTGGAAGGTAGGAGACTAGATACTGGCTGGAGTAAAGCTTTGGGTACCGGGCGTGAGTCGGGCTTCGGTAGCTCAGATGGTAGAGCACTTGCCCGCAAAAGGCAAATGTCCCTAGTTTGAGTCTCGGGCACACAGTTGTAATCCGCCAGGATGATTCATATCAGCGCACACTCCGCTGAAGAGTGAAAATCTCATTGTGTCTACGCTTTGATCGTACCCTAGGAGACCAGTAGTAGTTTCCAAAGCACATCTGAAGGCTTCCTGTAATCTATGGACGTTCAGAGTGCTGATGAAGCACAGAACTTGCATCGAGATTGAATACAACAGGCACCATGGGGAAATTTCTGCATAGCAGTAATGTCCCAAACTGTCTACGCTTTGATAGATTCCTTTGAGACCAGTAGTAGTTTCCGAAGCACATCTGGAGGCATTCTGAATCTATGGACGTTCAGAGTGTTGATGAAACACGGAAATTGCAACGGGATTGAATACAACAGGCACCATGTGGACTGTTCTCAATGGGAGTTACGTCTCAAACTGTCTACGCTTTGGTAGATTCCTGGGAGACCAGTAGTAGTTTCCGAAGCACAACTGGAATCATTCTGTAATCTGTGGACATTCAGAGTGTTGATGAACCACTGAAATTGCATCGGGATTTAATACAACACGCTAAATGCGGACTTTTGTCCATGGGAGTAATGTCTCAAACTGTCTACGCTTTGTTTGTTTACTGGGAGACCAGTACTAGTTTCCGAAGCACATCTGGAGGCAATCTGTAATCTGTGGACCTTCAGAGTGTTGATGAAACACAGAAATTGCATTGGGATTGAATACAACAGCACCATGTTGACTTTGCTCAATGGGAGTAACGTCTCAAGTAACAGGCATCATGCGGACTTTTCTCCATGTCTATTCTTTGATCGTTCCCTGGAATACCAGTAGTAGTTTCCGAAGCACATCTGAAGCTTCCTGTAATCTGTGGACGTTCAGAGTGTTGATCAAACACAGAAATTGCATCGGGATTGAATACAACAGGCACCATGCGGACTTTTCTCCATGGGAGTAATGTCTCTAAATGTCTACGATTTGATCGACGCCTGAGATACCAGTAGTAGTTTCCGAAGCACAACTGGAGGCTTCATGTAATCTGTGGACGATCTGAGCGTTGATGAAGCACAGAAATTGAATCGGGATTGAATACAACAGGCACCATGCGGACTTTTCTCCATAGAAGTAATGTCTCTAACTGTTTAAATTGATCGTTCCCTGGGAGACCAGTAGTAGTTTCCGAAGCACATCTGAAGGCTTCCTGTAATCTGTGTACGTTCTGAGTGTTGATGAAACACAGAAATTGAATCGGAATTGCATACAACAGGCACCATGAGGACTTTTATCCGTGGGAGTACTGTCTCAAATTGTCTGTGCTTTGTTCGATTCCTGGGAGACCAGTAGTACGCTCCCAAGCACATCTGGAGGCATCCTGTAATCTGTGGTCCTTCAGAGTGTTGATGAAACACAGAAATTGCATCGGGATTGAATACAACAGACACCATGTAGACTCTTGTCAGGTCGAGTAATGTCTCAAACTCTCTACTGTTTAATCGATTCCTGGGAGACCAGTAGTAGTTTCCGAAGCATATCTGGAATTATTCTGTAATATATGGACGTTCAGTGTGTTGAAGAAACGTAGATATTGCATCGGGATTGAATACAACGGGCACTATGCGGACTTTTTTCAATGGGAGTAATGTCTCAAACTGTCTACACTTTGGTCGATTCCTAGGAGACCAGCACTAGGTTCCGAAGCACATCGGGAGGCATTCTGTAATCTGTGGACATGCAGAGTGTTTATGAAACACACAGATTGCATCGGGACTCAATTCAACACCCCAAATGCGGAATTTTCGAAATTTGACTAATGTCTCAAACTGTCTATGCTTTGATCGTTCCCTGGGATACCAGTAGTAGTTTCCGAAGCACATCTGTAGGCTTCCTGTGATCTTTGGACGTTCAGTGTGTTGATGAAACACAGAAATTGCATCGGGATTGAATACAACAGGCACCATGCGGACTTTTCTCAATGGGAGTTATGTCTCAAACTTTCTACACTTTGGTCGATTCCTGGGAGACCAGTAGTAGTTTCCGAAGCACAACTGGAGGCTTCATGTAATCTGTGGAGGATCAGAGTGTTGATGAAGCACAGAAATTGAATCGGGATCGAATACAACAGGCACCATGCGGTTTTTTCACAATGGGAGTAATGTCTCAAACTGTCTACGCTTTGATCGTACCCTGGGCGACCAGTAGTATTTTAGGTAACACATCTGAGGGCTTGCTGTAATCTGTGGACGTTCAGAGAGTTGATGAAACACAGAAATTGCATCGGGATTGAATACAACAGTCACTATGCGGACATATCTCCATGGGAGTAATGTCTCTAACTTTCTAAGGTTTGATTGATTCCTGGGAGACCAGTAGTAGTTTCCGAAGCACATCTGGAGGCAATCTGTAATCTGTGGACCTTCAGAGTGTTGATGAAACACAGAAATTGCATTGGGATTGAATACAAGAGCACCATGCGGACTTTGCTCAATGGGAGTAATGTTTCAAACTTTCTACGCTTTGATAGATTCCTGGAAGACCAGCAGTAGTTTACGAGGCACATCTGAAGGCTTCATATAAACTATGGACGATCAGAGAGTTAATTAATCACAGAAATTGCATCGGGATTGAATACAACAGGCACCATGCGGACCTTTCTCCATGGGAGTAATGTCTCAACCTGTCTACAATTTTATCGTTTCCTGGGAAACCTGTTACAGTTTCCGGAGCACATCTGAAGGCTTCCTGTAATCTGTGGACGTTCAGAGTGTTGATGAATCACAGAAATTGAATCAGGATTGAATACAACAGGCACTATGCGGTCTTTTCTCAATTTGAGTTACGTTTCAAAGTTTCTACACTTTGGTTGATTCTGGGAGATCAGTACTAGGTTCCGAAGCACATCTGGAGGGATTCTGTAATCTGTGGACATTCAGAGTGTTTATGAAACACAGAGATTGCATCGGGATTAAATACAACACGCCAAATGCGGACTTTTCTCCATGGCAGTAATGTGTCAGACTGTCTACGATTTGATCGTTCCCTGGGAGACCAGCAGTAGTTTCCGAAGCACATCTGGAGGCTTCCTGTGATCTGTTGACGTTCAAAGTGTTGATGAAACACAGAAATTGCATCGGGATTGAGTGCAACAGCCACCATGCAGTCTTTTCTCCATGGGAGTAATGTCTCAAACTGTCAACGCTTTGATCGTTCCCTGGGAGACCAGTAGTAGTTTCCGAAGCACTTCTGGTGGCTTCATGTAATCTGTGGACGTTCAGAATGTTGATGAAACACAGAAATTGCATCGGGATTGAATACAAGAGGCACCATGCGGAAATTTCTGCATAGGAGTAATGTCCCAAACTGTCTACGCTTTGAGACCAGTAGTAGTTTCTGAAGCAAATCTGGAGGCATCCTGTAATCTGTCGACTTTTAGAGTGTTGATGAAACACAAAAATTGCATCGGGATTGAATACAACAGTCACCATGCGGACCATCCTCCACGGGAATAAAGTCTCAAACTGTCTACACTTTGAAACTTCCTGGCAGATTAAAAGTGTGTGCCCGACCGAAAGTTGAACTCGGGACCTTTGCGTTTCGCGGGCAAGTGCTCTACCATCTGAGCTACCGAAGCACAACTCACGATCGGTACTCATTGCTTTACTTCTGCCAGTATCTCGTCTCCTACCTTCCAAACTTTACAGAAGCTCTAAAGAGTAACTTGCAGATCTTGCACCCCTGAAAGAAAGGATATAGCCGCTACATGGCTTAGCCACAGCTTAGGGGATGTTTAAAGAATTAGAGCTTCTGTAAAGTTTGGAAGGTAGGACACAAGATTCTGGCAGAAGTAACGCTGTGAGTAACGGGCGAGAGTCGTGCTTCGGTAGCTCAGATGGTAGAGCACTTGCCCGCAAAAGCCAAATGTCCCTAGTACGAGTCTCTGTCAGGCACACGGTTGTAATCTGCCAGGAAAATTCGTATCAGCGCACAATCCTGCAGAGTGAAAATCTCATTCTGTCTACGCTTTGATCGTTCCCTGAGAGACCAGTAGTAGTTTCCAAAGCACATCTGAATGCTTCCTGTAATCTGTGGACGTCCTGAATGTTGATGCAACACAGAAATTGCATCGGGATTGAATACAACAGGCACCATGCGGAAATTTCTGAATTTGAGTAATGTCCGAAACTGTCTACGCTTTGATACATTCCTGGGAGACCAGCAGTAGTTTCCGAAGCACTTCTGGAGGCTTCATATAATCTATGGACGTTCAGAGTGTTAATAAATCCCAGAAATTGCATCGGGATTGAATACAACAGACACCATGCGGACTTTTCTCCATGGGAGTAATGTCTCAAACTGTCTACACTTTTATCGTTCCCTGGGAAACCAGTAGTAGCTTCCGAAGCACATCTGAAGGCTTCCTGTAATCTGTGGACGTTCAGAGTGTTGATGAAACACAGAAATTGAATCGGGATTGAAAACAAAGGGCCAAATGCGGACTTTTCTCCAGGGGAGTAATGTCTCAATCAGTCTACGCTTTGATCGATTCCTGGGAGACCAGTAGTAGTTTTCGAAGCACATCTGGAGTCATTATGTAATCTGTGGACCTAAAGAGTGTTGATGAAAGACAGAAATTGCATCGGTGTTAAATACAACAGCCACCATGCGGACATTGCTCAATTGGACTAATGTCTCAAACTATCTACGCTTTGATCGATTCCTGGGAGACTAGTAGTAGCTTCCCAAGCATATTTCATCGGGATTGAATACAACAGGCACCATGCGGACTTTTTCCAATGGGAGTTACGTTTCAAACTGTCTACACTTTGGTCGATACCTGGGAGACCAGTAGTAGCTTCCGAAGCACATCTGTGATCATCTTGTAATCTGTGGATGTTTGGAATATCGATGTAACACAGAAATTGAATCGGGATTGAAAACAAAAGGACAAATGATGATTTTTCTCCATATGGTTTCATCGATTCCTGGGAGACCAGTAGTAGTTTTCGAAGCACATCTGTAGGAATGCTGTAATCTGTGGACCTAAAGAGTGTTGATGAAAGACAGAAATTGCATCGGGATTGAATACAACAGGCACAATCGGGAGTTTTCTCCATGGCAGTAGTGTCTCAAACTGTCTACGCTTTGATTGTTCCCTTTGAGACCGCAAGTAGTTTCTGAAGCAAATCTGGAGGCATCCTATAATCTGTCGACGTTCAGAGTGTTGATTAAACACAAAAATTGCATCGGGATTGAATAGAATAGGCACCATGCGAACGTTTCCCTATGGGAGTAATGTCACGAGCTTTCTACGCTTAGATCGTCGTTTGGGAGACCAGTTGAAGTTTCCAAAGCACATCGGGAGGCTTCCTGTAATCTGTGGACGTGCAGAGTGTTGATGAAACACCGAAATGGCATCGGGATTGAATACAAGCACTATGCGGATATTTCTAAATGGGAGTAATGTCTCAAACTGTCTACGCTTTGATCGACTCCTCGAAGACCAGTAGTAGTTTCCGCAGCACATCTCGAAGCTTTCTGTAATCTGTGCACGTTCAGAGTGTTGGTGAAACACAGAGATTGCATCGAGATTGAATACAACAGACACAATGAAGACTTTTGTCATAGGGAGTAAAGTCACAAACTCTCCACGCTTTAATCCAATCCTCGGAGAACAGTAGTACTTTCCGAAGCATATCTGGTGGCATTGTGTAATATATGGTCGTTCAGTGTGTTGATGAAACACAGATATTTCATCGGGATTGAATACAACCGGCACCATGCGGTCTTTTCCCAATGGGAGTTACGTTTCAAACTGTCTACACTTTAGTCGATACCTGGGAGACCAGTAGTAGCTTCCGAAGCACATCTGGGATCTTCTTGTAATCTGTGGACGTTTGGAATATAGATGAAACACAGAAATTGAATCGGGATTGAAAACAAAAGGTCAAATGATGACTTTTCTCCATGGGAGTAATGTCCCAAACAGTCTATGGATTCATAGATTCCTGGGAAACCAGTAGTAGTTTTCGAAGCACATGGGGAGGCTTCCTGTAATCTGTTAAATTTCAGAGTGTTGATGAAACACAGAAATTTCATCGGCACTGTTTACAAAACTAACCATGCGGACTTTTCGCCATGGGAGTAATGTCTCAAACTGTCAACGCTTTGATCGTTCCCTGGGAGACCAGTAGTAGTTTCCGAGGCATATCTGGAGGCTTTCTGTAATCTGTGGACGTTTAGAATATTGATGAAACACAGAAATTGAATCGGGATTGAAACCAAAGGGCCAAATGCGGACTTTTCTCCATGGGAGTAATGTCTCAAACAGTCTACGCTTTGATCGATTCCTGGGAGACCAGTAGTAGTTTTCGAAGCACATCTGGAGGCATTATGTAATCTGTGGACCTAAATAGTGTTGATGAAAGACAGAAATTGCATCGGGATTAAATACTACAGGCTCCATGCGGATATTGCTCAATGGGACTAATGTCTCAAACTGTCTACACTTTGATCGATTCTTGGGAGACTAGTAGTAGCTTCCCAAGCACATCTGGAGGGATCCTGCAATCTGTGGTCCTTCACAGTGTTGATGAAACACAGAAATTGCATCGGGATTAAATACAAGCACTATGCGGACATTTCTAAATGGGGGTAATGTCGCAATCTGTCTACGCTTTGACCGTACCCTGGGAGACCAGTAGTATTTTAAGTAACAAATCTGGGAGCTTGCTGTAATCTGTGGACGTTCAGAGTGATGATGAAGAACACAGAATTTGCATCGGGATTGAATACAACAGGCCTAATGCGTACTTTTCTCCATGGGAGTAATGTCTCAAACTGTCTACGATTTGATCGATTCCTTGGAGATCGGTAGTAGGTTCCGAAGCACTTCTAGAGGCATCCTGTAATCTGTGGGCCTTCAGAGTGCTGATGAAACACAGAAATTGCATCGGGATTGAATACAACAGGCGCTATGCGGACATTTCTCCATATGAGTAATGTCTCAAACTGTCTAAGCTTTGATCGATTCCTGGGAGACATGTAGTGGTTTCCGAAGCACATATGGAGGCATTCGGTAATCTGTGGATGTTCAGGGTGTAGATGAAACACAGAAATTGCGGCGGGATTGAATACAACAGTCACCATGCGGACTATCCTGCACGGGAATAAAGTCTCAAACTGTCTACACTTTGAAACTTCCTCTCAGATTAAAACTGTATGCCCGACCGTAACTCGAACTCGGGACCTTTGCCTTTCGCGGGCAAGTGCTCTACCATCTGAGCTACCGAAGCACAACTCATGCCCGGTACTCATTGCTTTACTTCTGCCAGTATCTCGTCTCCTACCTTCCAAACTTTACAGAAGCTCTAATGCGAAACTTGCTGATCTAGCACCCCTGAAAGAAAGGATGTAGCCGAGACATGGCTTAGCCACAGCCTGGGGGATGTTTCCAGAATTAGAGCTTCTGTAAGGTTTGGAAGGTAAGAGACGAGATACTGGCAGAAGTAAAGCTGTGTGTACCGGGCGAGAGTCGTGCTTCGGTAGCTCAGATGGTAGAGCACTTGCCCGCAAAAGGCAAATGTCCCTAGTTCGAGTCTCGGTCGGGCACACAGTTGTAATCCGCCAGGAAAATTCATATCAGCGCACAATCCGCAGCAGAGTGAAAATCTCATTCTGTCTACGCTTTGATCGTTCCCTGGGAGACCAGTAGTAGTTTCCAAAGCACATATGAAGGCTTCCTGTAATCTGTGGACGTTCAGAATATTGACGAAACAGAGAAATTTCATCGGGATTGAATACAATAGGCACCATGCGAAAATTTCTGCATGGGAGTAATATCCCAAACTGTCTACGCTTTGATAGATTCCTGGGAGACCAGCAGTAGTTTCCGAAGCACATCTGGATGCTTCATATAAACTATGGACGTTCAGAGTGATAATTAATCAAAGAAATTGCATCGGGATTGAATACAACAGGCACTATGCGGACTTTTCTCCATTGGAGTAATGTCTCAAAATGTCTACACTTTTATCGTTCCCTGGGAAACCAGTTACAGTTTCCGAAGCACATCTGAAGGCTTCCTTTAATCTGTCTACGTGCAGAGTGTTGATGAATCACAGAAATTGAATCGGGATTGAATACAACAGGCACTATGCGGTCTTTCCTCAATGGGAGTTACGTTTCAAACTGTCACCAATTTGGTCGATTCCTGGGAGACCAGTACTAGATTCCGAAGCACATCTGGAGGCATTCTGTAATCTGTGGACATTCAGAGTGTTTATGAAAAACAGAGATTGCATCGGGATTGAATACAACACGCCAATTGCGGACTTTTCTCCTTGGCAGTAATGTCTCAAACTTTCTACGATTTGATCGTTCCCTGGGAGACCAGCAGTAGTTTCCGAAGCACATCTGGAGGCTTCCTGTGATCTGTGGACGTTCAGAGTGTTGATGAAGCACAGAAATTGCATCGGGATTGAATGCAACAAGCACCATGCAGTCTTTTCTCCATGGGAGTAATGTCTCAAACTGTCTACGCTTTGATCATTCCATGGGGGACCAGTATTACTTTCCGAATGACATCTGGTGGCTTCATGTAATCTGTGGACGTTCCGAATGTTGATAAAACACAGAAATTGCATCGGGATTGAATACAACAGGCACCATGCGGAAATTTCTGCATTTAGTAATGTCCCAAACTGTCTACGCTTTGATAGATTCCTGGGAGACCAGCAGTTGTTTCCGAAGCACACTCGGAGGCTTCATGTAATCTATGGACGTTCAGAGTGATAATTAATCACAGAAATTGCATCTAGATTCAATACAGCAGGCATCATGCGGACTTTTCTCCGTGGGAGTAATGTCTCAAACTGTCTACTCAATGATCGTTCCCTGGGAGATCTATAGTAGTTTCCGAAGCACATCTGAAGGCTTCCTGTAATCTGTAGACATTCAGAGTGTTGATGAAACACAGACATTGCATCGGGATTGAATACAACTGGAACCATGCAGTCTTTTCTCCATGGCAGTAATATCTCAAACTGTCTACGCTTTGATTGTTCCCTGGGAGACCAGTAGTAGTTTCCGAAGCCCATCTGGAGGCTATATGTAATCTATGGATGTTCAGAGTGTTAATGAAACACTGAAGTTGCATGGGGATTGAATACAAGCACTATGCGGATATTTCTAAATGGGAGTAATGTCTCAAACTGTCTACGCTTTGATCGATTCCTCGAAGAGCAATAGTAGTTTCCGCACCAACTCTTGAAGCTTCCTGTAATCTGTGCACGTTCAGAGTGTTGATGAAACACAGAGATTGCATCGGTATTTAATACAACAAACACAATGAAGACTTTTGTCATAGGGAGTAAAGTCACAAACTCTCTACGCTTTAATCGATTCCTGGGAGTCCAGTAGTAGTGAGACGTCCCCTTAGAAAAATTATACAAGACTGTTCTATGTGAAACGTCCTCTTTGAACAATTATACACGACTGGGCTTAAGCTGACACACAATATTTTAGCACAACGCAATCTGACTTCCAAAAATCCCTACGAAACAGTGCCCCTGACTAGCATTAACCTATACGTTTCACAAATCACTTACCTCACAAAAATCTTCGTTACTCAAGCTACTGCAATTCAGCGAGCGCCACTACTGCCAGCTAAATAAAAGATTCAAACTACTGAAGGCACTAACTACTGATAGGCATAGTTAGCAAATGAAAGATTTTAATAGAGAACAAACAATGTATTTACCTCACTAGTCATAATATATATAGCAGTTCATGACACCAATTCTTACAAATTTCAAAACTCTGCCATCTCTCCCCCCACGTCCACCATTGCTGGCGGCTCACCTCCAACTGCGCAACGCTACGCGCTGTTAGCATCCAGCTGCCGCTGCCCAACACTACAATGGCAGACAACAATGCAAACTACCGACAGACTGCGCACAGCAGCCAGTGATTTTTCATACAGAGCGCTACGTGGCGTTACCAATAAGAAAACGTAAACAGCCTACTTACATAGCCCCCATGCTCCCCACAAAAAAATTTACAAATTGTTTTGGGCAGTGGCCAATACAGATTTGAAAAATTTTTTCATAATTACGATGACAAAGAAATGAAATGCACACACTTATCGATAAAATGTTGGTCAAAAGCTAAAATTTTCTCACAGTTCATAAAGACAGTCCTGATCATTCATCAAAGTAAAATTGCTGTGTTTTTCTCAAAGTCTGAGTAGTAAAAGAAAATGCACATGGAAGTAGTGGATTTCCATGCAGTCTTGAAGAAGTAGTGTTGTCCTTCCAACGGAAAGACAGTGCTGACTCTTGACATGCAGACATGTAATGGGCCACAACAGAGCAAACCCATAGCAGAGTCAGTCGAAGTTGAAGACTATTGGTACTTAGGTCATCACAGAGCAGACCCATAGTAGTCCTGGTAGAGATTAGGGTATTGGTGGGCCACCAGAGATGCAGACCCACTGCAGTCCTTGTAGAAATAATGGTATTGATGGGCCATCAAAGATGCAGATCCACTGTAGTCCTTGTAGAGATGGCCAGCAGCCATCTGTTGCGACTGCCAGGTGCACAATCACCATCGAAGAGTCTTGCAGAGAATACAGCAAGTCCATAACAACCACTTGTGCACTCAGAAAAATTGTTTTTGAAATGTCCTTAGAACCAGCAATGCTGTTATCCAGTCTCTTACTGAGTTATTAACACACATGCAAACGCTATCAGTCCCTACTTCTCACATATTGTCCATATACTATGACCAACAGAAATGTGTGCAGTGAAATGTAATTTACAAGTTACTTAGTTTGATGAACTGGTGTCAATTACAATTTTATAACATCAGAATACAATAATGAAGGTACAAAATACATCTTTAAAGAACATAACAATACAGATAACATTTGTAGTATTACAGGCTTTACAAAAGAATCGAAATAGCAAATACATCAGTGTTACAAAAATTACGTCATAAGTACATACATAAAAGGTCAGAATAACTTTTGAAACATCAACTTCACACATGAGCATTAGAACAAAACAGAATAAATAATGTGTAAACATCTTTACAAAGTAAATAACATGTTATTAATGCAAATTATATTTGAGGATAACAGTATTCCTCATCATAGTTCATGTAGCTGAGTATTAGAAAAATTCTGCAACATAAGTTTTATCAGATAAACATATAAAGACAGGACGAACATAAATACACAAGGGTACACAAACACATAGTGGGATAACACAAGGAAAGGATAGGGTTTGTTTTATTGCAGTATTTTGTAAACAAAACTTTCTTTACTTCTCGGAGATCTCCCTTCATTCTTCATTATTTCCAAAAAGTCATATCGAAGCCTGCTTTCTGTATTATGCTCACATCCTCTTTCAAAAATAGTTTTTCTCCACTATACACTACTTTTTTGGCCAAACCATTTTCTTATAGCTTCTCAATGCATTTCTTCCAATTCATCATAGTTATTTTCTTATATAGTCTACCCCCTCCTAAGCTAACTTAAAATCTACTGAGCTCTAATGCTAAACTAAGGGACGAGGCAATGCAGCAGCACAAAACAATTAACACAAACAGAAATGAAAAAAATGCAAGTAAGCATAGCGAGCAGCAATAAATGTAATAATAAAAAATAATAACATGACAAAGCTGAAACAGAAAAAATATTACAGTCAAAATGTGTAATACCTATGTCACATCTTAACACTAGAGTGATGCATCACTAGAACATACGCTAGCAGATAAGTTACCAAATCGTAAAAAAAAAATTATTTTTGTAAGTCCTGTGAAGGGAAATGTCTATTTGTGCTCTCTTTTCTAAGGAAGTACATCATAAAATGATTCTTTACTGGGTCTGTAAACAGAAAGTAGTTATATTAGTACATGTATTAAATTTTAATTTAAACGATGCTGCATTGCAACAAGAAACTAGATATTAAACAAAATAGGCAAAGCAAGGCGTGAAACGTCATTCGCTAGCCATAAGGCATTTCATAATGCAGTAAACAATCTTCCAGCTAGCAAGACAATAGACATGAAACGTTTCTCATCATTTCATTTCAGTAAATATCATAAATTAAGAACTCTACAGTGTAATCATGTTTTCAAGTTTGAGGGTGTCGTATTTACGATGCTTTCTACAAAGGAATGTCAATAGCGAGTATAATGACCTCTTTTTTTCCAACTGTGCCTCTGACAGGCACACACTAAAGGCTTTTTTTCCAGGCGCCTGTCGCGCAGCTGGGTGCCCACGACGCATTACGTGCAGGTGGTCACTTACCTTTCTTACTGAAAAATTTTGCGACATCAGTTTCCGCTACAGTGACAGTCTCTTATAAAAATATTTTCACAGGTTGAGAATTTGCGTTATAAATGTGTAGAAAATAAAATCCTATAAATATAAGAGTGTCCAAAAAATTTTCGTCGGCATTGTAATACATTCACACATTTACATACATTTCATAACTCTTAAAGTACGATTCTTGGTTTCCAACAACCTTTTTCACAAACTAGAGTCCCTAACCACTACTCATTATTTCTTGCTTTATTACACATATACATATTTGTCGACACTTCTTCAATATTTAATCATAAGAAATACATAGCATAATCAAATTCCTCACATAGCATCAGCCTGTTGAACATAAACATACCACAACAGCGTAACACACATCTTCATCATAACATCATAAAACCTCAGCCAAATCTCAAAATCGTCGTGGCTTCCTATGTCAAAACCTAAAAAAAATCTGTGCTCATGTCAAAAGTGTCATCTACTTCAAACGTACTTTAAAAATCATGACCCCATACCAAATACATCATTCAAAGCTCTCATAGTATCACAATGCTTCTGAAAAAGTATGAACAGTTCACAAAGTACAGACAAAATACAATTTCATAAGTGTGAAGTTATCCAGCTGTGTAATTGCGTAAACATCTGTCACTGACGTAGTAAAAAAAAAAAAAATGTATGTCTCTCTCAGTTAAGTGATCACATAGCTGTGTAATTCTGTGTTAGAGAAATATGGTACCAATGTGTAGAGTTGTATAAGCAAATACCATATTAGCTAGGGCTCCTTGTGCTTGCCAAACATATGGTACACAAAGTAGGCGTGTACCCCCCTGAGGATTAATGTAATTATATCCTCAGGTGTTACAGATTACAGCAATGGAATGAAATGTATCACGGAAAACTTTCTTTGTAATTCAAATATGTTGAAAAATAAATAGTTTAATGCGTGTCCTGTAGCGCTAAATGTGCGTCTTGCTGTAAGACAATCTCTGTGGAAGTGTCGTAGTTATTGTCCTCCGAAAGCTACGTTCTGCAGAAGTCAATGTACTAACCTCATGATAAACGAAATGGAAATGCTTTGCGTATAGATATCTTAGTTATTACGCTTATTGCCGTGATGAAATAAGTACTGTACTGTACGTACTTTTGTGCTACAGAAAAGGCTGTCTCATTGTAGCTATACCACAAAAGTTACTTGTAAAACATGTTTTACTTTCCAGAATTATTCAGAGAAACTGCAGATATAAAACAGATACACCGCAAAAGCAACATTGTAAATTGTCACTCATTAGTAGCGTCGTGATATAATCGTGTAGTCGCCATATGAAACGTCCCCTTAGAAAAATTATACAAGACTGGTCTATGTGAAACGTCCTCTCTGAACAATTATACACGACTGTGCTTAAGCTGACACACAATATTTTTAGCGCAACGCAATCTGACTTCCAAAAATCCCTACGAAACAGTGGCCCTGACTAGCATTAACCTATACGTTTCACAAATCACTTACCTCACAAAAATCTTCGTTACTCAAGCTACTGCAATACAGCGAGCGCCACTACTGCCTGCTAAATAAAAGATTCAAACTACTGAAGGCACTAACTACTGATAGGCATAGTTAGCAAATGAAAGATTTTAATTGAGAACAAACAATGTATTTACCTCACTAGTCACAATATATATAGCAGTTCATGACACCAATTCTTACAAATTTCAAACTCTGCCATCTCTCTCCCCACGTCCACCACTGCTGGCGGCTCACCTCCAACTGCGCAACGCTACGCGCTGTTACCATCCAGCTGCCGCTGCCCAACACTACAATGGCAGACAACAATGCAAACTACCCACAGTCTGCGCACAGCAGCCAGTGATTTTTCATACAGAGCGCTACGTGGCGTTACCAATAAGAAAACGTAAACAGCCTACTTACAGTAGTTTCCGAAGCATATCTGGAGGCATTCTGTAGTATATGGACGTTCAGAGTGTTGATGAAACACAGATATTGCATCGGGATTGAATACAACAGGCACCATGCAGTCTTCTCTCAATGGGAGTTATGTCTCAAACTGTCTACACTTTGGTCGATTCCTGGGAGACCAGTACTATTTTCCGAAGCACATCTGGAGGCATTCTGTAATCTGTGGTCATTCAGAGTGTTTATGAAACACAGAGATTGCATCGGGGTTGAATACAACACGCCAACTGAGGACTTTTCTCCATGGGAGTAATGTCTAAAACTGTCTACGCTTTGATCGTTACCTGGGAGACCTGTAGTAGTTTTACGAAGCACATCTGGAGGCTTCCTGTGATCTGTGGACGTTCAAAGTGTTGATAAAACAGAGAAATTGCATCGGGATTGAATACAACAGGAACCATGCAGTCTTTTCCCCATGGCAGTAATGTCTCAAACTGTCTACGCTTTGATCGTTCCCTGGGAGACCAGTAGTAGTTTCCGAAGCACATCTGGAGGCTTTATGTAATCTATGGACGTTCAGAGTGTTAATGAAACACTGAAGTTGCATCGTGATTGAATACAACAGGCACCATGCGGACTTGTCTCCATTGGAGTAATGTCTCAAACTGTCTACGCTTTGATCGTTCCCTGGGAGACCAGTAGTAGTTTCCGAACCACATCTGAAGGCTTCCTGTAATCTGTAGACGTTCAGAGTGTTGATGAAACGCAGAAATTGCATCGGGATTGAATACAACAGGCTCCATGCGGAGTTCTATCAATGGGAGTAATGTCTCAAACTGTCTACGCTTTGATCGTACCGTGGGAGACCAGTAGTAGTTTAAGAAGCACATCTGGAGGCTTCATGCAATCTGAGGACGTTCCGAGTGTTGATGAAACACCGAAATTGCATCGGGATTGAATACAACAGGCCTAATGCGGACTTTTCTCCATGGGAGTAATGTCTCAAACTGTCTACGCTTTGATCGTTCACTGGGAGACCAGTAGTAGTTTCCGAAGCACATCTGGAGGCTTTCTGTGATCTGTGGACTTTCACAGTATTGATGAAAGAGAGAAATTGCATCGTGATTGAATACTATAGGCACCATGCAGTCTTTTCTCCATGGGAGTAATGTCTCAAACTGTCTACGCTTTGGTCGATACCTGGAAGACCATTAGTAGTTTCCAAAGCACATCTGGAGGCATCCTGTAATCTGTGGACGTTTAGAATATTGATGAAACACAGAAATTGAATCGGGATTGAAAACAAAGGGCCAAAAGCGGACTTTTCTCCATGGGAGTTATGTCTCAATCTGTCTACGCTTTAATCGACTCCTGGGAGACCAGTAGTAGTTTTCGAAGCACATCTGGAGTAATTATGTAGTCTGTGGACCTAAAGAGTGTAGATGAAAGACAGAAATTGCATCGGTATTAAATACAACAGGCACCATGCGGACATTGCTCAATGGGACTAATGTCTCAAACTATCTACGCTTTGATCGAATCCTGGGAGACTATTAGTAGCTTCCCAAGCACAACTGGAGGCATCCTGCAATCTGTGGTCCTTCACGGTGTTGATGAAACACAGAAATTGCATCGGGATTAAATACAAGCACTATGCGGACATTTCTATATGGGTGTAATGTCTCAAACTGTCTACGCTTTGATCGTACCCTGGGAGACCAGTAGTAGTTTCCGAAGCTCATATGGAGGCATTCTGTAATCTGTGGACGTTCAGGGTGTAGATGAAACACAGAAATTGCATCGGGATTGAGTACAACAGTCACCATGCGGCCTTTCTCCATGGGAATTATGTCTCAAACTGTCTACGCTTTGATTGTTCCCTTTGAGACCAGTAGTAGTTTCTGAAGCAAATCTGGAGGCATCCTGTAATCTGTCGACTTTTAGAGTGTTGATGAAACACTAAAATTGCATCGGGATTGAATACAACAGTCACCATGCGGACTATCCTCCACGGGAATAAAGTCTCAAACTGTCTACACTTTGAAACTTCCTGGCAGATTAAAACTGTGTGCCCGACCGAAACTTGAACTCGGGACCTTTGCCTTTCGCTGGCAAGCGCTCTACCATCTGAGCTACCGAAGCACAACTCACGATCGGTACTCATTGCTTTACTTCTGCCAGTATCTCGTCTCCTACCTTCCAAACTTTACAGAAGCTCTAAAGAGAAACTTGCAGATCTTGCACCCCTTAAAGAAAGGATATAGCCGCTACATGGCTTTGCCACAGCCTAGGGGATGTTTAAAGAATTAGAGCTTCTGTAAAGTTTGGAAGGTAGGACACGAGTTTCTGGCAGAAGTAAAGCTGTGAGTAACGGGCGAGAGTCGTGCTTCGGTGGCTCAGATGGTAGAGCACTTGCCAGCAAAATCCTAATGTCCCTAGTACGAGTCTCTGTCAGGCACACAGTTGTAATCTGCCAGGAAAATTCGTATCAGCGCACAATCCGCTGCAGAGTGATAATCTCATTCTGTCTACGCCTTGATCGTTCCCTGGGAGACCAGTAGTAGTTTCCAAAGCACATCTGAATGCTTCCTGTAATCTGTGGACGTCCAGAATGTTGATGAAACACAGAAATTGCATCGGGATTGAATACAACAGGCACCATGTGGAAATTTCTGCATTTGAGTAATGTCCGAAACTGTCTACGCGTTGATAGATTCCTGGGAGACCAGCAGTAGTTTCCGAAGCACTTCTGGAGGCTTCATATAATCTATGGCCGATCAGAGTGTTAATAAATCACAGAAATTGCATCGGGATTGAATACAACAATCACCATGCGGAATTTTCTCCATGGGAGTAATGTCTCAAACTGTCTACACTTTTATCGTTCCCTGGGAAACCAGTAGTAGCTTCCGAAGCACATCTGAAGGCTTCCTGAAATTTGTGGACGTTCAGAGTGTTGATGAAACACAGAAATTGAATCGGGATTGAAAACAAAGGGCCAAATGCGGACTTTTCTCCATGGGAGTAATGTCTCAATCAGTCTACGCTTTGATCGATTCCTGGGAGACCAGTAGTAGTTTTCGAAACACATATGGAGTCATTATGTAATCTGTGGACCTAAAGAGTGTTGATGAAAGACAGAAATTGCATCGGTATTAAATACAACAGGCACCATGCGGACATTGCTCAATTGGACTAAAGTCTCAAACTATCTACGATTTGATCGATTCCTGGGAGACTAGTAGTAGCATCCCAAGCATATTTCATCGGGATTGAATACAACAGGCACCATGCGGCCTTTTTCCAACGGGAGTTACGTTTCAAACTGTCTACACTTTGGTCGATACCTGGGAGACCAGTAGTAGCTTCCGAAGCACATCTGGGATCATCTTGTAATCTGTGGACGTTTGGAATATCGATGATACACAGAAATTGAATCGGGATTGAAAACAAAAGGACAAATGATGACTTTTCTCCATATGGTTTCATCGATACCTGGGAGACCAGTAGTAGTTTTCGAAGCACATCTGGAGGAATGATGTAATCTGTGGACCTAAAGAGTGTTGATGAAAGACAGAAATTGCAACGGGATTGAATACAACTGGCACAATGGGGACTTTTCTCCATGGCAGTAATGTCTCAAACTGTCTACGCTTTGATTGTTCCCTTTGAGACCACAAGTAGTTTCTGAAGCAAATCTGGATTCATCCTATAATCTGTCGACGTTCAGAGTGTTGATTAAACACAAAAATTGCATCGGGATTGAATAGAATAGGCACCATGCGAACGTTCCCCTATGGGAGTAATGTCACAAGCTGTCTACACTTAGATCGTCGTTTGGGAGACCAGTTGAAGTTTCCAAAGGACATCGGGAGGCTTCCTGTAATCTGTGGACGGGCAGAGTGTTGATGAAACACCGAAATTGCATCGGGATTGAATACAAGCACTATGCGGATATTTCTAAATGGGAGTAATGTCTCAAACTGTCTACGCTTCGATCGACATCTCGAAGACCGGTAGTAGTTTCCGCAGCACATCTCGAAGCTTCCTGTAATCTGTGCACGTTCAGAGTGTTGGTGAAACACAGAGATTGCATCGGGATTGAATACAACAGACACCATGAAGACTTTTGTCATAGGGAGTAAAGTCACAAACTCTCCACGCTTTAATCCAATCCTGGGAGAACAGTAGTACTTTCCGAAGCATATCTGGTGGCATTGTGTAATATATGGACGTTCAGTGTGTTGATGAAACACAGATATTTCATCGGGATTGAATACAACCGGCACCATGCGGTCTTTTCCCAATGGGAGTTACGTTTCAAACTGTCTACACTTTGGTCGATACCTGGGAGACCAGTAGTAGCTTCCGAAGCACATCTGGGATCTTCTTGTAATCTGTGGACGTTTGGAATATAGATGAAACACAGAAATTGAATCGGGATTGAAAACAAAAGGACAAATGATGACTTTTCTCCATGGGAGTAATGTCCCAAACAGTCTACGCTTTGATCAATTCCTGGGAGACCAGTAGTAGTTTTCGAAGCACATCTGGAGGCATTATGTAATCTGTGGACGTTTTCAGTGTTGATGAAACACAGATATTGCATCGCGATTGAATACACCAGTCACCATGCGGATTTTTCTCCATGGGAGTAATGTCTCAAACTGTCTACGCTTTGATTGTTCCCTTTGAGACCAGTAGTAGTTTCCGAAGCATATCTGGAGGCTTCCTGTAATCTGTGGACGTTTAGAATATTGATGAAACACAGAAATTGAATCGGGATTGAAAATAAGGGCCAAATGCGGACTTTTCTCCATGGGAGTAATGTCTCAAACAGTCTACGCTTTGATCAATTCCTGGGAGACCAGTAGTTGTTTTCGAAGCACATCTGGAGGCATTATGTAATCTGTGGACCTAAAGAGTGTTGATGAAAGACAGATATTGCATCGGGATTGAATACAACAGGCACCATGCAGTCTTCTCTCGATGGGAGTTATGTCTCAAACTGTCTACACTTTGGTCGATTCCTGGGAGACCAGTACTATTTTCCGAAGCACATCTGGAGGCATTCTGTAATCTGTGGTCATTCAGAGTGTTTATGAAACACAGAGATTGCATCGGGATTGAATACAACACGCCAACTGAGGACTTTTCTCCATGGGAGTAATGTCTAAAACTGTCTACGCTTTGATCGTTACCTGGGAGACCTGTAGTAGTTTCCGAAGTACATCTGGAGGCTTCCTGTGATCTGTGGACGTTCAAAGTGTTGATAAAACAGAGAAATTGCATCGGGATTGAATACAACAGGAACCATGCAGTCTTTTCCCCATGGCAGTAATGTCTCAAACTGTCTACGCTTTGATCGTTCCCTGGGAGACCAGTAGTAGTTTCCGAACCACATCTGAAGGCTTCCTGTAATCTGTAGACGTTCAGAGTGTTGATGAAACGCAGAAATTGCATCGGGATTGAATACAACAGGCTCCATGCGGAGTTCTATCAATGGGAGTAATGTCTCAAACTGTCTACGCTTTGATCGTTCACTGGGAGACCAGTAGTAGTTTTCGAAGCACATCTGAAGGCTTCCTGTAATCTGTAGACGTTCAGAGTGTTGATGAAACGCAGAAATTGCATCGGGATTGAATACAACAGGCTCCATGCGGAGTTCTATCAATGGGAGTAATGTCTCAAACTGTCTACGCTTTGATCGTTCCCTGGGAGACCAGTAGTAGTTTCCGAACCACATCTGAAGGCTTCCTGTAATCTGTAGACGTTCAGAGTGTTGATGAAACGCAGAAATTGCATCGGGATTGAATACAACAGGCTCCATGCGGAGTTCTATCAATGGGAGTAATGTCTCAAACTGTCTACGCTTTGATCGTACCGTGGGAGACCAGTAGTAGTTTAAGAAGCACATCTGGAGGCTTCATGCAATCTGAGGACGTTCCGAGTGTTGATGAAACACCGAAATTGCATCGGGATTGAATACAACAGGCCTAATGCGGACTTTTCTCCATGGGAGTAATGTCTCAAACTGTCTACGCTTTGATCGTTCACTGGGAGACCAGTAGTAGTTTCCGAAGCACATCTGGAGGCTTTCTGTGATCTGTGGACTTTCACAGTATTGATGAAAGAGAGAAATTGCATCGTGATTGAATACTATAGGCACCATGCAGTCTTTTCTCCATGGGAGTAATGTCTCAAACTGTCTACGCTTTGGTCGATACCTGGAAGACCATTAGTAGTTTCCAAAGCACATCTGGAGGCATCCTGTAATCTGTGGACGTTTAGAATATTGATGAAACACAGAAATTGAATCGAGATTGAAAACAAAGGGCCAAAAGCGGACTTTTCTCCATGGGAGTTATGTCTCAATCTGTCTACGCTTTAATCGACTCCTGGGAGACCAGTAGTAGTTTTCGAAGCACATCTGGAGTAATTATGTAGTCTGTGGACCTAAAGAGTGTAGATGAAAGACAGAAATTGCATCGGTATTAAATACAACAGGCACCATGCGGACATTGCTCAATGGGACTAATGTCTCAAACTATCTACGCTTTGATCGAATCCTAGGAGACTGTTAGTAGCTTCCCAAGCACAACTGGAGGCATCCTGCAATCTGTGGTCCTTCACGGTGTTGATGAAACACAGAAATTGCATCGGGATTAAATACAAGCACTATGCGGACATTTCTATATGGGTGTAATGTCTCAAACTGTCTACGCTTTGATCGTACCCTGGGAGACCAGTAGTAGTTTCCGAAGCTCATATGGAGGCATTCTGTAATCTGTGGACGTTCAGGGTGTAGATGAAACACAGAAATTGCATCGTGATTGAGTACAACAGTCACCATGCGGCCTTTCTCCATGGGAATTATGTCTCAAACTGTCTACGCTTTGATTGTTCCCTTTGAGACCAGTAGTAGTTTCTGAAGCAAATCTGGAGGCATCCTGTAATCTGTCGACTTTTAGAGTGTTGATGAAACACTAAAATTGCATCGGGATTGAATACAACAGTCACCATGCGGACTATCCTCCACGGGAATAAAGTCTCAAACTGTCTACACTTTGAAACTTCCTGGCAGATTAAAACTGTGTGCCCGACCGAAACTTGAACTCGGGACCTTTGCCTTTCGCTGGCAAGCGCTCTACCATCTGAGCTACCGAAGCACAACTCACGATCGGTACTCATTGCTTTACTTCTGCCAGTATCTCGTCTCCTACCTTCCAAACTTTACAGAAGCTCTAAAGAGAAACTTGCAGATCTTGCACCCCTTAAAGAAAGGATATAGCCGCTACATGGCTTTGCCACAGCCTAGGGGATGTTTAAAGAATTAGAGCTTCTGTAAAGTTTGGAAGGTAGGACACGAGTTTCTGGCAGAAGTAAAGCTGTGAGTAACGGGCGAGAGTCGTGCTTCGGTAGCTCAGATGGTAGAGCACTTGCCAGCAAAATCCAAATGTCCCTAGTACGAGTCTCTGTCAGGCACACAGTTGTAATCTGCCAGGAAAATTCGTATCAGCGCACAATCCGCTGCAGAGTGATAATCTCATTCTGTCTACGCCTTGATCATTCCCTGGGAGACCAGTAGTAGTTTCCAAAACACATCTGAATGCTTCCTGTAATCTGTGGACCTCCAGAATGTTGATGAAACACAGAAATTGCATCGGGATTGAATACAACAGGCACCATGTGGAAATTTCTGCATTTGAGTAATGTCCGAAACTGTCTACGCGTTGATAGATTCCTGGGAGACCAGCAGTAGTTTCCGAAGCACTTCTGGAGGCTTCATATAATCTATGGCCGATCAGAGTGTTAATAAATCACAGAAATTGCATCGGGATTGAATACAACAATCACCATGCGGAATTTTCTCCATGGGAGTAATGTCTCAAACTGTCTACACTTTTATCGTTCCCTGGGAAACCAGTAGTAGCTTCCGAAGCACATCTGAAGGCTTCCTGAAATTTGTGGACGTTCAGAGTGTTGATGAAACACAGAAATTGAATCGGGATTGAAAACAAAGGGCCAAATGCGGACTTTTCTCCATGGGAGTAATGTCTCAATCAGTCTACGCTTTGATCGATTCCTGGGAGACCAGTAGTAGTTTTCGAAACACATATGGAGTCATTATGTAATCTGTGGACCTAAAGAGTGTTGATGAAAGACAGAAATTGCATCGGTATTAAATACAACAGGCACCATGCGGACATTGCTCAATTGGACTAAAGTCTCAAACTATCTACGATTTGATCGATTCCTGGGAGACTAGTAGTAGCATCCCAAGCATATTTCATCGGGATTGAATACAACAGGCACCATGCGGCCTTTTTCCAACGGGAGTTACGTTTCAAACTGTCTACACTTTGGTCGATACCTGGGAGACCAGTAGTAGCTTCCGAAGCACATCTGGGATCATCTTGTAATCTGTGGACGTTTGGAATATCGATGATACACAGAAATTGAATCGGGATTGAAAACAAAAGGACAAATGATGACTTTTCTCCATATGGTTTCATCGATTCCTGGGAGACCAGTAGTAGTTTTCGAAGCACATCTGGAGGAATGATGTAATCTGTGGACCTAAATAGTGCTGATGAAAGACAGAAATTGCAACGGGATTTTATACAACTGGCACAATGGGGACTTTTCTCCATGGCAGTAATGTCTCAAACTGTCTACGCTTTGATTGTTCCCTTTGAGACCACAAGTAGTTTCTGAAGCAAATCTGGATTCATCCTATAATCTGTCGACGTTCAGAGTGTTGATTAAACACAAAAATTGCATCGGGATTGAATAGAATAGGCACCATGCGAACGTTCCCCTATGGGAGTAATGTCACAAGCTGTCTACACTTAGATCGTCGTTTGGGAGACCAGTTGAAGATTCCAAAGGACATCGGGAGGCTTCCTGTAATCTGTGGACGGGCAGAGTGTTGATGAAACACCGAAATTGCATCGGGATTGAATACAAGCACTATGCGGATATTTCTAAATGGGAGTAATGTCTCAAACTGTCTACGCTTCGATCGACATCTCGAAGACCGGTAGTAGTTTCCGCAGCACATCTCGAAGCTTCCTGTAATCTGTGCACGTTCAGAGTGTTGGTGAAACACAGAGATTGCATCGGGATTGAATACAACAGACACCATGAAGACTTTTGTCATAGGGAGTAAAGTCACAAACTCTCCACGCTTTAATCCAACCCTGGGAGAACAGTAGTACTTTCCGAAGCATATCTGGTGGCATTGTGTAATATATGGACGTTCAGTGTGTTGATGAAACACAGATATTTCATCGGGATTGAATACAACCGGCACCATGCGGTCTTTTCCCAATGGGAGTTACGTTTCAAACTGTCTACACTTTGGTCGATACCTGGGAGACCAGTAGTAGCTTCCGAAGCACATCTGGGATCTTCTTGTAATCTGTGGACGTTTGGAATATAGATGAAACACAGAAATTGAATCGGGATTGAAAACAAAAGGACAAATGATGACTTTTCTCCATGGGAGTAATGTCCCAAACAGTCTACGCTTTGATCAATTCCTGGGAGACCAGTAGTAGTTTTCGAAGCACATCTGGAGGCATTATGTAATCTGTGGACGTTTTCAGTGTTGATGAAACACAGATATTGCATCGCGATTGAATACACCAGTCACCATGCGGATTTTTCTCCATGGGAGTAATGTCTCAAACTGTCTACGCTTTGATTGTTCCCTTTGAGACCAGTAGTAGTTTCCGAAGCATATCTTAAGGCTTCCTGTAATCTGTGGACGTTTAGAATATTGATGAAACACAGAAATTGAATCGGGATTGAAAATAAGGGCCAAATGCGGACTTTTCTCCATGGGAGTAATGTCTCAAACAGTCTACGCTTTGATCAATTCCTGGGAGACCAGTAGTTGTTTTCGAAGCACATCTGGAGGCATTATGTAATCTGTGGACCTAAAGAGTGTTGATGAAAGACAGAAATTGCATCGGGATTAAATACAACAGGCACCATGCGGACATTGCTCAATGGGACTAATGTCTCAAACTGTCTACGCTTTGATCGATTCTTGGGAGACTAGTAGTAGCTTCTAAAGCACATCGGGAGTCATCCTGCAATCTATGGTCCTTCACAGTGTTAATGAAACACAGAAATTGCATCGGGATTAAATACAAGCACTATGCGGACATTTCTAAATGGGAGTAATGTCTCAAACTGTCTACGCTTTGATCGTACCCTGGGAGACCAGTAGTATTTTAAGTAACACATCTGGGAGCTTGCTGTAATCTGTGGACGATCAAAGTGATGATGAAACACAGAATTTGCATCGGGATTGAATACAACAGGCCTAATGCGGACATTTGTCCATGGGAGTAATGTCTCAAACTGTCTGCGATTTGATCGATTCCTTGGAGATCTTTAGTAGGTTCCGAAGCATATCTGGAGGCATCCTGTAATCTGTGGACCTAGGGAATGTTGATGAAACACAGAAATTGCATCGGGATTGAATACAACAGGCACCATGCGGACTTTTCTCCATGGGAGTAATGTCTCAAACTGTCTACGGTTTGATCGATTCCTGGGAGACCAGTAGTAGTTTCCGAAGCACATTTGGAGGCATTCTATAATCTGTGGACCTTCTGAGTCTTAAAACACAGAATTTGCATCGTGATTGAATACAACAGGCACCGTACGGACTTTGCTCAATGGCAGTATTGTCTAAAACTGACTACGGTTTGATCGTCTCCTGGGAGACCAGTAGTAGTTTTCGAAACACATCTGGAGGCATTCTGTAATCTTTGGACGTTCAGAGTGTTGATGAAAAGCAGAAATTGCATCGGGATTGAATACAAGAGTGACCATGCGGATTTTTCTCCATGGGAGTAATATCTCAATCTGTCTACGCTTTGATTGTACCCAGAGAGACGAGTAGTAGTTTCCGAAGCGCATCTGAAGGCATCCTGTAATCTGTGGACCTTCAGAGTGTTGATGAAACACAGAAATGGCATCGGGATTGAATACAACAGACACCATGAGGACTTTTCTCCTTTGGAGTAATGTCTCAAACTGTCTACGATTTGATCGTTCCCTGGGAGACCAGTAGTAGTTTCCGAAGCTCATCTGGAGGCATTCTATAATCTGTGACCTTCAGAGTGTTGATGAAACACAAAAATTGCATCGGTATTGAATACAACAAGCTCCATGTGGACTTTTATCCATGGGAGTAATGTCTCAAACTGTCTACGCCTGGATCGTTTGCTGGGAAACCAGTAGTAGTTTCTGAAGCACATCTGGAATCTTCCTGTAATCTGTGGACGTCCAGAGCGTTGTTGAACACAGATATTGAATCGGGATTGGTTACAACAAGCACCATGCGGTCATTTCTCCATGGGAGTAATGTCTCAAACTATCAACGATTTGATCAATACCTGGTAGACCAGTAGTAGTTTCCGAAGCACATCTGGAGGCATTTTAGTAATCTGTGGACCTTCAGAGTGTTGATGAAACACAGAAATTTTATATGGATTGAATACAACAGGCAGTATGCCGACATTTGTCCATGGTAGTAATGTCTCAAACTGTCTACGCTTTGATCGATTCCTGGTAGACCAGTAGTAGTTTCCGAAGCACATCTGGAGGCTTCCTGTAATCTGTGGACGATCAGAGTGTAGATAAAACACATAAATTGCATCGGGATTGAACACAACAGGCACCATGCGGACTTTTCTTCATGGGAGTAGTCTCTCAAACCGTCTGCGCTTTGATCATTCCCTGGGAGACCAGTAGTAGTTTCGGAAGCACATCTTGAGGCTTTCTGTAATCTGTGGACCTTCAGAGTGTTGATGAAACAAAGAAATTGCATCGGGATTGAACAAAATATGAACCATGAGGATTTTTCCCCATGGGAGTAATGTCTCATACTGTCTACGCTTTGATCGTTCTCTTGGAGTCCAGTAGTGGTTTCCCAAGCACATCTGAACTTTTCCTGTAATCTGTGGACGTTCAGAGTCTGATAAAACACAGTAATTACAGCGCGATTGAATACGACAGCCACCATGCAGGCTTTTCTCCATGGGAGTAATGTATGAAACAGTCTACGACTTGATTAATCCCTGGGAAACCAGCAGTAGTTTCCGAAGCGCATCTGGAGGCTTCATGTAATCTGTAAACATTCACATTGTTGATGAAACTCAGAAATTGCATCCGGATTGAATTCAACAGGCACCATGCGAACTTTTCTCCATGGGAGTGATGTCTCAAACCGTCTACGCTTTTATCGTTCCCTGGGAGACCACTAGTAGTGCCGAAGCACTTTTGGAAGCTTCCTGGATTCTGTGGACCTTCCGAGTGTTGATGAAACACAGAATTTGCTTCGGGATTGAATACAACAGGCAACATGCAGACGTTTCTCCATGGGAGTAATGTCTCAAACTGTCTACGCTTTGATCGATTCCTGGAAAGCCATTAGTAGTATACGAAGCACATCTAGACAAATTCTGTAATCTGTGAACCTTCAGAGTGTTGATGATACACAGACATTGCATAGGGATTGAATACAACAAGGCACCATTCGTACTTTTCTACATGGGAGTAATGTCTCAAACTATCTACGCTTTGATCGATTCCTGGGAGACCAGTAATAGTATACGAAGCACATCTAGACAAATTCTGTAATCTGTGGACCTTCAGACTGTTGATGAAACACATAATTGCATCGGGATTCAATACAACAGGCACCATGCGAACCTTCCTCCATGTGAGTATTGTCTCAATCTGTCTACGCTTTGATTGATTTCTGGAAGACCATTAGTAGTTTCCGAAGCACATATGGAGGCACTCTGTAATCTGTGGACCTTCATAGTGTTGATGAAACACAGAAATTGCATCGGGATTGAATACAAAAGGCACCATGCGTACCTTTCTCGATTTGAGTAATGTCTCAAACTGTCTACGCTTTGAATGATTTCTGGGAAACCAGTAGCAGCTTCTGAAGCACATCTGGAGGCATTCTCTAATCTGTGGACCATCAGAGTGTTGATGAAACACAGAAATTGCATCGGGATTGAATACAACAGGCACCACCCGGACCTTTCTCCATGGGAGTAATGTCTCAATCTGTCTACGCTTTGATTGATTTAAAGAAGACCAGTAGAAGTTTCCGAAGCACATCTTGATGCATTCTATAATCTGTGGACCTTCAGAGTGTTGATGACACAAAGAAATTGCATCAGGATTCAATACAACAGACACCGTGCGGACTTTTCTCCATGGGGGCAACATCTTAAACTGTCTACGCTTTGATCGTTCCCTTGAATATCAGTACGATTTGATCGTTCTCTGGAAGACCAGTAGAAGTTTCCGAAGCACATCTGGAGGCATTCTGTAATCTGTGGACATTCAGAGTGTTGATGAAACACAGAAATTGCATCGGGACTGAATACAACAGCCACCACCCAGACCTTTCTCCATGAGTGTAATGTCTCAATCTGTCTACGCTTTGATTGATTTAAAGAAGACCAGTAGAAGTTTCCGAAGCACATCTTGATGCATTCTGTAATCTGTGGACCTTCAGAGTGTTGATGACACAAAGAAATTGCATCAGGATTCAATACAACAGACACCGTGCGGACTTTTCTCCATGGGGGCAACATCTTAAACTGTCTACGCTTTGATCGTTCCCTTGAATATCAGTAGTAGTTTCCGAAGCACATCTGGATTCATTCTGTAATCTGTGGACCTTCAGAGTGTTGAAAAAACACAGAAATTGCATTGGGAGTGATTACAAAATTCACCATGCGCACTTTTCACCATGGCAGTAATGTCTCAAAGTGTCAACGTTTTGATCGATTGCTGACAGACCGGTATTAGTTTCCCAAGCACATCTGGAGTCATTCTGTAATCTGTGGACCTTCAGAGTGTTGATGAAACACATAAATTGCATCGGGATTGAATACAGCATGCACCATGCGGACCTTTCTCCGTGTGAGTAATGTCTTAATCTGTTTACAATTTGATCGATTTCTGGAAATCCACTAATAGTTTCCGAAGCACATGTGGAGGCATTCTGTAATCTGTGGACCTACAGAGTGTTCATGAAACACAGAAATTGCATCGGGATTGAATACAACAGGCACCATGAGGACTTTTACCCATGCGAGTAATGTCTCAAAATGCTCCGCTTTATCGTTATCTGGAAGACCAGTAGTAGTTTACGAAGCACATCTGGAGTCATTCTATAAACTGTGGACCTTCAGAGTGTTGATGAAACACATAAATTGCATCAGGATTGAATACAACAGGCACCATGCGGACTTTTCTCCGTGGGGGAACGACTTAAACTGTCTACGCTTTGATCGTTCCCTTGAATATCAGCAGTAGTTTCCGAAGCACATCTGGAGGCATTCTGTAATCTGTGGACCTTCAAAGTGTTGAAGAAACTCAGAAATTGAATAGGGATTGATTACAAAATTCACCATGCGGGCTTTGCACCATGGGACTAATGTCTCAAAGGGTCTAGGTTTGATCGATCACTGGCAGACCAGTATTAGGTTCCCAAGCACATCTGGAGGCATTCTGTAGTCTGTGGACCTTCAGAGTGTTGATGAAACACAGAAATTGCATCGGGATTGAATACAACAGGCACCATGAGGACTTTTACCCATGCGAGTAATGTCTCAAAATGCTCCGCTTTATCGTTATCTGGAAGACCAGTAGTAGTTTACGAAGCACATCTGGAGTCATTCTATAAACTGTGGACCTTCAGAGTGTTGATGAAACACATAAATTGCATCAGGATAGAATACAACAGGCACCATGCGGACTTTTCTCCGTGGGGGAACGACTTAAACTGTCTATGCTTTGATCGTTCCCTGGGATACCAGTAGTAGTTTCCGAAGCACATGTGGAGGCATTCTCTAATCTGTGGACTATCAGAGTGTTGATGATACACAGAAATTGCATCGGGATTGAATACAACAGCCACCACCCGGACCTCTCTCCATGGGAGTAATGTTTCAATCTGTCTACGCTTTGATTGATTTAAGGAAGACCAGTAGAAGTCTAAGAAGCACATCTGGAGGCTCTCTGTAATTTTTGGTCCCTCTGAGTGTTGATGAAACACAGAAATTGCATCGGGATTGAATACAACAGGCACCATGTGGTCTCTTCTCCATGGGAGTAATGTCTCAAATGGTCTACGATTAGATCGTTCTCTGGAAGACCAGCAGAAGTTTCCGAAGCACATCTGAAGGCATTCTGTAATCTGTGGACATTCAGAGTGTTGATGAAACGCAGAAATGGCATCGGGATTGTATACAACAGGCACAATGCGGACCATTCTCCATGTACGTAATATCTCAATCTGTCTACGCTTTGAATGATTTCTGGAAAACCAGTAGTAGTTACTGAAGCACATCTGGAGGCATTCTGTAATCTGTGGACTTTCAGCGTGTTGATGAAACTCAGAAATTGCATCGGGATTGAATTCAACAGGCACCATGCGGAATTTTTTCCATGTGAGTAATGTCTCACTCTGTCTACGATTTGGTTGATTTCTGGAAGACCAGTAGTAGTTTCCGAAGCACATCTGGATTCATTCTATAATCTCTGGACCTTCAGAGTGTTGATGAAACACATAAATTGCATCAGGATTGAATACAACAGGCACCATGCGGACTTTTATCCATGGGGGCAACGTCTTAAACTGTCTACGCTTTGATCGTTCCCTTAAATATCAGTAGTAGTTTCCGAAGCACATCTGGATCCATTCTGTAATCTGTGGACCTTCAGAGTGTTGAAAAAACACAGAAATTGCATTGGGATTAATTACAAAATTCACCATGCTCAATTTTCACCATGCCAGTAATGTCTCAAAGTGCCTACGATTTGATCGATTCCTGGCAGACCAGTAGTAGTTTCCCAAGCACATCTGGAGTCATTCTGTAATCTGTGGACCTTCAGAGTGTTGATGAAATACAGAAATTGTATCGGGATTGAATACAGCATGCACCATGCGGACCTTTCTCCGTGTGAGTAATGTCTTAAACTGTTTACGGTTTGATCGATTTTTGGAAATCCACTAATAGTTTCCGAAGCACATCTGGAGGCATTCTGTAATCTGTGGACCTACAGAGTGTTGATGAAACACAGAAATTGCATCGGGATTGAATACAACAGGCACCATGCGGACTTTTCCCCATGGGAGTAATGTTGCAAACTCTCTACGCCATGCTCGTTCCCTGGAAGACCAGTAATAGTTTGCGAAGCACATCTGGAGGCGTTCTGTAATCTGTGGACCTTCAGAATGTTTATGAAACACAGAAATTGCATCGGGATTGTATACAACAGCCACCATGTGGACTTTTCTCCATGTGAGTAATGTCTCAAACTGTCTACGCTTTGATCGTTCAATGAGAGACCAGTAGTAGTTTCCGAAGCACATCTGGAGGCATTCTGTGATCTGTGGACCTTCAGAGTGTTGATGAAACACAGAAATTGCATCAAGATTGAATACAACAGTTGCCATGTGGACCTTTCTGCAAGTGAGTAATGTCTCAAACTGACTACGCTTTGTTAATTTCTGGAAGACCAGTAGTAGTTTCTGAAGCACATCTGGAGGCATTCTGTAATCTGTGGACTTTCAGGGTGTTGATGAAACACAGAAATTGCATCGGGATTGAATACAACAGGCACCATGTGCAATTTTCTCCATTGGAGCAATGTCTCACACTGTCTACGGTTTGATTGATTACTGGAAGACCAGTAGTAGTTTCCGAAGCACATCTGGAGGCATTATGTAATCTGTGGACCTTCAAAGTGTTGATGAAACACAGAAATTGCATAGGGATTAAATGCAACAGGCACCATGCGGACCTTTCTCAATGTGAGTAAAGTCTCAATCTGTCTACGCTTTGAATGGTTTCTGGAAGAATAGTATTAGTTTCCCAAGCACATATTTAGGCATTCTGTAATCTGTTGATCTTCAGAGTGTTGATGGAACACAGAAATAGCATCAGGATTGAATACAACAGGCACCATGCAGACTTTTCCCCATGGGAGAAATGTCTCAAACTATCTACGCTTTGATCGTTCCTTGGAAGACCAGTAGACTTTCCGAAGAACATCTGGAGGCATTCTGTAATCTGTGAACCTTTAGAGTGTTGATGAAACACAGATATTGCATCGGGATTGAATAGAACAGACACCATGCGGACCTTTCTCCATGTGAGTATTGTCTCAATCTGTCTACGATTTGATTGATTTCTGATAGAGCAGTAGTAGTTTCCGAAGCACATCAGGAGTCATTCTGTAATATGTGGTCCTTCAGAGTGCTGATGAAACACAGAAATAGCATCAGGATTGAATACAACAGGCACCATGCAGACTTTTCCCCATGGGAGAAATGTCACAAACTGTCTCCGCTTTGATCGTTCCCTGAAGTCCAGTAGTAATTTCTGAAGCACATCTGGAGGTATTCTGTAATCTGTGGACCTTCAGAGTGTTGATGAAACACCGAAATTGTATCGGGATTGAATACAACAGGCACCATGCGGACTTTTGCCCATGGAGTAATGTCTCAAACTGTCTCCGCTTTGATCGTTCCCTGGACGTCCAGTAGTAGTTTCCGAAGCACATCTGGAGGCATTCTGTAATCTGTGTACTTTCACATTGTTCATGAAACACATTAAATGCATAGGGATTGAATACAGCAGGCACTATGCTGACTTTTCTCCCTAGGAGTAATGTCTCAAACTGTATACGCTTTGATCGATTTCTGGAATACCCGTAGTAGTTTCCGAAGCACATCTCGATGCATTCTGTAATTTATGGACCTACAGAGTGTTGACGAATCACAGTAATCGCATCGTAATTGATTACAAAATTCACCATGCGGACTTTACACCATGGTAGTAATATCTTAAACTATCTAAGGTTTGATCGATTTCTGGAAAATCCGTAGCAGTTTTCGAAGCACATCTGCTGGCATTCTGTAATCTGTGGACAATCAGAGTGTTGATGAAACACAAAAAATGCATCGGGATTAAATACAGCAGGCACCACACGGAACTTCCTCCATAGGAGTAATGTCTCAATCTGTGTACGCTTTTATTGTATTGTGGAAGACCAGTAGTAGCTTCCGAAGCACATCTGGAGGCATTCTGTAATCTGTGGTCCTTCAGAGTATTGATGAAACACAGAAATTGCATCGGGATTGAATACAACAGGAACCATGATGACTTTTCTCCGTGGGAGTAATGTCTCAAACTGTCTACGCTTTGATCGTTATCTGGAAGACCAGTAGTAGTTTCCGAAGCACATCTGGAGGCATTCTGTTATCTGTGGACCTTCAGAGTGTTGATGAAACACAGAAATTGCATCGGGATTGAATACAACAGGCACCATGCGGACCTTTCTCCATTTGAGTAATGTCTCAATCTGTCTACGCTTTGAATGATTTCTGGTAGACCAGTAGCTGTTTCTGAAGCACATCTGGAGGCATTCTGTAATCTGTGGACCTACAGAGTGTTGATGAAACACAGAAATTGCATCGGGATTGAATACAACAGGCACCATGCGGACTTTTCCCCATGGGAGTAATGTTGCAAACTGTCTACGCCATGCTCGTTCCCTGGAAGACCAGTAATAGTTTGCGAAGCACATCTGGAGGCGTTCTGTAATCTGTGGACCTTCAGAATGTTTATGAAACACAGAAATTGCATCGGGATTGTATACAACAGCCACCATGTGGACTTTTCTCCATGTGAGTAATGTCTCAAACTGTCTACGCTTTGATCGTTCAATGAGAGACCAGTAGTAGTTTCCGAAGCACATCTGGAGGCATTCTGTGATCTGTGGACCTTCAGAGTGTTGATGAAACACAGAAATTGCATCAAGATTGAATACAACAGTTGCCATGTGGACCTTTCTGCAAGTGAGTAATGTCTCAAACTGACTACGCTTTGTTAATTTCTGGAAGACCAGTAGTAGTTTCTGAAGCACATCTGGAGGCATTCTGTAATCTGTGGACTTTCAGGGTGTTGATGAAACACAGAAATTTCATCGGGATTGAATACAACAGGCACCATGTGCAATTTTCTCCATTGGAGCAATGTCTCACACTGTCTACGGTTTGATTGATTACTGGAAGACCAGTAGTAGTTTCCGAAGCACATCTGGAGGCATTATGTAATCTGTGGACCTTCAAAGTGTTGATGAAACACAGAAATTGCATAGGGATTAAATGCAACAGGCACCATGCGGACCTTTCTCAATGTGAGTAAAGTCTCAATCTGTCTACGCTTTGAATGGTTTCTGGAAGAATAGTATTAGTTTCCCAAGCACATATTTAGGCATTCTGTAATCTGTTGATCTTCAGAGTGTTGATGGAACACAGAAATAGCATCAGGATTGAATACAACAGGCACCATGCAGACTTTTCCCCATGGGAGAAATGTCTCAAACTATCTACGCTTTGATCGTTCCTTGGAAGACCAGTAGACTTTCCGAAGAACATCTGGAGGCATTCTGTAATCTGTGAACCTTTAGAGTGTTGATGAAACACAGAAATTGCATCGGGATTGAATAGAACAGACACCATGCGGACCTTTCTCCATGTGAGTATTGTCTCAATCTGTCTACGATTTGATTGATTTCTGATAGAGCAGTAGTAGTTTCCGAAGCACATCAGGAGTCATTCTGTAATATGTGGTCCTTCAGAGTGCTGATGAAACACAGAAATAGCATCAGGATTGAATACAACAGGCACCATGCAGACTTTTCCCCATGGGAGAAATGTCACAAACTGTCTCCGCTTTGATCGTTCCCTGAAGTCCAGTAGTAATTTCTGAAGCACATCTGGAGGTATTCTGTAATCTGTGGACCTTCAGAGTGTTGATGAAACACCGAAATTGTATCGGGATTGAATACAACAGGCACCATGCGGACTTTTGCCCATGGAGTAATGTCTCAAACTGTCTCCGCTTTGATCGTTCCCTGGACGTCCAGTAGTAGTTTCCGAAGCACATCTGGAGGCATTCTGTAATCTGTGTACTTTCACATTGTTCATGAAACACATTAAATGCATAGGGATTGAATACAGCAGGCACTATGCTGACTTTTCTCCCTAGGAGTAATGTCTCAAACTGTATACGCTTTGATCGATTTCTGGAATACCCGTAGTAGTTTCCGAAGCACATCTCGATGCATTCTGTAATTTATGGACCTACAGAGTGTTGACGAATCACAGTAATCGCATCGTAATTGATTACAAAATTCACCATGCGGACTTTACACCATGGTAGTAATATCTTAAACTATCTAAGGTTTGATCGATTTCTGGAAAATCCGTAGCAGTTTTCGAAGCACATCTGCTGGCATTCTGTAATCTGTGGACAATCAGAGTGTTGATGAAACACAAAAAATGCATCGGGATTAAATACAGCAGGCACCACACGGAACTTCCTCCATAGGAGTAATGTCTCAATCTGTGTACGCTTTTATTGTATTGTGGAAGACCAGTAGTAGCTTCCGAAGCACATCTGGAGGCATTCTGTAATCTGTGGTCCTTCAGAGTATTGATGAAACACAGAAATTGCATCGGGATTGAATACAACAGGAACCATGATGACTTTTCTCCGTGGGAGTAATGTCTCAAACTGTCTACGCTTTGATCGTTATCTGGAAGACCAGTAGTAGTTTCCGAAGCACATCTGGAGGCATTCTGTTATCTGTGGACCTTCAGAGTGTTGATGAAACACAGAAATTGCATCGGGATTGAATACAACAGGCACCATGCGGACCTTTCTCCATTTGAGTAATGTCTCAATCTGTCTACGCTTTGAATGATTTCTGGTAGACCAGTAGCTGTTTCTGAAGCACATCTGGAGGCATTCTGTAATCTGTGGACCTACAGAGTGTTGATGAAACACAGAAATTGCATCGGGATTGAATACAACAGGCACCATGCGGACTTTTCCCCATGGGAGTAATGTTGCAAACTGTCTACGCCATGCTCGTTCCCTGGAAGACCAGTAATAGTTTGCGAAGCACATCTGGAGGCGTTCTGTAATCTGTGGACCTTCAGAATGTTTATGAAACACAGAAATTGCATCGGGATTGTATACAACAGCCACCATGTGGACTTTTCTCCATGTGAGTAATGTCTCAAACTGTCTACGCTTTGATCGTTCAATGAGAGACCAGTAGTAGTTTCCGAAGCACATCTGGAGGCATTCTGTGATCTGTGGACCTTCAGAGTGTTGATGAAACACAGAAATTGCATCAAGATTGAATACAACAGTTGCCATGTGGACCTTTCTGCAAGTGAGTAATGTCTCAAACTGACTACGCTTTGTTAATTTCTGGAAGACCAGTAGTAGTTTCTGAAGCACATCTGGAGGCATTCTGTAATCTGTGGACTTTCAGGGTGTTGATGAAACACAGAAATTGCATCGGGATTGAATACAACAGGCACCATGTGCAATTTTCTCCATTGGAGCAATGTCTCACACTGTCTACGGTTTGATTGATTACTGGAAGACCAGTAGTAGTTTCCGAAGCACATCTGGAGGCATTATGTAATCTGTGGACCTTCAAAGTGTTGATGAAACACAGAAATTGCATAGGGATTAAATGCAACAGGCACCATGCGGACCTTTCTCAATGTGAGTAAAGTCTCAATCTGTCTACGCTTTGAATGGTTTCTGGAAGAATAGTATTAGTTTCCCAAGCACATATGTAGGCATTCTGTAATCTGTTGATCTTCAGAGTGTTGATGGAACACAGAAATAGCATCAGGATTGAATACAACAGGCACCATGCAGACTTTTCCCCATGGGAGAAATGTCTCAAACTATCTACGCTTTGATAGTTCCTTGGAAGACCAGTAGACTTTCCGAAGAACATCTGGAGGCATTCTGTAATATGTGGACCTTTAGAGTGTTGATGAAACACAGAAATTGCATCGGGATCGAATAGAACAGACACCATGCGGACCTTTCTCCATGTGAGTATTGTCTCAATCTGTCTACGATTTGATTGATTTCTGATAGAGCAGTAGTAGTTTCCGAAGCACATCAGGAGTCATTCTGTAATATGTGGTCCTTCAGAGTGCTGATGAAACACAGAAATAGCATCAGGATTGAATACAACAGGCACCATGCAGACTTTTCCCCATGGGAGAAATGTCACAAACTGTCTCCGCTTTGATCGTTCCCTGAAGTCCAGTAGTAATTTCTGAAGCACATCTGGAGGTATTCTGTAATCTGTGGACCTTCAGAGTGTTGATGAAACACCGAAATTGTATCGGGATTGAATACAACAGGCACCATGCGGACTTTTGCCCATGGAGTAATGTATCAAACTGTCTCCGCTTTGATCGTTCCCTGGACGTCCAGTAGTAGTTTCCGAAGCACATCTGGAGGCATTCTGTAATCTGTGTACTTTCACATTGTTCATGAAACACATTAAATGCATTGGGATTGAATACAGCAGGCACTATGCTGACTTTTCTCCCTAGGAGTAATGTCTCAAACTGTATACGCTTTGATCGATTACTGGAATACCCGTAGTAGTTTCCGAAGCACATCTCGATGCATTCTGTAATTTATGGACCTACAGAGTGTTGACGAATCACAGTAATTGCATCGTAATTGATTACAAAATTCACCATGCGGACTTTACACCATGGTAGTAATATCTTAAACTATCTAAGGTTTGATCGATTTCTGGAAAATCCGTAGCAGTTTTCGAAGCACATCTGCTGGCATTCTGTAATCTGTGGACAATCAGATTGTTGATGAAACACAAAAAATGCATCGGGATTAAATACAGCAGGCACCACACGGAACTTCCTCCATAGGAGTAATGTCTCAATCTGTGTACGCTTTTATTGTATTGTGGAAGACCAGTAGTAGCTTCCGAAGCACATCTGGAGGCATTCTGTAATCTGTGGTCCTTCAGAGTGTTGATGAAACACAGATATTGCATCGGGATTGAATACAACAGGAACCATGATGACTTTTCTCCGTGGGAGTAATGTCTCAAACTGTCTACGCTTTGATCGTTATCTGGAAGACCAGTAGTAGTTTCCGAAGCACATCTGGAGGCATTCTGTTATCTGTGGACCTTCAGAGTGTTGATGAAACACAGAAATTGCATCGGGATTGAATACAACAGGCACCATGCGGACCTTTCTCCATTTGAGTAATGTCTCAATCTGTCTACGCTTTGAATGATTTCTGGTAGACCAGTAGCTGTTTCTGAAGCACATCTGGAGGCATTCTGGAATCTGTGGACCTTCAGAGTATTGATGAAACACTGAAATTGGATCGGGATTGAATACAACAGGCACCATGCGGACTTTTCTCCATGGGGGCAAAGTCTTATACTGTCTACGCTTTGACCGTTCCCTGGAATATCAGTAGTAGTTTCCGAAGCACATCTGAATTCATTCTGTAATCTGTGGACCTTCAGAGTGTTGGCGAAACACCGAAATTGCATCCAGATTGATTACAAAATTCACCATGCAGACTTTTCTCCATCGGAGTAATGTCTCAAAGTGTCTACGATATGATCGATTAATGGCAGACCAGTACTAGTTTCCCAAGCACATCTGGAGTCATTCTGTAATCTGTGGACCTTCAGAGTGTTGATAAAACACAGAAATTGCATCGGGATTGAATGCAGCAGGCACCATGCGGACTTTTCTGCGTGTGAGTAATGTCTTAAACTGTTTACGGTTTGATCGATTTCTGGAAAACCACTAATAGTTTCCGAAGCACATCTGGAGGCATTCTGAAATTTGTGGACCTACAGAGTGTTGATGAAACACAGAAATTGCATCAGGATTGAATACAACAGGCACCATGCGAAATTTTCCCCATGGGAGTAATGTCGCAAACTGTCTACGACATGCTCGTTCCCTGGAAGCCCAGTAATAGTTTGCGAAGCACATCCGGAGGCGTTCTTTAATCTGTGTACCTTCAGAACGTTTATGAAACACAGAAATTGCATCGGGATTGAATAAAACAGCCACCATGTGGACTTTACTCCATGTGAGTAATGTCTCAAACTGTCTACGCTTTGATCGTTCAGTGGGAGACCAGTAGTAGTTTCCGAAGCACATCTGAAGGCATTCTGTAATCTGTGGACTTTGAGAGTGTCAATGCGGACCTATCCCCATGGGAGAAATGTCTCAAACTGTCTACGCTTTGCTCTTTCCCTGAAAGACCAGTAGTAGCTTCCGAAACACATCTGGAGACGTTCTGTAACCTATGGACCTTCAGAGTGTTGATGAAACACAGAAATTGCATCGGGATTGAATACAACAGGCACCATGTGGACTCTTCTCCATGGGAGTAATGTCTCAAACTGTCTCCGCTTTGATCGTTCCCTGAAGTCCAGTAGTAATTTCTGAAGCACATCTGGAGGTATTCTGTAATCTGTGGACCTTCAGAGTGTTGATGAAACACCGAAATTGTATCGGGATTGAATACAACAGGCACCATGCGGACTTTTGCCCATGGAGTAATGTCTCAAACTGTCTCCGCTTTGATCGTTCCCTGGACGTCCAGTAGTAGTTTCCGAAGCACATCTGGAGGCATTCTGTAATCTGTGTACTTTCACATTGTTCATGAAACACATTAAATGCATTGGGATTGAATACAGCAGGCACTATGCTGACTTTTCTCCCTAGGAGTAATGTCTCAAACTGTATACGCTTTGATCAATTACTGGAATACCCGTAGTAGTTTCCGAAGCACATCTCGATGCATTCTGTAATTTATGGACCTACAGAGTGTTGACGAATCACAGTAATTGCATCGTAATTGATTACAAAATTCACCATGCGGACTTTACACCATGGTAGTAATATCTTAAACTATCTAAGGTTTGATCGATTTCTGGAAAATCCGTAGCAGTTTTCGAATCACATCTGCTGGCATTCTGTAATCTGTGGACAATCAGATTGTTGATGAAACACAAAAAATGCATCGGGATTAAATACAGCAGGCACCACACGGAACTTCCTCCATAGGAGTAATGTCTCAATCTGTGTACGCTTTTATTGTATTGTGGAAGACCAGTAGTAGCTTCCGAAGCACATCTGGAGGCATTCTGTAATCTGTGGTCCTTCAGAGTGTTGATGAAACACAGATATTGCATCGGGATTGAATACAACAGGAACCATGATGACTTTTCTCCGTGGGAGTAATGTCTCAAACTGTCTACGCTTTGATCGTTATCTGGAAGACCAGTAGTAGTTTCCGAAGCACATCTGGAGGCATTCTGTTATCTGTGGACCTTCAGAGTGTTGATGAAACACAGAAATTGCATCGGGATTGAATACAACAGGCACCATGCGGACCTTTCTCCATTTGAGTAATGTCTCAATCTGTCTACGCTTTGAATGATTTCTGGTAGACCAGTAGCTGTTTCTGAAGCACATCTGGAGGCATTCTGGAATCTGTGGACCTTCAGAGTATTGATGAAACACTGAAATTGGATCGGGATTGAATACAACAGGCACCATGCGGACTTTTCTCCATGGGGGCAAAGTCTTAAACTGTCTACGCTTTGACCGTTCCCTGGAATATCAGTAGTAGTTTCCGAAGCACATCTGAATTCATTCTGTAATCTGTGGACCTTCAGAGTGTTGGCGAAACACCGAAATTGCATCCAGATTGATTACAAAATTCACCATGCAGACTTTTCTCCATCGGAGTAATGTCTCAAAGTGTCTACGATATGATCGATTAATGGCAGACCAGTACTAGTTTCCCAAGCACATCTGGAGTCATTCTGTAATCTGTGGACCTTCAGAGTGTTGATAAAACACAGAAATTGCATCGGGATTGAATGCAGCAGGCACCATGCGGACTTTTCTGCGTGTGAGTAATGTCTTAAACTGTTTACGGTTTGATCGATTTCTGGAAAACCACTAATAGTTTCCGAAGCACATCTGGAGGCATTCTGAAATTTGTGGACCTACAGAGTGTTGATGAAACACAGAAATTGCATCAGGATTGAATACAACAGGCACCATGCGAAATTTTCCCCATGGGAGTAATGTCGCAAACTGTCTACGACATGCTCGTTCCCTGGAAGCCCAGTAATAGTTTGCGAAGCACATCCGGAGGCGTTCTTTAATCTGTGTACCTTCAGAACGTTTATGAAACACAGAAATTGCATCGGGATTGAATACAACAGCCACCATGTGGACTTTACTCCATGTGAGTAATGTCTCAAACTGTCTACGCTTTGATCGTTCAGTGGGAGACCAGTAGTAGTTTCCGAAGCACATCTGAAGGCATTCTGTAATCTGTGGACTTTGAGAGTGTCAATGCGGACCTATCCCCATGGGAGAAATGTCTCAAACTGTCTACGCTTTGCTCTTTCCCTGAAAGACCAGTAGTAGCTTCCGAAACACATCTGGAGACGTTCTGTAACCTATGGACCTTCAGAGTGTTGATGAAACACAGAAATTGCATCGGGATTGAATACAACAGGCACCATGTGGACTCTTCTCCATGGGAGTAATGTCTCAAACTGTCTCCGCTTTGATCGTTCCCTGAAGTCCAGTAGTAATTTCTGAAGCACATCTGGAGGTATTCTGTAATCTGTGGACCTTCAGAGTGTTGATGAAACACCGAAATTGTATCGGGATTGAATACAACAGGCACCATGCGGACTTTTGCCCATGGAGTAATGTCTCAAACTGTCTCCGCTTTGATCGTTCCCTGGACGTCCAGTAGTAGTTTCCGAAGCACATCTGGAGGCATTCTGTAATCTGTGTACTTTCACATTGTTCATGAAACACATTAAATGCATTGGGATTGAATACAGCAGGCACTATGCTGACTTTTCTCCCTAGGAGTAATGTCTCAAACTGTATACGCTTTGATCAATTACTGGAATACCCGTAGTAGTTTCCGAAGCACATCTCGATGCATTCTGTAATTTATGGACCTACAGAGTGTTGACGAATCACAGTAATTGCATCGTAATTGATTACAAAATTCACCATGCGGACTTTACACCATGGTAGTAATATCTTAAACTATCTAAGGTTTGATCGATTTCTGGAAAATCCGTAGCAGTTTTCGAAGCACATCTGCTGGCATTCTGTAATCTGTGGACAATCAGATTGTTGATGAAACACAAAAAATGCATCGGGATTAAATACAGCAGGCACCACACGGAACTTCCTCCATAGGAGTAATGTCTCAATCTGTGTACGCTTTTATTGTATTGTGGAAGACCAGTAGTAGCTTCCGAAGCACATCTGGAGGCATTCTGTAATCTGTGGTCCTTCAGAGTGTTGATGAAACACAGATATTGCATCGGGATTGAATACAACAGGAACCATGATGACTTTTCTCCGTGGGAGTAATGTCTCAAACTGTCTACGCTTTGATCGTTATCTGGAAGACCAGTAGTAGTTTCCGAAGCACATCTGGAGGCATTCTGTTATCTGTGGACCTTCAGAGTGTTGATGAAACACAGAAATTGCATCGGGATTGAATACAACAGGCACCATGCGGACCTTTCTCCATTTGAGTAATGTCTCAATCTGTCTACGCTTTGAATGATTTCTGGTAGACCAGTAGCTGTTTCTGAAGCACATCTGGAGGCATTCTGGAATCTGTGGACCTTCAGAGTATTGATGAAACACTGAAATTGGATCGGGATTGAATACAACAGGCACCATGCGGACTTTTCTCCATGGGGGCAAAGTCTTAAACTGTCTACGCTTTGACCGTTCCCTGGAATATCAGTAGTATTTTCCGAAGCACATCTGAATTCATTCTGTAATCTGTGGACCTTCAGAGTGTTGGCGAAACACCGAAATTGCATCCAGATTGATTACAAAATTCACCATGCAGACTTTTCTCCATCGGAGTAATGTCTCAAAGTGTCTACGATATGATCGATTAATGGCAGACCAGTACTAGTTTCCCAAGCACATCTGGAGTCATTCTGTAATCTGTGGACCTTCAGAGTGTTGATAAAACACAGAAATTGCATCGGGATTGAATGCAGCAGGCACCATGCGGACTTTTCTGCGTGTGAGTAATGTCTTAAACTGTTTACGGTTTGATCGATTTCTGGAAAACCACTAATAGTTTCCGAAGCACATCTGGAGGCATTCTGAAATTTGTGGACCTACAGAGTGTTGATGAAACACAGAAATTGCATCAGGATTGAATACAACAGGCACCATGCGAAATTTTCCCCATGGGAGTAATGTCGCAAACTGTCTACGACATGCTCGTTCCCTGGAAGCCCAGTAATAGTTTGCGAAGCACATCCGGAGGCGTTCTTTAATCTGTGTACCTTCAGAACGTTTATGAAACACAGAAATTGCATCGGGATTGAATACAACAGCCACCATGTGGACTTTACTCCATGTGAGTAATGTCTCAAACTGTCTACGCTTTGATCGTTCAGTGGGAGACCAGTAGTAGTTTCCGAAGCACATCTGAAGGCATTCTGTAATCTGTGGACTTTGAGAGTGTCAATGCGGACCTATCCCCATGGGAGAAATGTCTCAAACTGTCTACGCTTTGCTCTTTCCCTGAAAGACCAGTAGTAGCTTCCGAAACACATCTGGAGACGTTCTGTAACCTATGGACCTTCAGAGTGTTGATGAAACACAGAAATTGCATCGGGATTGAATACAACAGGCACCATGTGGACTCTTCTCCATGGGAGTAATGTCTCAAACTGTCAACGCGTTGATCGTTCAATGGGAGATCAGTAGTAGTTTCCGAAGCTCATCTGGAGGCATTCTCTAATTTGTTGACCTTCAGAGTGTTGATGAAACACAGAAACTGCACCGGGATTTAACACAACAGGTACAATGTGGATCTTTCTCCATGTGAGTAATGTCTCAATCTGTCTACACTTTGATCGATTTCTGGAAGACCAGTAGTAGTTTCTGAAGCACATCCGAAGGCATTCTATAACCTGTTGACCGTCATAGGTTTGATGAAACACAGAAATTGCACCGGGATTGAACACAAAAGGCACCATGCGGACCTTTCTCCATGTGAGTAATGTGTCAATTTGTCTACGATTTGATTGATTTCTGGAAGACCAGTAGTAGTTTATGGTGCACATCTGGAAGCATTCTGTAATCTGTGTACCTTCAGAATGTTGATGAAACACAGAAAATGCATCGTGTTTGAATACAACAGGCACCATGCTAACTTTTCTCCCTGTGAGTAACGTCTCTAACTGTTTACGCTTTGATCGATATCTCTAAAGCCCGTAGTAGTTTCCGAAACACATTTGGAGGCATTCTGTAATCTGTGGAACTTCAGAGTGTTGATGCAACACAGAAATTGCATCGGGATTGAATACAACAGGCACCATGCGGACTTTACTCCATGGGAGTAATGTCTCAAACAGTCTACGCTTTGATCTTTCTCTGGAAGACCAGTAGTAGCTTCCGAAGCACATCTGGTGGCGTTCTTTAATCTGTGGACTTTCAGAGTGTTGATGAAACAGAAAATTTGCATCGGGATTGAATACAACATGCACCATGCGGACCTTACTCCCTGTGTGTAGTGTCTCAATCTGTCTACGCTTTGATAGATTTCTGGAAGACCAGTGGTAGTTTCTGAAGCACAACTAGAGGCATCCTGTAATCTGTGGACTTTCACAGTGTTCATGAAAAACAGAAAATGCATCGGGATTGAATAAGACAGGCACCAGGCTGACTTTTCCCCCTGAGAGAAATGTCTCAAACTGTATACGATTAGATCGTCATCTGGAAGACCAGTAGTAGTTTCCGAAGCACATCTGGAGGCATTCTGTAACCTTTGGACATTCTGAGTGTTGATGAAACACAGAAATTGCACCACGATTGAATACAACAGGCACCATGTGGACTTTTCTCCATGGGAGTAATTTTTCATACTGTCTACGCTTTGATCATTCAATGGGAGACCAGTAGTAGTTTCCGAAGCACATCTGGAGGCGTTCTGTAATCTGCGGACCTACAGAGTGTTGATGGAACACAGAAATTGCATCGGGATTGAAGACAACAGGCACCATGCGGACCTTTCTCCATGTGAGTAACGTCTAAATCTGTCTACGCTTTGATTGATTTCTGGAAGACCAGTAGAAGTTTCTGAAGCACATCTGGAGGCATTCTGTAATCTGTCGACCTTCATAGTATTGATGGAACACAGAAGTTCCATCGGAATTGAATACAACAGGCACCATGTGGACATTTCTCCAAGGGAGTAATGTCTCAAACTGTCTACGCTTTGATCGTTCAATGGGAGATCAGTAGTAGTTTCCGAAGCACATCTAGAGTCATTCTCTAATCTGTGGACCTTCAGAGTGTTGATGAAACACAAAAAATGCATCGGGATTAAATACAGCAGGCACCACACGGAACTTCCTCCATAGGAGTAATGTCTCAATCTGTGTACGCTTTTATTGTATTGTGGAAGACCAGTAGTAGCTTCCGAAGCACATCTGGAGGCATTCTGTAATCTGTGGTCGTCCAGAGTGTTGATGAAACACAGAAATTGCATCGGGATTGAATACAACAGGCACCATGCGGACCTTTCTCCATTTGAGTAATGTCTCAATCTGTCTACGCTTTGAATGATTTCTGGTAGACCAGTAGCTGTTTCTGAAGCACATCTGGAGGCATTCTGGAATCTGTGGACCTTCAGAGTATTGATGAAACACTGAAATTGGATCGGGATTGAATACAACAGGCACCATGCGGACTTTTCTCCATGGGGGCAAAGTCTTAAACTGTCTACGCTTTGACCGTTCCCTGGAATATCAGTAGTAGTTTCCGAAGCACATCTGAATTCATTCTGTAATCTGTGGACCTTCAGAGAGTTGGCGAAACACCGAAATTGCGTCCAGATTGATTACAAAATTCACCATGCAGACTTTTCACCATCGGAGTAATGTCTCAAAGTGTCTACGATATGATCGATTAATGGCAGACCAGTACTAGTTTCCCAAGCACATCTGGAGACATTCTGTAATCTGTGGACCTTCAGAGTGTTGATAAAACACAGAAATTGCATCGGGATTGAAAGCAGCAGGCACCATGCGGACTTTTCTGCGTGTGAGTAATGTCTTAAACTGTTAACGGTTTGATCGATTTCTGGAAAACCACTAATAGTTTCCGAAGCACATCTGGAGGCATTCTGAAATTTGTGGACCTACAGAGTGTTGATGAAACACAGAAATTGCATCAGGATTGAATACAACAGGCACCATGCGAAATTTTCCCCATGGGAGTAATGTCGCAAACTGTCTACGACATGCTCGTTCCCTGGAAGCCCAGTAATAGTTTGCGAAGCACATCCGGAGGCGTTCTTTAATCTGTGTACCTTCAGAACGTTTATGAAACACAGAAATTGCATCGGGATTGAATACAACAGCCACCATGTGGACTTTCCTCCATGTGAGTAATGTCTCAAACTGTCTACGCTTTGATCGTTCAGTGGGAGACCAGTAGTAGTTTCCGAAGCACATCTGAAGGCATTCTGTAATCTGTGGACTTTGAGAGTGTCAATGCGGACCTATCCCCATGGGAGAAATGTCTCAAACTGTCTACGCTTTGTTCTTTCCCTGGAAGACCAGTAGTAGCTTCCGAAACACATCTGGAGACGTTCTGTAACCTGTGGACCTTCAGAGTGTTGATGAAACACAGAAATTGCATCGGGATTGAATACAACAGGCACCATGCGGACCTTTCTCAATGTGAGTAATGTCTCAAACTGTCTACGCTTTGATTGATTTCTGGAAGACCAGTAGTAGTTTATGGTGCACATCTGGATGCATTCTGTAATCTGTGTACCTTCAGAATGTTGATGAAACACAGAAAATGCATCGTGTTTGAATACAACAGGCACCATGCTAACTTTTCTCCCTGTGAGTAACGTCTCTAACTGTTTACGCTTTGATCGATATCTCTAAAGCCCGTAGTAGTTTACGAAACACATTTGGAGGCATTCTGTAATCTGTGGAAATTCAGAGTGTTGATGGAACACAGAAATTGCATCGGGATTGAATACAACAGGCACCATGAGGACCTATCTCCATGGGAGTAATGTCTCAAACTGTCTAAGCTTTGATTGATTTCTGGACGACCAGTAGTTGTTTCCGATGCACATCTGGAGGCATTCTATAACCTGTATACCTTCAGAGTCTTGACGAATCACAGAAATTGCATCGGGAATGAATACAACAGGCACCATACGGACTTTACTCCATGGGAGTAATGTCTCAAACAGTCCACGCTTTGATCTTTCCCTGGAAGACCAGTAGTAGCTTCCGAAGCACATCTGGTGGCGTTCTTTAATCTGTGGACTTTCAGAGTGTTGATGAAACAGAAAATTTGCATCGGGATTGAATACAACATGCACCATGCGGACCTTACTCACTGTGTGTAGTGTCTCAATCTGTCTACGCTTTGATAGATTTCTGGAAGACCAGTGGTAGTTTCTGAAGCACAACTGGAGGCATCCTGTAATCTGTGGACTTTCACAGTGTTCATGAAACACAGAAAATGCATCGGGATTGAATAAGACAGGCACCAGGCTGACTTTTCCCCCTGAGAGAAATGTCTCAAACTGTATACGATTAGATCGTCATCTGGAAGACCAGTAGTAGTTTCCGAAGCACATCTGGAGGCATTCTGTAACCTTTGGACATTCTGAGTGTTGATGAAACACAGAAATTGCACCACGATTGAATACAACAGGCACCATGTGGACTTTTCTCCATGGGAGTAATTTTTCATACTGTCTACGCTTTGATCATTCAATGGGAGACCAGTAGTAGTTTCCGAAGCACATCTGGAGGCGTTCTGTAATCTGCGGACCTACAGAGTGTTGATGGAACACAGAAATTGCATCGGGATTGAAGACAACAGGCACCATGCGGACCTTTCTCCATGTGAGTAACGTCTCAATCTGTCTACGCTTTGATTGATTTCTGGAAGACCAGTAGAAGTTTCTGAAGCACATCTGGAGGCATTCTGTAATCTGTCGACCTTCATAGTATTGATGGAACACAGAAGTTCCATCGGAATTGAATACAACAGGCACCATGTGGACATTTCTCCAAGGGAGTAATGTCTTAAACTGTCTACGCTTTGATCGTTCAATGGGAGATCAGTAGTAGTTTCCGAAGCACATCTAGAGTCATTCTCTAATCTGTGGACCTTCAGAGTGTTGAAGAAACACAGAAATTGCACCGGGATTGAACACAACAGGCACCATGGATAACTTTCTCCATGTGATTAATGTCTCAATCTGCCTACGCTTTAATTGATTTCTGGAAGACCAGTAGTAGTTTCTGAAGCACATCTGGAGGCATTCTGAGATCTGTGGACCTTCAGAGTGTTGATGAAACACAGAATTTACATCGGGATTGAATACAACAGGCACCACTAGGACCTTTCCGCATGGGAGTAATGTCTCAATCTGTCTACGCTTTGATTGATTTCTGGAAGACCAGTATTAGTTTCTGATGCACATCTGGAGGCATTCTGTAATCTGTGGAAGTTCAGAGTGTTGATGAAACACAGAAAATGCATGGGGATTGAATACAACAGGCACCATTCTTACTTTTCTCCCTGGGGGTAATGTCTCAAACTGTATACGCTTTAATCGATTTCTGCAAAACCCGTAGTAGTTTCCAAAGCACATCTGGAGGCATTCTGTAATCTGTGGACTTTCACAGTGTTCATGAAACACAAAAATTGCATCGGGATTGAATACAACAGGCCCCATGCGGATATTCCCCCATGTGAGTAACGCCTCAAACTGTCTCCGCTTTGATCGTACCCTGGAAGTCAAGTAGTAGTTTCCGAAGCACATCCGAAGGCATTCTGTAATCTGTGGACTTTCACAGTGTTCATGAAACACAGAAAATGCATCGGGATTTAATACAACAGCCACTATGCTGACGTTTTTCTCTGGGAGTAATGTCTCAAACTGTATACGGTTTGATCTATTTCTGGAGAACCCGTAGTAGTTTCCGAAGCACATCTGGAGGCTTTCTGTAATCTGTGGACCTTCAGAGTGTTGATGGAACACAGAAACTGCTTCGGGATTGGAGACAACACGCACCATGCGGACCTTTCTCCATGAGAGTAACGTCTCAATCTGTCTACGCTTTGATTGATTTCTGGAAGACCAGTAGAAGTTTCTGAAGCACATCTGGAGGCATTCTGTAATCTGTCGACCTTCATAGTATTGATGGAACACAGAAGTTCCATCGGAATTGAATACAACAGGCACCATGTGGACATTTCTCCAAGGGAGTAATGTCTCAAACTGTCTACGCTTTGATCGTTCAATGGGAGATCAGTAGTAGTTTCCGAAGCACATCTAGAGTCATTCTCTAATCTGTGGACCTTCAGAGTGTTGAAGAAACACAGAAATTGCACCGGGATTGATCACAACAGGCACCATGGGTAACTTTCTCCATGTGATTAATGTCTCAATCTGCCTACGCTTTAATTGATTTCTGGAAGACCAGTAGTAGTTTCTGAAGCACATCTGGAGGCATTCTGAAATCTGTGGACCTTCAGAGTGTTGATGAAACACAGAATTTACATCGGGATTGAATACAACAGGCACGACGCGGACCTTTCCGCATGGGAGTCATGTCTCACCTGTCTACGCTTTGATTGATTTCTGGTGGACGAATAGTAGTTTCCGAAGCACATCTGTAGGTGTTCTGTAATCTGTGGACCTTCAGAATGTTGATGAGACACAGAAATTGCATTGGGATTGAGTACAACAGGCACCATGTGGACTTTTCTCCATGGGAGTAATGTCTCAATCTGTCAACGCTTTGATTGATTTCTGGAAGACCAGTTGTAGTGTCCAAAGCACATCTGGAGGCGCTCTGTAATCTGTATACCTTCAGAGTCTTGATGAATCACAGAAATTGCATCGGGTATGAATACAACAGGCACCATGCGGACTTTACTCCATGGGAGTAATGTCTGAAACAGTCTACGCTTTGATCTTTCCCTGGAAGACCAGTAGTAGCTTCCGAAGCACATCTGAAGGCGTTCTGTAATCTGTGGACCTTCAGAGTGTTGATGAAACACAGAAATTGCATCGGGATTGAATACAACAGGCACCATGTATAATTTTCTCACATGGGATTAATGTCTCAAACTGTCTACGCTTTGATCGTTCAATGGGAGATCAGTAGTAAATTCCGAAACACATCTGGAGGCATTCTCTATTATGCGGACCTTCAGAGTGTTGATGAAACACAGAAATTGCATAGCGATTGAATACAACAGGCACCATGCGGACCTTTCTCCATGGGAGTAATGTCTCAATCTTTCTACGCTCTGATTGATTTATGGAATACCAGTAGTAGTTTCCGACGCACATCTGGATTCACTCTGTAATCTGTGGTGCTACAGAGTGTTGATGGAACACAGAAATTGCATCGGGATTGAATAAATCAGTCACCATGCGGAAATTCCTCCATGGGAGTAACGTCTCAAACTGTCTCCGCTTTGATCGTTCCCTGGAAGTCCAGTAGTAGTTTCCGAAACACATCTGAAGGCATTCTGTAATCTGTGGCCTTTCACAGTGTTCATGAAACACAGAAACTGCATCGGGATTGAATACAACATTCACCATGCTAACTTTTCTCCCTGGGAGTAATGTCTCAAACTGTATACGCTTTGATCGATTTCTGGAAAACCCATAGTAGTTTCCGAAGCACATCTGGAGGCATTCTGTAATCTGTGGACCTTCAGAGTATAGATGGAACACAGAAATTGCATCGGGATTGAATACAACAGGCGCCATGCGGACCTATCTCCATGGGAGTAATGTCTCAATCTGTCTACGCTTTGACTGATTTCTGGAAGGCCAGTGGTAGTTTCCGCAGCACATCTGGAGGCATTCTGTAATCTGTATACCTTCAGAGTCTTGACGAATCACAGAAATTGCATCGGGAATGAATACAACAGGCACCATGTGGACTTTTCTCCATGGGAGTAATGTCACAAACTGTTACGCTTTGATCGCTCAATGAGAGGTAAGTAGTAGTTTCCGAAGCACATCTGGATGCATTCTGTAATCTGTGAACCTTCAGAGTGTCGATGAAACACAGAAATTGCATCAGAATTGAATACAACAGGCACCATGTGGACTCTTCTCCATGGGAGTAATGTCTCAAACTGCCTACGCTTTGATCGTTCAATGGGAGATCAGTAGTTGTTTCGGAAGCACATCTGGAGGCATTCTCTAATCTGTTGACCTTCAGAGTGTTGATGAAACACTGAAATTGCACCTTGATTGAATACAACAGGCACCATGCTTACCTTTCTCCATGTGAGTAATATCTCAATCTGTCTACGCTTTGAATGATTTCTGGAAGACCAGTAGTAGTTTCTGAAGCACATCTGGAGGAATTCTGTAATCTGTGGACCTTCAGAGTGTTGATGAAACACACAAAATGTATCGGGATTGAATACAACAGGCACCATGCTTACTTTTCTCTCTGGGGGTAATGTCTCAAACTGTATACGCTTTGATCGATTTCTGGATAACCCGTAGTAGTTTCCAAAGCACATCTGGAGGCATTCTGTAATCTGTGGACTTTCACAGTGTTCATGAAACACATAAATTGCATCGGGATTGAATACAACAGGCACCATGCGCAAAATTCCCCCATGTGAGTAACGTCTCAAACTGTCTCCCCTTTGATCGTTCCCTGAAAGTCAAGTAGTAGTTTCCGAAGGACATCCGAAGGCATTCTGTAATCTGTGGACTTTCACAGTGTTCATGAAACACATAAATTGCATCGGGATTGAATACAACATTCACCATGCGGAAATTCCCCCATGTGAGTAACGTCTCAAACTGTCTCCGCTTTGATCGTTCCCTGAAAGTCAAGTAGTAGTTTCCGAAGAACATCCGAAGGCATTCTGTAATCTGTGGACTTTCACAGTGTTCATGAAACACAGAAAATGCATCTGGATTTAATACAACAGCCACTATGATGACTTTTCACCCTGGGAGTAATGTCTGAAACAGTATACACTTTGATCGATTTCTGGAGAACCCGTAGTAGTTTCCGAAGCACATCTGGAGGCTTTCTGTTATCTGTGGAACTTCATAGTGTTGATGGAACACACATATTACATCGTTATTGAAGACAACATGCACCATGCGGACCTATCTCCATGGGAGTAATGTCTCAATCTGTCTACGCTTTGATTGATTTCTGGAAGAACAGTAGTTGTTTCCGAAACCCATCTGGAGGCATTCTGTAACCTGTATACCTTCAGAGTCTTGACGAATCATAGAAATTGCATCGGGAATGAATACAACATGCACCATGTGGACTTTTCTCCATGGGAGAAATGTCTCAATCTGTCTACGCTTTGATTGATTTCTGGAAGACCAGTTGTAGTTTCCAAAGCACATCTGGAGGCGCTCTGTAATCTGTTTACCTTCAGAGTATTGTTGGAACAAAGAAATTGCATCGGGATTGAATACAACAGGCACCATGCGGGCCTATTTTTATGGGAGTAATGTCTCAAACTGTCTACGCTTTGCTCTTTCCCTGGAAGTCAAGTAGTAGCTTCCGAAGCACATCTGGAGGCGTTCTATAATCTGGGAACCTACAGAGTGTTGATGAAAAACAGACATTGCATAGGTATTGAATACAACAGGCACGATGTGGACATTTCTCCATGGGAGTAATGTCTCAAAGAGTCTACGCTTTGATCGTTCCCAGGACGACCAGTAGTAGTTTCCGATACACATCTGGAGGCATTCTGTAATCTGTGGACTATCAGAGTGTTTAGGAACACAGAAATTGCTTCGGGATTGAATACAACAGTCACCATGCTCATTTTCCTCCGTGGGAGTATTGTCACAAACAGTTTACGCTTTGATCGTTCCCTGGAAGATCAGTAGTAGTTTCCGATGCACATCTGGATGCCTTCTGTAATCTGTGGACTCTCAGAGTGTTGATGAAACACAGAAATTGCATCGGGGTTGAATACAACAGTCACCATGCGCACTTACCTCCATGGGAGTGATGTCTCAATCAGTCTACGCTTTAATCGTTCCCTCGAAGACCAGTAGTAGTTTCCGATGCACATCTGGAGGCATTCTGTAATCTGTGGACTATCAGAGTGTTGATGAAACACAGAAATTGCATCGGGATTGAATACAACAGTCACCATGCGCATATTCCTCCATGGTAGTAATGTCTCAAACTGTGTACGCTTTGATCGTTCCCTGGAAGACCAGTAGTAGTTTCCGATGCACATCTGGAAGCATTTTTTAATCTGTGGACTATCAGAGTGTTGATGAAACACAGTTATCTCCACGGGATTGAATACAACATTCACCATGCGCACTTTCCTCTATAGGAGTAATGTCTCAAACAGCCTACGCTCTGATCGTTCCCTGGAAGACCAGTAGTAGTTTCCGATGCACATCTGGAAGCATTTATTAATCTGTGGACTATCAGAGTGTCGATAAAACACAGTTATCACATCGGGATTGAATACAACAGTCACCATGCGCACTTTCCTCCATAGGAGTGGTGTCTCAAACAGTCTACGCTTTGATCGTTCCCTGGAAGACCAGTAGTAGTTGATGCACATCTGGAGGCATTCTGTAATCTGTAGACTATCAGAGTGTTCATGAAACACAGAAATTGCATCGGGATTGAATACAACAGTCACCATGCGCACTTTCCTCCATGGGAGTAATGTCTCAAACAGTTTACGCTTTGATCGTTCCCTGGAAGACCAGTAGTAATTTCCGATGCACATCTGGAGGCATTCTGAAAACTGTGGACTATCAGAGTGTTGATGAAACATAGAAATTGCATCGAGATTGAATACAACAGTCACCATGCGCACTTTCTTCCATGGGAGTAATGTCTCAAACAATCTACGCTTTGATCGTTCCCTGGAAGACCAGTAGTTGTTTCCGATGCACATCTGGAGGCATTCTGTAATCTGTGGACTATCAGAGTGTTGATGAAACACAGATATTGCATCTGGATTGAATTCAACAGTCACCATGCGCCCTTTCCTCCATGGGAGTAATTTCTCAAAGAGACTACGTTTTGATCGTTCCCTGGAAGACCAGTAGTAGTTTCCGATGCACATCTGGAGGCATTCTGTAACCTGTGGACCATCAGAGTGTTGATGAAACACAAAAATTGCATCGGGATTGAATACAACAGTCACCATGCGCACTTTCCTCCATGGGAGTAATGTCTCAAAGAGTCTACGCTTTGATCGTTCCCTGGAAGACCAGTAGTAGTTTCCGATGCACATCTGGAGGCATTCTGTAATCTGTGGCCCATCAGAGTGTTGATGAAACACAGAAATTGGATCGGGATTGAATACAACAGTCACCATGCGCACTTAAATCCATGGGAGTGATGTCTCAATCAGTCTACGCTTTAATCGTTCCCTAGAAGACCAGTAGTAGTGTCCGATGCACATCTGGAGGCATTCTGTAATCTGTGGACTATCAGAGTGTTGATGAAACACAGAAATTGCATCGGGATTGAATACAACAGTCACCATGCGCATATTCCTCCATGGTAGTAATGTCTCGAACTGTGTACGCTTTGTTCGTTCCCTGGAAGACCAGTAGTAGTTTCCGATGCACATCTGGAAGCATTTTTTAATCTGTGGACTATCAGAGTGTTGATGAATCACAGTTATCGCATCGGGATTGAATACAACATTCACCATGCGCACTTTCCTCCATAGGAGTAATGTCTCAAACAGCCTACGCTCTGATCGTTCCCTGGAAGACCAGTAGTAGTTTCCGATGCACATCTGGAAGCATTTTTTAATCTGTGGACTATCAGAGTGTCGATGAAACACAGTTATCACATCGGGATTGAATACAACAGTCACCATGCGCACTTTCCTCCATAGGAGTGATGTCTCAAACAGTCTACGCTTTGATCGTTCCCTGGAAGACCAGTAGTAGTTTCCGATGCACATCTGGAGGCATTCTGTAATCTGTGGACTATCAGAGTGTTCATGAAACACAGAAATTGCATCGGGATTGAATACAACAGTCACCATGCGCACTTTCCTCCATGGGAGTAATGTCTCAAACAGTTTACGCTTTGATCGTTCCCTGGAAGACCAGTAGTAATTTCCGATGCACATCTGGAGGCATTCTGAAAACTGTGGACTATCAGAGTGTTGATGAAACATAGAAATTGCATCGAGATTGAATACAACAGTCACCATGCGCACTTTCCTCCATGGGAGTAATGTCTCAAACAGTCTACGCTTTCATCGTTCCCTGGAAGACCAGTAGTAGTTTCCGATGCACATCTGGTGGCATTCTGTAATCTGTGGACGATCAGAGAGTTGATGAAACATAGAAATTGCATCGGGATTGAATGCAACAGTCACCATGCGCACTTTCCTCCATGGGGTAATGTCTCAAACAGTTTACGCTTTGATCGTTCCTTGGAAGACCAGTAGTAAGTTCCGTTGCACATCTTGAGTCATTTGGTAATCTGTGGACTATCAGAGTGTTGATGAAACACAGAAATTGCATTGAGATTGAATACAACAGTCACCTTGCGCACTTTCCTCCATGGGAGTAATGTCTCAAACAGTCTACGCTTTGATCGTTCCCTGGAAGACCAGTAGTAGTTTCCGATGCACATCTGGAGGCATTCTGTAATCTGTGGACTATCAGAGTGTTGATGAAACACAGAAATTGCATCGGGATTGAATACAACAGTCACCATGCGCACTTTCCTCCATGGGAGTAATGTCTCAAACGGTCTACGCTTTGATCGTTCCCTGGAAGACCATTAGTAGTTTCTGATGCACATCTGGAAGCATTCTGTAATCTGTGGACTATCAGAGTGTTGATGAAACACAGTTATCGCATCGGGAATGAATACAACAGTCACAATGCGCAATTTCCTCCATGGGAGTAATATCTCAAACAGCCTACGCTTTGATCGCTCCCTGAAAGAATAGTAGTAGTTTCCGATGCACATCTGGAGGCATTCTGTAATCTGTGGACCATCAGAGTGTTGATGAAACACAAAAATTGCATCGGGATTGAATACAACAGTCACCATGCGCACTTTCCTCCATGGGAGTAATGTCTCAAAGAGTCTACGCTTTTTATCGTTCCCTGGAAGACCAGTAGTAGTATCCGATGCACATCTGGAGGCATTCTGTAATCTGTGGCCCATCAGAGTGTTGATGAAACACAGTTATCTCCACGGGATTGAATACAACATTCACCATGCGCACTTTCCTCCATGGGAGTAATGTCTCAAACAGTTTACGCTTTGATCGTTCCCTGGAAGACCAGTAGTAATTTCCGATGCACATCTGGAGGCATTCTGAAAACTGTGGACTATCAGAGTGTTGATGAAACATAGAAATTGCATCGAGATTGAATACAACAGTCACCATGCGCACTTTCTTCCATGGGAGTAATGTCTCAAACAATCTACGCTTTGATCGTTCCCTGGAAGACCAGTAGTTGTTTCCGATGCACATCTGGAGGCATTCTGTAATCTGTGGACTATCAGAGTGTTGATGAAACACAGAAATTGCATCTGGATTGAATTCAACAGTCACCATGCGCCCTTTCCTCCATGGGAGTAATTTCTCAAAGAGACTACGTTTTGATCGTTCCCTGGAAGACCAGCAGTAGTTTCCGATGCACATCTGGAGGCATTCTGTAATCTGTGGACCATCAGAGTGTTGATGAAACACAAAAATTGCATCGGGATTGAATACAACAGTCACCATGCGCACTTTCCTCCATGGGAGTAATGTCTCAAAGAGTCTACGCTTTGATCGTTCCCTGGAAGACCAGTAGTAGTTTCCGATGCACATCTGGAGGCATTCTGTAATCTGTGGCCCATCAGAGTGTTGATGAAACACAGAAATTGGATCGGGATTGAATACAACAGTCACCATGCGCACTTAAATCCATGGGAGTGATGTCTCAATCAGTCTACGCTTTAATCGTTCCCTAGAAGACCAGTAGTAGTGTCCGATGCACATCTGGAGGCATTCTGTAATCTGTGGACTATCAGAGTGTTGATGAAACACAGAAATTGCATCGGGATTGAATACAACAGTCACCATGCGCATATTCCTCCATGGTAGTAATGTCTCAAACTGTGTACGCTTTGTTCGTTCCCTGGAAGACCAGTAGTAGTTTCCGATGCACATCTGGAAGCATTTTTTAATCTGTGGACTATCAGAGTGTTGATGAATCACAGTTATCGCATCGGGATTGAATACAACATTCACCATGCGCACTTTCCTCCATAGGAGTAATGTCTCAAACAGCCTACGCTCTGATCGTTCCCTGGAAGACCAGTAGTAGTTTCCGATGCACATCTGGAAGCATTTTTTAATCTGTGGACTATCAGAGTGTCGATGAAACACAGTTATCACATCGGGATTGAATACAACAGTCACCATGCGCACTTTCCTCCATAGGAGTGATGTCTCAAACAGTCTACGCTTTGATCGTTCCCTGGAAGACCAGTAGTAGTTTCCGATGCACATCTGGAGGCATTCTGTAATCTGTGGACTATCAGAGTGTTCATGAAACACAGAAATTGCATCGGGATTGAATACAACAGTCACCATGCGCACTTTCCTCCATGGGAGTAATGTCTCAAACAGTTTACGCTTTGATCGTTCCCTGGAAGACCAGTAGTAATTTCCGATGCACATCTGGAGGCATTCTGAAAACTGTGGACTATCAGAGTGTTGATGAAACATAGAAATTGCATCGAGATTGAATACAACAGTCACCATGCGCACTTTCCTCCATGGGAGTAATGTCTCAAACAGTCTACGCTTTCATCGTTCCCTGGAAGACCAGTAGTAGTTTCCGATGCACATCTGGTGGCATTCTGTAATCTGTGGACGATCAGAGAGTTGATGAAACATAGAAATTGCATCGGGATTGAATGCAACAGTCACCATGCGCACTTTCCTCCATGGGGTAATGTCTCAAACAGTTTACGCTTTGATCGTTCCTTGGAAGACCAGTAGTAATTTCCGTTGCACATCTTGAGTCATTTGGTAATCTGTGGACTATCAGAGTGTTGATGAAACACAGAAATTGCATCGAGATTGAATACAACAGTCACCTTGCGCACTTTCCTCCATGGGAGTAATGTCTCAAACAGTCTACGCTTTGATCGTTCAATGGAAGACCAGTAGTAGTTTCCGATGCACATCTGGAGGCATTCTGTAATCTGTGGACTATCAGAGTGTTGATGAAACACAGAAATTGCATCGGGATTGAATACAACAGTCACCATGCGCACTTTCCTCCATGGGAGTAATGTCTCAAACGGTCTACGCTTTGATCGTTCCCTGGAAGACCATTAGTAGTTTCTGATGCACATCTGGAAGCATTCTGTAATCTGTGGACTATCAGAGTGTTGATGAAACACAGTTATCGCATCGGGAATGAATACAACAGTCACAATGCGCAATTTCCTCCATGGGAGTAATATCTCAAACAGCCTACGCTTTGATCGCTCCCTGAAAGACTAGTAGTAGTTTCCGATGCACATCTGGAGGCATTCTGTAATCTGTGGACCATCAGAGTGTTGATGAAACACAAAAATGGCATCGGGATTGAATACAACAGTCACCATGCGCACTTTCCTCCATGGGAGTAATGTCTCAAAGAGTCTACGCTTTTTATCGTTCCCTGGAAGACCAGTAGTAGTATCCGATGCACATCTGGAGGCATTCTGTAATCTGTGGCCCATCAGAGTGTTGATGAAACACAGAAATTGCATCGGGATTGAATACAACAGTCACCATGCGCACTTACCTCCATGGGAGTGATGTCTCAATCAGTCTACGCTTTAATCGTTCCCTCGAAGACCAGTAGTAGTGTCCGATGCACATCTGGAGGCATTCTGTAATCTGTGGACTATCAGAGTGTTGATGAAACACAGAAATTGCATCGGGATTGAATACAACAGTCACCATGCGCTTATTCCTCCATGGTAGTAATGTCTCAAACTGTGTACGCTTTGATCGTTCCCTGGAAGACCAGTAGTAGTTTCCGATGCACATCCTGAAGCATTTTTTAATCTGTGGACTATCAGAGTGTTGATGAAACACAGTTATCGCATCGGGATTGAATATAACATTCACCATGCGCACTTTCCTCCATAGGAGTAATGTCTCAAACAGCCTACGCTCTGATCGTTCCCTGGAAGACCAATAGTAGTTTCCGATGCACATCTGGAAGCATTTTTTAATCTGTGGACTATCAGAGTGTCGATGAAACACAGTTATCACATCGGGATTGAATACAACAGTCACCATGCGCACTTTCCTCCATGGGAGTAATGTCTCAAACAGTTTACGCTTTGATCGTTCCCTGGAAGACCAGTAGTAATTTCCGATGCACATCTGGAGGCATTCTGAAAACTGTGGACTATCAGAGTGTTGATGAAACATAGAAATTGCATCGAGATTGAATACAACAGTCACCATGCGCACTTTCCTCCATGGGAGTAATGTCTCAAACAGTCTACGCTTTCATCGTTCCCTGGAAGACCAGTAGTAGTTTCCGATGCACATCTGGAGGCATTCTGTAATCTGTGGACGATCAGAGAGTTGATGAAACATAGAAATTGCATCGGGATTGAATGCAACAGTCACCATGCGCACTTTCCTCCATGGGGTAATGTCTCAAACAGTTTACGCTTTGATCGTTAATTGCAAGACCAGTAGTAATTTCCGTTGCACATTTTGAGTCATTTGGTAATCTGTGGACTATCAGAGTGTTGACGAAACACAGAAATTGCATCGAGATTGAATACAACAGTCACCTTGCGCACTTTCCTCCATGGGAGTAATGTCTCAAACAGTCTACGCTTTGATCGTTCCCTGGAAGACCAGTAGTAGTTTCCGATGCACATCTGGAGGCATTCTGTAATCTGTGGACTATCAGAGTGTTGATGAAACACAGATATTGCATCGGGATTGAATACAACAGTCACCATGCGCACTTTCCTCCATGGGAGTAATGTCTCAAACGGTCTACGCTTTGATCGTTCCCTGGAAGACCAGTAGTAGTTTCTGATGCACATCTGGAAGCATTCTGTAATCTGTGGACTATCAGAGTGTTGATGAAACACAGTTATCTTATCGGGAATGAACACAACAATCACAATGCACACTTTCCTCCATGGGAGTAATATCTCAAACAGCCTACGCTTTGACCGCTCCCTGAAAGACCAGTAGTAATTTCTGATGCACATGTGAAGCCATTCTGTAATCTGTGGACTATCAGAGTGGTGATGAAACACAGAAATTGCATCTGGATTGAATTCAACAGTCACCATGCGCCCTTTCCTCCATGGGAGTAATTTCTCAAAGAGACTACACTTTGATCGTTCCCATGAAGACCAGTAGTAGTTTCCGATGCACATCTGGAGGCATTCTGTAATCTGTGGACCATCAGAGTGTTGATGAAACACAAAAATTGCATCGGGATTGAATACAACAGTCACCATGCGCACTTTCCTCATGGGAGTAATGTCTCAAAGAGTCTACGCTTTGATCGTTCCCTGGAAGACCAGTAGTAATTTGCGATGCACATCTGGAGGCATTCTGAAAACTGTGGACTATCAGAGTGTTGATGAAACATAGAAATTGCATCGAGATTGAATACAACAGTTACCATGCGCACTTTCCTCCATGGGAGTAATGTCTCAAACAGTCTACGCTTTCATCGTTCCCTGGAAGACCAGTAGTAGTTTCCGATGCACATCTGGAGGCATTCCGTAATCTGTGGCCCATCAGAGTGTTGATGAAACACAGAAATTGCATCGGGATTGAATACAACAGTCACCATGCGCACTTACCTCCATGGGAGTGATGTCTCAATCAGTCTACGCTTTAATCGTTCCCTCGAAGACCAGTAGTAGTGTCCGATGCACATCTGGAGGCATTCTGTAATCTGTGGACTTTCGGAGTGTTGATGAAACACAGAAATTGCATCGGGATTGAATACAACAGTCACCATGCGCATATTCCTCCATGGTAGTAATGTCTCAAACTGTGTACGCTTTGATCGTTCCCTGGAAGACCAGTAGTAGTTTCCGATGCACATCTGCAAGCATTTTTTAATCTGTGGACTATCAGAGTGTTGATGAAACACAGTTATCTCCACGGGATTGAATACAACATTCACCATGCGCACTTTCCTCTATAGGAGTAATGTCTCAAACAGCCTACGCCTGATCGTTCTCTGGAAGACCAGTAGTAGTTTCCGATGCACATCTGGAAGCATTTTTTAATCTGTGGACTATCAGAGTGTCGATGAAACACAGTTATCACATCGGGATTGAATACAACAGTCACCATGCGCACTTTCCTCCATAGGAGTGATGTCTCAAACAGTCTACGCTATGATTGTTCCCTGGAAGACCAGTAGTAGTTTCCGATGCACATCTGGAGGCATTCTGTAATCTGTGGACTATCAGAGTGTTCATGAAACACAGAAATTGCATCGGGATTGAATACAACAGTCACCATGCGCACTTTCCTCCATGGGAGTAATGTCTCAAACAGTTTACGCTTTGATCGTTCCCTGGAAGACCAGTAGTAATTTGCGATGCACATCTGGAGGCATTCTGAAAACTGTGGACTATCAGAGTGTTGATGAAACATAGAAATTGCATCGAGATTGAATACAACAGTTACCATGCGCACTTTCCTCCATGGGAGTAATGTCTCAAACAGTCTACGCTTTCATCGTTCCCTGGAAGACCAGTAGTAGTTTCCGATGCACATCTGGAGGCATTCCGTAATCTGTGGACGATCAGAGAGTTGATGAAACATAGAGATTGCATCGGGATTGAATGCAACAGTCACCATGCGCACTTTCCTCCATGGGGTAATGTCTCAAACAGTTTACGCTTTGATCGTTCCTTGGAAGACCAGTAGTAATTTCTGTTGCACATCTTGAGTCATTTGGTAATCTGTGGACTATCAGAGTGTTATGAAACACAGAAATTGCATCGAGATTGAATACAACAGTCACCTTGCGCACTTTCCTCCATGGGAATAATGTCTCAAACAGTCTACGCTTTGATCGTTCCCTGGAAGACCAGTAGTAGTTTCCGATGCACATCTGGAGGCATTCTGTAATCTGTGGACTATCAGAGTGTTGATGAAACACAGAAATTGCGTCGGGATTGAATACAACAGTCACCATGCGCACTTTCCTCCATGGGAGTATTGTCTCAAACGGTCTACGGTTTGATCGTTCCCTGGAAGACCAGTAGTAGTTTCTGATGCACATCTGGAAGCATTCTGTAATCTGTGGACTATCAGAGTGTTGATGAAACACAGTTATCGCATCGGGAATGAGTACAACAGTCACAATGCGCACTTTCCTCCATGGGAGTAATATCTCAAACAGCCTACGTTTTGATCGCTCCCTGAAAGACCAGTAGTAATTTCCGATGCACATCTGAAGCCATTCTGTAATCTGTGGACTATCAGAGTGTTGATGAAACACAGAAATTGCATCTGGATTGAATTCAACAGTCACCATGCGCCCTTTCCTCGATGGGAGTAATTTCTCAAAGAGACTACGCTTTGATCGTTCCCTGGAAGACCAGTAGTAGTTTCCGATGCACATCTGGAGGCATTTTGTAATCTGTGGACTATCAGAGTGATTAGGAACACAGAAATTGCTTCGGGATTGAATACAACAGTCACCATGCGCACTTTCCTCCATGGGAGTATTGTCTCAAACAGTATACGCTTTGATCGTTCCCTGGAAGACCAGTAGTAGTTTCCGATGCACATATGGAGGCATTCTCTAATCTGAGGACTCTCAGAGTGTTGATGAAACACAGATATTGCATCGGGATTGAATACAACAGTCACCATGCGCACTTTCCTGCATGGTAGTGATGTCTCAAACAGTCTACGCTGTGATCGTTCCCTCGAACACCAGTACTAGTTTCCGCTGCACATCTGGAGGCATTCTGTAATCTGTGGACTATCAGAGTGTCGATGAAACACAGAAATTGCATCGGGATTGAATACAACAGTCACCTTGCGCATATTCCTCCATGGTAGTAATGTCTCAAACAGTGTACGTTTTGATCGTTCCCTGGAAGACCAGTAGTAGTTTCCGATGCACATCTGGAAGCATTTTTTAATCTGTGGACTATCAGAGTGTTGATGAAACACAGTTATCGCATCGGGATTGAATACAACAGTCACCATGCGCACATTCCTCCATAGGAGTAATGTCTCAAACAGTCTACGCTTTGATCGTTCCCTGGAAGACCAGTAGTAGTTTCCGATGCACATCTGGAAGCGTTTTTTAATCTGTGGACTATCAGAGTGTCGATGAAACACAGTTATCACATCGGGATTGATTACATCAGTCACCTTGCGCACTTTCCTCCATGGGAGTAATGTCTCAAAGAGTCTACGCTTTCATCGTTCCCTGGAAGACCAGTAGTAGTTTCCGATGCATATCTGGAGGCATACTGTAATCTGTGGACCATCAAACTGTTGATGAAACACAGAAATTGCATCGGGATTGAATACAACAGTCACCATGCGCAGTTTCCTCCATGGGAGTAACGTCTCAAACAGTCTACGCTTTGATCGTTCCCTGGAAGACCAGTAGTAGTTTCCGACGCACATCTGGAGGCATTCTGTAATCTGTGGACCATCAGAGTGTTGATGAAACACAGAAATTGCATCGGGATTGTATACAACAGTCACCATGCGCACTTTCCTCCATGGGAGGAATGTCTCAAAGAGTCTACGCTTTGATCGTTCCCTGGAAGACCAGTAGTAGTATCCGATGCACATCTGGAGTCATTCTGTAATCTGTGGACTATCAGAGTATTGATGAAACACAGATATTGCATCGGGATTGAATACAACAGTCACCATGCACACTTTCCTCCATGGGAGTAATGTCTCAAACAGTCCACGCTTTCATCGATCCCTGGAAGACCAGTAGTAGTTTCCGATGCACATCTGGAGGCATTTTTTAATCTGTGGACTATCAGAGAGTTGATGAAACATAGAAATTGCATCGGGATTGAATGCAACAGTCACCATGCGCACTTTCCTCCATGGGGTAATGTCTCAAACAGTTTACGCTTTGATCGTTCCTTGGAAGACCAGTAGTAATTTCCGTTGCACATCTTGAGTCATTTGGTAATCTGTGGACTATCAGAGTGTTGATGAAACACAGAAATTGCATCGAGATTGAATACAACAGTCACCTTGCGCACTTTCCTCCATGGGAGTAATGTCTCAAACAGTCTACGCTTTGATCGTTCAATGGAAGACCAGTAGTAGTTTCCGATGCACATCTGGAGGCATTCTGTAATCTGTGGACTATCAGAGTGTTGATGAAACACAGAAATTGCATCGGGATTGAATACAACAGTCACCATGCGCACTTTCCTCCATGGGAGTAATGTCTCAAACGGTCTACGCTTTGATCGTTCCCTGGAAGACCATTAGTAGTTTCTGATGCACATCTGGAAGCATTCTGTAATCTGTGGACTATCAGAGTGTTGATGAAACACAGTTATCGCATCGGGAATGAATACAACAGTCACAATGCGCAATTTCCTCCATGGGAGTAATATCTCAAACAGCCTACGCTTTGATCGCTCCCTGAAAGACTAGTAGTAGTTTCCGATGCACATCTGGAGGCATTCTGTAATCTGTGGACCATCAGAGTGTTGATGAAACACAAAAATGGCATCGGGATTGAATACAACAGTCACCATGCGCACTTTCCTCCATGGGAGTAATGTCTCAAAGAGTCTACGCTTTTTATCGTTCCCTGGAAGACCAGTAGTAGTATCCGATGCACATCTGGAGGCATTCTGTAATCTGTGGCCCATCAGAGTGTTGATGAAACACAGAAATTGCATCGGGATTGAATACAACAGTCACCATGCGCACTTACCTCCATGGGAGTGATGTCTCAATCAGTCTACGCTTTAATCGTTCCCTCGAAGACCAGTAGTAGTGTCCGATGCACATCTGGAGGCATTCTGTAATCTGTGGACTATCAGAGTGTTGATGAAACACAGAAATTGCATCGGGATTGAATACAACAGTCACCATGCGCTTATTCCTCCATGGTAGTAATGTCTCAAACTGTGTACGCTTTGATCGTTCCCTGGAAGACCAGTAGTAGTTTCCGATGCACATCCTGAAGCATTTTTTAATCTGTGGACTATCAGAGTGTTGATGAAACACAGTTATCGCATCGGGATTGAATATAACATTCACCATGCGCACTTTCCTCCATAGGAGTAATGTCTCAAACAGCCTACGCTCTGATCGTTCCCTGGAAGACCAATAGTAGTTTCCGATGCACATCTGGAAGCATTTTTTAATCTGTGGACTATCAGAGTGTCGATGAAACACAGTTATCACATCGGGATTGAATACAACAGTCACCATGCGCACTTTCCTCCATGGGAGTAATGTCTCAAACAGTTTACGCTTTGATCGTTCCCTGGAAGACCAGTAGTAATTTCCGATGCACATCTGGAGGCATTCTGAAAACTGTGGACTATCAGAGTGTTGATGAAACATAGAAATTGCATCGAGATTGAATACAACAGTCACCATGCGCACTTTCCTCCATGGGAGTAATGTCTCAAACAGTCTACGCTTTCATCGTTCCCTGGAAGACCAGTAGTAGTTTCCGATGCACATCTGGAGGCATTCTGTAATCTGTGGACGATCAGAGAGTTGATGAAACATAGAAATTGCATCGGGATTGAATGCAACAGTCACCATGCGCACTTTCCTCCATGGGGTAATGTCTCAAACAGTTTACGCTTTGATCGTTAATTGCAAGACCAGTAGTAATTTCCGTTGCACATTTTGAGTCATTTGGTAATCTGTGGACTATCAGAGTGTTGACGAAACACAGAAATTGCATCGAGATTGAATACAACAGTCACCTTGCGCACTTTCCTCCATGGGAGTAATGTCTCAAACAGTCTACGCTTTGATCGTTCCCTGGAAGACCAGTAGTAGTTTCCGATGCACATCTGGAGGCATTCTGTAATCTGTGGACTATCAGAGTGTTGATGAAACACAGATATTGCATCGGGATTGAATACAACAGTCACCATGCGCACTTTCCTCCATGGGAGTAATGTCTCAAACGGTCTACGCTTTGATCGTTCCCTGGAAGACCAGTAGTAGTTTCTGATGCACATCTGGAAGCATTCTGTAATCTGTGGACTATCAGAGTGTTGATGAAACACAGTTATCTTATCGGGAATGAACACAACAATCACAATGCACACTTTCCTCCATGGGAGTAATATCTCAAACAGCCTACGCTTTGACCGCTCCCTGAAAGACCAGTAGTAATTTCTGATGCACATGTGAAGCCATTCTGTAATCTGTGGACTATCAGAGTGGTGATGAAACACAGAAATTGCATCTGGATTGAATTCAACAGTCACCATGCGCCCTTTCCTCCATGGGAGTAATTTCTCAAAGAGACTACACTTTGATCGTTCCCATGAAGACCAGTAGTAGTTTCCGATGCACATCTGGAGGCATTCTGTAATCTGTGGACCATCAGAGTGTTGATGAAACACAAAAATTGCATCGGGATTGAATACAACAGTCACCATGCGCACTTTCCTCATGGGAGTAATGTCTCAAAGAGTCTACGCTTTGATCGTTCCCTGGAAGACCAGTAGTAATTTGCGATGCACATCTGGAGGCATTCTGAAAACTGTGGACTATCAGAGTGTTGATGAAACATAGAAATTGCATCGAGATTGAATACAACAGTTACCATGCGCACTTTCCTCCATGGGAGTAATGTCTCAAACAGTCTACGCTTTCATCGTTCCCTGGAAGACCAGTAGTAGTTTCCGATGCACATCTGGAGGCATTCCGTAATCTGTGGCCCATCAGAGTGTTGATGAAACACAGAAATTGCATCGGGATTGAATACAACAGTCACCATGCGCACTTACCTCCATGGGAGTGATGTCTCAATCAGTCTACGCTTTAATCGTTCCCTCGAAGACCAGTAGTAGTGTCCGATGCACATCTGGAGGCATTCTGTAATCTGTGGACTATCGGAGTGTTGATGAAACACAGAAATTGCATCGGGATTGAATACAACAGTCACCATGCGCATATTCCTCCATGGTAGTAATGTCTCAAACTGTGTACGCTTTGATCGTTCCCTGGAAGACCAGTAGTAGTTTCCGATGCACATCTGCAAGCATTTTTTAATCTGTGGACTATCAGAGTGTTGATGAAACACAGTTATCTCCACGGGATTGAATACAACATTCACCATGCGCACTTTCCTCTATAGGAGTAATGTCTCAAACAGCCTACGCCTGATCGTTCTCTGGAAGACCAGTAGTAGTTTCCGATGCACATCTGGAAGCATTTTTTAATCTGTGGACTATCAGAGTGTCGATGAAACACAGTTATCACATCGGGATTGAATACAACAGTCACCATGCGCACTTTCCTCCATAGGAGTGATGTCTCAAACAGTCTACGCTATGATTGTTCCCTGGAAGACCAGTAGTAGTTTCCGATGCACATCTGGAGGCATTCTGTAATCTGTGGACTATCAGAGTGTTCATGAAACACAGAAATTGCATCGGGATTGAATACAACAGTCACCATGCGCACTTTCCTCCATGGGAGTAATGTCTCAAACAGTTTACGCTTTGATCGTTCCCTGGAAGACCAGTAGTAATTTGCGATGCACATCTGGAGGCATTCTGAAAACTGTGGACTATCAGAGTGTTGATGAAACATAGAAATTGCATCGAGATTGAATACAACAGTTACCATGCGCACTTTCCTCCATGGGAGTAATGTCTCAAACAGTCTACGCTTTCATCGTTCCCTGGAAGACCAGTAGTAGTTTCCGATGCACATCTGGAGGCATTCCGTAATCTGTGGACGATCAGAGAGTTGATGAAACATAGAAATTGCATCGGGATTGAATGCAACAGTCACCATGCGCACTTTCCTCCATGGGGTAATGTCTCAAACAGTTTACGCTTTGATCGTTCCTTGGAAGACCAGTAGTAATTTCTGTTGCACATCTTGAGTCATTTGGTAATCTGTGGACTATCAGAGTGTTATGAAACACAGAAATTGCATCGAGATTGAATACAACAGTCACCTTGCGCACTTTCCTCCATGGGAATAATGTCTCAAACAGTCTACGCTTTGATCGTTCCCTGGAAGACCAGTAGTAGTTTCCGATGCACATCTGGAGGCATTCTGTAATCTGTGGACTATCAGAGTGTTGATGAAACACAGAAATTGCATCGGGATTGAATACAACAGTCACCATGCGCACTTTCCTCCATGGGAGTATTGTCTCAAACGGTCTACGGTTTGATCGTTCCCTGGAAGACCAGTAGTAGTTTCTGATGCACATCTGGAAGCATTCTGTAATCTGTGGACTATCAGAGTGTTGATGAAACACAGTTATCGCATCGGGAATGAGTACAACAGTCACAATGCGCACTTTCCTCCATGGGAGTAATATCTCAAACAGCCTACGTTTTGATCGCTCCCTGAAAGACCAGTAGTAATTTCCGATGCACATCTGAAGCCATTCTGTAATCTGTGGACTATCAGAGTGTTGATGAAACACAGAAATTGCATCTGGATTGAATTCAACAGTCACCATGCGCCCTTTCCTCGATGGGAGTAATTTCTCAAAGAGACTACGCTTTGATCGTTCCCTGGAAGACCAGTAGTAGTTTCCGATGCACATCTGGAGGCATTTTGTAATCTGTGGACTATCAGAGTGATTAGGAACACAGAAATTGCTTCGGGATTGAATACAACAGTCACCATGCGCACTTTCCTCCATGGGAGTATTGTCTCAAACAGTATACGCTTTGATCGTTCCCTGGAAGACCAGTAGTAGTTTCCGATGCACATATGGAGGCATTCTCTAATCTGAGGACTCTCAGAGTGTTGATGAAACACAGATATTGCATCGGGATTGAATACAACAGTCACCATGCGCACTTTCCTGCATGGTAGTGATGTCTCAAACAGTCTACGCTGTGATCGTTCCCTCGAACACCAGTACTAGTTTCCGCTGCACATCTGGAGGCATTCTGTAATCTGTGGTCTATCAGAGTGTCGATGAAACACAGAAATTGCATCGGGATTGAATACAACAGTCACCTTGCGCATATTCCTCCATGGTAGTAATGTCTCAAACAGTGTACGTTTTGATCGTTCCCTGGAAGACCAGTAGTAGTTTCCGATGCACATCTGGAAGCATTTTTTAATCTGTGGACTATCAGAGTGTTGATGAAACACAGTTATCGCATAGGGATTGAATACAACAGTCACCATGCGCACATTCCTCCATAGGAGTAATGTCTCAAACAGTCTACGCTTTGATCGTTCCCTGGAAGACCAGTAGTAGTTTCCGATGCACATCTGGAAGCGTTTTTTAATCTGTGGACTATCAGAGTGTCGATGAAACACAGTTATCACATCGGGATTGATTACATCAGTCACCTTGCGCACTTTCCTCCATGGGAGTAATGTCTCAAAGAGTCTACGCTTTCATCGTTCCCTGGAAGACCAGTAGTAGTTTCCGATGCATATCTGGAGGCATACTGTAATCTGTGGACCATCAAACTGTTGATGAAACACAGAAATTGCATCGGGATTGAATACAACAGTCACCATGCGCAGTTTCCTCCATGGGAGTAACGTCTCAAACAGTCTACGCTTTGATCGTTCCCTGGAAGACCAGTAGTAGTTTCCGACGCACATCTGGAGGCATTCTGTAATCTGTGGACCATCAGAGTGTTGATGAAACACAGAAATTGCATCGGGATTGTATACAACAGTCACCATGCGCACTTTCCTCCATGGGAGGAATGTCTCAAAGAGTCTACGCTTTGATCGTTCCCTGGAAGACCAGTAGTAGTATCCGATGCACATCTGGAGTCATTCTGTAATCTGTGGACTATCAGAGTATTGATGAAACACAGATATTGCATCGGGATTGAATACAACAGTCACCATGCACACTTTCCTCCATGGGAGTAATGTCTCAAACAGTCCACGCTTTCATCGATCCCTGGAAGACCAGTAGTAGTTTCCGATGCACATCTGGAGGCATTTTTTAATCTGTGGACTATCAGAGTGTCGATGAAACACAGTTATCACATCGGGATTGAATACAACAGTCACCATGCGCACATTCCTCCATGGGAGTAATGTCTCAAACAGTTAACGCTTTGATCGTTCCCTGGAAGACCAGTAGTTATTTCCGATGCACATCTGGAGGCATTCTGTAATCTGTGGACTATCAGAGTGTTGATGAAACACAGAAATTGCATCGAGATTGAATACAACAGTCACCATGCGCACTTTCCTCCATGGGAGTAATGTCTCAAACAGTCTACGCTTTCATCGTTCCCTGGACGACCAGTAGTAGTTTCCGATGCACATCTGGAGGCATTCTGTAATCTATGGACCATCAAACTGTTGATGAAACACAGAAATTGCATCGGGATTGAATACAACAGTCACCATGCGCAGTTTCCTCCATGGGAGTAACGTCTCAAACAGTCTACGCTTTGATCGTTCCCACGACGACCAGTAGTACTTTCCGATACACATCTGTGGACTATCAGAGTGTTTAGGAACACCGAAATTGCTTCGGGATTGAATACAACAGTCACCATGCTCTCTTTCCTCCATGGTAGTATTGTCTCAAACAGTTTACGCTTTGATCGTTCCCTGGAAGACCAGTAGTAGTTTCCGAAGGACATCTGGAGGCATTCTGTAATCTGTGGACTCTCCGAGTGTTGATGAAACACAGAAAATGCATCGGGATTGAATACAACAGTCACCATGCGCATTTTCCTCCATGGGAGTGATGTCTCAAACAGTCTACGCTTTAATCGTTCCCTCGAAGACCAGTAGTAATTTCCGATGCACATCTGGAAGCATTCTGAAATCTGTGGACTATCAGTGTGTTGATGAAACACAGAAATTGCATCGAGATTGAATACAACAGTCACCATGCGCACTTTCCTCCATGGGAGTAATGTCTCAAACAGTCTACGCTTTGATCGTTCCCTGGAAAACCAGTAGTAGTTTCCGATGCACATCTGGAGGCATTCTGTAATCTGTGGGCTATCAGAGTGTTCATGAAACACAGATATTGCATCGGGATTGAATACAACAGTCACCATGCGCACTTTCCTCCATGGGAGTAATGTCTCAAACAGTTTACGCTTTGATCGTTCCCTGGAAGACCAGTAGTAGTTTCCGATGCACATCTGGAGGCATTCTGTAATCTGTGGACGATCAGAGAGTTGATGAAACATAGAAATTGCATCGGGATTGAATACAACAGTCACCATGCGCACTTTCCTCCATGGGGTAATGTCTCAAACAGTTTACGCTTTGATGGTTCCTTGGAAGACCAGTAGTTATTTCCGTTGCACATCTTGAGTCATTTTGTAATCTGTGGACTATCAGAGTGTTGATGAAACACAGAAATTGCATCGAGATGGAATACAACAGTCACCTTGCGCACTTTCCTCCATGGGAGTAATGTCTCAAACAGTCTACGCGTTGATCGTTCCCTGGAAGACGAGTAGTAGTTTCCGATGCACATCTGGAGGCATTCTGTAATCTGTGGACTATCAGATTGTTGATGAAACACAGAAATTGCATCGGGATTGAATACAACAGTCACCATGCGCACTTTCCTCCATGGGAGTAATGTCTCAAACGGTCTACGCTTTGATCGTTCCCTGGAAGACCAGTAGTAGTTGCTGATGCACATCTGGATGCATTCTGTAATCTGTGGACTATCAGAGTGTTGATGAAACACAGTTATCGCATCGGGATTGAATTCAACAGTCACAATGCGCACTTTCCTCCATGGGAGTAATATCTCAAACAGCCTACGCTTTGATCGTTTCCTGAAAGACCAGTAGTAATTTCCGATGCACATCTGAAGTCATTCTGTAATCTGTGGACTATCAGAGTGTTGATGAAACACAGAAATTGCATCTGGATTGAATTCAACAGTCACCATGCGCCCTTTCCTCCATGGGAGTAATTTCTCAAAGAGACTACGCTTTGATCGTTCCCTGGAAGACCAGTAGTAGTTTCCGATGCACATCTGGAGGCATTCTGTAATCTGTGGACCATCAGAGTGTTGATGAAACACAGAAATTGCATCGGAATTGAATACAACAGTCACCATGCGCAGTTTCCTCCATGAAAGTAATGTCTGAAACAGTCTACGCTTTGATCGTTCCCAGGACGACCAGTAGTAGTTTCCGATACACATCTGGAGGCATTCTGCAATCTGTGGACTATCAGAGTGATTAGGAACACAGAAATTGCTTCGGGATTGAATACAACAGTCACCATGCGCTCTTTCCTCCATGCAAGTAATTCATGAACAGTCTACGCTTTAATCGTTCCCTGGAAGACCAGTAGTAGTTTCCGTTGCATATCTGGATGAATTCTGTAATCTGTGGACGATCAGAGAGTTGATGAAACACAGAAATTGCATCGGGATTGAATACAACAGTCACCATGCGCACTTTCTTCCATGGGGTAATGTCTCAAAGAGTCTACGCTTTGATCGTTCCCTGGAAGACCAGTAGTAGTTTCCGATGCACATCTGGAGACATTCTGTAATCTGTGGACTATCAGAGTGTTTAGGAACACAGAAATTGCATCGGGATTGAATACAACAGTCACCATGCGCACTTTCCTCCATGGGAGTGATGTCTCAAACAGTCTACGCATTGATCGTTCCCTGGAACACCAGTAGTAGTTTCCGATGCACATCTGGAGGCATTCTGTAATCTGTGGACTATCAGAGTGTTCATGAAACACAGTAATTGCGTCGGGATTGAATACAACAGTCACCATGCGCACTTTCCTCCATGGGAGTAATGTCTCAAACAGTTTACGCTTTGATCGTTCCCTGGAAGACCAGTAGTAATTTCCGATGCACATCTGGAGGCATTCTGAAATCTGTGGACTATCAGAGTGTTGATGAAACACAGAAATTGCATCTGGATTGAATTCAACAGTCACCATGCGCCCTTTCCTCCATGGGAGTAATTTCTCAAAGAGACTACGCTTTGATCGTTCCCTGGAAGACCAGTAGTACTTTCCGATGCACATCTGGAGGCATTCTGTAATCTGTGGACCATCAGAGTGTTGATGAAACACAGAAATTGCATCGGAATTGAATACAACAGTCACCATGCGCAGTTTCCTCCATGAAAGTAATGTCTGAAACAGTCTACGATTTGATCGTTCCCAGGACGACCAGTAGTAGTTTCCGATACACATCTGGAGGCATTCTGCAATCTGTGGACTATCAGAGTGATTAGGAACACAGAAATTGCTTCGGGATTGAATACAACAGTCACCATGCCCTCTTTCCTCCATGCAAGTAATTCATAAACAGTCTACGCTTTAATCGTTCCCTGGAAGACCAGTAGTAGTTTCCGTTGCATATCTGGATGAATTCTGTAATCTGTGGACGATCAGAGAGTTGATGAAACACAGAAATTGCATCGGGATTGAATACAACAGTCACCATGCGCACTTTCTTCCATGGGGTAATGTCTCAAAGAGTCTACGCTTTGATCGTTCCCTGGAAGACCAGTAGTAGTTTCCGATGCACATCTGGAGACATTCTGTAATCTGTGGACTATCAGAGTGTTTAGGAACACAGAAATTGCATCGGGATTGAATACAACAGTCACCATGCGCACTTTCCTCCATGGGAGTGATGTCTCAAACAGTCTACGCATTGATCGTTCCCTGGAAGACCAGTAGTAGTTTCCGATGCACATCTGGAGGCATTCTGTAATCTGTGGACTATCAGAGTGTTCATGAAACACAGTAATTGCGTCGGGATTGAATACAACAGTCACCATGCGCACTTTCCTCCATGGGAGTAATGTCTCAAACAGTTTACGCTTTGATCGTTCCCTGGAAGACCAGTAGTAATTTCCGATGCACATCTGGAGGCATTCTGAAATCTGTGGACTATCAGAGTGTTGATGAAACACAGAAATTGCATCGAGATTGAATACAACAGTCACCATGCGCACTTTCCTCAATGGGAGTAATGTCTCAAACAGTCTACGCTTTCATCGTTCCCTGGAAGACCAGTAGTAGTTTCCGATGCACATCTGGAGGCATTCTGTAATCTGTGGACGATCAGAGTGTTGATGAAACATAAAAATTGCATCGGGATTGAATACAACAGTCACCATGCGCACTTTCCTCCATGGGGTAATGTCTCAAACAGTTTACGCTTTGATCGTTCCTTGGAAGACCAGTAGTAATTTCCGTTGCACATCTTGAGTCATTTTGTAATCTGTGGACTATCAGAGTGTTGAAGACACAGAAACTGCATCGAGATTGAATACAACAGTCACCTTGCGCACTTTCCTCCATTAGAGTAATGTCTCGAACAGTCTACGCTTTGATCGTTCCCTGGAAGTCCAGTAGTAGTTTCCGATGCACATCTGGAGGCATTCTGTAATCTGTGGACTATCAGAGTGTTGATGAAACACAGAAATTTCATCGGGATTGAATACAACAGTCACCATGCGCAGTTTCCTCCATGGGGGTAATGTCTCAAACAGTCTACGCTTTGATCGTTCCCAGGACGACCAGTAGTAGTTTCCGATACACATCTGGAGGCATTCTGTAATCTGTGGACTATCAGAGTGTTTAGGAACACAGAAATTGCTTCGGGATTGAATACAACAGTCACCATGCTCACTTTCCTCCATGGGAGTATTGTCTCAAACAGTTTACGCTTTGATCGTTCCCTGGAAGACCAGTAGTAGTTTCCGATGCACATCTGGAGGCCTTCTGTAATCTGTGGACTCTCAGAGTGTTGATGAAACACAGAAATTGCATCGGGATTGAATACAACAGTCACCATGCGCACTTTCCTCCATGGGAGTGATGTCTCAAACATTCTACGCTTTAATCGTTCCCTCGAAGACCAGTAGTAGTTTCCGATGCACATCTGGAGGCATTCTGAAATCTGTGGACTATCAGAGTGTTGATGAAACACAGAAATTGCATCGGGATTGAATACAACAGTCACCATGCGCATATTCCACCATGGTAGTAATGTCTCAAATAGTGTACGCTTTGATCGTTCCCTGGAAGACCAGTAGTTGTGTCTATGCAAATCTGGAAGCATTTGTTAATCTGTGGAATATCAGAGTGTTGATGAAACACACTTATCGCATCGGGATTGAATACAACATTCACCATGCGCACTTTCCTCCATAGGAGTAATGTCTCAAACAGCCTACGCTTTGATCGTTCCCTGGAAGACCAGTAGTAGCTTCCGATGCACATCTGGAAGCATTTTTTAATCTGTGGACTATCAGAGTGTCGATGAAACAGAGTTATCGCATCGGGATTGAATACAACATTCACCATGCTCACTTTCCTCCATAGGAGTGATGTCTCAAACAGTCTACGCTTTCATCGTTCCCTGGAAGACCAGTAGTAGTTCCGATGCACATCTGGAGGCATTCTGTAATCTGTGGACGATCAGAGAGTGGATGAAACATAAAAATTGCATCGGGATTGAATACAACAGTCACCATGCGCACTTTCCTCCATGGGGTAATGTCTCAAACAGTTTACGCTTTGATCGTTCCTTGGAAGACCAGTAGTAATTTCCGTTGCACATCTTGAGTCATTTTGTAATCTGTGACTATCAGAGTGTTGATGAAACACAGAAATTGCATCGAGATTGAATACAACAGTCACCTTGCGCACTTTCCTCAATGGGAGTAATGTCTCAAACAGTCTACGCTTTGATCGTTCCCTGGAAGACCAGTAGTAGTTTCCGATGCACATCTGGAGGCATTCTGTAATCTGTGGACTATCCGAGTGTTGATGAAACACAGAAATTGCATCGGGATTGAATACAACAGTCACCATGCGCACTTTCCTCCATGGGAGTAATGTCTCAAACGGTCTACGCTTTGATCGTTCCCTGGAAGACCAGTAGTAGTTTCTGATACACATCTGGAAGCATTCTGTAATCTGTGGACTATCAGAGTGTTGATGAAACACAGTTATCGCATCGGGATTGAATACAACAGTCACAATGCGCACTTTCCTCCATGGGAGTAATATCTCAAACAGCCTACGCTTTGATCGCTCCCTGAAAGACCAGTAGTAATTTCCGATGCACATCTGTAGCCATTCTGTAATCTGTGGACCATCAGAGTGTTGATGAAACACAGAAATTGCATCGGGATTGAATACAACAGTCACCATGCGCACTTTCCTCCATGGGAGTAATGTCTCAAAAACTCTACGCTTTGATCGTTCCCTGGAAGACCAGTAGTAGTTTCCGATGCACATCTGGAGGCATTCTGTAATCTGTGGACCATCAGAGTGTTGATGAAACACAGAAATTGCATCGGGATTGAATACAACAGTCACCATGCGCACTTTCCTCCATGGGAGTGATGTCTCAAACAGTCTACGCTTTGATGGTTCCCTCGAAGACCAGTAGTAGTTTCCGATGCACATCTGGAGGCATTCTGTAATCTGTGCACCATCAGAGTGTTGATGAAACACAGAAATTGCATCGGGATTGAATACAACAGTCACCATGCGCACTTTCCTCCATGGAAGTAATGTCTGAAACAGTCTACGCTTTGATCGTTCCCAGGACAACCAGTAGTAGTTTCCGATACACATCTGGAGGCATTCTGTAATCTGTGGACTATCAGAGTGATTAGGAACACAGAAATTGCTTCGGGATTGAATACAACAGTTACCATGCGCACTTTCCTCCATGGGTGTAATGTCTCAAACAGTCTACGCTTTGATCGTTCCCAGGACGACCAGTAGTAGTTTCCGATACACATCTGGAGGCATTCTGTAATCTGTGGACTATCAGAGTGTTGATGAAACACAGAAATTGCATCGGGATTGAATACAACAGTCACCATGCGCACTTTCCTCCATGGAAGTAATGTCTGAAACAGTCTACGCTTTGATCGTTCCCAGGACGACCAGTAGTAGTTTCCGATACACATCTGGAGGCATTCTGCAATCTGTGGACTATCAGAGTGATTAGGAACACAGAAATTGCTTCGGGATTGAATACAACAGTCACCATGCGCTCTTTCCTCCATGCAAGTAATTCATGAACAGTCTACGCTTTAATCGTTCCCTGGAAGACCAGTAGTAGTTTCCGTTGCATATCTGGATGAATTCTGTAATCTGTGGACGATCAGAGAGTTGATGAAACACAGAAATTGCATCGGGATTGAATACAACAGTCACCATGCGCACTTTCTTCCATGGGGTAATGTCTCAAAGAGTCTACGCTTTGATCGTTCCCTGGAAGACCAGTAGTAGTTTCCGATGCACATCTGGAGACATTCTGTAATCTGTGGACTATCAGAGTGTTTAGGAACACAGAAATTGCATCGGGATTGAATACAACAGTCACCATGCGCACTTTCCTCCATGGGAGTGATGTCTCAAACAGTCTACGCATTGATCGTTCCCTGGAAGACCAGTAGTAGTTTCCGATGCACATCTGGAGGCATTCTGTAATCTGTGGACTATCAGAGTGTTCATGAAACACAGTAATTGCGTCGGGATTGAATACAACAGTCACCATGCGCACTTTCCTCCATGGGAGTAATGTCTCAAACAGTTTACGCTTTGATCGTTCCCTGGAAGACCAGTAGTAATTTCCGATGCACATCTGGAGGCATTCTGAAATCTGTGGACTATGAGAGTGTTGATGAAACACAGAAATTGCATCTGGATTGAATTCAACAGTCACCATGCGCCCTTTCCTCCATGGGAGTAATTTCTCAAAGAGACTACGCTTTGATCGTTCCCTGGAAGACCAGTAGTAGTTTCCGATGCACATCTGGAGGCATTCTGTAATCTGTGGACCATCAGAGTGTTGATGAAACACAGAAATTGCATCGGAATTGAATACAACAGTCACCATGCGCAGTTTCCTCCATGAAAGTAATGTCTGAAACAGTCTACGATTTGATCGTTCCCAGGACGACCAGTAGTAGTTTCCGATACACATCTGGAGGCATTCTGCAATCTGTGGACTATCAGAGTGATTAGGAACACAGAAATTGCTTCGGGATTGAATACAACAGTCACCATGCCCTCTTTCCTCCATGCAAGTAATTCATAAACAGTCTACGCTTTAATCGTTCCCTGGAAGACCAGTAGTAGTTTCCGTTGCATATCTGGATGAATTCTGTAATCTGTGGACGATCAGAGAGTTGATGAAACACAGAAATTGCATCGGGATTGAATACAACAGTCACCATGCGCACTTTCTTCCATGGGGTAATGTCTCAAAGAGTCTACGCTTTGATCGTTCCCTGGAAGACCAGTAGTAGTTTCCGATGCACATCTGGAGACATTCTGTAATCTGTGGACTATCAGAGTGTTTAGGAACACAGAAATTGCATCGGGATTGAATACAACAGTCACCATGCGCACTTTCCTCCATGGGAGTGATGTCTCAAACAGTCTACGCATTGATCGTTCCCTGGAAGACCAGTAGTAGTTTCCGATGCACATCTGGAGGCATTCTGTAATCTGTGGACTATCAGAGTGTTCATGAAACACAGTAATTGCGTCGGGATTGAATACAACAGTCACCATGCGCACTTTCCTCCATGGGAGTAATGTCTCAAACAGTTTACGCTTTGATCGTTCCCTGGAAGACCAGTAGTAATTTCCGATGCACATCTGGAGGCATTCTGAAATCTGTGGACTATCAGAGTGTTGATGAAACACAGAAATTGCATCGAGATTGAATACAACAGTCACCATGCGCACTTTCCTCAATGGGAGTAATGTCTCAAACAGTCTACGCTTTCATCGTTCCCTGGAAGACCAGTAGTAGTTTCCGATGCACATCTGGAGGCATTCTGTAATCTGTGGACGATCAGAGTGTTGATGAAACATAAAAATTGCATCGGGATTCAATACAACAGTCACCATGCGCACTTTCCTCCATGGGGTAATGTCTCAAACAGTTTACGCTTTGATCGTTCCTTGGAAGACCAGTAGTAATTTCCGTTGCACATCTTGAGTCATTTTGTAATCTGTGGACTATCAGAGTGTTGAAGACACAGAAATTGCATCGAGATTGAATACAACAGTCACCTTGCGCACTTTCCTCCATTAGAGTAATGTCTCGAACAGTCTACGCTTTGATCGTTCCCTGGAAGTCCAGTAGTAGTTTCCGATGCACATCTGGAGGCATTCTGTAATCTGTGGACTATCAGAGTGTTGATGAAACACAGAAATTTCATCGGGATTGAATACAACAGTCACCATGCGCAGTTTCCTCCATGGGGGTAATGTCTCAAACAGTCTACGCTTTGATCGTTCCCAGGACGACCAGTAGTAGTTTCCGATACACATCTGGAGGCATTCTGTAATCTGTGGACTATCAGAGTGTTTAGGAACACAGAAATTGCTTCGGGATTGAATACAACAGTCACCATGCTCACTTTCCTCCATGGGAGTATTGTCTCAAACAGTTTACGCTTTGATCGTTCCCTGGAAGACCAGTAGTAGTTTCCGATGCACATCTGGAGGCCTTCTGTAATCTGTGGACTCTCAGAGTGTTGATGAAACACAGAAATTGCATCGGGATTGAATACAACAGTCACCATGCGCACTTTCCTCCATGGGAGTGATGTCTCAAACATTCTACGCTTTAATCGTTCCCTCGAAGACCAGTAGTAGTTTCCGATGCACATCTGGAGGCATTCTGAAATCTGTGGACTATCAGAGTGTTGATGAAACACAGAAATTGCATCGGGATTGAATACAACAGTCACCATGCGCATATTCCACCATGGTAGTAATGTCTCAAATAGTGTACGCTTTGATCGTTCCCTGGAAGACCAGTAGTTGTGTCTATGCACATCTGGAAGCATTTGTTAATCTGTGGAATATCAGAGTGTTGATGAAACACACTTATCGCATCGGGATTGAATACAACATTCACCATGCGCACTTTCCTCCATAGGAGTAATGTCTCAAACAGCCTACGCTTTGATCGTTCCCTGGAAGACCAGTAGTAGCTTCCGATGCACATCTGGAAGCATTTTTTAATCTGTGGACTATCAGAGTGTCGATGAAACAGAGTTATCGCATCGGGATTGAATACAACATTCACCATGCTCACTTTCCTCCATAGGAGTGATGTCTCAAACAGTCTACGCTTTCATCGTTCCCTGGAAGACCAGTAGTAGATCCGATGCACATCTGGAGGCATTCTGTAATCTGTGGACGATCAGAGAGTGGATGAAACATAAAAATTGCATCGGGATTGAATACAACAGTCACCATGCGCACTTTCCTCCATGGGGTAATGTCTCAAACAGTTTACGCTTTGATCGTTCCTTGGAAGACCAGTAGTAATTTCCGTTGCACATCTTGAGTCATTTTGTAATCTGTGACTATCAGAGTGTTGATGAAACACAGAAATTGCATCGAGATTGAATACAACAGTCACCTTGCGCACTTTCCTCAATGGGAGTAATGTCTCAAACAGTCTACGCTTTGATCGTTCCCTGGAAGACCAGTAGTAGTTTCCGATGCACATCTGGAGGCATTCTGTAATCTGTGGACTATCCGAGTGTTGATGAAACACAGAAATTGCATCGGGATTGAATACAACAGTCACCATGCGCACTTTCCTCCATGGGAGTAATGTCTCAAACGGTCTACGCTTTGATCGCTCCCTGAAAGACCAGTAGTAATTTCCGATGCACATCTGTAGCCATTCTGTAATCTGTGGACCATCAGAGTGTTGATGAAACACAGAAATTGCATCGGGATTGAATACAACAGTCACCATGCGCACTTTCCTCCATGGGAGTAATGTCTCAAACGGTCTACGCTTTGATCGTTCCCTGGAAGACCAGTAGTAGTTTCTGATACACATCTGGAAGCATTCTGTAATCTGTGGACTATCAGAGTGTTGATGAAACACAGTTATCGCATCGGGATTGAATACAACAGTCACAATGCGCACTTTCCTCCATGGGAGTAATATCTCAAACAGCCTACGCTTTGATCGCTCCCTGAAAGACCAGTAGTAATTTCCGATGCACATCTGTAGCCATTCTGTAATCTGTGGACCATCAGAGTGTTGATGAAACACAGAAATTGCATCGGGATTGAATACAACAGTCACCATGCGCACTTTCCTCCATGGGAGTAATGTCTCAAAAACTCTACGCTTTGATCGTTCCCTGGAAGACCAGTAGTAGTTTCCGATGCACATCTGGAGGCATTCTGTAATCTGTGGACCATCAGAGTGTTGATGAAACACAGAAATTGCATCGGGATTGAATACAACAGTCACCATGCGCACTTTCCTCCATGGGAGTGATGTCTCAAACAGTCTACGCTTTGATCGTTCCCTCGAAGACCAGTAGTAGTTTCCGATGCACATCTGGAGGCATTCTGTAATCTGTGCACCATCAGAGTGTTGATGAAACACAGAAATTGCATCGGGATTGAATACAACAGTCACCATGCGCACTTTCCTCCATGGAAGTAATGTCTGAAACAGTCTACGCTTTGATCGTTCCCAGGACAACCAGTAGTAGTTTCCGATACACATCTGGAGGCATTCTGTAATCTGTGGACTATCAGAGTGATTAGGAACACAGAAATTGCTTCGGGATTGAATACAACAGTTACCATGCGCACTTTCCTCCATGGGTGTAATGTCTCAAACAGTCTACGCTTTGATCGTTCCCAGGACGACCAGTAGTAGTTTCCGATACACATCTGGAGGCCTTCTGTAATCTGTGGACTATCAGAGTGTTTAGGAACACAGAAATTGCTTCGGGATTGAATACAACAGTCACCACGCTCACTTTCCTCCATGGTAGTAATGTCTCAAACAGTGTACGCTTTGATCGTTCCCTGGAAGTCCAGTAGTAGTTTCCGATGCACATCTGGAAGCATTTTTTAATCTGTGGGCTATCAGTGTGTTGATGAAACACAGTTATCGCATCGGGATTGAATACAACATTCACCATGCGCACTTTCCTCCATAGGAGTAATGTCTTAAACAGCCTACGCTCGGATCGTTCCCTGGAAGACCAGTAGTAGTTTCCGATGCACATCTGGAAGCATTTTTTAATCTGTGGACTATCAGAGTGTCGATGAAACACAATTATCGCATCGGGATTGAATACAACAGTCACCATGCGCACTTTCCTCCATAGGAGTGATGTCTCAAACAGTCTACGCTTTGATCGTTCCCTGGAAGACCAGTAGTAGTTTCTGATGCACATCTGGAAGCATTCTGTAATCTGTGGACTATCAGAGTGTTGATGAAACACAGTTATCGCTTCGAGATTGAATACAACAGTCACACTGCGCACTTTCCTCCATGGGAGTAATATCTCAAACAGCCTACGCTTTGATTGCTCCCTGAAAGACGAGTAGTAATTTCCGATGCACATCTGAAGCCATTCTGTAATCTGTGGACTATCAGAGTGTTGATGAAACACAGAAATTGCATCTGGATTGAATTCAACAGTCACCATGCGCCCTTTCCTCCATGGGAGTAATTTCTCAAAGAGACTACGCATTGATCGTTCCCTGGAAGACCAGTAGTAGTTTCCGATGCACATCTGGAGGCATTCTGTAATCTGTGGACCATCAGAGTGTTGATGAAACACAGAAATTGCATCGGGATTGAATACAACAGTCACCATTCGCACTTGCCTCCATGGGAGTGATGTCTCAAACAGTCTACGCTTTGATCGTTCCCTCGAAGACCAGTAGTAGTTTCCGATGCACTTCTGGAGGGATTCTGTAATCTGTGGATGATCAGAGAGTTGATGAAACACAGAAATTGCACCGGGATTGAATACAACAGTACGCATTCGCACTTTCCTCCATGGGAGTAATGTCTCAAACAGTTTACGCTTTAATCGTTCCCTGGAAGACCAGTAGTAATTTCCGATGCACATCTGGAGGCATTCTGTAATCTGTGGACTATCAGAGTGTTGATGAAACACAGAAATTGCATAGAGATTGAATACAACAGTCACCATGCGCACTTTCCTCCATGGGAGTAATGTCTCAAACAGTCTACGCTTTCATCGTTCCCTGGAAGACCAGTAGTAGTTTCCGATGCACATCTGGAGGCATTCTGTAATCTGTGGACTATCAGAGTGTTGATGAAACACAGAAATTGCCTCGGGATTGAATACAACAGACAACATGCGCACTTTACTCCATGGGTGTAACGACTCAAACAGTCTACGCTTTGATCGTTCCCTGGAAGACCTGTATAAGTTTCCGATGCACAACTGGAGGCATTCTGTAATCTGTGGACTATCAGAGTGTTGATGAAACACAGAAATTTCATCGGGATTGAATACAACAGTCACCACGCACACTTTAATCCATGGGAGTAATGTCTCAAACAGTCTACGATTTCATCGTTCCCTGGAAGACCAGTAGTAGTTTCCGATGCACATCTGGAGACATTCTGTAATCTGTGGACCATCAGAGTGTTGATGAAACACAGAAATTGCATCGGGATTGAATACAACAGTCACCATGCGCAGTTTCCTCCATGGGAGTAATGTCTCAAACAGTCTACCCTTTGATCGTTCCCAGGACGACCACTAGTAGTTTCTGCTACACATCTGGAGGCATTCTGTAATCTGTGGACTATCAGAGTGTTGACGAAACACAGAAATTGCATCGGGATTGAATGCAACAGTCACCATGCGCACATTCCTCTATTGTAGTAATGTCTCAAACAGTGTACGCTTTGATCGTTCCCTGGAAGACCAGTAGTAGTTTCCGATTGCCATCTGGAAACATTTTTTAATCTGTGGACTATCAGTGTGTTGATGAAACACAGTTATCGCATCGGGATTGAATACAACAGTCACCATGCGCACTTTCCTCCATAGGAGTTATGTCTCAAACAGTCTACGCTTTGATCGTTCCCTGGAAGACCAGTAGTAGTTTCCGATGCTCATCTGGAAGCATTTTTTAATCTGTGGACTATCAGAGTGTTTATGAAACACAGAAATTGCATCGGAATTGAATACAACAGTCACCATGAGCACTTTCCTCCATGGGAGTAATTCTCAAACAGTCTACACTTTGATAGTTCCCTGTAAGACCATTAATAATTCCCGATGCACATCGGGAGGCATTCTGTATTCTGTGGACTATCAGAGTGTTGATGAAACACAGAAATTGCCTCGGGATTGAATACAACAGTCACCATGCACACTTTCCTCCATGGGTGTAATGTCTCAAACCGGTCTACGCTTTGATCGTTCCCTGGAAGACCAGTAAAAGTGTCCGATGTACATCTGGAGGCATTCTGTAATCTGTGGACTATCAGAGTATTGATGAAACACAGAAATTGCATCGGGATTGAATACAACAGTCACCATGCACACTTTCCTCCATGGGAGTAATGTCTCAAACAGTCTACGATTTGGCCGTTCCCAGGACGACCAGTAGTAGTTTCCGATACACATCTGGAGGCATTCTGTAATCTGTGGACTCTCAGAGTGTTTAGGAACACAGAAATTGCTTCGGGATTGAATACAACAGTCACCATGCGCACTTTCCTCCATGGGAGTATTGTCTCAAACAGTTTACGCTTTGATCGTTCCCTGGAAGACCAGTAGTAGTTTCCGATGCACATCTGGAGGCATCCTGTAATCTGTGGACTCTCTGAGTGTTGTTAAAACACAGAAATTGCATCGGGATTGAATACAACAGTCACCATTCGCACTTTCCTCCGTGGGAGTGATGTCTCAAACAGTCTACACTTTGATCGTTCCCTCGAAGACCAGTAGTAGTTTCCGATGCACATCTGGAGCCATTCTGTAATCTGTGAACTATCAGGGTATTGATGAAACACAGAAATTGCATCGGGATTGAATACAACAGTCACCATGCGCACATTCCTCCATGGTAGTAATGTCTCAAACAGTGTACGCTTTGATCGTTCCCTGGAAGACCAGTATTAGTTTCCGATGCACATCTGGAAAAATTATTTTATCTGTGGACTATCAGAGTGTTGATGAAACACAGTTATCGCATCGGGATTGAATACAACAGTCACCGTGCGCACTTTCCTCAATGCGAGTAATATCTCAAACAGCCTACGCTTTGATCGTTCCCTGGAAGACCAGTAGTAGTTTCCGATGCACATCTGGAGCCATTCTGCAATCTGTGAACTATCAGGGTATTGATGAAACACAGAAATTGCATCGGGATTGAATACAACAGTCACCATGCACACTTTCCTCCATGGGAGTAATGTCTCAAACAGTCTACGCTTTCATCGTTATCTGGGAGACCAGTAGTAGTTTCCGATGCACATCTGGAGGCATTCTGTAATCTGTGGACCATCAGAGTGTTGATGAAACACAGAAATTGCATCGGGATTGAATAAAACAGTCACCATGCGCACTTTCCTCCATGGGAGTAATGTCTCAAACAGTTTACGCTTTGATCGTTCCCTGGAAGACCAGTAGTAATCTCCGATGCACATCTGGAGGCATTCTGTAATCAGTGGACTATCAGAGTGTTGATGAAACACAGAAATTGCATTGAGATTGAATACAACAGTCACCATGCGCACTTTCCTCCATAGGAGTAATGTCTCAAACAGTCTACGCTTTCATCGCTCCCTGGAACACCAGTAGCAGTTTCCGATGCACATCTGGAGGCATTCTGTAATCTGTGGACGATCAGAGAGTTGATGAAACACAGATATTGCATCTTGATTGAATATAACAGTCACAATGCGCAGTTTCCTCCATGGGAGTAATGTCTCAAACAGTCTACGCTTTGATCGTTCTCAGGAAGACCAGTAGTAGTTTCCGATACACATCTGGAGGCATTCTGTAATCTGTGGACTATCAGAGTGTTCACGAAACACAGATATTGCATCGGAATTGAATACTACAGTCACCTTGCGCACTTTCCTCCATGGGAGTAATTCTCAAACAGTCTACACTTTGATCGTTCCCAGGACGACCAGTAGTAGTTTCCGATGCACGTCTGGAAGCATTTTTTAATCTGAGGACTATCATAGTGTCGATGAAACACAGTTATCGCATCGGGATTGAATACAACAGTCAGCATGCGCACTTTCCTCCATGCGAGTAATGTCTCAAACAGTCTACGCTTTCATCGTTCCCTGGAATACCAGTAGTAGTTTCCGATGCACATCTGGAGGCATTCTGTGATCTGTGGACGATCAGAGAGTTGATGAAACACAGAAATTGCATTGGGATTGAATACAACAGTCACAATGCGCAGTTTCCTCCATGGGAGTAATGTCTCAAACAGTCTACGCTTTGATCGTTCTCAGGAAGACCACTAGTAGTTTCCGATACACATCTGGAGGCATTCTGTAATCTGTGGACTATAAGAGTGTTTAGGAACACAGAAATTGCTTCGGGATTGAGTACAACAGTCACCATGCGCACTTTCCTCCATGGGAGTAATGTCTCAAACAGTCTACGCTTTGATCGTTCCCAGGAAGACCAGTAGTAGCTTCCGATGCACATCTGGCGACATTCTTTAATCTGTTTACAATCAGAGTGTTGATGAAACACAGATATTGCATCGGGAGTGAATACAACAGTCACCATGTGCACTTTCCTCCATGGGAGTGATGTCTCAAACAGTCTACGCTTTGATCGTTGTCAGGAACACCAGTAGTAGTTTCCGATACACATCTGGAGGCATTCTGTATTCTGTGGACTATCAGAGTGTTGATGATACCAAAATAGCACCGGGATTGAATACAACAGTCATCATGCACACTTTCCCCCATGGGAGTAATGTCACAAACAGTCTACGCTTTGGTCTTTCCCTGGAAGACCAGTAGTAGTTTCCGATACACATCTGGAGGCATTCTGTATTCTGTGGACTATCAGAGTGTTGATGATACCAAAATAGCACCGGGATTGAATACAACAGTCATCATGCACACTTTCCCCCATGGGAGTAATGTCACAAACAGTCTACGCTTTGGTCTTTCCCTGGAAGACCAGTAGTAGTTTCCGATGCAAATCTGGAGGCATGCTGTAATCTGTGGACTATAAGAGTGTTAATGAAACACAGAAATTGCATCAGGATTGAATACAACAGTTACCATGCGCACTTTCCTCCATGGGTGTAATGTCTCAAAGAGTCTACGATTTGATCGTTCCCTGGAAAACCAGTAGTAGTTTCCGATGCACATCTGGAAGCATTTTTTAATCTGTGGACTATCATAGTGTCGATGAAATACAGTTATCGCATCGGGATTAAATACAACAGTCAGCATGCGCACTTTCCTCCATAGGAGTAATGTCTCAAACAGTCTACGTTTTGATCGTTCCCTGGAAGACCAGTAGTAGTTTCCGATGCACATCTGGGGGCATTCTGTAATCTGTGGACTATCAGAGTGTTGATGAAACACAGAAATTGCCTCGGGATTGAATACAACAGTCACCATGCGCACTTTCCTCCATGGGTGTAATGTCTCAAACAGTCTACGCTTTGATCGTTCCCTGGAAGACCAGTAAAAGTGTCCGATGTACATCTGGAGGCATTCTGTAATCTGTGGACTATCAGAGTATTGATGAAACACAGAAATGGCATCGGGATTAAATACAACAGTCACCATGCACACTTTCCTCCATGGGAGTAATGTCTCAAACAGTCTACGCTTTGATCGTTCCCAGGACGACCAGTAGTAGTTTCCGATACACATCTGGAGGCATTCTGTAATCTGTGGACTCTCAGAGTGTTTAGGAACACTGAAATTGCTTCGGGATTGAATACAACAGTCACCATGCGCACTTTCCTCCATGGGAGTATTGTCTCAAACAGTTTACGCTTTGATCGTTCCCTGGAAGACCAGTAGTAGTTTCCGATGCACATCTGGAGGCATCCTGTAATCTGTGGACTCCTTGAGTGTTGTTGAAACACAGTAATTGCATCGGGGTTGAATACAACAGTCACCATTCGCACTTTCCTCCGTGGGAGTGATGTCCCAAACAGTCTACGCTTTGATCGTTCCCTGGAAGACCAGTAGTAGTTTCCGATGCACATCTGGAAGCATTTTTCAATCTGTGGACTACCAGAGTGTTGATGAAAGACAGTTATCGCATCGGGATTGAATACAACAGTCACCATGCGCACTTTACTCTATAGGAGTAATGTCTCAAACAGTCTACGCTTTGATCGTTCCCTGGAAGACCAGTAGTAGTTTCCGATGCACATCTGGAAGCATTTTTTAATCTGTGGACTATCATAGTGTCGATGAAATACAGTTATCGCATCGGGATTAAATACAACAGTCAGCATGCGCACTTTCCTCCATAGGAGTAATGTCTCAAACAGTCTACGTTTTGATCGTTCCCTGGAAGACCAGTAGTAGTTTCCGATGCACATCTGGGGGCATTCTGTAATCTGTGGACTATCAGAGTGTTGATGAAACACAGAAATTGCCTCGGGATTGAATACAACAGTCACCATGCGCACTTTCCTCCATGGGTGTAATGTCTCAAACAGTCTACGCTTTGATCGTTCCCTGGAAGACCAGTAAAAGTGTCCGATGTACATCTGGAGGCATTCTGTAATCTGTGGACTATCAGAGTATTGATGAAACACAGAAATGGCATCGGGATTGAATACAACAGTCACCATGCACACTTTCCTCCATGGGAGTAATGTCTCAAACAGTCTACGCTTTCATCGTTCCCAGGACGACCAGTAGTAGTTTCCGATACACATCTGGAGGCATTCTGTAATCTGTGGACTCTCAGAGTGTTTAAGAACACTGAAATTTCTTCGGGATTGAATACAACAGTCACCATGGGCACTTTCCTCCATGGGAGTATTGTCTCAAACAGTTTACGCTTTGATCGTTCCCTGGAAGACCAGTAGTAGTTTCCGATGCACATCTGGAGGCATCCTGTAATCTGTGAACTCTCTGAGTGTTGTTGAAACACAGAAATTGCATCGGGGTTGAATACAACAATCACCATTCGCACTTTCCTCCTTGGGAGTGATGTCTCAAACAGTCTACGCTTTGATCGTTCCCTCGAAGACCAGTAGTAGTTCCGATGCACATCTGGTGGCATTCTGTAATCTGTGGACAATCAGAGTGTTGATGAAACACAGATATTGGATCAGGAGTGAATACAACAGTCACCGTGCGCACTTTCCTCAATGCGAGTAATATCTCAAACAGCCTACGATTTGATCGTTCCCTGGAAGACCAGTAGTAGTTTCCGATGCACATCTGGAGCCATTCTGTAATCTGTGAACTATCAGAGTATTGATGAAACACAGATATTGCATCTTGATTGAATATAACAGTCACAATGCGCAGTTTCCTCCATGGGAGTAATGTCTCAAACAGTCTACGCTTTGATCGTTCTCAGAAAGACCAGTAGTAGTTTCCGATACACATCTGGAGGCATTCTGTAATCTGTGGACTATCAGAGTGTTCATGAAACACAGATATTGCATCGGAATTGAATACTACAGTCACCATGCGCACTTTTCTCCATGGGAGTAATTCTCAAACAGTCTACACTTTGATCGTTCCCAGGACGACCAGTAGTAGTTTCCGATGCACATCTGGAAGCATTTTTTAATCTGAGGACTATCATAGTGTCGATGAAACACAGTTATCGCATCGGGATTGAATACAACAGTCAGCATGCGCACTTTCCTCCATGCGAGTAATGTCTCAAACAGTCTACGCTTTCATCGTTCCCTGGAATACCAGTAGTAGTTTCCGATGCACATCTGGAGGCATTCCGTGATCTGTGGACGATCAGAGAGTTGATGAAACACAGAAATTGCATCGGGATTGAATACAACAGTCACCATGCGCAGTTTCCTCCATGGGAGTAATGTCTCAAACAGTCTACGCTTTGATCGTTCTCAGGAAGACCACTAGTAGTTTCCGATACACATCTGGAGGCATTCTGTAATCTGTGGACTATAAGAGTGTTTAGGAACACAGAAATTGCTTCGGGATTGAGTACAACAGTCACCATGCGCACTTTCCTCCATGGGAGTAATGTCTCAAACAGTCTACGCTTTGATCGTTCCCAGGAAGACCAGTAGTAGTTTCCGATGCACATCTGGCGCCATTCTTTAATCTGTGGACAATCAGAGTGTTGATGAAACACAGATATTGCATCGGGAGTGAATACAACAGTCACCATGTGCACTTTCCTCCATGGGAGTGATGTCTCAAACAGTCTACGCTTTGATCGCTGTCAGGAAGACCAGTAGTAGTTTCCGATACACATCTGGAGGCATTCTGTATTCTGTGGACTATCAGAGTGTTGATGATACCAAAATAGCACCGGGATTGAATACAACAGTCATCATGCACACTTTCCCCCATGGGAGTAATGTCACAAACAGTCTACGCTTTGGTCTTTCCCTGGAGGACCAGTAGTAGTTTCCGATACACATCTGGAGGCATTCTGTATTCTGTGGACTATCAGAGTGTTGATGATACCAAAATAGCACCGGGATTGAATTCAACAGTCATCATGCACACTTTCCCCCATGGGAGTAATGTCACAAACAGTCTACGCTTTGGTCTTTCCCTGGAAGACCAGTAGAAGTTTCCGATGCAAATCTGGAGGCATGCTGTAATCTGTGGACTATAAGAGTGTTAATGAAACACAGAAATTGCATCAGGATTGAATACAACAGTTACCATGCGCACTTTCCTCCATGGGTGTAATGTCTCAAAGAGTCTACGATTTGATCGTTCCCTGGAAAACCAGTAGTAGTTTCCGATGCACATCTGTAGGCATTCTGTAATCTGTGGACCATCAGAGTGTTGATAAAACAAAGAAATAGCATCGGGATTGAATACAACAGTCACCATGCGCAGTTTCCTCCATGTGAGTAATGTCTCAAACAGTCTACGCTTTGATCGTTCCCAGGACGACCAGTAGTAGTTTCCGATACACATCTGGAGGCATTCTGTAATCTGTGGACTATCAGAGTGTTTAGGAACACAGAAATTGCTTCAGGATTGAATACAACGGTCACCATGCGCACTTTCCTCCATGGGAGTATTGTCTCAAACAGTTTACGAATTGATCGTTCTCTGGAAGACCAGTAGTAGTTGCCGATGCACATCTGGAGGCATTCTGTAATCTGTGGACTACCAGAGTGTTGATGAAACCAAAATTTCATCGGGATTGAATACAACAGTCACCATGCACAATTTCCTCCAAGGGGAGTAATGTCTCAAACAGTCTACGCTTTGATCGTTCCCAGGAAGACAAGTAGTAATTTCCGTTGCACATCTTGAGTCATTTTTTAATCTGTGGACTATCAGAGTGTCGATGAAACACAGTTATCGCATGGGGATTGAAAACAACGGTCACCATGCGCACTTTCCTCAATGCGAGTAATATCTCGATCAGCCTACGCTTTGATCGTTCACTGGAAGACCAGTAGTAGTTTCCGATGCACATCTGGAAGCATTTTTTAATCTGTGGACTACCAGAGTGTTGATGAAAGACAGTTATCGCATCGGGATTGAATGCAACAGTCACCATGATCACTTTACTCTATAGGAGTAATGTCTCAAACAGTCTACGCTTTGATCGTTCCCTGGAAGACCAGTAGTAGTTTCCGATGCACATCTGGAAGCATTTTTTAATCTGTGGACTATCATAGTGTCGATGAAATACAGTTATCGCATCGGGATTAAATACAACAGTCAGCATGCGCACTTTCCTCCATAGGAGTAATGTCTCAAACAGTCTACGTTTTGATCGTTCCCTGGAAGACCAGTAGTAATTTCCGATGCACATCTGGGGGCATTCTGTAATCTGTGGACTATCAGAGTGTTGATGAAACACAGAAATTGCCTCGGGATTGAATACAACAGTCACCATGCGCACTTTCCTCCATGGGTGTAATGTCTCAAACAGTCTACGCTTTGATCGTTCCCTGGAAGACCAGTAAAAGTGTCCGATGCACATCTGGAGGCATTCTGAAATCTGTGGACTATCAGAGTGTTGATGAAACACAGAAAATGCATCGGGATTGAATACAACAGTCACCATGCGCATATTCCACCATGGTAGTAATGTCTCAAATAGTGTACGCTTTGATCGTTCCCTGGAAGACCAGTAGTTGTGTCTATGCACATCTGGAAGCATTTGTTAATCTGTGGAATATCAGAGTGTTGATGAAACACACTTATCGCATCGGGATTGAATACAACTTTCACCATGCGCACTTTCCTCCATAGGAGTAATGTCTCAAACAGCCTACGCTTTGATCGTTCCCTGGAAGACCAGTAGTAGCTTCCGATGCACATCTGGAAGCATTTTTTAATCTGTGGACTATCAGAGTGTCGATGAAACACAGTTATCGCATCGGGATTGAATACAACATTCACCATGCTCACTTTCCTCCATAGGAGTGATGTCTCAAACAGTCTACGCTTTCATCGTTCCCTGGAAGACCAGTAGTAGTTCCGATGCACATCTGGAGGCATTCTGTAATCTGTGGACGATCAGAGAGTGGATGAAACATAAAAATTGCATCGGGATTGAATACAACAGTCACCATGCGCACTTTCCTCCATGGGGTAATGTCTCAAACAGTTTACGCTTTGATCGTTCCTTGGAAGACCAGTAGTAATTTCCGTTGCACATCTTGAGTCATTTTGTAATCTGTGACTATCAGAGTGTTGATGAAACACAGAAATTGCATGGAGATTGAATACAACAGTCACCTTGCGCACTTTCCTCAATGGGAGTAATGTCTCAAACAGTCTACGCTTTGATCGTTCCCTGGAAGACCAGTAGTAGTTTCCGATGCACATCTGGAGGCATTCTGTAATCTGTGGACTATCCGAGTGTTGATGAAACACAGAAATTGCATCGGGATTGAATACAACAGTCACAATGCGCACTTTCCTCCATGGGAGTAATATCTCAAACAGCCTACGCTTTGATCGCTCCCTGAAAGACCAGTAGTAATTTCCGATGCACATCTGTAGCCATTCTGTAATCTGTGGACCATCAGAGTGTTGATGAAACACAGAAATTGCATCGGGATTGAATACAACAGTCACCATGCGCACTTTCCTCCATGGGAGTAATGTCTCAAAAACTCTACGCTTTGATCGTTCCCTGGAAGACCAGTAGTAGTTTCCGATGCACATCATGAGGCATTCTGTAATCTGTGGACCATCAGAGTGTTGATGAAACACAGAAATTGCATCGGGATTGAATACAACAGTCACCATGCGCACTTTCCTCCATGGGAGTGATGTCTCAAACAGTCTACGCTTTGATCGTTCCCTCGAAGACCAGTAGTAGTTTCCGATGCACATCTGGAGGCATTCTGTAATCTGTGCACCATCAGAGTGTTGATGAAACACAGAAATTGCATCGGGATTGAATACAACAGTCACCATGCGCACTTTCCTCCATGGAAGTAATGTCTGAAACAGTCTACGCTTTGATCGTTCCCAGGACAACCAGTAGTAGTTTCCGATACACATCTGGAGGCATTCTGTAATCTGTGGACTATCAGAGTGATTAGGAACACAGAAATTGCTTCGGGATTGAATACAACAGTTACCATGCGCACTTTCCTCCATGGGTGTAATGTCTCAAACAGTCTACGCTTTGATCGTTCCCAGGACGACCAGTAGTAGTTTCCGATACACATCTGGAGGCATTCTGTAATCTGTGGACTATCAGAGTGTTTAGGAACACAGAAATTGCTTCGGGATTGAATACAACAGTCACCACGCTCACTTTCCTCCATGGTAGTAATGTCTCAAACAGTGTACGCTTTGATCGTTCCCTGGAAGACCAGTAGTAGTTTCCGATGCACATCTGGAAGCATTTTTTAATCTGTGGGCTATCAGAGTGTTGATGAAACACAGTTATCGCATCGGGATTGAATACAACATTCACCATGCGCACTTTCCTCCATAGGAGTAATGTCTCAAACAGCCTACGCTCGGATCGTTCCCTGGAAGACCAGTAGTAGTTTCCGATGCACATCTGGAAGCATTTTTTAATCTGTGGACTATCAGAGTGTCGATGAAACACAATTATCGCATCGGGATTGAATACAACAGTCACCATGCGCACTTTCCTCCATAGGAGTGATGTCTCAAACAGTCTACGCTTTGATCGTTCCCTGGAAGACCAGTAGTAGTTTCTGATGCACATCTGGAAGCATTCTGTAATCTGTGGACTATCAGAGTGTTGATGAAACACAGTTATCGCTTCGGGATTGAATACAACAGTCACACTGCGCACTTTCCTCCATGGGAGTAATATCTCAAACAGCCTACGCTTTGATTGCTCCCTGAAAGACGAGTAGTAATTTCCGATGCACATCTGAAGCCATTCTGTAATCTGTGGACTATCAGAGTGTTGATGAAACACAGAAATTGCATCTGGATTGAATTCAACAGTCACCATGCGCCCTTTCCTCCTTGGGAGTAATTTCTCAAAGAGACTACGCATTGATCGTTCCCTGGAAGACCAGTAGTAGTTTCCGATGCACATCTGGAGGCATTCTGTAATCTGTGGACCATCAGAGTGTTGATGAAACACAGAAATTGCATCGGGATTGAATACAACAGTCACCATGCGCACTTTCCTCCATGGGACTAATGTCTCAAAGAGTCTACGCTTTGATCGTTCCCTGGAAGACCAGTAGTAGTTTCCGATGCACATCTGGAGGCATTCTGTAATCTGTGGACCATCAGATTGTTGTTGAAACACAGAAATTGCATCGGGATTGAATACAACAGTCACCATGCGCAGTTTCCTCCATAGAAGTAATGTCTGAAACAGTCTACGCTTCTATCGTTCCCAGGACGACCAGTAGTAGTTTCCGATACACATCTGGAGGCACTCTGTAATCTGTGGACTATCAGAGTGATTAGGAACACAGAAATTGCTTCGGGATTGAATTCAACAGTCACCATGCGCCCTTTATTCCATGTGAGTAATTTCTCAAAGAGACTACGCTTTGATCGTTCCCTGGAAGACCAGTAGTAGTTTCCGATGCACATCTGGAGGCATTCTGTAATCTGTGGACCATCAGAGTGTTGATGAAACACAGAAATTGCATCGGGATTGAATACAACAGTCACCATTCGCACTTGCCTCCATGGGAGTGATGTCTCAAACAGTCTACGCTTTGATCGTTCCCTCGAAGACCAGTAGTAGTTTCCGATGCACTTCTGGAGGCATTCTGTAATCTGTGGATGATCAGAGAGTTGATGAAACACAGAAATTGCACCGGGATTGAATACAACAGTACGCATTCGCACTTTCCTCCATGGGAGTAATGTCTCAAACAGTTTACGCTTTAATCGTTCCCTGGAAGACCAGTAGTAATTTCCGATGCACATCTGGAGGCATTCTGTAATCTGTGGACTATCAGAGTGTTGATGAAACACAGAAATTGCATTGAGATTGAATACAACAGTCACCATGCGCACTTTCCTCCATGGGAGTAATGTCTCAAACAGTCTACGCTTTCATCGTTCCCTGGAAGACCAGTAGTAGTTTCCGATGCACATCTGGAGGCATTCTGTAATCTGTGGACTATCAGAGTGTTATGAAACACAGAAATTGCCTCGGGATTGAATACAACAGACACCATGCGCACTTTACTCCATGGGTGTAACGACTCAAACAGTCTACGCTTTGATCGTTCCCTGGAAGACCTGTATAAGTTTCCGATGCACAACTGGAGGCATTCTGTAATCTGTGGACTATCAGAGTGTTGATGAAACACAGAAATTTCATCGGGATTGAATACAACAGTCACCACGCACACTTTAATCCATGGGAGTAATGTCTCAAACAGTCTACGCTTTCATCGTTCCCTGGAAGACCAGTAGTAGTTTCCGATGCACATCTGGAGGCATTCTGTAATCTGTGGACTATCAGAGTGTTGACGAAACACAGAAATTGCATCGGGATTGAATGCAACAGTCACCATGCGCACATTCCTCTATTGTAGTAATGTCTCAAACAGTGTACGCTTTGATCGTTCCCTGGAAGACCAGTAGTAGTTTCCGATTGCCATCTGGAAACATTTTTTAATCTGTGGACTATCAGTGTGTTGATGAAACACAGTTATCGCATCGGGATTGAATACAACAGTCACCATGCGCACTTTCCTCCATAGGAGTAATGTCTCAAACAGTGTACGCTTTGATCGTTCCCTGGAAGACCAGTAGTAGTTTCCGATTGCCATCTGGAAACATTTTTTAATCTGTGGACTATCAGTGTGTTGATGAAACACAGTTATCGCATCGGAATTGAATACAACAGTCACCATGAGCACTTTCCTCCATGGGAGTAATTCTCAAACAGTCTACACTTTGATAGTTCCCTGTAAGACCATTAATAATTCCCGATGCACATCGGGAGGCATTCTGTATTCTGTGGACTATCAGAGTGTTGATGAAACACAGAATTTGCCTCGGGATTGAATACAACAGTCACCATGCACACTTTCCTCCATGGGTGTAATGTCTCAAACCGGTCTACGCTTTGATCGTTCCCTGGAAGACCAGTAAAAGTGTCCGATGTACATCTGGAGGCATTCTGTAATCTGTGGACTATCAGAGTATTGATGAAACACAGAAATTGCATCGGGATTGAATACAACAGTCACCATGCACACTTTCCTCCATGGGAGTAATGTCTCAAACAGTCTACGATTTGGCCGTTCCCAGGACGACCAGTAGTAGTTTCCGATACACATCTGGAGGCATTCTGTAATCTGTGGACTCTCAGAGTGTTTAGGAACACAGAAATTGCTTCGGGATTGAATACAACAGTCACCATGCGCACTTTCCTCCATGGGAGTATTGTCTCAAACAGTTTACGCTTTGATCGTTTCCTGGAAGACCAGTAGTAGTTTCCGATGCACATCTGGAGGCATCCTGTAGTCTGTGGACTCTCTGAGTGTTGTTAAAACACAGAAATTGCATCGGGATTGAATACAACAGTCACCATTCGCACTTTCCTCCGTGGGAGTGATGTCTCAAACAGTCTACACTTTGATCGTTCCCTCGAAGACCAGTAGTAGTTTCCGATGCACATCTGGAGCCATTCTGTATTCTGTGAACTATCAGGGTATTGATGAAACACAGAAATTGCATCGGGATTGAATACAACAGTCACCATGCGCACATTCCTCCATGGTAGTAATGTCTCAAACAGTGTACGCTTTGATCGTTCCCTGGAAGACCAGTATTAGTTTCCGATGCACATCTGGAAAAATTATTTTATCTGTGGACTATCAGAGTGTTGATGAAACACAGTTATCGCATCGGGATTGAATACAACAGTCACCGTGCGCACTTTCCTCAATGCGAGTAATATCTCAAACAGCCTACGCTTTGATCGTTCCCTGGAAGACCAGTAGTAGTTTCCGATGCACATCTGGAGCCATTCTGCAATCTGTGAACTATCAGGGTATTGATGAAACACAGAAATTGCATCGGGATTGAATACAACATTCACCATGCTCACTTTCCTCCATAGGAGTGATGTCTCAAACAGTCTACGCTTTCATCGTTCCCTGGAAGACCAGTAGTAGTTCCGATGCACATCTGGAGGCATTCTGTAATCTGTGGACGATCAGAGAGTGGATGAAACATAAAAATTGCATCGGGATTGAATACAACAGTCACCATGCGCACTTTCCTCCATGGGGTAATGTCTCAAACAGTTTACGCTTTGATCGTTCCTTGGAAGACCAGTAGTAATTTCCGTTGCACATCTTGAGTCATTTTGTAATCTGTGACTATCAGAGTGTTGATGAAACACAGAAATTGCATGGAGATTGAATACAACAGTCACCTTGCGCACTTTCCTCAATGGGAGTAATGTCTCAAACAGTCTACGCTTTGATCGTTCCCTGGAAGACCAGTAGTAGTTTCCGATGCACATCTGGAGGCATTCTGTAATCTGTGGACTATCCGAGTGTTGATGAAACACAGAAATTGCATCGGGATTGAATACAACAGTCACAATGCGCACTTTCCTCCATGGGAGTAATATCTCAAACAGCCTACGCTTTGATCGCTCCCTGAAAGACCAGTAGTAATTTCCGATGCACATCTGTAGCCATTCTGTAATCTGTGGACCATCAGAGTGTTGATGAAACACAGAAATTGCATCGGGATTGAATACAACAGTCACCATGCGCACTTTCCTCCATGGGAGTAATGTCTCAAAAACTCTACGCTTTGATCGTTCCCTGGAAGACCAGTAGTAGTTTCCGATGCACATCATGAGGCATTCTGTAATCTGTGGACCATCAGAGTGTTGATGAAACACAGAAATTGCATCGGGATTGAATACAACAGTCACCATGCGCACTTTCCTCCATGGGAGTGATGTCTCAAACAGTCTACGCTTTGATCGTTCCCTCGAAGACCAGTAGTAGTTTCCGATGCACATCTGGAGGCATTCTGTAATCTGTGGACCATCAGAGTGTTGATGAAACACAGAAATTGCATCGGGATTGAATACAACAGTCACCATGCGCACTTTCCTCCATGGGAGTAATGTCTCAAACAGTTTACGCTTTGATCGTTCCCTGGAAGACCAGTAGTAGTCTCCGATGCACATCTGGAGGCATTCTGTAATCAGTGGACTATCAGAGTGTTGATGAAACACAGAAATTGCATTGAGATTGAATACAACATTCACCATGCGCACTTTCCTCCATAGAAGTAATGTCTCAAACAGTCTACGCTTTCATCGCTCCCTGGAACACCAGTAGCAGTTTCCGATGCACATCTGGAGGCATTCTGTAATCTGTGGACGATCAGAGAGTTGATGAAACACAGATATTGCATCTTGATTGAATATAACAGTCACAATGCGCAGTTTCCTCCATGGGAGTAATGTCTCAAACAGTCTACGCTTTGATCGTTCTCAGGAAGACCAGTAGTAGTTTCCGATACACATCTGGAGGCATTCTGTAATCTGTGGACTATCAGAGTGTTCATGAAACACAGATATTGCATCGGAATTGAATACTACAGTCACCATGCGCACTTTTCTCCATGGGAGTAAATCTCAAACAGTCTACACTTTGATCGTTCCCAGGACGACCAGTAGTAGTTTCCGATGCACATCTGGAAGCATTTTTTAATCTGAGGACTATCATAGTGTCGATGAAGCACAGTTATCGCATCGGGATTGAATACAACAGTCAGCATGCGCACTTTCCTCCATGCGAGTAATGTCTCAAACAGTCTACGCTTTCATCGTTCCCTGGAATACCAGTAGTAGTTTCCGATGCACATCTGGAGGCATTCTGTGATCTGTGGACGATCAGAGAGTTAATGAAACACAGAAATTGCATCGGGATTGAATACAACAGTCACTATGCGCAGTTTCCTCCATGGGAGTAATGTCTCAAACAGTCTACGCTTTGATCGTTCTCAGGAAGACCACTAGTAGTTTCCGATACACATCTGGAGGCATTCTGTAATCTGTAGACTATAAGAGTGTTTAGGAACACAGAAATTGCTTCGGGATTGAGTACAACAGTCACCATGCGCACTTTCCTCCATGGGAGTAATGTCTCAAACAGTCTACGCTTTGATCGTTCCCAGGAAGACCAGTAGTAGTTTCCGATGCACATCTGGCGACATTCTTTAATCTGTTTACAATCAGAGTGTTGATGAAACACAGATATTGCATCGGGAGTGAATACAACAGTCACCATGTGCACTTTCCTCCATGGGAGTGATGTCTCAAACAGTCTACGCTTTGATCGTTGTCAGGAACACCAGTAGTAGTTTCCGATACACATCTGGAGGCATTCTGTATTCTGTGGACTATCAGAGTGTTGATGATACCAAAATAGCACCGGGATTGAATACAACAGTCATCATGCACACTTTCCCCCATGGGAGTAATGTCACAAACAGTCTACGCTTTGGTCTTTCCCTGGAAGACCAGTAGTAGTTTCCGATACACATCTGGAGGCATTCTGTATTCTGTGGACTATCAGAGTGTTGATGATACCAAAATAGCACCGGGATTGAATACAACAGTCATCATGCACACTTTCCCCCATGGGAGTAATGTCACAAACAGTCTACGCTTTGGTCTTTCCCTGGAAGACCAGTAGTAGTTTCCGATGCAAATCTGGAGGCATGCTGTAATCTGTGGACTATAAGAGTGTTAATGAAACACAGAAATTGCATCAGGATTGAATACAACAGTTACCATGCGCACTTTCCTCCATGGGTGTAATGTCTCAAAGAGTCTACGATTTGATCGTTCCCTGGAAAACCAGTAGTAGTTTCCGATGCACATCTGTAGGCATTCTGTAATCTGTGGACCATCAGAGTGTTGATAAAACAAAGAAATATCATCGGGATTGAATACAACAGTCACCATGCGCAGTTTCCTCCATGTGAGTAATGTCTCAAACAGTCTACGCTTTGATCGTTCCCAGGACGACCAGTAGTAGTTTCCGATACACATCTGGAGGCATTCTGTAATCTGTGGACTATCAGAGTGTTTAGGAACACAGAAATTGCTTCAGGATTGAATACAACAGTCACCATGCGCACTTTCCTCCATGGGAGTATTGTCTCAAACAGTTTACGAATTGATCGTTCTCTGGAAGACCAGTAGTAGTTGCCGATGCACATCTGGAGGCATTCTGTAATCTGTGGACTACCAGAGTGTTGATGAAACCAAAATTTCATCGGGATTGAATACAACAGTCACCATGCACAATTTCCTCCAAGGGGAGTAATGTCTCAAACAGTCTACGCTTTGATCGTTCCCAGGAAGACAAGTAGTAATTTCCGTTGCACATCTTGAGTCATTTTTTAATCTGTGGACTATCAGAGTGTCGATGAAACACAGTTATCGCATGGGGATTGAAAACAACGGTCACCATGCGCACTTTCCTCAATGCGAGTAATATCTCGATCAGCCTACGCTTTGATCGTTCACTGGAAGACCAGTAGTAGTTTCCGATGAACATCTGGAGCCATTCTGTAATCTCTGGACTATCAGAGTATTGATGAAACACAGAAATTGCATCGGGATTGAATACAACCGTCACCATGCACACTTTCCTCCGTGGGAGTAATGTCTCAAACAGTCTACGCTTTCATCGTTCCCTGGAAGACCAGTAGTAGTTTCCGATGCACATCTGGAAGCATTTTTTAATCTGTGGACTACCAGAGTGTTGATGAAAGACAGTTATCGCATCGGGATTGAATACAACAGTCACCATGCGCACTCTACTCTATAGGAGTAATGTCTCAAACAGTCTACGCTTTGATCGTTCCCTGGAAGACCAGTAGTAGTTTCCGATGCACGTCTGGAAGCATTTTTTAATCTGTGGACTATCATAGTGTCGATGAAATACAGTTATCGCATCGGGATTAAATACAACAGTCAGCATGCGCACTTTCCTCCATAGGAGTAATGTCTCAAACAGTCTACGTTTTGATCGTTCCCTGGAAGACCAGTAGTAGTTTCCGATGCACATCTGGGGGCATTCTGTAATCTGTGGACTATCAGAGTGTTGATGAAACACAGAAATTGCCTCGGGATTGAATACAACAGTCACCATGCGCACTTTCCTCCATGGGTGTAATGTCTCAAACAGTCTACGCTTTGATCGTTCCCTGGAAGACCAGTAAAAGTGTCCGATGTACATCTTGAGGCATTCTGTAATCTGTGGACTATCAGAGTATTGATGAAACACAGAAATGGCATCGGGATTGAATACAACAGTCACCATGCACACTTTCCTCCATGGGAGTAATGTCTCAAACAGTCTACGCTTTGATCGTTCCCAGGACGACCAGTAGTAGTTTCCGATACACATCTGGAGGCATTCTGTAATCTGTGGACTCTCAGAGTGTTTAGGAACACTGAAATTGCTTCGGGATTGAATACAACAGTCACCATGCGCACTTTCCTCCATGGGAGTATTGTCTCAAACAGTTTACGCTTTGATCGTTCCCTGGAAGACCAGTAGTAGTTTCCGATGCACATCTGGAGGCATCCTGTAATCTGTGGACTCCTTGAGTGTTGTTGAAACACAGAAATTGCATCGGGGTTGAATACAACAGTCACCATTCGCACTTTCCTCCGTGGGAGTGATGTCCCAAACAGTCTACGCTTTGATCGTTCCCTGGAAGACCAGTAGTAGTTTCCGATGCACATCTGGAAGCATTTTTCAATCTGTGGACTACCAGAGTGTTGATGAAAGACAGTTATCGCATCGGGATTGAATACAACAGTCACCATGCGCACTTTACTCTATGGGAGTAATGTCTCAAACAGTCTACGCTTTGATCGTTCCCTGGAAGACCAGTAGTAGTTTCCGATGCACATCTGGAAGCATTTTTCAATCTGTGGACTACCAGAGTGTTGATGAAAGACAGTTATCGCATCGGGATTGAATACAACAGTCACCATGCGCACTTTACTCTATAGGAGTAATGTCTCAAACAGTCTACGCTTTGATCGTTCCCTGGAAGACCAGTAGCAGTTTCCGATGCACATCTGGGGGCATTCTGTAATCTGTGGACTATCAGAGTGTTGATGAAACACAGAAATTGCCTCGGGATTGAATACAACAGTCACCATGCGCACTTTCCTCCATGGGTGTAATGTCTCAAACAGTCTACGCTTTGATCGTTCCCTGGAAGACCAGTAAAAGTGTCCGATGTACATCTGGAGGCATTCTGTAATCTGTGGACTATCAGAGTATTGATGAAACACAGAAATGGCATCGGGATTGAATACAACAGTCACCATGCACACTTTCCTCCATGGGAGTAATGTCTCAAACAGTCTACGCTTTGATCGTTCCCAGGACGACCAGTAGTAGTTTCCGATACACATCTGGAGGCATTCTGTAATCTGTGGACTCTCAGAGTGTTTAAGAACACTGAGATTTCTTCGGGATTGAATACAACAGTCACCATGGGCACTTTCCTCCATGGGAGTATTGTCTCAAACAGTTTACGCTTTGATCGTTCCCTGGAAGACCAGTAGTAGTTTCCGATGCACATCTGGAGGCATCCTGTAATCTGTGGACTCTCTGAGTGTTGTTGAAACACAGAAATTGCATCGGGGTTGAATACAACAGTCACCATTCGCACTTTCCTCCGTGGGAGTGATGTCTCAAACAGTCTACGCTTTGATCGTTCCCTCGAAGACCAGTAGTAGTTCCGATGCACATCTGGTGGCATTCTGTAATCTGTGGACAACCAGAGTGTTGATGAAACACAGATATTGGATCAGGAGTGAATACAACAGTCACCGTGCGCACTTTCCTCAATGCGAGTAATATCTCAAACAGCCTACGATTTGATCGTTCCCTGGAAGACCAGTAGTAGTTTCCGATGCACATCTGGAGCCATTCTGTAATCTGTGAACTATCAGAGTATTGATGAAACACAGATATTGCATCTTGATTGAATATAACAGTCACAATGCGCAGTTTCCTCCATGGGAGTAATGTCTCAAACAGTCTACGCTTTGATCGTTCTCAGAAAGACCAGTAGTAGTTTCCGATACACATCTGGAGGCATTCTGTAATCTGTGGACTATCAGAGTGTTCATGAAACACAGATATTGCATCGGAATTGAATACTACAGTAACCATGCGCACTTTTCTCCATGGGAGTAATTCTCAAACAGTCTACACTTTGATCGTTCCCAGGACGACCAGTAGTAGTTACCGATGCACATCTGGAAGCATTTTTTAATCTGAGGACTATCATAGTGTCGATGAAACACAGTTATCGCATCGGGATTGAATACAACAGTCAGCATGCGCACTTTCCTCCATGCGAGTAATGTCTCAAACAGTCTACGCTTTCATCGTTCCCTGGAATACCAGTAGTAGTTTCCGATGCACATCTGGAGGCATTCTGTGATCTGTGGACGATCAGAGAGTTGATGAAACACAGAAATTGCATCGGGATTGAATACAACAGTCACCATGCGCAGTTTCCTCCATGGGAGTAATGTCTCAAACAGTCTACGCTTTGATCGTTCTCAGGAAGACCACTAGTAGTTTCCGATACACATCTGGAGGCATTCTGTAATCTGTGGACTATAAGAGTGTTTAGGAACACAGAAATTGCTTCGGGATTGAGTACAACAGTCACCATGCGCACTTTCCTCCATGGGAGTAATGTCTCAAACAGTCTACGCTTTGATCGTTCCCAGGAAGACCAGTAGTAGTTTCCGATGCACATCTGGCGCCATTCTTTAATCTGTGGACAATCAGAGTGTTGATGAAACACAGATATTGCATCGGGAGTGAATACAACAGTCACCATGTGCACTTTCCTCCATGGGAGTGATGTCTCAAACAGTCTACGCTTTGATCGCTGTCAGGAAGACCAGTAGTAGTTTCCGATACACATCTGGAGGCATTCTGTATTCTGTGGACTATCAGAGTGTTGATGATACCAAAATAGCACCGGGATTGAATACAACAGTCATCATGCACACTTTCCCCCATGGGAGTAATGTCACAAACAGTCTACGCTTTGGTCTTTCCCTGGAGGACCAGTAGTAGTTTCCGATACACATCTGGAGGCATTCTGTATTCTGTGGACTATCAGAGTGTTGATGATACCAAAATAGCACCGGGATTGAATTCAACAGTCATCATGCACACTTTCCCCCATGGGAGTAATGTCACAAACAGTCTACGCTTTGGTCTTTCCCTGGAAGACCAGTAGAAGTTTCCGATGCAAATCTGGAGGCATGCTGTAATCTGTGGACTATAAGAGTGTTAATGAAACACAGAAATTGCATCAGGATTGAATACAACAGTTACCATGCGCACTTTCCTCCATGGGTGTAATGTCTCAAAGAGTCTACGATTTGATCGTTCCCTGGAAAACCAGTAGTAGTTTCCGATGCACATCTGTAGGCATTCTGTAATCTGTGGACCATCAGAGTGTTGATAAAACAAAGAAATAGCATCGGGATTGAATACAACAGTCACCATGCGCAGTTTCCTCCATGTGAGTAATGTCTCAAACAGTCTACGCTTTGATCGTTCCCAGGACGACCAGTAGTAGTTTCCGATACACATCTGGAGGCATTCTGTAATCTGTGGACTATCAGAGTGTTTAGGAACACAGAAATTGCTTCAGGATTGAATACAACGGTCACCATGCGCACTTTCCTCCATGGGAGTATTGTCTCAAACAGTTTACGAATTGATCGTTCTCTGGAAGACCAGTAGTAGTTGCCGATGCACATCTGGAGGCATTCTGTAATCTGTGGACTACCAGAGTGTTGATGAAACCAAAATTTCATCGGGATTGAATACAACAGTCACCATGCACAATTTCCTCCAAGGGGAGTAATGTCTCAAACAGTCTACGCTTTAATCGTTCCCAGGAAGACAAGTAGTAATTTCCGTTGCACATCTTGAGTCATTTTTTAATCTGTGGACTATCAGAGTGTCGATGAAACACAGTTATCGCATGGGGATTGAAAACAACGGTCACCATGCGCACTTTCCTCAATGCGAGTAATATCTCGATCAGCCTACGCTTTGATCGTTCACTGGAAGACCAGTAGTAGTTTCCGATGCACATCTGGAAGCATTTTTTAATCTGTGGACTACCAGAGTGTTGATGAAAGACAGTTATCGCATCGGGATTGAATACAACAGTCACCATGATCACTTTGCTCTATAGGAGTAATGTCTCAAACAGTCTACGCTTTGATCGTTCCCTGGAAGACCAGTAGTAGTTTCCGATGCACATCTGGAAGCATTTTTTAATCTGTGGACTATCATAGTGTCGATGAAATACAGTTATCGCATCGGGATTAAATACAACAGTCAGCATGCGCACTTTCCTCCATAGGAGTAATGTCTCAAACAGTCTACGTTTTGATCGTTCCCTGGAAGACCAGTAGTAGTTTCCGATGCACATCTGGGGGCATTCTGTAATCTGTGGACTATCAGAGTGTTGATGAAACACAGAAATTGCCTCGGGATTGAATACAACAGTCACCATGCGCACTTTCCTCCATGGGTGTAATGTCTCAAACAGTCTACGCTTTGATCGTTCCCTGGAAGACCAGTAAAAGTGTCCGATGTACATCTGGAGGCATTCTGTAATCTGTGGACTATCAGAGTATTGATGAAACACAGAAATGGCATCGGGATTGAATACAACAGTCACCATGCACAATTTCCTCCATGGGAGTAATGTCTCAAACAGTCTACGCTTTGATCGTTCCCAGGACGACCAGTAGTAGTTTCCGATACACATCTGGAGGCATTCTGTAATCTGTGGACTCTCAGAGTGTTTAGGAACACTGAAATTGCTTCGGGATTGAATACAACAGTCACCATGCGCACTTTCCTCCATGGGAGTATTGTCTCAAACAGTTTACGCTTTGATCGTTCCCTGGAAGACCAGTAGTAGTTTCCGATGCACATCTGGAGGCATCCTGTAATCTGTGGACTCTGTGAGTGTTGTTGAAACACAGAAATTGCATCGGGGTTGAATACAACAGTCACCATTCGCACTTTCCTCCGTGGGAGTGATGTCCCAAACAGTCTACGCTTTGATCGTTCCCTGGAAGACCAGTAGTAGTTTCCGATGCACATCTGGAAGCATTTTTCAATCTGTGGACTACCAGAGTGTTGATGAAAGACAGTTATCGCATCGGGATTGAATACAACAGTCACCATGCGCACTTTACTCTATAGGAGTAATGTCTCAAACAGTCTACGCTTTGATCGTTCCCTGGAAGACCAGTAGTAGTTTCCGATGCACATCTGGAAGCATTTTTTAATCTGTGGACTATCATAGTGTCGATGAAATACAGTTATCGCATCGGGATTAAATACAACAGTCAGCATGCGCACTTTCCTCCATAGGAGTAATGTCTCAAACAGTCTACGTTTTGATCGTTCCCTGGAAGACCAGTAGTAGTTTCCGATGCACATCTGGGGGCATTCTGTAATCTGTGGACTATCAGAGTGTTGATGAAACACAGAAATTGCCTCGGGATTGAATACAACAGTCACCATGCGCACTTTCCTCCATGGGTGTAATGTCTCAAACAGTCTACGCTTTGATCGTTCCCTGGAAGACCAGTAAAAGTGTCCGATGTACATCTGGAGACATTCTGTAATCTGTGGACTATCAGAGTATTGATGAAACACAGAAATGGCATCGGGATTGAATACAACAGTCACCATGCACACTTTCCTCCATGGGAGTAATGTCTCAAACAGTCTACGCTTTGATCGTTCCCAGGACGACCAGTAGTAGTTTCCGATACACATCTGGAGGCATTCTGTAATCTGTGGACTCTCAGAGTGTTTAGGAACACTGAAATTGCTTCGGGATTGAATACAACAGTCACCATGCGCACTTTCCTCCATGGGAGTATTGTCTCAAACAGTTTACGCTTTGATCGTTCCCTGGAAGACCAGTAGTAGTTTCCGATGCACATCTGGAGGCATCCTGTAATCTGTGGACTCTCTGAGTGTTGTTGAAACACAGAAATTGCATCGGGGTTGAATACAACAGTCACCATTCGCACTTTCCTCCGTGGGAGTGATGTCTCAAACAGTCTACGCTTTGATCGTTCCCTCGAAGACCAGTAGTAGTTCCGATGCACATCTGGTGGCATTCTGTAATCTGTGGACAATCAGAGTGTTGATGAAACACAGATATTGGATCAGGAGTGAATACAACAGTCACCGTGCGCACTTTCCTCAATGCGAGTAATATCTCAAACAGGCTACGATTTGATCGTTCCCTGGAAGACCAGTAGTAGTTTCCGATGCACATCTGGAGCCATTCTGTAATCTGTGAACTATCAGAGTATTGATGAAACACAGAAATTGCATCGGGATTGAATACAACAGTCACCATGCACACTTTCCTCCATGGGAGTAATGTCTCAAACAGTCTACGCTTTCATCGTTCCCTGGAAGACCAGTAGTAGTTTCTGATGCACATCTGGAGGCATTCTGTAATCTGTGGACTATCAGAGAGTTGATGAAACACAGAAATTGCATCGGGATTGAATACAACAGTCACCATGAGCACTTTCCTCCATGGGAGTAATGTCTCAAACAGTTTACGCTTTGATCGTTCCCTGGAAGACCAGTAGTAATCTCCGATGCACATCTGGAGGCATTCTGTAATCAGTGGACTATCAGAGTGCTGATGAAACACAGAAATTGCATTGAGATTGAATACAACAGTCACCATGCGCACTTTCCTTTATGGGAGTAATGTCTCAAACAGTCTACGCTTTCATCGTTCCCTGGAACACCAGTAGTAGTTTCCGATGCACATCTGAAGGCATTCTGTAATCTGTGGACGATCAGAGAGTTGATGAAACACAGAAAATGCATCCTGATTGAATATAACAGTCACAATGCGCAGTTTCCTCCATGGGAGTAATGTCTCAAACAGTCTACGCTTTGATCGTTCTCAGGAAGACCGGTAGTAGTTCCCGATACACATCTGGAGACATTCTGTAATCTGTGGACAATCAGAGTGTTGATGAAACACAGATATTGGATCCGGAGTGAATACAACAGTCACGATGTGCACTTTCCTCTATGGGAGTGATGTCTCAAACAGTCTACGATTTGGTCTTTCCCTGGAGAACCAGTAGTAGTTTCCGATGCACATCTGGAGGCATTCTGTAATCTGTGCATGATCAGAGAGTTGATGAAACACAGAAATTGCATCGGGATTGAATACAACAGTCACCATGCGCACTTTCCTCCATGGGAGTAATGTCTCAAACAGTTTACGCTTTGATCGTTCCCAGGAAGACCAATAGTAGTTTCCGATACACATCTGGAGGCATTCTGTAATCTGTGGACAATCAGAGTGTTGATGAAACGCAGAAATTGCATCGGGATTGAATGGAACAGTCACCATGCGCACATTCCTCTATTGTAGTAATGTCTCAAACAGTGTACGCTTTGATCGTTCCCTGGAAGACCAGTAGTAGTTTCCGATGCTCATCTGGAAGCATTTTTTAATCTGTGGACTATCATAGTGTCGATGAAATACAGTTACCGCATCGGGATTGAATACAACAGTCAGCATGCGCACTTTCCTCCATAGGAGTAATGTCTCAAACAGTCTACGTTTTGATCGTTCCCTGGAAGACCAGTAGTAGTTGCCGATGCACATCTGGAGGCATTCTGTAATCTGTGGACTACCAGAGTGTTGATAAAAAAAAAATTGCATCGGGATTGAATACAACAGTCACCATGCACACTTTCCTCCAAGGGGAGTAATGTCTCAAACAGTCTACGCTTTGATCGTTCCCAGGAAGACCAGTAGTATTTTCCGTTGCACATCTTGAGTCATTTTGTAATCTGCGGACTATCAGAGTGTTGATGAAACACAGAAATTGCATCGAGATTGAATACAACAGTCACCATGCGCACTTTACTCTATAGGAGTAATGTCTCAAACAGTCTACGCTTTGATCGTTCCCTGGAAGACCAGTAGTAGTTTCCGATGCACATCTGGAAGCATTTTTTAATCTGTGGACTATCATAGTGTCGATGAAATACAGTTATCCCATCGGGATTAAATACAACAGTCAGCATGCGCACTTTCCTCCATAGGAGTAATGTCTCAAACAGTCTACGTTTTGATCGTTCCCTGGAAGACCAGTAGTAGTTTCCGATGCACATCTGGGGGCATTCTGTAATCTGTGGACTATCAGAGTGTTGATGAAACACAGAAATTGCCTCGGGATTGAATACAACAGTCACCATGCGCACTTTCCTCCATGGGTGTAATGTCTCAAACAGTCTACGCTTTGATCGTTCCCTGGAAGACCAGTAAAAGTGTCCGATGTACATCTGGAGGCATTCTGTAATCTGTGGACTATCAGAGTATTGATGAAACACAGAAATGGCATCGGGATTGAATACAACAGTCACCATGCACACTTTCCTCCATGGGAGTAATGTCTCAAACAGTCTACGGTTTGATCGTTCCCAGGACGACCAGTAGTAGTTTCCGATACACATCTGGAGGCATTCTGTAATCTGTGGACTCTCAGAGTGTTTAGGAACACTGAAATTGCTTCGGGATTGAATACAACAGTCACCATGCGCACTTTCCTCCATGGGAGTATTGTCTCAAACAGTTTACGCTTTGATCGTTCCCTGGAAGACCAGTAGTAGTTTCCGATGCACATCTGGAAGCATCCTGTAATCTGTGGACTCTCTGAGTGTTGTTGAAACACAGAAATTGCATCGGCGTTGATTACAACAGTCACCATTCGCACTTTCCTCCGTGGGAGTGATGTCTCAAACAGTCTACGCTTTGATCGTTCCCTCGAAGACCAGTAGTAGTTCCGATGCACATCTGGTGGCATTCTGTAATCTGTGGACAATCAGAGTGTTGATGAAACACAGATATTGGATCAGGAGTGAATACAACAGTCACCGTGCGCACTTTCCTCAATGCGAGTAATATCTCAAACAGGCTACGATTTGATCGTTCCCTGGAAGACCAGTAGTAGTTTCCGATGCACATCTGGAGCCATTCTGTAATTTGTGAACTATCAGAGTATTGATGAAACACAGAAATTGCATCGGGATTGAATACAACAGTCACCATGCACACTTTCCTCCATGGGAGTAATGTCTCAAACAGTTTACGCTTTGATCGTTCCCAGGAAGACCAATAGTAGTTTCCGATACACATCTGGAGGCATTCTGTAATCTGTGGACAATCAGAGTGTTGATGAAACGCAGAAATTGCATCGGGATTGAATGGAACAGTCACCATGCACACTTTCCTCCAAGGGGAGTAATGTCTCAAACAGTCTACGCTTTGATCGTTCCCAGGAAGACCAGTAGTAATTTCCGTTGCACATCTTGAGTCATTTTGTAATCTGCGGACTATCAGAGTGTTGATGAAACACAGAAATTGCATCGAGATTGAATACAACAGTCACCATGCGCACTTTCCTCCATGGGTGTAATGTCTCAAACAGTTTACGCTTTGATCGTTCCCTGGAAGACCAGTAGTATTTCCGATGCACATTTGGAAGCATTTTTTAATCTGTGGTCTATCAGAGTGTCGATGAAACACAGTTATCGCATGGGGATTGAATACAACAGTCACCATGCGCACTTTCCTCAATGGGAGTAATATCTCGAACAGCCTACGCTTTGATCGTTCCCTGGAAGACCAGTAGTAGTTTCCGATGCACATCTGTAGCCATTCTGTAATCTGTGGACTATCAGAGTATTGATGAAACACAGAAATTGCATCGGGATTGAATACAACAGTCGCCATGCACACTTTCCTCCATGGGAGTAATGTCTCAAACAGTCTACGCTTTCATCGTTCCCTGGAAGACCAGTAGTAGTTTCCGATGCACATCTGGAGGCATTCTGTAATCTGTGGATGATCAGAGAGTTGATGAAACACAGAAATTGCATCGGGATTTAAAACAACAGTCACCATGCGCACTTTCCTCCATGGGAGTAATGTCTCAAACAGTTTACGCTTTGATCGTTCCCTGGAAGACCAATAGTAGTTTCCGATACACATCTGGAGGCATTCTGTAATCTGTGGACAATCAGAGTGTTGATGAAACACAGAAATTGCATCGGGATTGAATGCAACAGTCACCATGCGCACATTCCTCTATAGTAGTTATGTCACAAATAGTGTACGCTTTGATCGTTCCCTGGAAGACCAGTAGTACTTTCCGATGCACATCTGGAAGCATTTTTTAATCTGTGGACTATCAGAGTGTAGATGAAACACAGTTATCGCATCGGGATTGAATACAAGAGTCACCATGCGCACTTCACTCCATAGGAGTAATGTCTCAAACAGTCTACGCTTTGATCGTTCCCTGGAAGACCAGTAGTAGTTTCCGATGCACATCTGGAAGCATTTTTTAATCTGTGGACTATCATAGTGTCGATGAAATACAGTTATCGCATCGGGATTGAATACAACAGTCAGCATGCGCACTTTCCTCCATAGGAGTAATGTCTCAAACAGTCTACGTTTTGATCGTTCCCTGGAAGACCAGTAGTAGTTTCCGATGCACATCTGGAGGCATTCTGTAATCTGTGGACTATCAGAGTGTTGATGAAACACAGAAATTGCATCGAGATTGAATACAACAGTCACCATGCACACTTTCCTCCATGGGAGTAATGTCTCAAACAGTCTACGCTTTCATCGTTCCCTGGAAGACCAGTAGTAGTTTCCGATGCACATCTGGAGGCATTCTGTATTCTGTGGACTATCAGAGAGTTGATGAAACACAGAAATTGCATCGGGATTGAATACAACAGTCACCATGAGCACTTTCCTCCATGGGAGTAATGTCTCAAACAGTTTACGCTTTGATCGTTCCCTGGAAGACCAGTAGTAATCTCCGATGCACATCTGGAGGCATTCTGTAATCAGTGGACTATCAGAGTGTTGATGAAACACAGAAATTGCATTGAGATTGAATACAACAGTCACCATGCGCACTTTCCTTTATGGGAGTAATGTCTCAAACAGTCTACGCTTTCATCGTTCCCTGGAACACCAGTAGTAGTTTCCGATGCACATCTGAAGGCATTCTGTAATCTGTGGACGATCAGAGAGTTGATGAAACACAGAAAATGCATCTTGATTGAATATAACAGTCACAATGCGCAGTTTCCTCCATGGGAGTAATGTCTCAAACAGTCTACGCTTTGATCGTTCTCAGGAAGACCGGTAGTAGTTCCCGATACACATCTGGAGGCATTCTGTAATCTGTGGACAATCAGAGTGTTGATGAAACACAGATATTGGATCAGGAGTGAATACAACAGTCACGATGTGCACTTTCCTCTATGGGAGTGATGTCTCAAACAGTCTACGATTTGGTCTTTCCCTGGAGAACCAGTAGTAGTTTCCGATGCACATCTGGAGGCATTCTGTAATCTGTGCATGATCAGAGAGTTGATGAAACACAGAGATTGCATCGGGATTGAATACAACAGTCACCATGCGCACTTTCCTCCATGGGAGTAATGTCTCAAACAGTTTACGCTTTGATCGTTCCCAGGAAGACCAATAGTAGTTTCCGATACACATCTGGAGGCATTCTGTAATCTGTGGACAATCAGAGTGTTGATGAAACGCAGAAATTGCATCGGGATTGAATGGAACAGTCACCATGCGCACATTCCTCTATTGTAGTAAAGTCTCAAACAGTTTACGCTTTGATCGTTCCCTGGAAGACCAGTAGTAGTTTCCGATGCTCATCTGGAAGCATTTTTTAATCTGTGGACTATCATATTGTCGATGAAGTACAGTTACCGCATCGGGATTGAATACAACAGTCAGCATGCGCACTTTCCTCCATAGGAGTAATGTCTCAAACAGTCTACGTTTTGATCGTTCCCTGGAAGACCAGTAGTAGTTGCCGATGCACATCTGGAGGCATTCTGTAATCTGTGGACTACCAGAGTGTTGATAAAAAAAAAATTGCATCGGGATTGAATACAACAGTCACCATGCACACTTTCCTCCAAGGGGAGTAATGTCTCAAACAGTCTACGCTTTGATCGTTCCCAGGAAGACCAGTAGTAATTTCCGTTGCACATCTTGAGTCATTTTGTAATCTGCGGACTATCAGAGTGTTGATGAAACACAGAAATTGCATCGAGATTGAATACAACAGTCACCATGCGCACTTTCCTCCATGGGTGTAATGTCTCAAACAGTTTACGCTTTGATCGTTCCCTGGAAGACCAGTAGTAGTTTCCGATGCACATTTGGAAGCATTTTTTAATCTGTGGTCTATCAGAGTGTCGATGAAACACAGTTATCGCATGGGGATTGAATACAACAGTCACCATGCGCACTTTCCTCAATGCGAGTAATATCTCGAACATCCTACGCTTTGATCGTTCCCTGGAAGACCAGTAGTAGTTTCCGATGCACATCTGTAGCCATTCTGTAATCTGTGGACTATCAGAGTATTGATGAAACACAGAAATTGCATCGGGATTGAATACAACAGTTGCCATGCACACTTTCCTCCATGGGAGTAATGTCTCAAACAGTCTACGCTTTCATCGTTCCCTGGAAGACCAGTAGTAGTTTCCGATGCTCATCTGGAGGCATTCTGTAATCTGTGGATGATCAGAGAGTTGATGAAACACAGAAATTGCATCGGGATTTAAAACAACAGTCACCATGCGCACTTTCCTCCATGGGAGTAATGTCTCAAACAGTTTACGCTTTGATCGTTCCCTGGAAGACCAATAGTAGTTTCCGATACACATCTGGAGGCATTCTGTAATCTGTGGACAATCAGAGTGTTGATGAAAACACAGAAATTGCATCGGGATTGAATGCAACAGTCACCATGCGCACATTCCTCTATAGTACACTCCTGGAAATTGAAATAAGAACACCGTGAATTCATTGTCCTAGCGAGAGGAAACTTTATTGACACATTCCTGGGGTCAGATACATCACATGATCACACTGACGGAACCACAGGCACATAGACACAGGCAACAGAGAATGCACAATGTCGGCACTAGTACAGTGTATATCCACCTTTCGCAGCAATGCAGGCTGCTATTCTCCCATGGAGACGATCGTAGAGATGCTGGATGTAGTCCTGTGGAACGGCTTGCCATGCTATTTCCACCTGGCGCCTCAGTTGGACCAGCGTTCGTCCTGGACGTGTAGACCGCTTGAGACGACGCTTCATCCAGTCCCAAACATGCTCAATGGGGGACAGATCCGGAGATCTTGCTGGCCAGGGTAGTTGACTTACACCTTCTAGAGCACGTTGGGTGGCACGGGATACATGCGGACGTGCATTGTCCTGTTGGAACAGCAAGTTCCCTTGCCGGTCTAGGAATGGTAGAACGATGGGTTCGATGGCGGTTTGGATGTACCGTGCACTATTCAGAGTTCCCTCGACGATCACCAGAGGTGTACGGCCAGTGTAGGAGATCGCTCCCCACACCATGATGCCGGGTGTTGGCCCTGTGTGCCTCGGTCGTATGCAGTCCTGATTGTGGCGCTCACCTGCACGGCACCAAGCACGCGTACGACCATCATTGGCACCAAGGCAGAAGCGACTCTCATCGCTGAAGACGACACGTCTCCATTCGTCCCTCCATTCACGCCTGTCGCGACACCACTGGAGGCGGGGTGCACGATGTTGGGGCGTGAGCGGAAGACGGCCTAACGGTGAGTGGGACCGTGGCCCAGCTTCACGGAGACGGTTGCGAATGGTCGTCGCCGATACCCCAGGAGCAACAGTGTCCCTAATTTGCTGGGAAGTGGCGGTGCGGTCCCCTACGGCACTGCGTAGGATCCTACGGTCTTGGCGTGCATCCGTGCGTCGCTGCGGTCCGGTCCCAGGTCGACGGGCACGTGCACCTTCCGCCGACCACTGGCGACAACATCGATGTACTGTGGAGACCTCACGCCCCACGTGTTGAGCAATTCGGCGGTACGTCCACCCGGCCTCCCGCATGCCCACTATACGCCCTCGCTCAAAGTCCGTCAACTGCACATACGGTTGACGTCCACGCTGTCGCAGCATGCTACCAGTGGTAAAGACTGCGATGGAGCTCCGTATGCCACGGCAAACTGGCTGACACTGACGGCGGCGGTGCACAAATGCTGCGCAGCTAGCGCCATTCGACGGCCAACACCGCGGTTCCTGGTGTGTCCGCTGTGCCGTGGGTGTGATCATTGCTTGTACAGCCCTCTCGCAGTGTCCGGAGCAAGTATGGTGGGTCTGACACACCGGTGTCAATGTGTTCTTTTTTCCATTTCCAGGAGTGTAGTTATGTCTCAAACAGTGTACGCTTTGATCGTTTCCTGGAAGACCAGTAGTACTTTCCGATGCACATCTGGAAGCATTTTTTAATCTGTGGACTATCAGAGTGTTGATGAAACACAGTTATCGCATCGGGATTGAATACAAGAGTCACCTTGCGCACTTCACTCCATAGGAGTAATGTCTCAAGCAGTCTACGCTTTGATCGTTCCCTGGAAGACCAGTAGTAGTTTCCGATGCACATCTGGAAGCATTTTTTAATCTGTGGACTATCATAGTGTCGATGAAATACAGTTATCGCATCGGGATTGAATACAACAGTCAGCATGCGCACTTTCCTCCATAGGAGTAATGTCTCAAACAGTCTACGTTTTGATCGTTCCCTGGAAAACCAGTAGTAGTTTCCGATGCACATCTGGAGGCATTCTGTAATCTGTGGACTATCAGAGTGTTGATGAAACACAGAAATTGCATCGAGATTGAATACAACAGTCACCATGCGCACTTTCCTTCATGGGAGTAATGTCTCAAACAGTCTACGCTTTCATCGTTCCCTGGAATGCCAGTAGTAGTTTCCGATGCACATCTGGAGGCATTCTGTAATCTGTGGATGATCAGAGAGCTGATGAAACACAGAAATTACATCGGGATTGAATACAACAGTCACCATGCGCAGTTTCCTCCATGGGAGTAATGTCTCAAACAGTCTACGCTTTGATCGTTCTCAGGAAGACCACTAGTAGTTTCCGATACACATCTGGAGGCATTCTGTAATCTGTGGACTATAAGAGTGTTTAGGAACACAGAAATTTCTGCGGGATTGAATGCAACAGTCACCATGCGCACTTTCCTCCATGGGAGTAATGTCTCAAACAGTCTACGCTTTGATCGTTCCCAGGAAGACCAGTAGTACCTTCCGATGCACATCTGGAGCCATTCTGTAATCTGTGGACAATCTGAGTGTTGATGAAACACAGATATTGCATCGGGAGTGAATACAACAGTCACCATGTGCACTTTCCTCCATGGGAGTGATGTCTCAAACAGTCTACGCTTTGATCGTTGTCAGGAAGACCAGTAGTAGTTTCCGATACACATCTGGAGGCGTTCTGTATTCTGTGGACTATCAGAGTGTTGATGATACCAAAATAGCATCGGGATTGAATACAACAGTCATCATGCACACTTTCCCCCATGGGAGTAATGTCTCAAACAGTCTACGCTTTGGTCTTTCCCTGGAAGACCAGTAGTAGTTACCGATGCAAATCTGGAGGCATTCTGTAATCTGTGGACTATAAGAGTGTTAATGAAACACAGAAATTGCATCAGGATGGAATACAACAGTTACCATGCGCACTTTCCTCCATGGGTGTAATGTCTCAAACAGTCTACGATTTGATCGTTCCCTGGAAAACCAGTAGTAGTTTCCGATGCACATCTGTAGGCATTCTGTAATCTGTGGACCATCAGAGTGTTAATAAAACAAAGAAATAACATCGGGATTGAATACAACAGTCACCATGCGCAGTTTCCTCCATGGGAGTAATGTCTCAAACAGTCTACGCTTTGATCGTTCCCAGGACGACCAGTAGTAGTTTCCGATACACATCTGGAGGCATTCTGTAATCTGTGGACTATCAGAGTGTTTAGGAACACAGAAATTCCTTCAGGATTGAATACAACAGTCACCATGCGCACTTTCCTCCATGGGAGTATTGTCTCAAACAGTTTACGAATTGATCGTTCCCTGGAAGCCCAGTAGTAGTTGCCGATGCACATCTGGAGGCATTCTGTAATCTCTGGACTACCAGAGTGTTGATGAAACCAAAATTGCATCGGGATTGAATACAACAGTCACCATGCGCACTTTCCTCAATGCGAGTAATATCTCGATCAGCCTACGCTTTGATCGTTCCCTGGAAGACCAGTAGTAGTTTCCGATGCACATCTGGAAGCATTTTTTAATCTGTGGACAATCAGAGTGTTGATGAAACACAGATATTGGATCAGGAGTGAATACAACAGTCACGATGTGCACTTTCCTCTATGGGAGTTATGTCTCAAACAGTCTACGATTTGGTCTTTCCCTGGAGAACCAGTAGTAGTTTCCGATGCACATCTGGAGGCATTCTGTAATCTGTGCATGATCAGAGAGTTGATGAAACACAGAAATTGCATCGGGATTGAATACAACAGTCACCATGCGCACTTTCCTCCATGGGAGTAGTGTCTCAAACAGTTTACGCTTTGATCGTTCCCAGGAAGACCAATAGTAGTTTCCGATACACATCTGGAGGCATTCTGTAATCTGTGGACAATCAGAGTGTTGATGAAACGCAGAAATTGCATCGGGATTGAATGGAACAGTCACCATGCGCACATTCCTCTATTGTAGTAATGTCTCAAACAGTGTACGCTTTGATCGTTCCCTGGAAGACCAGTAGTAGTTTCCGATGCTCATCTGGAAGCATTTTTTAATCTGTGGACTATCATAGTGTCGATGAAATACAGTTACCGCATCGGGATTGAATACAACAGTCAGCATGCGCACTTTCCTCCATAGGAGTAATGTCTCAAACAGTCTACGTTTTGATCGTTCCCTGGAAGACCAGTAGTAGTTGCCGATGCACATCTGGAGGCATTCTGTAATCTGTGGACTACCAGAGTGTTGATAAAAAAAAATTGCATCGGGCTTGAATACAACAGTCACCATGCACACTTTCCTCCAAGGGGAGTAATGTCTCAAACAGTCTACGCTTTGATCGTTCCCAGGAAGACCAGTAGTAATTTCCGTTGCACATCTTGAGTCATTTTGTAATCTGTGGACTATCAGGGTGTTGATGAAACACAGAAATTGCATCGAGATTGAATACAACAGTCACCATGCGCACTTTCCTCCATGGGTGTAATGTCTCAAACAGTTTACGCTTTGATCGTTCCCTGGAAGACCAGTAGTAGTTTCCGATGCACATTTGGAAGCATTTTTTAATCTGTGGTCTATCAGAGTGTCGATGAAACACAGTTATCGCATGGGGATTGAATACAACAGTCACCATGCGCACTTTCCTCAATGCGAGTAATATCTCGAACAGCCTACGCTTTGATCGTTCCCTGGAAGACCAGTAGTAGTTTCCGATGCACATCTGGAGCCATTCTGTAATCTGTGGACTATCAGAGTATTGATGAAACACAGAAATTGCATCGGGATTGAATACAACAGTCGCCATGCACACTTTCCTCCATGGGAGTAATGTCTCAAACAGTCTACGCTTTCATGTTCCCTGGAAGACCAGTAGTAGTTTCCGATGCACATCTGGAGGCATTCTGTAATCTGTGGATGATCAGAGAGTTGATGAAACGCAGACATTGCATCGGGATTTAAAACAACAGTCACCATGCGCACTTTCCTCCATGGGAGTAATGTCTCAAACAGTTTACGCTTTGATCGTTCCCTTGAAGACCAATAGTAGTTTCCGATACACATCTGGAGGCATTCTGTAATCTGTGGACAATCAGAGTGTTGATGAAACACAAAAATTGCATCGGGATTGAATGCAACAGTCACCATGCGCACATTCCTCTATAGTAGTTATTTCTCAAACAGTGTACGCTTTGATCGTTCCCTGGAAGACCAGTAGTACTTTCCGATGCACATCTGGAAGCATTTTTTAATCTGTGGACTATCAGAGTGTTGATGAAACACAGTTATCGCATCGGGATTGAATACAAGAGTCACCATGCGCACTTCACTCCATAGGAGTAATGTCTCAAACAGTCTACGCTTTGATCGTTCCCTGGAAGACCAGTAGTAGTTTCCGATGCACATCTGGAAGCATTTTTTAATCTGTGGACTATCATAGTGTCGATGAAATACAGTTATCGCATCGGGATTGAATACAACAGTCAGCATGCGCACTTTCCTCCATAGGAGTAATGTCTCAAACAGTCTACGTTTTGATCGTTCCCTGGAAGACCAGTAGTAGTTTCCGATGCACATCTGGAGGCGTTCTGTTATCTGTGGACTATCAGAGTGTTGATGAGACACAGAAATTGCATCGAGATTGAATACAACAGTCACCATGCGCACTTTCCTTCATGGGAGTAATGTCTCAAACAGTCTACGCTTTCATCGTTCCCTGGAATGCCAGTAGTAGTTTCCGATGCACATCTGGAGGCATTCTGTAATCTGTGGATGATCAGAGAGTTGATGAAACACAGAAATTACATCGGGATTGAATACAACAGTCACCATGCGCAGTTTCCTCCATGGGAGTAATGTCTCAAACAGTCTACGCTTTGATCGTTCTCAGGAAGACCACTAGTAGTTTCCGATACACATCTGGAGGCATTCTGTAATCTGTGGACTATAAGAGTGTTTAGGAACACAGAAATTTCTGCGGGATTGAATGCAACAGTCACCATGCGCACTTTCCTCCATGGGAGTAATGTCTCAAACAGTCTACGCTTTGATCGTTGTCAGGAAGACCAGTAGTAGTTTCCGATACACATCTGGAGGCTTTCTGTATTCTGTGGACTATCAGAGTGTTGATGATACCAAAATAGCATCGGGATTGAATACAACAGTCATCATGCACACTTTCCCCCATGGGAGTAATGTCTCAAACAGTCTACGCTTTGGTCTTTCCCTGGAAGACCAGTAGTAGTTTCCGATGCAAATCTGGAGACATTCTGTAATCTGTGGACTATAAGAGTGTTAATGAAACACAGAAATTGCATCAGGATGGAATACAACAATTACCATGCGCACTTTCCTCCATGGGTGTAATGTCTCAAACAGTCTACGATTTGATCGTTCCCTGGAAAACCAGTAGTAGTTTCCGATGCACATCTGTAGGCATTCTGTAATCTGTGGACCATCGGAGTGTTAATAAAACAAAGAAATAGCATCGGGATTGAATACAACAGTCACCATGCGCAGTTTCCTCCATGGGAGTAATGTCTCAAACAGTCTACGCTTTGATCGTTCCCAGGACGACCAGTAGTAGTTTCCGATACACATCTGGAGGCATTCTGTAATCTGTGGACTATCAGAGTGTTTAGGAACACAGTAATTGCTTCAGGATTGAATACAACAGTCACCATGCGCACTTTCCTCCATGGGAGTATTGTCTCAAACAGTTTACGAATTGATCGTTCCCTGGAAGACCAGTAGTAGTTGCCGATGCACATCTGGAGGCATTCTGTAATCTGTGGACTACCAGAGTGTTGATGAAACCAAAATTGCATCGGGATTGAATACAACAGTCACCATGTGCACTTTCCTCAATGCGAGTAATATCTCGATCAGCCTACGCTTTGATCGTTCCCTGGAAGACCAGTAGTAGTTTCCGATGCACATCTGGAGCCATTCTGTAATCTCGGGACTATCAGAGTATTGATGAAACACAGAAATTGCATCGGGATTGAATACAACAGTCACCATGCACACTTTCCTCCATGGGAGTAATGTCTCAAACAGTCTACGCTTTGATCGTTCCCTAGAAGACCAGTAGTAGTTTCCGATGCACATCTGGAAGCATTTTTTAATCTGTGGACTATCAGAGTGTTGATGAAAGACAGTTATCGCATCGAGATTGAATACAACAGTCACCATGCGCACTTTACTCTATAGGAGTAATGTCTCAAACAGTCTACGCTTTGATCGTTCCCTGGAAGACCAGTAGTAGTTTCCGATGCACATCTGGAAGCATTTTTTAATCTGTGGACTATCATAGTGTCGATGAAATACAGTTATCGCATCGGGATTAAATACAACAGTCAGCATGCGCACTTTCCTCCATAGGAGTAATGTCTCAAACAGTCTACGTTTTGATCGTTCCCTGGAAGACCAGTAGTAGTTTCCGATGCACATCTGGAGGCATTCTGTAATCTGTGGACTATCAGAGTGTTGATGAAACACAGAAATTGCCTCGGGATTGAATACAACAGTCACCATGCGCACTTTCCTCCATGGGTGTAATGTCTCAAACAGTCTACGCTTTGATCGTTCCCTGGAAGACCAGTAAAAGTGTCCGATGTACATCTGGAGGCATTCTGTAATCTGTGGACTATCAGAGTATTGATGAAACACAGAAATGGCATCGGGATTGAATACAACAGTCACCATGCACACTTTCCTCCATGGGAATAATGTCTCAAACAGTTTGCGCTTTGATCGTTCCCTGGAAGACCAATAGTAGTTTCCGATACACATCTGGAGGCATTCTGTAATCTGTGGACAATCAGAGTGTTGATGAAACACAGAAATTGCATCGGGATTGAATGGAACAGTCACCATGCGCACATTCCTCTATTGTAGTAATGTCTCAAACAGTGTACGCTTTGATCGTTCCCTGGAAGACCAGTAGTAGTTTCCGATGCACATCTGGAAGCATTTTTTAATCTGTGGACTATCATAGTGTCGATGAAATACAGTTACCGCATCGGGATTGAATACAACAGTGAGCATGCGCACTTTCCTCCATAGGAGTAATGTCTCAAACAGTCTACGTTTTGATCGTTCCCTGGAGGACCAGTAGTAGTTGCCGATGCACATCTGGAGGCATTCTGTAATCTGTGGACTACTAGAGTGTTGGTGAAAAAAAAATTGCATCGGGATTGAATACAACAGTCACCATGCACACTTTCCTCCAAGGTGAGTAATGTCTCAAACAGTCTACGCCTTGATCGTTCCCAGGAAGACCAGTAGTAATTTCCGTTGCAAATCTTGAGTCATTTTGTTATCTGTGGACTATCAGAGTGTTGATGAAACACAGAAATTGCACCGAGATTGAATACAAGAATCACCATGCGCACTTTCCTCAATGGGTGTAATGTCTCAAACAGTTTACGCTTTGATCGTTCCCTGGAAGACCAGTAGTAGTTTCCGATGCACATTTGGAAGCATTTTTTAATCTGTGGACTATCAGAGTGTCGATGAAACACAGTTATCGCATGGGGATTGAATACGACAGTCACCATGCGCACTTTCCTCAATGCGAGTATTATCTCGAACAGCCTACGCTTTGATCGTTCCCTGGAAGACCAGTAGTAGTTTCCGATGCACATCTGGAGCCATTCTGTAATCTGTGGACTATCAGAGTATTGATGAAACACAGAAATTGCATCGGGATTGAATAAAACACTCACCATGCACACTTTCCTCCATGGGAGTAATGTCTCAAACAGTCTACGCTTTCATAGTTCCCTGGAAGAACAGTAGTAGTTTCCGATGCACATCTGGAGGCATTCTGTAATCTGAGGACTATCAGAGTGTTGATGAAACACAGAAATTGCATCGAGATTGAATACAACAGTCACCATGCGCACTTTCCTCCATGGGAGTAATGTCTCAAACAGTCTACGCCTTCGTCGTTCCCTGGAATACCAGTAGTAGTTTCCGATGCACATCTGGAGGCATTCTGTAATCTGTGGATGATCAGAGAGTTGATGAAACACAGAAATTGCATCGGGATTGAATACAACAGTCACCATGCGCACTTTCCTCCATGGGAGTAATGTCTCAAACAGTTTACGCTTTGATCGTTCCCTGGAAGACCAATAGTAGTTTCCGATACACATCTGGAGGCATTCTGTGATCTGTGGACAATCAGAGTGTTGATGAAACACAGAAATTGCATCGGGATTGAATGGAACAGTCACCATGCGCACATTCCTCTATTGTAGTAATGTCTCAAACAGTGTACGCTTTGATCGTTCCCTGGTAGACCAGTAGTAGTTTCCGATGCACATCTAGAAGCATTTTCTAATCTGTGGACTATCAGAGTGTTGATGAAACACAGTTATCGCATCAGGATTGAATACAACAGTCACCATGCGCACTTTACTCCATAGGAGTAATGTCTCAAACAGTCTACGCTTTGATCGTTCCCTGGAAGACCAGTAGTAGTTTCCAATGCACATCTGGAAGCATTTTTTTATCTGTGGACTGTCATAATGTCGATGAAACACAGTTATCGCATCAGGATTGAATACAACAGTCACCATGCGCACTTTCCTCCATGGGAGTAATGTCTCAAACAGTCTACGCCTTCGTCGTTCCCTGGAATACCAGTAGTAGTTTCCGATGCACATCTGGAGGCATTCTGTGATCTGTGGATGATCAGAGAGTTGATGAAACACAGAAATTACATCGGGATTGAATACAACAGTCACCATGCGCAGTTTCCTCCATGGGAGTAATGTCTCAAACAGTCTACGCTTTGATCGTTCTCAGGAAGACCACTAGTAGTTTCCGATACACATCTGGAGGCATTCTGTAATCTGTGGACTATAAGAGTGTTTCGGAACACAGAAATTTCTGCGGGATTGAATACAACAGTCACCATGCGCACTTTCCTCCATGGGAGTAATGTCTCAAACAGTCTACGCTTTGATCGTTCCCAGGAAGACCAGTAGTAGTTTCCAATGCACATCTGGAGCCATTCTGTAATCTGTGGACTATTAGAGTGTTGATGAAACCAAAATAGCATCGGGATTGTATACAACAGTCATCATGCACACTTTCCCCCATGGGAGTAATGTCTCAAACAGTCTACGCTTTGGTCTTTCCCTGGAAGACCAGTAGTAGTTTCCGATGCACATCTGGAGGCATTCTGTAATCTGTGGACTATTAGAGTGTTGATGAAACACAGAAATTGCATCAGGATTGAATACAACAGTTACCATGTGCACTTTCCTCCATGGGTGTAATGTCTCAAAGAGTCTACGATTTGATCGTTCCCTGGAAAACCAGTAGTAGTTTCCGATGCACATCTGTAGGCATTCTGTAATCTGTGGACCATCAGATTGTTGATAAAACAAAGAAATAGCATCGGGATTGAATACAACAGTCACCATGCGCAGTTTCTTCCATGGGAGTAATGTCTCAAACAGTCTACGCTTTGATCGTTCCCAGGACGACCAGTAGTAGTTTCCGATACACATCTGGAGGCATTCTGTAATCTGTGGACTATCAGAGTGTTTAGGAACACAGAAATTGCTTCAGAATTGAATACAACAGTCACCATGCGCACTTTCCTCCATGGGAGTATTGTCTCAAACAGTTTACGCCTTGATCGTTCCCTGGAAGACCAGTAGTAGTTGCCGATGCACATCTGGAGGCATTCTGTAATCTGTGGACTACGAGAGTGTTGATGAAACCAAAATTGCATCGGGATTGAATACAACAGTCACCATGCACACTTTCCTCCAAGGGGAGTAATGTCTTAAACAGTCTACGCTTTGATCGTTCCCAGGAAGACCAGTAGTAATTTCCGTTGCACATCTTGAGTCATTTTGTAATCTGTGGACTATCAGAGTGTTGATGAAACACAGAAATTGCATCGAGATTGAATACAACAGTCACCATGCGCACTTTCCTCCATGGGTGTAATCTCTCAAACAGTTTAAGCTTTGATCGTTCCCTGGAAGACCAGTAGTAGTTTCCGATGCACATTTGGAAGCATTTTTTAATCTGTAGACTATCAGGGTGTCGATGAAACACAGTTATCGCATGGGGATTGAATACAACAGTCACCATGCGCACTTTCCTCAATGCGAGTAATATCTCGAACAGCCTACGCTTTGATCGTTCCCTGGAAGACCAGTAGTAGTTTCCGATGCACATCTGGAGCCATTCTGTAATCTGTGGGCTATCAGAGTATTGATGAAACACAGAAATTGCATCGGGATGGAATACAACAGTCACCATGCACACTTTCCTCCATGGGAGTAATGTCTCAAACAGTCTACGCTTTGATCGTTCCCTGGAAGACCAGTAGTAGTTTCCGATGCACATCTGGAGGCATTCTGTATTCTTTGGACTATCAGAGTGTTCATTAAACACAGAAATTGCATCGGAAATGAATACAACAGTCACCATGCGCACTTTCCTCCATGCTAGTAATTCTCAAACAGTCTACAATTTCATCGTTCCCTGGAAGACCAGCAGTAGTTTCCGATACACATCTGGAGGCATTCTGTAATCTGTTTACTATCAGAGTGTTGATGAAACACAGAAATTGCCTCGGGATTGAATACAACAGTCACCATGCGCACTTTACTCCATGGGTGTAATGTCTCAAACAGTCTACGCTTTGATCGTTCCCTGGAAAACCAGTATAAGTTTCCGATGCACATCTTGAGGCATTATGTAATCTGTGGACTATCAGGGTGTTGATGAAACACAGAAATTGCATCGGGATTTAATACAACAGTCACCATGCACACTTTCCTCCATGGGAGTAATGTCTCAAACAGTCTACGCTTTCATCGTTCCCTGGAAGACCAGTAGTAGTTTCCGATGAACATCTGGAGGCATTCTGTAATCTGTGGACCATCAGAGTGTTGATGAAACACAGAAATTGCATCGGGATTGAATACAACAGTCACCATGCGCACATTCCTCTATTGTAGTAATGTCTCAAACAGTGTACGCTTTGATCTTTCCCTGGAAGACCAGTAGTAGTTTCCGATGCACATCTGGAAGCATTCTGTAATCTGTGGACTATCAGAGTGTTCATGAAACACAGAAATTGCATCGGAATTGAATACAACAGTCACCATGCGCACTTTCCTCCATAGGAGTAATTCTCAAACAGTCTACATTTTGATCGTTCCCTGGAAGACCAGTAGCAATTTCCGATGCACATCTGGAGGCATTCTGTAATCTGTGGACTATCAGAGTGTTGATGAAACACAGAAATTGACTCGGGATTGAATACAACAGTCACCATGCGCACTTTCCTATATGGGTGTAATGTCTCAAACATTCTACGCTTTGATCGTTCCCTGGAAGACCAGTAAAAGTTTCCGATGCACATCTGGAGGCATACGGTAATCTGTGGACTATCAGAGGATTGATGAAACACAGAAATTGCATCGGGATTGAATACAACAGTCACCATGCACACTCTCCTCCATGGGAGTAATGTCTCAAACAGTCTACACTTTCATCGTTCCCTGGAAGACCAGTAGTAGTTTCCGATGCACATCTGGAGGCATTCTGTAATCTGTGGATGATCAGAGAGTTGATGAAACACAGAAATTGCATCGTGATTGAATACAACAGTCACCATGCGCACTATCCTACATGGGAGTAATGTCTCAAACAGTTAACGCTTTGATCGTTCCCTGGAAGACCAGTAGTAATTTCCGATGCACATCTGGAGGCATTCTGTAACCTGTGGACTATCAGAGTGTTGATGAAACACAGAAATTGCATCGAGATTGAATACAACAGTCACCATGCGCACTTTCCTCCATGGGAGTAATTTCTCAAACAGTCTACGCTTTAATCGTTCCCTGGGAGACCAGTAGTAGTTTCCGATGCACATCTGGAGGCATTCTGTAATCTGTGGACGATCAGAGAGTTTATGAAACACAGAAATTGCATTGGGATTGAATACAACAGTCACCATGCGCAGTGTCCTCCATGGGAGTAATTCTCAAACATTCTACGCTTTGATCGTTCTCAGGAAGACCAGTAGTAGTTTCCGATACACATCTGGAGGCATTCTGTAATCTGTGGACTATCAGAGTGTTTAGGAACACAGAAATTGCTTCGGTATTGAATACAACAGTCACCATGCGCACTTTCCTCCATGGGAGTAATGTCTCAAACAGTCTACGCTTTGATCGTTCCCTTGAAGACCAGTAGTAGTTTCCGATGCACATCTGGAGGCATTCTGTATTCTGTGGACTATCAGAGTGTTGATGAAACCAAAATTTCATCGGGATTGAATACAACAGTCACCATGCACACTTTACTCCATGGGAGTAATGTCTCAAGCAGTCTACGATTTCATCGTTCCCAGGAAGACCAGTAGTAGTTTCCGATGCACATCTGGAGCAATTCTGTAATCTGTGGACAATCAGAGTGTTTATGAAACACAGATATTGCTTCGGGAGTGAATACAACAGTCACCATGTGCACTTTCCTCCATTGGAGTGATGTCTCAAACAGTCTACGCTTTAGTCTTTCCCTGGAAGACCAGTAGTAGTTTCCGATGCACATCTGTAGGCATTCTGTAATCTGTGGACTATCAGGGTGTTCATGAAAGACAGAAATTGCATCGGAATCGAATACAACAGTCACCATGCGCACTTTCCTCCATGGGAGTAATTCTCAAACAGTCTACACTTTGATCGTTCCCTGGAAGACCAGCAGTAGTTTCCGATGCACATCTGGAGGCATTCTGTAATCTGTGGACTATCAGAGTGTTGATGAAACACAGAAATTGCCTCGGGATTGAATACAACAGTCACCATGCGCACTTTACTCCATGGGTGTAATGACTCAAACAGTCTACGCATTGATCGTTCCCTGGAAGACCAGTATAAGTTTCCGATGCACATCTTGAGGCATTCTGTAATCTGTGGACTATCAGAGTGTTGATGAAATACAGAAATTTCATCGGGATAGAATACAACAGTCACCATGCACACTTTCCTCCATGGGTGTAATGTCTCAAACAGGCTACGCTTTGATCGTTCTCAGGAAGACCAGTAGTAGTTTCCGATACACATCTGGAGGCATTCTGTAATCTGTGGACTATCAGAGTGTTTAGGAACACAGAAATTGCTTCGGGATTGAATACCACAGTCACCATGCGCACTTTCCTCCATGGGAGTAAAGTCTCAAAGAGTCTACGCTTTGATCGTTTCCTGGAAGACCAGTAGTAGTTTCCGATGCACATCTGGAGGCATTCTGTATTCTTTGGACTATCAGAGTGTTCATTGAACACAGAAATTTCATCGGAAATGAATACAACAGTCACCATGCGCATTTTCCTCCATGCTAGTAATTCTCAAACAGTCTACACTTTGATCGATCCCTGGAAGACCAGCAGTAGTTTCCGATGCACATCTGGAGGCATTCTGTAATCTGTTTACTGTCAGAGTGTTGATGAAACACAGAAATTCCCTCGGGATTGAATACAACAGTCACCATGCGCACTTTAATCCATGGTGTAATGTCTCAAACAGTCTACGCTTTGATCGTTCCCTCGAAAACCAGTATAAGTTTCCGATGCACATCTTGAGGCATTCTGTAATGTGTGGACTATCAGAGTGTTGATGAAACACAGAAATTGCATCGGGATTGAATGCAACAGTCACCATGCACACTTTCCTCCATGGGAGTAATGTCTCAAAGAGTCTACGCTTTCATCGTTCCCTGGAAGACCAGTAGTAGTTTCCGATGCACATCTGGAGGCATTCTGTAATCTGTGGACCATCAAAGTGTTGATGAAACACAGAAATTGCATCGGGATTGAATACAACAGTCACCATGCGCACATTCCTCTATTGTAGTAATGTCTCAAACAGTGTACGCTTTGATCGTTCCCTGGAAGACCAGTAGTAGTTTCCGATGCACATCTGGAAGCATTCTTTAATCTGTGGACTATCAGAGTGTTCATGAAACACAGAAATTGCATCGGAATTGAATACAACAGTCACCATGCGCACTTTCCTACATGGGTGTAATGTCTCAAACATTCTACGCTTTGATCGTTCCCTGGAAGACCAGTAAAAGTTTCCGATGCACATCTGGAGGCATTCTGTAATCTGTGGACTATCAGAGGATTGATGAAACACAGAAATTGCATCTGGATTGAATACAACAGTCACCATGCGCACTATCCTCCATGGGAGTAATGTCTCAAACAGTTAACGCTTTGATCGTTCCCTGGAAGACCAGTAGTAATTTCCGATGCACATCTGGAGGCATTCTGTAATCTGTGGACTATCAGAGTGTTGATGAAACACAGAAATTGCATCGAGATTGAGTACAACAGTCACCATGCGCACTTTCCTCCATGGGAGTAATGTCTCAGTCTACGCTTTCATCGATCCCTGGAAGTCCAGTAGTAGTTCCCGATGCACATCTGGAGGCATTCTGTAATCTGTGGACGATCAGAGAATTATGAAACACAGAAATTGCTTCGGGATTGAATACAACAGTCACCATGCGCACTTTCCTCCATGGGAGTAATGTCTCAAAGAGTCAACGCTTTGATCGTTCCCAGAAAGACCAGTAGTAGTTTCCGATGAGCATCTGGGGGCTTTCTGTATTTTATGGAATATCAGAGTGTTGATGAAACCAAAACTGCATTGGGATTAAATACATCAGTCACAATGCACACTTTCCCCCATGGGAGTAATGTCTCAAACAGTCTACGCTTTGATCGTTCCCAGGAAGACCAGTAGTAGTTTCCGATGCACATCTGGAGGCATTCTGTAATCTGTGGACTATCAGAGTGTTGATGAAACACAAATATTGCATCGGGAGTGAATACAACAGTCACCATGTGCACTTTCCTCCATGGGAGTGATGTCTCAAACAGTCAACGCTTTGATCGTTCCCAGGAAGACCAGTAGTAGTTTCCGATGCACATCTGTAGGCATTCTGTAATGTGTGGACTATCAGGGTGTTCATGAAACACAGAAATTGCATCGGAATAGAATACAACAGTCACCATGCGCACTTTCCTCCATGGGAGTAATTCTCAAACAGTCTACACTTTGATCGTTCCCTGGAAGACCAGAAGTAGTTTCCGATGCACAACTGGAGGCATTCTGTAATCTGTGGACTATCAGAGTGTTGATGAAACACAGAAATTGCCTCGGGATTGAATACAAGAGTCACCATGCGCACTTTCCTCCATGGGAGTAATGTCTCAAACAGTCTACGCTTTCATCGTTCCCTGGAAGACCAGTAGTAGTTTCCGATGCACATCTGGAAGCATTCTTTAATCTGTGGACTATCAGAGTGTTGATGAAACACAGTTATCGCATCGGTATTGAATACAACAGTCACCATGAACACTTTCCTCCATAGGAGTAATGTCTCAAACAGTCTACGATTTAATGGTTCCCTGGAAGACCAGTAGTAGTTTCCGATGCACATCTAGAAGCATTTTTTAATCTGTTTACTACCAGAGTGTTGATGAAACACAGATATTGCATCGGGAGTGAATACAACAGTCACCATGTGCACTTTCCTCCATGGGAGTGATGTCTCAAACAGTCTACGCTTTGATCGTTCCCTGGAAGACCAGTAGTAGTTTCCGATGCACATCTGTAGGCATTCTGTAATCTGTGGACTATCAGAGTGTTAATGAAACACAGAAATTGCATCGGAATTGAATACAGCAGTCACCATGCGCACTTTCCTCCATGGGAGTAATTCTCAAACAGTCTACATATTGATCGTTCCCTGGAAGACCAGCAGTAGTTTCCGATGCACATCTGGAGGCATTCTGTAATCTGTGGACTATCAGAGTGTTGATGAATCACAGAAATTGCCTCGGGATTGAATACAACAGTCACCATGCGCACTTTACTCCATGGGTGTAATGTTTTAAACAGTCTACGATTTGATCGTTCCCTAGAAGACCAGTATAAGTTTCCGATGCACATCTTGAGGCATTCTGTAATCTGTGGACTATCAGAGTGTTGATGAAACACAGAAATTTCATCGGGATTGAATACTACATGTCACCATGCACACTTTCATCCGTGGGAGTAATGTCTCAAACAGTCTACGCTTTCATCTTCTCCTGGAAGACCAGTAGTAGTTTCCGATGCACATCTGGAGGCATTCTGTAATCTGTGGACCATCAGAGTGTTGATGAAACACAGAAATTGCAACGGGATTGAATACAACAGTCAAAATGCACACATTCCTCCGTTGTAGTAATGTCTCAAACAGTGTACGCTTTGATCGTTCCCTGGAAGACCAGTAGTAGTTTCCTATGCACAACTGGAGGCATTCTGTAATCTGTGGACTATCAGAGTGTTCATGAAACACAGAAATTGCATCGGAATTGAATACAACAGTCACCATGCGCACTTTCCTCCATGGGAGTAATCCTCAAACAGTCTACACCTTGATCGTTCCCAGGAAGACCACTAGTAGTTTTCGATGCACATCTGGAGGCATTCTGTAATCTGTGGACTATCAGAGTGTTGATTAAACACAGAAATTGCCTCGGGATTGAATACAACAGTCACCATGCGCACTTTACTCCATGGGTGTAATGTCTCAAACAGTCTACGCTTTGATAGTTCCCTGGAAAGCGGTATAAGTTTCCGATGCACATTTTGAGGCATTCTGTAATCGGTGAACTATCAGAGTGTTGATGAAACACAGAAATTTCATCGGGATTGAATACAACAGTCACCATGCACACTTTCCTCCATGGGAGTAATGTCTCAAACAGTCTACGCTTTCATCGTTCCCTGGAAGACCAGTAGTAGTTCCCGATGCACATCTGGAGACTTTCTGTAATCTGTGGACCATCAGAGTGTTGATGAAACACAAAAATTGCATCGGGATTGAATACAACAGTCACCATGCGCACATTCCTCTATTGTAGTAATGTCTCAAACAGTGTACGCTTTAATCATTCCCTGGAAGACCAGTAGTAGTTTCCGATGCACATGTGGAAGCATTCTTTAATCTGTGGACCATCAGAGTGTTGATGAAACACAGAAATTGCATCGGGATTGAATACAACAGCCAAAATGCGCACATTCCTCCGTTGTAGTAATGTCTCAAACAGTGTACGCTTTGATCGTTCCCTGGAAGACCAGTAGTAGTTTCCTATGCACAACTGGAGGCATTCTGTAATCTGTGGACTATCAGAGTGTTCATGAAACACAGAAATTGCATCGGAATTGAATACAACAGTCACCATGCGCACTTTCCTCCATGGGAGTAATCCTCAAACAGTCTACACTTTGATCGTTCCCAGGAAGACCACTAGTAGTTTCCGATGCACATCTGGAGGCATTCTGTAATCTGTGGACTATCAGAGTGTTGATTAAACACAGAAATTGCCTCGGGATTGAATACAACAGTCACCATGCGCACTTTCCTCCATCGGTGTAATGTCTTAAACAGTCTACGCTTTGATCGTTCCCTGGAAGACCAATAAAAGTTTCCGATGCACATCTGGAGGCATTCAGTAATCTGTGGACTATCAAAGTATTGATGAAACACAGAAATTGCATCGGGATTGAATACAACAGTCACCATGCACACTCTCCTCCATGGGAGTAATATCTGAAACAGTCTACGCTTTCATCGTTCCCTGGAAGACCAGTAGTAGTTTCCGATGCACATCTGGAGGCATTCTGTAATCTGTGGACGATCAGAGAGTTGATGAAACACAGAAATTGCATCGGGATTGAATACAACAGTCACCATGCGCTGTGTCCTCCATGGGAGTAATGTCTCAAACAGTCTACGCTTTGATCGTTCTCAGGAAGACCAGTAGTAGTTTCCGATACACATCTGGAGGCATTCTGTAATCTGTGGACTATCAGAGTGTTTAGGAACACAGAAATTGCTTCGGGATTGAATACATCAGTCACCATGCACACTTTCCCCCATGGGAGTAATGTCTCAAACAGTCTACGCTTTGATCGTTCCCAGGAAGACCAGTAGTAGTTTCCGATGCACATCTGGATCCATTCTGTAATCTGTGGACTATCAGAGTGTTCTTGAAACACAGAAATTGCATCGGAACTGAATACAACAGTCACCATGCGCACTTTCCTCCATGGGAGTAATTCTCAAACAGTCTACACTTTGATCGTTCCCTGGAAGACCAGCAGTAGTTTCCGATGCACATCTGGAGGCATTCTGTAATCTGTGGACTATCAGAGTGTTGATGAAACAATGAAATTGAATCGGGATTGAATACAACAGTCACCATGCGCACTTTACTCCATGGGTGTAATGTCTCAAACAGTCTACGCTTTGATCGTTCGCTGGAAGACCAGTATAAGTTTCCGATGCACATTTTGAGGCATTCTGTTATCGGTGAACTATCAGAGTGTTGATGAAACACAGAAATTTCATCGGGATTGAATACAACAGTCACCATGCACACTTTCCTCCATGGGAGTAATGTCTCAAACAGTCTACGCTTTCATCGTTCCCTGGAAGACCAGTAGTAGTTCCCGATGCACATCTGGAGACTTTCTGTAATCTGTGGACCATCAGAGTGTTGATGAAACACAAAAATTGCATCGGGATTGAATACAACAGTCACCATGCGCACATTCCTCTATTGTAGTAATGTCTCAAACAGTGTACGCTTTAATCATTCCCTGGAAGACCAGTAGTAGTTTCCGATGCACATGTGGAAGCATTCTTTAATCTGTGGACTATCAGAGTGTTGATGAAACACAGTTATCGCATCGGGATTGAATACAACAGTCACCATGCGCATTTTCCTCCATAGGAGTAATGTCACAAACGGGCTACGTTTTGATCGTTCCCTGGTAGACCAGTAGTAGTTTCCGATGCACATCTGGAGGCATTCTGTAATCTGTGGACTATCAGAGTGTTCATGAAACACAGAAATTGCATCGGAATTGAATACAACAGTCACCATGCGCACTTTCCTCCATGGGAGTAATTCTCAAACAGTCTACACTTTGATCGTTCCCTGGAAGACCAGTAGTAGTTTCCGATGCACATCTGGAGGCATTCTGTAATCTGTGGACTATCAGAGTGTTGATGAAACACAGAAATTACCTCGTGATTGAATACAACAGTCACCATGCGCACTTTCCTCCATGGGTGTAATGTCTCAAACAGCCTATGCTTTGATCGTTCCCTGGAAGACCAGTAAAAGTTTCCGATGCACATCTCGAGGCATTCTGTAATCTGTGGACTATCAGAGTGTTGATGAAACACAGAAATTGCATCAGGATTTAATACAACAGTCACCATGCGCACTTTCCTCCATGGGTGCAATGTCTCAAAGAGTCTACGCTTTGATCGATCCCTGGAAAACCAGTAGTAGTTTCCGATGCACATCTGGAGACTTTCTGTAATCTGTGGACCATCAGAGTGTTGATGAAACACAAAAATTGCATCGGGATTGAATACAACAGTCACCATGTGCACATTCCTCTATTGTAGTAATGTCTCAAACAGTGTACGATTTGATCATTCCCTGGAAGACCAGTAGTAGTTTCCGATGCACATCTGGAAGCATTCTTTAATCTGTGGACTATCAGAGTGTTGATGAAACACAGTTATCGCATCGGGATTGAATACAACAGTCACCATGCGCATTTTCCTCCATAGGAGTAATGTCTCAAACAGTCTACGTTTTGATCGTTCCCTGGTAGACCAGTAGTAGTTTCCGATGCACATCTGGAGGCATTCTGTATTCTGTGGACTATCAGAGTGTTCATGGAACACAGAAATTGCATCGGAATTGAGTACAACAGTCACCATGCGCACTTTCCTCCATGGGAGTAATTCTCAAACAGTCTACACTTTGTTCGTTCCCTGGAAGACCAGTAGTAGTTTCCGATGCACATCTGGAGGCATTCTGTAATCTGTGGCCTAGTAGAGTGTTGATGAAACACAGAAATTGCCTCGGGATTGAATACAACAGTCACCATGCGCACTTTCCTCCATGGGAGTAATGTCTCAAACAGTCTACGCTTTGATCGTTCCCTGGAAAACCAGTAGTAGTTTCCGATGCACATCTGGAAGCATTCTGTAATCTGTGGACTATCAGAGTGTTGATGAAACACATTTATCGCATCGGGATTGAATACAACAGTCACAATGCGCACTTGCCTCCATGCGAGTAATATCTCAAACAGCCTACGCTTTGATCGCTCCCTGAAAGACCAGTAGTAATTTCCCATGCACACCTTTAGCCACTCTGTAATATGTGGACTATCAGACTGTCGATGAAGCACAGTTATCGCATCGGGATTGAATACAACAGTCACCTTGCGCACATTCCTCCATAGGAGTAATGTCTCAAACAGTCTACGCTTTGATCATTCCCTGGAAGACCAGTAGTAGTTTCCGATGCACATGTGGAAGCATTCTTTAATCTGTGGACTATCAGAGAGTTGATGAAACCCAGTTATCGCATCAGGATTGAATACAACAGTCACCATGCGCATTTTCCTCCATAGGAGTAATGTCTCAAACAGTCTACGTTTTGATCGTTCCCTGGTAGACCAGTAGTAGTTTCCGATGCACATCTGGAGGCATTCTGTAATCTGTGGACTATCAGAGTGTTCATGAAACACAGAAATTGCATCGGAATTGAATACAACAGTCACCATGCGCACTTTCCTCCATGGGAGTAATTCTCAAACAGTCTACACTTTGATAGTTCCCTGGAAGACCAGTAGTAGTATCTGATGCACATCTGGAGGCATTCTGTAATCTGTGGACTATCAGAGTGTTGATGAAACACAGAAATTACCTCGGGATTGAATACAACAGTCACCATGCGCACTTTCCTCCATGGGTGTAATGTCTCAAACAGCCTATGCTTTGATCGTTCCCTGGAAGACCAGTAAAAGTTTCCGATGCACATCTCGAGGCATTCTGTAATCTGTGGACTATCAGAGTGTTGATGAAACACAGAAATTGCATCAGGATTGAATACAACAGTCACCATGCGCACTTTCCTCCATGGGTGTAATGTCTCAAAGGGTCTACGCTTTGATCTATCCCTGGAAAACCAGTAGTAGTTTCCGATGCACATCTGGAAGCATTTTTTAATCTGTGGACTATCAGAGTGTCGATGAAACACAGTTATCGCATCGGGATTGAATACAACAGTCACCATGCGCACTTTCCTCCATGGGAGTAATGTCTCAAACAGTCTACGCTTTCATCGTTCCCTTGAAGACCAGTAGTAGTTTCCGATGCACATCTGGAGACTTTCTGTAATCTGTGGGCCATCAGAGTGTTGATGAAACACAAAAATTGCATCGGGATTGAATACAACAGTCACCATGCGCACATTCCTCTATTGTAGTAATGTCTCAAACATTGTACGCTTTGATCATTCCCTGGAAGACCAGTAGTAGTTTCCGATGCACATCTGGAAGCATTCTGTAATCTGTGGACTATCAGAGTGTTGATGAAACACAGTTATCGCATCGGGATTGAATACAACAGTCACAATGCGCACTTGCCTCCATGCGAGTAATATCTCAAACAGCCTACGCTTTGATCGCTCCCTGAAAGACCAGTAGTAATTTCCCATGCACACCTTTAGCCACTCTGTAATCTGTGGACTATCAGAGTGTTGATGAAACACAGAAATTGCATCTGGATTGAATTCAACAGTCACCATGCTCCCTTTCCTCCATGGGAGTAATTTTACATAGAGACTACGCTTTGATCGTTCCCTGGAAGACCAGTACTAGTTTCCGATGCACATCTAGAGGCATTCTGTAATCTGTGGACCATCAGAGTGTTGGTGAAACACAGAAATTGCATCGGGATTGAATACAATAGTCACCATGCGCACTTTCCTCCATGGGAGTAATGTCTCAAAGAGTCTAAGCTTTGAGCGTTCCCTGGAAGACCAGTAGTAGTTTCCGATGCACATCTGGAGGCATTCTGTAATCTGTGGACCTTCAGAGTGTTGATGAAACACAGAAATTGCATCGGGATTGAATACAACAGTCACCATGCGCACATTCCTCCATTATAGTAATGTCTCAAACAGTGTACGCTTAGATCGTTCCCTGGAAGACCAGTAGTAGTTTCCGATGCACATCTGGAAGCAATTTTTAATCTGTGGACTAACAGAGTGTTGATGAAACACAGAAATTGCATCGGGGAAGAATACAACAGTCACCATGCGCACATTCCTCCATTATAGTAATGTCTCAAACAGTGTACGCTTAGATCGTGCCCTGGAAGACCAGTAGTAGTTTCCGATGCACATCTGGAAGCAATTTTTAATCTGTGGACTATCAGAGTGTTGATGAAACACAGTTGTCGCATCGGGATTGAATACAACAGTCACCATGTTCACTTTCCTCCATAGGAGTAATATCTCAAACAGTCTACGCTTTGATCGCTCCCTGAAAGACCAGTAGTAATTTCCCATGCACACCTTTAGCCACTCTGTAATCTGTGGACTATCAGAGTGTTGATGAAACACAGAAATTGCATCGAGATTGAATACAACAGTCACCTTGCGCACTTTCCTCTATGGGAGTAATGTCTCAAACCGTCTACGCTTTGATCGTTCCCTGGAAGACCAGCAAAAGTTTCCGATGCAGATCTGGATGCATTCTGTAATCTGTGGACTATCAGAGTATTGATGAAACACAGAAATTGCATCGGGATTGAATACAACAGTCACCATGCACACTTTCCTCCATGGGAGTAATGTCTCAAACAGTCTACGCTTTCATCCTTCCCTGTAAGACCAGTAGTAGTTTCCGATGCACATCTGGAGGCATTCTGTAATCTGTGGATGATCAGAGAGTTGATGAAAAAGAGAAATTGCATCGGGATTGAATACAACAGTCACCACGCGCACTTTCCTCCATGGGAGTAATGTCTCAAACAGTTAACTTTTTGATCGTTCCCTGGAAGACCAGTAGTATTTTCCGATGCACATCTGGAGGCATTCTGTAATCTGTGGAGTATCAGAGTGTTGATGAAAGACGGAAATTGCATTGAGATTGTATACAACAGTAACCATGCGCACTTTCCTCCATTTGAGTAATGTCTCAAACAGTCTACGCCTTCATCGTTCCCTGGAAGACCAGTAGTAGTTTCCGATGCACATCTGGAGGTTTTCTGTAATCTGTGGACTATCAGATTATTTTGGAACACAGAAATTGCTTCGGGATTGAATACAACAGTCACCATGCGCACTTTCCTCCATGTGAGTAATGTCTCAAACAGTCTACGCTTTGATCGTTCCCTGGAAGACCAGTAGTAGTTTCCGATGCACATCTGGAGGCATTCTGTATTCTGTGGGCTATCAGAGTGTTAATGAAACAAAAATTGCATCGGGACTGAATACAACAGTCACCAAGCACACTTTCCTCCATGGGAGTAATGTCTCAAACAGTCTACGCTTTGATCGTTCCCAGGAAGACCAGTAGTAGTTGCCGATGCACATCTGGAGCCATTCTGTTATCTGTGGACAGAGTGTTGATGAAACACAGATATTGCATCGGGAGTGAATACAACAGTCACCGTGTGTACTTTCCTCCATGGGATTGATGTCTCAAACAGTCTACGCTATGGTCTTTCCCTGGAAGACCAGTAGTAGTTTCCGATGCACATCTGGAGGCATTCTGTAATCTGTGGAATATCAGAGTGTTCATGAAACACAGAAATTGCATCGGAATTGAATACAACAGTCACCATGTGCACTTTCCTATATGGGAGTAATTCTCAAAGTCTACACTTTGATCGTTCCCTGGAAAACCAGTAGTAGTTTCCGATGCACATCTGGAGGCATTCTGTAATCTGTGGACTATAAGAGTGTTGATGAAACACAGAAATCGCATCGGGATTGAATACAACAGTCACCATGCGCACTTTACTCCATGGGTGTAATGTCTCAACAGTCTACGCTTTGGTCGTTCCCTGGAAGACCAGTATAAGTTTCCGATGCACATCTGGAGGCATTCTGTAATCTGTCGTTTATCAGAGAGTTGATGAAACACAGAAATTGCATCGGGATTGATTACAACAGTCACCATGCACACTTTCCTCCATGGGAGTAATGTCTCAAACAGTCTACGCTTTCATCGTTCCCTGGAAGACCAGTAGTAGTTTCCGATGCACATCTGGAGGCATTCTGTAATCTGTGGACTATCAGAGAGTTGATGAAACACAGAAATTGCATCGGGATTGAATACAACAGTCACCATGCGCACTTTCCTCCATGGGAGTAATGTCTCAAACACATTACGCTTTGATCGCTCCTTGGAAGACCAGTAGTAGTGTCCATTGCACATCTGGAGGCATTCTATAATCTGTGGACTATTAGGGTGTTGATGAAACACAGAAATTGCATCGGGATTGAATACAACAGTCACAATGCGCACTTTCCTTCATGGGAGTAATGTCTCAAACAATCTACGCATTGATCGATCCCAGGAAGACCAGTAGTAGTTTCGAATGCACATCTGGAGGCATTCTGTAATCTGTGGACTATCAGAGTGTTGATGAAACACAGAAATTTCATCGAGATTGAATACAACAGTCACCATGCCCTCTTTCCTCCATGGGAGTAATGTCTCAAACAGTCTACGCTTTGATCGTTCCCTGGATGACCAGTGGTAGTTTCCCATGCACATCTGGAAACATTCTGTAATCTATGGACTATCTGAGTGTTTATGAAACACAGTTATCGCATCGGGATTGAATACAACAGTCACCATGCGCACATTCCTCAATGCGAGTAATATCTCAAACAGCCTACGCTTTGATCGTTCCCTGGAAGACCAGTAGTAGTTTCCGATGCACATCTGGAGGCATTCTGTATTCTGTGGACTATCAGAGTGTTGATGAAACCAAAATTGCATCGGGATTGAATACAACAGTCACCATGCACACTTTCCTCCATCGGAGTAATGTCTCAAACAGTCTGCGCTTTGATCGTTCCCAGGAAGACCAGTAGTAGTTTCCGATGCACATCTGGAGCCATTGTGTATTCTGTGGACAATCAGAGTGTTGATGAAACACAGATATTGCATCGGGAGTGAATACAACAGTCACCATGCGCACTTTCCTCCATAGGAGTAATGTCTCAAACAGTGTACGCTTTGATCGTTCCCTGGAAGAGCAGTAGTAGTTTCCGATGCACATCTCTAGGCATTCTGTAATCTGTGGACTATCAGAGTGTTCATGAAACACAGAAATTGTATCGGAATTGAATACAACAGTCACCATGCGCACTTTCCACCATGGGAGTAATTCTCAAACATTCTACGCTTTGATCTTTCCCTGGAAGTCCAGTAGTAGTTTCCGATGCATATTTGGAGGCATTCTGTAATCAGTGGACCTTCAAAGTGTTGATGAAACACAGAAATTGCCTCGGGATTGAATACAACAGTCACCATGCACACTTTCCTCCATTGGAGAAATGTCTTAAACAGTCTCCGTTTTGATCGTACCCTGGAAGACAAGTAGCAGTTTCCGATTTACATCTGGAGGCATTCTGTAATCTGTGGACTATCAGAGTGTTGATGAAACACAGAAATTGCATCGAGATTGAATACAACAGTCACCATGCGCACTTTTCTCCATGGGAGTGATGTCTCAAACAGTCTACGCTTTGATCGTTCCCTGGTAGACCAGTAGTAGTTTCCGATGCACATCTGGAGGCATTCTGTATTCTGTGGACTATCAGAGTGTTCATGAAACACAGAAATTGCATCGGAATTGAATACAACAGTCACCATGCGCACTTTCGTCCATGGGAGTGATGTCTCAAACAGTCTACACTTTGATCGTTCCCTGGAAGACCAGTAGTAATTTCCCATGCACACCTTTAGCCACTCTGTAATCTGTGGACTATCAGAGTGTTGATGAAACACAGAAATTGCATCTGGATTGAATTCAACAGTCACCATGCGCCCTTTCCTCCATGGGAGTAATTTTCCATAGAGACTACGCTTTGATCGTTCCCTGGAAGACCAGTACTAGTTTCCGATGCACATCTAGAGGCATTCTGTAATCTGTGGACCATCAGAGTGTTGATGAAACACAGAAATTGCATCGGGATTGAATACAAAAGTCACCATGCGCACTTTCCTCCATGGGAGTAATGTCTCAAAGAGTCTAAGCTTTGAGCGTTCCCTGGAAGACCAGTAGTAGTTTCCGATGCACATCTGGAGGCATTCTGTAATCTGTGGACCATCAGAATGTTGATGAAAAAGAGAAATTGCATCGGGATTGAATACAACAGTCACCATGCGCACATTCCTCCATTATAGTAATTTCTCAAATAGTGTACGCTTAGATCGTTCCCTGGAAGACCAGTAGTAGTTTCCGATGCATATCTGGAAGCATTTTTTAATCTGTGGACTATCAGAGTGTTGATGAAACACAGTTGTCGCATCGGGATTGAATACAACAGTCACCATGTTCACTTTCCTCCATAGGAGTAATATCTCAAACAGTCTACGCTTTGATCGTTCCCTGGAAGACCAGTAGTAGTTTCCGATGCACATCTTGAGTCATTTTGTAATCTGTGGACTATCAGAGTGTTGATGAAACACAGAGATTGCATCGAGATTGAATACAACAGTCACCTAGCGCACTTTCCTCCATGGGAGTAATGTCTCAAACAGTCTACGGTTTGATCGTTCCCTGGAAGACCAGTAGTAGTTTTCGATGCACATCTGGAGGCATTCTGTAATCTGTGGACTATCAGAGTGTTGATGAAATACAGTTATCGCATCGGGATTGAAAACAACAGTCACCATGCGCCCTTTCCTCCATGGGAGTAATTTTCCATAGAGACTACGCTTTGATCGTTCCCTGGAAGACCAGTACTAGTTTCCGATGCACATCTAGAGGCATTCTGTAATCTGTGGACCATCAGAGTGTTGATGAAACACAGAAATTGCATCGGGATTGAATACAAAAGTCACCATGCGCACTTTCCTCCATGGGAGTAATGTCTCAAAGAGTCTAAGCTTTGAGCGTTCCCTGGAAGACCAGTAGTAGTTTCCGATGCACATCTGGAGGCATTCTGTAATCTGTGGACCATCAGAATGTTGATGAAAAAGAGAAATTGCATCGGGATTGAATACAACAGTCACCATGCGCACATTCCTCCATTATAGTAATTTCTCAAATAGTGTACGCTTAGATCGTTCCCTGGAAGACCAGTAGTAGTTTCCGATGCATATCTGGAAGCATTTTTTAATCTGTGGACTATCAGAGTGTTGATGAAACACAGTTGTCGCATCGGGATTGAATACAACAGTCACCATGTTCACTTTCCTCCATAGGAGTAATATCTCAAACAGTCTACGCTTTGATCGTTCCCTGGAAGACCAGTAGTAGTTTCCGATGCACATCTGGAAGCATTTTTTAATCTGTGGACTATCAGAGTGTCGATGAAGCACAGTTATCCCATCGGGATTGAATACAATAGTCACCATGCCCACTTTCCTCCATAGGAGTAATGTCTCAAACAGTCTACGCTTTGATCGTTCCCTGGAAGACCAGTAGTAGTTTCCGATGCACATATTGAGTCATTTTGTAATCTGTATACTATCAGAGTGTTGATGAAACACAGAAATTGCACCGAGATTGAATACAACAGTCACCTTGCGCACTTTCCTCCATGGGAGTAATGTCCCAAACAGTCTACGCTTTGATCGTTCCCTGGAAGACCAGCACAAGTTTCCGATGCAGATCTGGATGCATTCTGTAATCTGTGGACTATCAGAGTATTGATGAAACACAGAAATTGCATCGGGATTGAATACAACAGTCACCATGCACACTTTCCTCCATGGGAGTAATGTCTCAAACAGTCTACGCTTTCGTCCTTCCCTGTAAGACCAGTAGTAGTTTCCGATGCACATCTGGAGGCATTCTGTAATCTGTGGATGATCAGAGAGTTGATGAAAAAGAGAAATGGCATCGGGATTGAATACAACAGTCACCACGCGCACTTTCCTCCATGGGAGTAATGTCTCAAACAGTTAACTTTTTGATCGTTCCCTGGAAGACCAGTAGTATTTTCCGATGCACATCTGGAGGCATTCTGTAATCTGTGGACTATCAGAGTGTTGATGAAACACAGAAATTGCATTGAGATTGAATACAACAGTCACCATGCGCACTTTCCTCCATTTGAGTAATGTCTCAAACAGTCTACGTTTTCATCGTTCCCTGGAAGACCTGCAGTAATTTCCGTTGCACATCTTGACTCATTTTGTAATCTGTGGACTATCAGAGTGTTGATGAAACACAGAAATTGCATCGGGATTGAATACAACAGTCACCATGTGCACATTCCTCCATTATAGTAATGTCTCAAACAGTGTACGCTTAGATCGTTCCCTGGAAGACCAGTAGTAGTTTCCGATGCACATCTGGAAGCATTTTTTAATCTGTGGACTATCAGAGTGTTGATGAAACACAGTTATCGCATCGGGATTGAATACAACAGTCACCATGTTCACTTTCCTCCATAGGAGTAATATCTCAAACAGTCTACGCTTTGATCGTTCCCTGGAAGATCAGTAGTAGTTTCCGATGCACATCTTGAGTCATTTTGTAATCTGTGGACTATCAGAGTGTTGATGAAACACAGAGATTGCATCGAGATTGAATACAACAGTCACCTAGCGCACTTTCCTCCATGGGAGTAATGTCTCAAACAGTCTACGCTTTGATCGTTCCCTGGAAGACCAGTAGTAGTTTTCTATGCACATCTGGAGGCATTTTGTAATCTGTGGACTATCAGAGTGTTGATGAAATACAGTTATCGCATCGGGATTGAAAACAACAGTCACCATGCGCACTTTCCTCCATGGGAGTAATGTCTCAAACAGTCTACGATTTGATCGTTCCCTGGAAGACCAGTAGTAGTTTCCGATGCACATCTGGAAGCATTAAGTAATCTGTGGACTATCAGAGTGTTGATGAAACACAGTTATCAGATCGGGATTGAATACAACAGTCACAATGCGCACTTGCCTCCATGCGAGTAATATCTCAAACAGCCTACGCTTTGATCACTCCCTGAAAGACCAGTAGTAGTTTCCGATGCACATCTGGAGGCATTCAGTAATCTGTGGACCATCAGAGTGATGATGAAACACAGAAATTGCATCGGGATTGAATACAACAGTCACCTTGCGCACTTTCCTCCATGGGAGTAATGTCTCAAACAGTCTACGCTTTGATCGTTCCCTGGAAGACCAGCAAAAGATTCCGATGCAGATCTGTATGCATTCTGTAATCTGTGGACTATCAGAGTATTGATGAAACACAGAAATTGCATCGGGATTGAATACAACAGTCACCATGCACACTTTCCTCCATGGGAGTAATGTCTCAAACAGTCTACGCTTTCATCCTTCCCTGTAAGACCAGTAGTAGTTTCCGATGCACATCTGGAGGCATTCTGTAATCTGTGGATGATCAGAGAGTTGATGAAAAAGAGAAATTGCATCGGGATTGAATACAACAGTTACCACGCGCACTTTCCTCCATGGGTGTAATGTCTCAAACAGTTAACTTTTTGATCGTTCCCTGGAAGACCAGTATTATTTTCCGATGCACATCTGGAGGCATTCTGTAATCTGTGGAGTATCAGAGTGTTGATGAAACACAGAAATTGCATTGAGATTGTATACAACAGTCACCACGCGCACTTTCCTCCATTTGAGTAATGTCTCAAACAGTCTACGCCTTCATCGTTCCCTGGAAGACCAGTAGTAGTTTCCGATGCACATCTGGATGTTTTCTGTAATCTGTGGACTATCAGATTGTTTTGGACACAGAAATTGCTTCGGGATTGAATACAACAGTCACCATGCGCACTTTCCTCCATGTGAGTAATGTCTCAAAGAGTCTACGCTTTGATCGTTCCCTGGAAGACCAGTAGTACTTTCCGATTCACATCTGGAGGCATTCTGTATTCTGTGGACAATCAGAGTGTTAATGAAACAAAAATTGCATCGGGATTGAATACAACAGTCACCAAGCACACTTTCCTCCATGGGAGTAATGTCTCAAACAGTCTACGCTTTGATCGTTCCCAGGAAGACCAGTAGTAGTTTCCGATGCACATCTGGAGCCATTCTGTTATCTGTGGACAGAGTGTTGATGAAACACAGATATTGCATCGGGAGTGAATACAACAGTCACCGTGTGCACTTTCCTCCATGGGATTGATGTCTCAAACAGTCTACGCTATGGTCTTTCCCTGGAAGACCAGTAGTAGTTTCCGATGCACATCTGGAGGCATTCTGTAATCTGTGGACTATCAGAGTGTTCATGAAACACAGAAATTGCATCGGAATTGAATACAACAGTCACCATGCGCACTTTCCTATATGGGAGTAATTCTCAAAGTCTACACTTTGATCGTTCCCTGGAAAACCAGTAGTAGTTTCCGATGCGCATCTGGAGGCATTCTGTAATCTGTGGACTACCAGAGTGTTGATGAAACACAGAAATCGCATCGGGATTGAATACAACAGTCACCATGCGCACTTTACTCCAAGGGTGTAATGTCTCAACAGTCTACGCTTTGGTCGTTCCCTGGAAGACCAGTATAAGTTTCCGATGCACATCTGGAGGCATTCTGTAATCTGTCGTCTATCAGAGAGTTGATGAAACACAGAAATTGCATCGGGATTGAATACAACAGTCACCATGCACACTTTCCTCCATGGGAGTAATGTCTCAAACAGTCTACGATTTGATCGTTCCCTGGATGACCAGTAGTAGTTTCCCATGCACATCTGGAAGCATTCTGTAATCTGTGGACTATCCGAGTGTTTATGAAACACAGTTACTTCATCGGGATTGAATACAACAGTCACCATGCGCACATTCCTCAATGCGAGTAATATCTCAAACAGCCTACGCTTTGATCGTTCCCTGGAAGACCAGTAGTAGTTTCCGATGCACATCTGGAAGCATTCTGTATTCTGTGGACTATCAGAGTGTTGATGAAACCAAAATTGCATCGGGATTCAATACAACAGTCACCATGCACACTTTCCTCCATCAGAGTAATGTCTCAAACAGTCTGCGCTTTGATCGTTCCCAGGAGGACCAGTAGTAGTTTCCGATGCACATCTGGAGCCATTGTGTATTCTGTGGACAATCAGAGTGTTGATGAAACACAGATATTGCATCGGGAGTGAATACAACAGTCACCATGCGCACTTTCCTCCATAGGAGTAATGTCTCAAACAGTGTACGTTTTGATCGTTCCCTGGAAGAGCAGTAGTAGTTTCCGATGTACATCTCTAGGCATTCTGTAATCTGTGGACTATCAGGGTGTTCATGAAACACAGAAATTGTATCGGAATTGAGTACAACAGTCACCATGCGCACTTTCCACCATGGGAGTAATTCTCAAACAGTCTACGTTTTGATCTTTCCCTGGAAGTCCAGTAGTAGTTTCCGATGCATATTTGGAGGCATTCTGTAATCAGTGGACCTTCAAAGTGTTGATGAAACACAGAAATTGCCTCGGGATTGAATACAACAGTCACCATGCACACTTTCCTCCATTGGAGTAATGTCTTAAACAGTCTACGTTTTGATCGTACCCTGGAAGACAAGTAGCAGTTTCCGGTTTACATCTGGAGGCATTCTGTAATCTGTGGACTATCAGAGTGTTGATGAAACACAGAAATTGCATCGAGATTGAATACAACAGTCACCATGCGCACTTTTCTCCATGGGATTGATGTCTCAAACAGTCTACGCTTTGATCGTTCCCTGGAAGACCAGTAGTAGTTTCCGATGCACATCTGGACGCATTCTGTAATCTGTGGACTATCAGAGTGTTGATGAAACACAGATATTGCATCGGGAGTAAATACAACAGTCACCATGCACAGTTTCCTCCATAGGAGTAATGTCTGAAACAGTTTACGCTTTGATCGTTCCCTGGAAGATCAGTAGTAGTTTCCGATGCATATCTGGAGGCGTTCTGTAATCTATGGACAATCAGACTGTTGATAAAACACAGATATTCCATCGGGATTGAATACAACAGTCACCATGCGCTCTTTCCTCCATGGGAGTAATGTCTCAAACAGTCTACGCTTTGATCGTTCCCTGGAAGACCAGTAGTAGTTTCCGATGCGCATCTGGAGGCATTCTGTAATCTGTGGACTATAAGACTGTTGATGAAACACAGAAATTAAATAGGGATTGAATACAACAGTCACCACGCGCACTTTCCTCCATCTGAGCAATGTCTCAAAGAGTTTACGCTCAGATCGTCCCCTGGAAGACCAGTAGTAGTTTCCGATGCACATCTGGAGGCATTCTGTAATCTGTGCACTATCAGAGTGTTGATGAAACACAGAAATTGCATCGGGATTGAATAGAACAGTCCCCATTCGTACTTTCCTCCATGGGAGTAGTATCTCAAAGTGTCTACGCTTTGATCGCTCCCTGGAAGAACAGAAGTTGTTTCCGATGCACAACTGGAGGCATGCTGTAATCTGTGGAATATCAGAGTGTTGATGAAACACAGAAATTGCATCGGGATTGAATACAACAGTCACCATGCGCACTTTCCTCCATGGGAGTAATGTCCCAAACAGTCTACGCTTTGATCGTTCCCTGGAAGACCAGTATTAGATTCCGATGCACATCTGGTGGCATTCTGAAATCTGTGGACCATCAGAGTGTTGATGAAACACAGAAATTGCATCGGGATTGAATACAACAGTCACCATGCGCCCTTTCCTCCATGGGAGTAATTTCTCAAAGAGACTACGCTTTGATAGTTCCCTGGAAGACCAGTAGTAGTTTCCGATGCACATCTGGAAGCATTTTTTAATCTGTGGACTATCAGAGTGTCGATGAAACATAGTTATCGCATCGGGATTGAATACAACAGTCACCATGCGCACTTTCCTCCATAGGAGTAATGTCTCAAACAGTCTACGCTTTGATCGTTCCCTGGAAGACCAGTAGCAGCTTCCGATGCACATCTGGAAGCATTTTTTAATCTGTGGACTATCAGAGTGTCGATGAAACACAGTTATTGCATCGGGGTCGAATACAACAGTCACCATGCGCACTTTCCTCCATGGGAGTAATTCTCAAACAGTCTACACTTTGATCGTTCCCTGGAAAACCAGTAGTAGTTTCCGAAACACATCTGGAGGCATTCTGTAACCTGTGGACTATCAGAGTGTTGATGAATCACTGAAATTGCCTCGGGATTGAATACAACAGTCACCATGCGCACTTTACTCCATGGGTGTAATGTCTCAACAGTCTACGCTTTGATCGTTCCCATGAAGACCAGTATAAGTTTCCGATGCACATCTGGAGGCATTCTGTAATCTGTCGACTATCAGAGTGTTGATGAAACACACAAATTTCATGGGGATTGAATACAACAGTCACCATGCACACTTTCCTCCATGGGAGTAATGTCTCAAACAGTCTACGCTTTCATCGTTCCCTGGAAGACCAGTAGTAGTTTCCGATGCACATCTGGAGGCATTCTGTAATCTGTGGACTATCAGTGTGTTGATGAAACACAGGAATTGCATCGAGATTGAGTACAACAGTCACCATGCACACTTTCCTCCATGGGAGTAATGTCTCAAACAGTCTACGCTTTCGTCGTTCCCTGAAAGACCAGTAGTAGTTTCCGATGCTCATCTGGAGGCATTCTGTAATCTGTGGACTATCAGAGAGTTGATGAAACACAGAAATTGCATCGGGATTGAATACAACAGTCACCATGCCCACTTTCCTCCATGGGAGTAATGTCTCAAACAGTCTACGCTTTGATCGTTCCCTGGATGACCAGTAGTAGTTTCCGATGCATATCTGGATGCATTCTGTAATCTGTGCACTATCAGAGTTTTGATGAAACACAGAAATTGCATCGGGATTGAATACAACAGTCACCATGCGCACTTTCCTCCATGGGAGTAATGTCTCAAGCAGTCTACGCTTTGATCGTTCCCTGGAAGACCAGTAGTAGTTTCCCATGCACATCTGGAAGCATTCTGTAATCTGTGGACTATCCGAGTGTTGATGAAACACAGTTATCGCATCGGGATTGAATACAACAGTCACCATGCGCACTTTCCTCCATGGGAGTAATGTCTCAAAGAGACTACGCTTTGAACGTTCCCTGGCAGACCAGGAGTAGTTTCCACTGCACATCTGGAGGCATTCTGAAATCTGCGTACCATCAGAGTTTTGATGAAACACAGAAATTGCATCGGGATTGAATACAACAGGCACCATGCGCACTTTCCTCCATGGGAGTAATGTCTCAAAGAGTCTACGCTTTGATCGTTCCCTGGAAGACCAGTAGTAGTTTCCGATGCACATCTGGAGGCATTATGTATTCTGTGAACAATTAGAGTGTTGATGATACCAAAATTGCATCGGGATTGAATACAACAGTCACCATGCACACTTTCCTCCATGGGAGTAATGTCTCAAACAATCTGCGCTTTGATCGTTCCCAGGAAGACCAGTAGTAGTTTCCGATGCACATCTGGAGCCATTGTGTATTCTGTGGATAATCAGAGTGTTGATGAAACACAGATGTTGCATCGGGATTGAATACAACAGTCACCACGCGCACTTTCCTCCATCTGAGCAATGTCTCAAAGAGTTTACGCTCAGATCGTCCCCTGGAAGACCAGTAGTAGTTTCCGATGCACATCTGGAGGCATTCTGTAATCTGTGCACTATCAGAGTGTTGATGAAACACAGAAATTGCATCGGGATTGAATAGAACAGTCCCCATTCGTACTTTCCTCCATGGGAGTAGTATCTCAAAGTGTCTACGCTTTGATCGCTCCCTGGAAGACCAGAAGTTGTTTCCGATGCACAACTGGAGGCATTCTGTAATCTGTGGAATATCAGAGTGTTGATGAAACACAGAAATTGCATCGGGATTGAATACAACAGTCACCATGCGCACTTTCCTCCATGGGAGTAATGTCTCAAACAGTCTACGCTTTGATCGTTCCCTGGAAGACCAGTATTAGATTCCGATGCACATCTGGTGGCATTCTGAAATCTGTGGACCATCAGAGTGTTGATGAAACACAGAAATTGCATCGGGATTGAATACAACAGTCACCACGCGCACTTTCCTCCCGGGAGTAATGTCTCAAACAGTCTACGCTTTGATAGTACCCTGGAAGACCAGTAGTAGTTTCCGATGCACATCTGGTGGAATTCTGTAATCTGTGGACTATCAGAGTGTTGATGAAACACAGTTATCGCCTCGGGATTAAATACAACAGTCACCATGCGCCCTTTCCTCCATGGGAGTAATTTCTCAAAGAGACTACGCTTTGATAGTTCCCTGGAAGACCAGTAGTAGTTTCCGATGCACATCTGGAAGCATTTTTTAATCTGTGGACTATCAGAGTGTCGATGAAACATAGTTATCGCATCGGGATTGAATACAACAGTCACCATGCGCACTTTCCTCCATAGGAGTAATGTCTCAAACAGTCTACGCTTTGATCGTTCCCTGGAAGACCAGTAGTAGTTTCCGATGCACATTTGGAAGCATTTTTTAATCTGTAGTCTATCAGAGTGTTGATGAAACACAGTTATCGCATCGGGATTGAATACAACAGTCACCATGTGCACTTTCCTCCATAGGAGTAATGTCTCAAACAGTCTACGCTTTGATCGTTCCCTGGAAGACCAGTAGTAGCTTCCGATGCACATCTGGAAGCATTTTTTAATCTGTGGACTATCAGAGTGTCGATGAAACACAGTTATTGCATCGGGGTCGAATACAACAGTCACCATGCTCACTTTCCTCCATGGGAGTAATTCTCAAACAGTCTATAATTTGATCGTTCCCTGGAAAACCAGTAGTAGTTTCCGAAACACATCTGGAGGCATTCTGTAACCTGTGGACTATCAGAGTGTTGATGAAACACTGAAATTGCCTCGGGATTGAATACAACAGTCACCATGCGCACTTTACTCCATGGGTGTAATGTCTCAACAGTCTACGCTTTGATCGTTCCCTGGAAGACCAGTATAAGTCTCCGATGCACATCTGGAGGCATTCTGTAATCTGTCGACTATCAGAGTGTTGATGAAACACACAAATTTCATGGGGATTGAATACAACAGTCACCATGCACACTTTCCTCCATGGGAGTAATGTCTCAAACAGTCTACGCTTTCATCGTTCCCTGGAAGACCAGTAGTAGTTTCCGATAATCATCTGGAGGCATTCTGTAATCTGTGGACTATCAGAGAGTTGATGAAACACAGAAATTGCATCGGGATTGAATACAACAGTCACCATGCCCACTTTCCTCCATGGGAGTAATGTCTCAAACAGTCTACGCTTTGATCGTTCCCTGGAAGACCAGTAGTAGTTTCCGATGCACATCTGGATGCATTCAGTAATCTGTGCACTATCAGAGTTTTGATGAAACACAGAAATTGCATCGGGATTGAATACAACAGTCACCATGCGCACTTTCCTCCATGGGAGTAATGTTTCAAGCAGTCTACGCTTTAATCGTTCCCTGGAAGACCAGTAGTAGTTTCCCATGCACATCTGGAAGCATTCTGTAATCTGTGGACTATCCGAGTGTTGATGAAACACAGTTATCGCATCGGGATTGAATACAACAGTCACCATGCGCACTTTCCTCCATGGGAGTAATGTCTCAAAGAGACTACGCTTTGAACGTTCCCTGGCAGACCAGGAGTAGTTTCCACTGCACATCTGGAGGCATTCTGAAATCTGCGTACCATCAGAGTGCTGATGAAACACAGAAATTGCATCGGGATTGAATACAACAGTCACCATGCGCAGTTACCTCCATGGGAGTATTGTCTCAAACAGTCTACGCTTTGATCGTTCTCAGGAAGACCAGTTGTAGTTTCCGATACACATCAGGAGGCATTCTGTAATCTGTGGAATATCAGAGTGTTTAGGAACACAGAAATTGCGTCGGGATTGAATACAACAGGCACCATGCGCACTTTCCTCCATGGGAGTAATGTCTCAAAGGGTCTACGCTTTGATCGTTCCCTGGAAGACCAGTAGTAGTTTCCGATGCACATCTGGAGGCATTCTGTAATCTGTGGACTATCAGAGTGTTGATGAAACACAGAAATTACCTCGGGATTGAATACAACAGTCACTATGCACACTTTCCTCCATGGGAGTAATGTCTCAAACAATCTGCGCTTTGATCGTTCCCAGGAAGACCAGTAGTAGTTTCCGATGCACATCTGGAGCCATTGTGTATTCTGTGGATAATCAGAGTGTTGATGAAACACAGATGTTGCATCGGGAGTGAATACAACAGTCACCATGTGCACTTTCCTCCATAGGAGTAATGTCTCAAACAGTCTACGCTTTGATCGTTCCCTGGAAGAGCAGTAGTAGTTTCCGATGCACATCTGGAGGCATTCTGTAATCTGTCGACTATCAGAGTGTTGATGAAACACAGAAATTTCATGGGGATTGAATACAGCAGTTACCATGCACACTTTCCTCCATGGGAGTAATGTCTCAAACAGTCTACGCTTTCATCGTTCCCTGGAAGACCAGTATTAGTTTCCGATGCACATCTGGAGGCATTCTGTAATCTGTGGATGATCAGAGAGTTGATGAAACACAGAAATTGCATCGGGATAGAATACAACAGTCACCATGTGCACTTTCCTCCATAGGAGTAATGTCTCAAACAGTCTACGCTTTGATCGTTCCCTGGAAGACCAGTAGTAGTTTCCGATGCACATCTGGAAGCATTTTTTAATCTGTGGACTATCAGAGTGTCGATGAAACACAGTTATTGCATCGGGATCGAATACAACAGTCACCATGCGCACTTTCCTCCATGGGAGTAATTCTCAAACAGTCTACACTTTGATCGTTCCCTGGAAAACCAGTAGTAGTTTCCGATGCACATCTGGAGGCATTCTGTAACCTGTGGACTATCAGAGTGTTGATGAAACACAGAAATTGCCTCGGGATTGAATACAACAGTCACCATGCGCACTTTACTCCATTGGTGTAATGTCTCAACAGTCTACGCTTTGATCGTTCCCATGAAGACCAGTATAAGTTTCAGATGCACATCTGGAGGCATTCTGTAATCTGTGGACTATCAGAGTGTTGATGAAACACAGAAATTTCATGGGGATTGAATACAACAGTCACCATGCACTCTTTCCTCCATGGGAGTAATGTCTCAAACAGTCTTCGCTTTCATCGTTCCCTGGAAGACCAGTAGTAGTTTCCGATGCACATCTGGAGGCATTCTGTAATCTGTGGACTATCAGAGTGTTGATGAAACACAGGAATTGCATCGAGATTGAGTACAACAGTCACCATGCACACTTTCCTCCATGGGAGTAATGTCTCAAACAGTCTACGCTTTCATCGTTCCCTGGAAGACCAGTAGTAGTTTCCGATGCTCATCTGGAGGTATTCTGTAATCTGTGCACTATCAGAGTTTTGATGAAACACAGAAATTGCATCGGGATTGAATACAACAGTCACCATGCGCACTTTCCTCCATGGGAGTAATATCTCAAGCAGTCTACGCTTTGATCGTTCCCTGGATGACCAGTAGTAGTTTCCCATGCACATCTGGAAGCATTCTGTAATCTGTGGACTATCCGAGTGTTGATGCAACACAGTTATCGCATCGGGATTGAATACAACAGTCACCATGCGCACTTTCCTCCATGGGAGTAATGTCTCAAAGAGACTACGTTTTGAACGTTCCCTGGCAGACCAGGAGTTGTTTCCGCTGCACATCTGGAGGCATTCTGTTATCTGTGTACCATCAGAGTGTTGATGAAACACAGAAATTGCATCGGGATTGAATACAACAGTCACCATGCGCAGTTACCTCCATGGGAGTAATGTCTCAAACAGTCTACGCTTTGATCGTTTCCATGAAGACCAGTATAGGTTTCCGATGCACATCTGGAGGCATTCTGTAATCTGTCGACTATCAGAGTGTTGACGAAACACACAAATTTCATGGGGATTGAATACAACAGTCACCATGCACACTTTCCTCCATGGGAGTAATGTCTCAAACAGTCTACGCTTTCATCGTTCCCTGGAAGACCAGTAGTAGTTTCCGATGCACATCTGGAGCCATTGTGTATTCTGTGGATAATCAGAGTGTTGATGAAACACAGATGTTGCATCGGGAGTGAATACAACAGTCACCATGTGCACTTTCCTCCATAGGAGTAATGTCTCAAACAGTCTACGCTTTGATCGTTCCCTGGAAGAGCAGTAGTAGTTTCCGATGCACATCTGGAGGCATTCTGTAATCTGTCGACTATCAGAGTGTTGATGAAACACAGAAATTTCATGGGGATTGAATACAACAGTCACCATGCACACTTTCCTCCATGGGAGTAATGTCTCAAACAGTCTACGCTTTCATCGTTCCCTGTAAGACCAGTATTAGTTTCCGATGCATATCTGGAGGCATTCTGTAATCTGTGGATGATCAGAGAGTTGATGAAACACAGAAATTGCATCGGGATAGAATACAACAGTCACCATGTGCACTTTCCTCCATAGGAGTAATGTCTCAAACAGTCTACACTTTGATCGTTCCCTGGAAGACCAGTAGTAGTTTCCGATGCACATCTGGAAGCATTTTTTAATCTGTGGACTATCAGAGTGTCGATGAAACACAGTTATTGCATCGGGATCGAATACAACAGTCACCATGCGCACTTTCCTCCATGGGAGTCATTCTCAAACAGTCTACACTTTGATCGTTCCCTGGAAAACCAGTAGTAGTTTCCGATGCACATCTGGAGGCATTCTGTAACCTGTGGACTATCAGAGTGTTGATGAAACACAGAAATTGCCTCGGGATTGAATACAACAGTCACCATGCGCACTTTACTCCATGGGTGTAATGTCTCAACAGTCTACGCTTTGATCGTTCCCATGAAGACCAGTTTAAGTTTCCGATGCAAATCTGGAGGCATTCTGTAATCTGTCGACTATCAGAGTGTTGATGAAACACAGAAATTTCATGGGGTTTGAATACAACAGTCACCATGCACTCTTTCCTCCATGGGAGTAATGTCTCAAACAGTCTACGCTTTCATCGTTCCCTGGAAGACCAGTAGTAGTTTCCGATGCACATCTGGAGGCATTCTGTAATCTGTGGACTATCAGAGAGTTGATGAAACACAGGAATTGCATCGAGATTGAGTACAACAGTCACCATGCACACTTTCCTCCAAGGGAGTAATGTCTCAAACAGTCTACGCTTTCATCGTTCCCTGGAAGACCAGTAGTAGTTTCCGATGCTCATCTGGAGGCATTCTCTAATCGGTGCACTATCAGAGTTTTGATGAAACACAGAAATTGCATCGGGATTGAATACAACGGTCACCATGCGCACTTTCCTCCATGGGAGTAATGTCTCAAGCAGTCTACGCTTTGATCGTTCCCTGGATGACCAGTAGTAGTTTCCCATGCACATCTGGAAGCATTCTGTAATCTGTGGACTATCCGAGTGTTGATGAAACACAGTTATCGCATCGGGATTGAATACAACAGTCACCATGCGCACTTTCCTCCATGGGAGTAATATCTCAAAGAGACTACGCTTTGAACGTTCCCTGGCAGACCAGGAGTGGTTTCCGCTGCACATCTGGAGGCATTCTGTAATCTGTGTACCATCAGAGTGTTGATGAAACACAGAAATTGCATCGGGATTGAATACAACAGTCACCATGCGCAGTTACCTCCATGGGAGTAATGTCTCAAACAGTCTACGCTTTGATCGTTCTCAGGAAGACTAGTAGTAGTTTCCGATACACATCTGGAGGCATTCTGTAATCTGTGGACTATCAGAGTGTTTAGAAACACAGAAATTGCTTCGGGATTGAATACAACACGCACCATGCGCACTTTCCTCCATGGGAGTAATGTCTCAAAGAGTCTACGCTTTGATCGTTCCCTGGAAGACCAGTAGTAGTTTCCGATGCACATCTGGAGGCATTCTGTATTCTGTGGACAATTAGAGTGTTGATGATAACAAAATTGCATCGGGATTGAATACAACAGTCACCATGCACACTTTCCTCCATGGGAGTAATGTCTCAAACAGTCTGCGCTTTGGTCGTTCCCAGGAAGACCAGTAGTAGTTTCCGATGCACATCTGGAGCCATTGTGTATTCTGTGGATAATCAGAGAGTTGATGAAACACAGATATTGCATCGGGAGTGAATACAACAGTCACCACGTGCACTGTCCTCCATAGGAGTAATGTCTCAAACAGTCTACGCTTTGATCGTTCCCTGGAAGAGCAGTAGTAGTTTCCGATGCACATCTGGAGGCATTCTGTAATCTGTCGACTATCAGAGTGTTGATGAAACACAGAAATTTCATGGGGATTGAATACAACAGTCACCATGCACACTTTCCTCCATGGGAGTAATGTCTCAAACAGTCTACGCTTTCATCGTTCCCTGGAAGACCAGTATTAGTTTCCGATGCACATCTGGAGGCATTCTGTGATCTGTGGGTGATCAGAGAGTTGATGAAACACAGAAATTGCATCGAGATAGAATACAACAGTCACCATGTGCACTTTCCTCCATAGGAGTAATGTCTCAAACAGTCTACGCTTTGATCGTTCCCTGGAAGACCAGTAGTAGTTTCCGATGCACATCTGGAAGCATTTTTTAATCTGTGGACTATCAGAGTGTCGATGAAACACAGTTATTGCATCGGGATCGAATACAACAGTCACCATGCGCACTTTCCTCCATGGGAGTAATTCTCAAACAGTCTACACTTTGATCGTTTCCTGGAAAACCAGTAGTAGTTTCCGATGCACATCTGGAGGCATTCTGTAACCTGTGGACTATCAGAGTGTTGATGAAACAGAGAAATTGCCTCGGGATTGAATACAACAGTCACCATGCGCACTTTACTCCATGGGTGTAATGTCTCAAACAGTCTACGCTTTGATCGTTCCCTGGAACACCAGTAGTAGTTTCCGCTGCACATCTGGAGGCATTCTGTAATCTGTGGTCTATCAGAGTGTTGATGAAACACAGAAATTGCCTCGGGATTGAATACAACAGTCACCATGCGCACTTTACTCCATGGGTGTAATGTCTCAACAGTCTACGCTTTGATCGTTCCCATGAAGACCAGTATAAGTTTCCGATGCACATCTGGAGGCATTCTGTAATCTGTCGACTATCAGAGTGTTGATGAAACACAGAAATTTCATGGGGATTGAATACAACAGTCACCATGCACTCTTTCCTCCATGGGAGTAATGTCTCAAACAGTCTACGCTTTCATCGTTCCCTGGAAGACCAGTTGTAGTTTCCGATGCACATCTGGAGGCATTCTGTATTCTGTGGACTATCAGAGTGTTGATGAAACACTGGAATTGCATCGAGATTAAATACAACAGTCACCATGCACACTTTCCTCCATGGGAGTAATGTCTCAAACAGTCTACGCTTTCATCGTTCCCTGGAAGACCAGTAGTAGTTTCCGATGCTCATCTGGAGGCATTCTGTAATCGGTGCACTATCAGAGTTTTGATGAAACACAGAAATTGCATCGGGATTGAATACAACAGTCACCATGCGCACTTTCCTCCATGGGAGTAATGTCTCAAGCAGTCTACGCTTTGATCGTTCCCTGGATGACCAGTAGTAGTTTCCCATGCACATCTGGAAGCATTCTGTAATCTGTGGACTATCCGAGTGTTGATGAAACACAGCTATCGCATCGGGATTGAATACAACAGTCACCATGCGCACTTTCCTCCATGGGAGTAATGTCTCAAAGAGACTACGCTTTGAACGTTCCCTGGCAGACCAGGAGTAGTTTCCGCTGCACATCTGGCGGCATTCTGTAATCTGTGTACCATCAGAGTGTTGATGAAACACAGAAATTGCATCGGGATTGAATACAACAGTCACCATGCGCAGTTACCTCCATGGGAGTAATGTCTCAAACAGTCTACGCTTTGATCGTTCTCAGGAAGACCAGTAGTAGTTTCCGATACACATCTGGAGGCATTCTGTAATCTGTGGACTATCAGAGTGTTTAGAAACACAGAAATTGCTTCGGGATTGAATACAACAGGCACCATGCGCACTTTCCTCCATGGGAGTAATGTCTCAAAGAGTCTACGCTTTGATCGTTCCCTGGAAGACCAGTAGTAGTTTCCGATAAACATCTGGAGGCATTCTGTATTCTGTGGACAATTAGAGTGTTGATGATACCAAAATTGCATCGGGATTGAATACAACAGTCACCATGCGCACTTTCCTCCATGGGAGTAATGTCTCAAACAGTCTGCGCTTTGGTCGTTCCCAGGAAGACCAGTAGTAGTTTCCGATGCACATCTGGAGCCATTGTGTATTCTGTGGATAATCAGAGTGTTGATGAAACACAGATATTGCATCGGGAGTGAATACAACAGTCACCATGCACACTTTCCTCCATGGGAGTAATGTCTCAAACAGTCTACGCTTTCATCGTTCCCTGGAATACCAGTAGTAGTTTCCGATGCACATCTGGAGGCATTCTGTAATCTGTGGATGATCAGAGAGTTGATGAAACACAGAAATTGCATCGGGATTGAATGCAACAGTCACCATGCGCACTTTCCTCCATGGGAGTAATGTCTCAAACAGTTTACGTTTTGATCGTTCCCTAGAAGACCAGTAGTAATTTCCGATGCACATCTGGAGGCATTCTGTAATCTGTGGACTATCAGAGTGTTGATGAAACACAGCTATCGCATCGGGATTGAATACAACAGTCACCATGCGCACTTTCCTCCATGGGAGTAATGTCTCAAAGAGACTACGCTTTGAACGTTCCCTGGCAGACCAGGAGTAGTTTCCGCTGCACATCTGGCGGCATTCTGTAATCTGTGTACCATCAGAGTGTTGATGAAACACAGAAATTGCATCGGGATTGAATACAACAGTCACCATGCGCAGTTACCTCCATGGGAGTAATGTCTCAAACAGTCTACGCTTTGATCGTTCTCAGGAAGACCAGTAGTAGTTTCCGATACACATCTGGAGGCATTCTGTAATCTGTGGACTATCAGAGTGTTTAGAAACACAGAAATTGCTTCGGGATTGAATACAACAGGCACCATGCGCACTTTCCTCCATGGGAGTAATGTCTCAAAGAGTCTACGCTTTGATCGTTCCCTGGAAGACCAGTAGTAGTTTCCGATAAACATCTGGAGGCATTCTGTATTCTGTGGACAATTAGAGTGTTGATGATACCAAAATTGCATCGGGATTGAATACAACAGTCACCATGCGCACTTTCCTCCATGGGAGTAATGTCTCAAACAGTCTGCGCTTTGGTCGTTCCCAGGAAGACCAGTAGTAGTTTCCGATGCACATCTGGAGCCATTGTGTATTCTGTGGATAATCAGAGTGTTGATGAAACACAGATATTGCATCGGGAGTGAATACAACAGTCACCATGCACACTTTCCTCCATGGGAGTAATGTCTCAAACAGTCTACGCTTTCATCGTTCCCTGGAATACCAGTAGTAGTTTCCGATGCACATCTGGAGGCATTCTGTAATCTGTGGATGATCAGAGAGTTGATGAAACACAGAAATTGCATCGGGATTGAATGCAACAGTCACCATGCGCACTTTCCTCCATGGGAGTAATGTCTCAAACAGTTTACGTTTTGATCGTTCCCTAGAAGACCAGTAGTAATTTCCGATGCACATCTGGAGGCATTCTGTAATCTGTGGACTATCAGAGTGTTGATGAAACACAGATATTGCATCGGGATTGAATACAACAGTCACCATGCCCACTTCCCTCCATGTGGTAATGTCTCAAGCAGTTTACGCTTTGATCGCTCCTTGGAAGACCAGTAGTAGTTTCCGTTGCACTTTTGGAGGCATTCTATAATCTGTGGACTATAAGAGTGTTGATGAAACACAGAAATTGCCTCGGGATTAATTGCGCACTTTACTCCATGGGTGTAATGTCTCAACAGTCTACGCTTTGATCGTTCCCTGGAAGACCAGTATAAGTTTCCGATGCACATCTGGAGGCATAATGTAATCTGTCGACTATCAGAGTGTTGATGAAACACAGAAATTTCATGGGGATTGAATACAACAGTCACCATGCAAACTCTCCTCCATGGGAGTAATGTCTCAAACAGTCTACGCTTTCATCGTTCCCTGGAAGACCAGTAGTAGTTTTCGATGCACATCTGGAGGCATTCTGTAATCTGTGGACTATCAGAGTGTTGATGAAACACTGGAAATGCATCGAGATTGAGTACAACAGTCACCATGCACACTTTCCTCCATGGGAGTAATGTCTCAAACAGTCTACGCTTTCATCGTTCCCTGGAAGACCAGTAGTAGTTTCCGATGCACATCTGGAGGCATTCTGTAATCTGTGGATGATCAGAGAGTTGATGAAACACAGAAATTGCATCGGGATTGAATACAACAGTCACCATGCGCACTTTCCTTCATGGGAGTAATGTCTCAAACAATCTACGCTTTGATCGATCCCAGGAAGACCAGTAGTAGTTTCGAATGCACATCTGGAGGCATTCTGTAATCTGTGGGCTATCAGAGTGTTGATGAAACACAGAAACTGCATCGAGATTGAACACAACAGTCACCATGCGCACTTTGCTCCATGGGAGTAATGTCTCAAACAGTCTACGCTTTGATCGTTCCCTGGAAGACCAGTAGTAGTTTCCGATGCACATCTGGAGGCATTCTGTAATCTGTGGACTATCAGAGTGTTGATGAAACACAGAAATTGCCTCGGGATTGAATGCGCACTTTACTCCATGGGTGTAATGTCTCAACAGTCTACGCTTTGATCGTTCCCTGGAAGACCAGTATAAGTTTCCGATGCACATCTGGAGGCATTATGTAATCTGTCGACTATCAGAGTGTTGATGAAACACAGAAATTTTATGGGGATTGAATACAACAGTCACCATGCAAACTTTCCTCCATGGGAGTAATGTCTCAAACAGTCTACGCTTTCATCGTTCCCTGGAAGACCAGTAGTAGTTTTCGATGCACATCTGGAGGCATTCTGTAATCTGTGGACTATCAGAGTGTTGATGAAACACTGGAAATGCATCGAGATTGAGTACAACAGTCACCATGCACACTTTCCTCCATGGGAGTAATGTCTCAAACAGTCTACGCTTTCATCGTTCCCTGGAAGACCAGTAGTAGTTTCCGATGCACATCTGGAGGCATTCTGTAATCTGTGCACTATCAGAGTTTTGATGAAACACAGAAATTGCATCGGGATTGAATACAACAGTCACCATGCGCACTTTCCTGCATGGGAGTAATGTCTCAAGCAGTCTACGCTTTGACCGTTCCCTGGATGACCAGTAGTAGTTTCTATGACATCTGGAAGCATTCTGTAATCTGTGGACTATCCGAGTGTTGATGAAACACAGTTATCGCATCGGGATTGAATACAACAGTCACCATGCGCACTTTCCTCCATGGGACTAATGTCTCAAAGAGACTACGCTTTGAACGTTCCCTGGCAGACCAGGAGTAGTTTCCGCTGCACATCTGGAAGCATTCTGTAAAGTGTGTACCATCAGAGTGTTGATGAAACACAGAAATTGCATCGGGATTGAATACAACAGTCACCATGCGCAGTTGCCTCCATGGGAGTAATGTCTCAAACAGTCTACGCTTTGATCGATCTCAGGAAGATCAGTAGTAGTTTCCGATACACATCTGGAGGCATTCTGTAATCTGTGGACTATCCGAGTGTTTAGGAACACAGAAATTGTTTCGGGATTGAATACAACAGGCACCATGCGCACTTTTCTCCATGGGACTAATGTCTCAAAGAGTCTACGCTTTGATCGTTCCCTGGAAGACCAGTAGTAGTCTCCGATGCACATCTGGAGGCATTCTGTATTTTGTTGACAATCAGAGTATTGATGATACCAAAATTGCATCGGGATTGAATACAACAGTCACCATGCACACTTTCCTCCATGGGAGTAATGTCTCAAACTGTCTGCGCTTTGATCGTTCCCGGGAAGACCAGTAGTACTTTCCGATGCACATCTGGAGCCATTGTGTATTCTGTGGATAATCAGAGTGTTGATGAAACACAGATATTGCATCGAGAGTGAATACAACAGTCAGCATGTGCACTTTCCTCCATAGGAGTAATGTCTCAAACAGTCTACGCTTTGATCGTTCCCTGGAAGAGCAGTAGTAGTTTCCGATGCACATCTGGAGCCATTCTGTAATCTGTCGACTATCAGAGTGTTGACGAAACACAGAAATTTCATGGGGATTGAATTCAACAGTCACCATGCACACTTCCCTCCATGGGAGTAATGTCTCAAACAGTCTACGCTTTCATCGTTCCCTGGAAGACCAGTAGTAGTTTCCGATGCACATCTGGAGGCATTCTGTAATCTGTGGATGATCAGAGAGTTGATGAAACACAGAAATTGCATCGGGATTGAATACAACAGTCACCATGCGCACTTTCCTCCATGGGAGTAATGTCTCAAACAGTTTACGCTTTGATCGTTCCCTGGAAGACCAGTAGTAGTTTCCTATGCACATCTGGAGGCATTCTGTAATCTGTGGACTATCAGAGAGTTGATGAAACACAGATATTGCATCGGGATTGAATACAACAGTCACCATGCGCACTTTCCTCCATGGGGTAATGTCTCAAGCAGTTTACGCTTTGATCGCTCCTTGGAAGACCAGTAGTAGTTTCCGTTGCACATCTGGAGGCATTCTATAATCTGTGGACTATTAGAGTGTTGATGAAACACAGAAATTGCATCGGGATTGAATACAACAGTCACCATGCGCACTTTCCTTCATGGGAGTAATGTCTCAAACAATCTACGCTTTGATCGATCCCAGGAAGACCAGTAGTAGTTTCGAATGCACATCTGGACGCATTCTGTAATCTGTGGGCTATCAGAGTGTTGATGAAACACAGAAACTGCATCGAGATTGAACACAACAGTCACCATGCGCACTTTCCTCCATGGGAGTAATGTCTCAAACAGTCTACGCTTTGATCGTTCCCTGGAAGACCAGTAGTAGTTTCCGATGCACATCTGGAGGCATTCTGTAATCTGTGGACTATCAGAGTGTTGATGAAACACAGGAAATGCATCGAGATTGAGTACAACAGTCACCATGCACACTTTCCTCCATGGGAGTAATGTCTCAAACAGTCTACGCTTTCATCGTTCCCTGGAAGACCAGTAGTAGTTTCCGATGCACATCTGGAGGCATTCTGTAATCTGTGCACTATCAGAGTTTTGATGAAACACAGAAATTGCATCGGGATTGAATACAACAGTCACCATGCGCACTTTCCTGCATGGGAGTAATGTCTCAAGCAGTCTACGATTTGACCGTTCCCTGGATGACCAGTAGTAGTTTCCCATGACATCTGGAGGCATTCTGTAATCTGTGGACTATCCGAGTGTTGATGAAACACAGTTATCGCATCGGGATTGAATACAACAGTCACCATGCGCACTTTCCTCCATGTGACTAATGTCTCAAAGACACTACGCTTTGAACGTTCCCTGGCAGACCAGGAGTAGTTTCCGCTGCACATCTGGAAGCATTCTGTAATCTGTGTACCATCAGAGTGTTGATGAAACACAGAAATTGCATCGGGATTGAATACAACAGTCACCATGCGCAGTTGCCTCCATGGGAGTAATGTCTCAAACAGTCTACGCATTGATCGTTCTCAGGAAGACCAGTAGTAGTTTCCGATACACATCTGGAGGCATTCTGTAATCTGTGGACTATCAGAGTGTTTAGGAACACAGAAATTGCTTCGGGATTGAATACAACAGGCACCATGCGCACTTTTCTCCATGGGAGTAATGTCTCAAAGAGTCTACGCTTTGATCGTTCCCTGGAAGACCAGTAGTAGTCTCCGAAGCACATCTGGAGGCATTCTGTATTTTGTTGACAATCAGAGTGTCGATGATACCAAAATTGCATCGGGATTGAATACAACAGTCACCATGCACACTTTCCTCCATGGGAGTAATGTCTCAAACAGTCTGCGCTTTGATCGTTCCCGGGAAGACCAGTAGTACTTTCCGATGCACATCTGGAGCCATTGTGTATTCTGTGGATAATCAGAGTGTTGATGAAACACAGATATTGCATCGGGAGTGAATACAACAGTCAGCATGTGCACTTTCCTCCATAGGAGTAATGTCTCAAACAGTCTACGCTTTGATCGTTCCCTGGAAGAGCAGTAGTAGTTTCCGATGCACATCTGGAGGCATTCTGTAATCTGTCGACTCTCAGAGTGTTGACGAAACACAGAAATTTCATGGGGATTGAATTCAACAGTCACCATGCACACTTCCCTCCATGGGAGTAATGTCTCAAACAGTCTACGCTTTCATCGTTCCCTGGAAGACCAGTAGTAGTTTCCGATGCACATCTGGAGGCATTCTGTAATCTGTGGATGATCAGAGAGTTGATGAAACACAGAAATTGCATCGGGATTGAATACAACAGTCACCATGCGCACTTTCCTCCATGGGAGTAATGTCTCAAACAGTTTACGCTTTGATCGTTCCCTGGAAGACCAGTAGTAATTTCCGATGCACATCTGGAGGCATTCTGTAATCTGTGGACTATCAGAGAGTTGATGAAACACAGATATTGCATCGGGATTGAATACAATAGTCACCATGCGCGTTTCCTCCATGGGGTAATGTCTCAAGCAGTTTACGCTTTGATCGTTCCTTGGAAGACCAGTAGTAGTTTCCGTTGCACATCTGGAGGCATTCTATAATCTGTGGACTATCAGAGTGTTGATGAATCACAGAAACTGCATCGAGATTGAACACAACAGTCACCATGCGCACTTTCCTCCATGGGAGTAATGTCTCAAACAGTCTACGCTTTGATCGTTCCCTGGAAGACCAGTAGAAGTTTCCGATGCACATCTGGAGGCATTCTGTAATCTGTGGACTATCAGAGTGTTGATGAAACACAGAAATTGCCTCGGGATTGAATGCGCACTTTACTCCATGGGTGTAATGTCTCAACAGTCTACGCTTTGATCGTTCCCTGGAAGACCAGTATAAGTTTCCGATGCACATCTGGAGGCATTATGTAATCTGTCGACTATCAGATTGTTGATGAAACACAGAAATTTCATGGGGATTGAATACAACAGTCACCATGCAAACTTTCCTCCATGGGAGTAATGTCTCAAACAGTCTACGCTTTCATCGTTCCCTGGAAGACCAGTAGTAGTTTTCGATGCACATCTGGAGGCATTCTGTAATCTGTGGACTATCAGAGTGTTGATGAAACACAGGAAATGCATCGAGATTGAGTACAACAGTCACCATGCACACTTTCCTCCATGCGAGTAATGTCTCAAACAGTCTACGCTTTCATCGTTCCCTGGAAGACCAGTAGTAGTTTCCGATGCACATCTGGAGGCATTCTGTAATCTGTGCACTATCAGAGTTTTGATGAAACACAGAAATTGCATCGGGATTGAATACAACAGTCACCATGCCCACTTTCCTGCATGGGAGTAATGTCTCAAGCAGTCTACGCTTTGACCGTTCCCTGGATGACCAGTAGTAGTTTCCCATGACATCCAGAAGCATTCTGTAATCTGTGGACTATCCGAGTGTTGATGAAACACAGTTATCGCATCGGGATTGAATACAACAGTCACCATGCGCACTTTCCTCCATGGGACTAATGTCTCAAAGAGACTACGCTTTGAACGTTCCCTGGCAGACCAGGAGTAGTTTCCGCTGCACATCTGGAAGCATTCTGTAATCTGTGTACCATCAGAGTGTTGATTAAACACAGAAATTGCATCGGGATTGAATACAACAGTCACCATGCGCAGTTACCTCCATGGGAGTAATGTCTCAAACAGTCTACGCTTCGATCGTTCTCAGGAAGACCAGTAGTAGTTTCCGAAGCACATCTGGAGCCATTGTGTATTCTGTGGATAATCAGAGTGTTGATGAAACACAGATATTGCATCGGGAGTGAATACAACAGTCAGCATGTGCACTTTCCTCCATAGGAGTAATGTCTCAAACAGTCTACGCTTTCATCGTTCCCTGGAAGAGCAGTAGTAGTTTCCGATGCACATCTGGAGGCATTCTGTAATCTGTCGACTATCAGAGTGTTGACGAAACACAGAAATTTCATGGGGATTGAATTCAACAGTCACCATGCACACTTCCCTCCATGGGAGTAATGTCTCAAACAGTCTACGCTTTCATCGTTCCCTGGAAGACCAGTAGTAGTTTCCGATGCACATCTGGAGGCATTCTGTAATCTGTGGATGATCAGAGAGTTGATGAAACACAGATATTGCATCGGGATTGAATACAACAGTCACCATGCGCACTTTCCTCCATGGGAGTAATGTCTCAAACAGTTTACGCTTTGATCGTTCCCTGGAAGACCAGTAGTAATTTCCGATGCACATCTGGAGGCATTCTGTAATCTGTGGACTATCAGAGAGTTGACGAAACACAGATATTGCATCAGGATTGAATACAACAGTCACCATGCGCACTTTCCTCCATGGGGTAATGTCTCAAGCAGATTACGCTTTGATCGCTCCTTGGAAGACCAATAGTAGTTTCCGTTGCACATCTGGAGGCATTCTATAATCTGTGGACTATTAGAGTGTTGATGAAACACAGAAATTGCATCGGGATTGAATACAACAGTCACCATGCGCACTTTCCTTCATGGGAGTAATGTCTCAAACAATCTACGCTTTGATCGATCCCAGGAAGACCAGTAGTAGTTTCGAATGCACATCTGGAGGCATTCTGTAATCTGTGGACTATCAGAGTGTTGATGAAACACAGAAATTGCATCGAGATTGAATAAAACAGTCACCATGCGCACTTTCCTCCATGGGAGTAATGTCTCAAACAGTCTGCGCTTTGATCTTTCCCTGGAAGACCAGTAGTAGTTTCCGATGCACATCTGGAGGCATTCTGTAATCTGTGCACTATCAGAGTTTTGATGAAACACAGAAATTGCATCGGGATTGAATACAACAGTCACCATGCGCACTTTCCTCCGTGGGAGTAATGTCTCAAACAGTCTGCGCTTTGATCGTTCCCTGGATGACCAGTAGTAGTTTCCCATGCACATCTAGAAGCATTCTGTAATCTGTGGACTATCAGAGTGTTGATGAAACACAGATATTGCATCCGGATTGAATACAACAGTCACCATGCGCACTTTCCTCCATAGGAGTAATGTCTCAAAGAGACTACGCTTTGATCGTTCCCTGGAAGACCAGTAGTAGTTTCCGAAGCACATCTGTAAGCATTCTGTAATCTGTGGACTATCAGAGTGTTGATGAAACACAGATATTGCATCGGGAGTGAATACAACAGTCCCAATGCGCAGTTTCCTCCATAGGAGTAATGTCTCAAACAGTCTGCGCCTTGATCGTTCCCAGGAAGACCAGTAGTAGTTTCCGATACACATCTGGAGGCATTCTGTAATCTGTGGACTATCAGAGTGTTTAGGAACACAGAAATTGCTTCGGGATTGAATACAACAGGCACCATGCGCACTTTCCTTCATGGGAGTAATGTCTCAAACAGCCTACGCTTTGATCGTTCCCTGGAAGACTAGTAGTAGTTTCCGATGCACATCTAGAGGCATTCTGTATTCTGTGGACTATCAGAGTGTTGATCACACCAAAATTGCCTCGGGATTGAGTACAACAGTCACTATGCACACTTTCCTCCATGGGAGTAATGTCTCAAGCAGTCTACGCTTTGATCGTTCCCTGCATGACCAGTAGTAGTTTCCCATTCACATCTGGAAGCATTCTATAATCTGTGGACTATCAGAGTGTTGATGAAACACAGATATTGCATCCGGATTGAATATAACAGTCACCATGCGCACTTTCCTCCATGGGAGTAATGTCTCAAACAGTCTACGCTTTGATCGTTCCCAGAAAGACGAGTAGTAGTTTCCGATGCACATCTGGAAGCATTCTGTAATCTGTGGACTATCAGAGTGTTGATGAAACACAGATATTGCATCGGGAGTGAATACAACAGTCACCATGCGCAGTTTCCTCCATAGGAGTAATGTCTCAAACAGTCTGCTCCTTGATCGTTCCCAGGAAGACCAGTAGTAGTTTCCGATACACATCTGGAGGCATTCTGTAATCTGTGGATTATCAGAGTTTTTAGGAACAAAGAATTTGCTTCGGGATTGAATACAACAGTCACCATGCGCACTTTCTTGAATGGGAGTAATGTCTCAAACAGTCTACGTTTTGATCGTTCGCTGGAAGACCAATAGTAGTTTTCGATACACATCTGGATGCATTCTGTAATCTGTGGACTATCTGAGTGTTCATGAAACACAGAAATTGCATCGGAATTGATTACCACAGTCACCATGCGCACTTTGCTCCATGGGAGTAATTCTCTAACAGTCTACGATTTGATCGTTCCCTGGAAGACCAGTAGTAGCTTCCGATGCATTTCTGGAGGCATTCTGTAATCTGTGGACCTTCAAAGTGTTGATGAAACACAGAAATTGCCTCGGGATTGAATACAACAGTCACCATGCGAAATTTCCTCCATGGGAGTAAAGTCTCAAACAGTCTACTCTTTGATCGTTCCCTGGAAGACCAGTAGTAGTTTCAGATGCAAATCTGGAGGCATTCTGTAATCTGTGGACTATCAGAGTGTTGATGAAACACAGAAATCGCATCGGGCTTGAATACAACAGTCAAAATGCGCACTTTCCTCCATGGGAGTAATGTCTCAAACAGTCTACGCTTTCATCGTTCTCTGGAAAACCAGTAGTAGTTTCCGATGCACATCTGGAGGCATTCTGTAATCTGTGGATTATCAGAGTGTTGATGAAACACAGAAATTGCATCAGGATTGAATACAACAGTCACCATGCGCACATTCCTCCATGGGAGTAATGTCTCAAACAGTCTACGCTTTGATGATGCCCTGGAAGACCAGTAGTAGTTTCCGATGCACATCTGGAAGCATTCTGTAATCTGTGGAATATCAGAGTGTTGATGAGACCCAGAAATTGCATCGGGATTGAATACAACGGTCACCATGCGCACTTCCCTACATGGGAGTAATGTCTCAAACAGTCTACGCTTTGATCGTTCCCTGGAAGACCAGTAGTAGTTTCCGATGCACGTCTGGAAGCATTCCTTAATCTGTTTACTATCAGAGTGTTGGTGAAACACAGTTATCGCATCGGGATTGAATACAACAGTCACAAAGCGCACTTTCCTCCATGCGGGTAATATCTCAAACAGCCTACGCTTTGATCGCTCCCTGAAAGATAAGTAGTAATTTCCGATGCACATCTGGAGCCATTCTGTAATCTGTGGACTATCAGAGTGTTGATGAAACACAGAAATTGCATCTGCATTGAATTCAACAGTCACCATGCGCCCTTTCATCCATGGGAGTAATTACTCAAAGAAACTACGCTTTGATCGTTCCCTGGAAGACCAGTAGTTGTTTCCGATGCACATCAGGAGGCATTCTGTAACCTGTAGACCATAAGAATGTTGATGAAACACAGAAATTGCATTGGGATTGAATACAACAGTCACAAGGCGCACTTTCCTCCATGGGAGTAATGTCTCAAAGAGTCTACGCTTTGATCGTTCCCAGGACGACCAGTAGTAGTTTCCGATACACATCTGGAGGCATTCTGTAATCTGTGGACCATGAGAGTGTTTTGGAACACAGAAATTGCTTCGGGATTGAATACAACAGTCACCATGCGCACTCTCCTCCATGGGAGTATTGTCTCAAACGGTTTACGCTTTGATCGTTCAATGGAAGACCAGTAGTAGTTTCCGATGCACATCTGGAGGCATTCTGTATTCTGTTTACTCTCAGAGTGTTGATGAAACACAGAAATTGCATCGGAATTGAATACAACAGTCACCATGCGCACTATCCTCAATGTGAGTAATGTGTCAAACAGTCTATACTTTGATCGTTCCCTGGAAGACCAGTAGTAGTTTCCGATGCACATCTGGAGGCATTCTGTAATCTGTGGACTATCAGAGTGTTGATGAAACACAGAAATTGCCTCGGGATTGAATACAACAGTCACCATGCGCACTTTCCTCCATGGGACTAATGTCTCAAAGAGACTACGCTTTGAACGTTCCCTGGCAGACCAGGAGTAGTTTCCGCTGCACATCTGGAAGCATTCTGTAATCTGTGTACCATCAGAGTGTTGATGAAACACAGAAATTGCATCGGGATTGAATACAACAGTCACCATGCGAAGTTACCTCCATGGGAGTAATGTCTCAAACAGTCTACGCTTTGATCGTTCTCAGGAAGACCAGTAGTAGTTTCCGAAGCACATCTGAAGCCATTGTGTATTCTGTGGATAATCAGAGTGTTGATGAAACACAGATATTGCATCGGGAGTGAATACAACAGTCAGCATGTGCACTTTCCTCCATAGGAGTAATGTCTCAAACAGTCTACGCTTTGATCGTTCCCTGGAAGAGCAGTAGTAGTTTCCGATGCACATCTGGAGGCATTCTGTAATCTGTCGACTATCAGAGTGTTGACGAAACACAGAAATTTCATGGGGATTGAATTCAACAGTCACCATGCACACTTCCCTCCATGGGAGTAATGTCTCAAACAGTCTACGCTTTCATCGTTCCCTGGAAGACCAGTAGTAGTTTCCGATGCACATCTGGAGGCATTCTGTAATCTGTGGATGATCAGAGAGTTGATGAAACACAGAAATTGCATCGGGATTGAATACAACAGTCACCATGCGCACTTTCCTCCATGGGAGTAATGTCTCAAACAGTTTACGCTTTGATCGTTCCCTGGAAGACCAGTAGTAATTTCCGATGCACATCTGGAGGCATTCTGTAATCTGTGCACTATCAGAGTTTTGATGAAACACAGAAATTGCATCGGGATTGAATACAACAGTCACCATGCGCACTTTCCTCCGTGGGAGTAATGTCTCAAACAGTCTACGCTTTCATCGTTCCCTGGAAGACCAGTAGTAGTTTCCGATACACATCTGGAGGCATTCTGTAATCTGTGGACTATCAGAGTGTTTAGGAACACAGAAATTGCTTCGGGATTGTATACAACAGGCACCATGCGCACTTTCCTCCGTGGGAGTAATGTCTCAAACAGTCTGCGCTTTGATCGTTCCCTGGATGACCAGTAGTAGTTTCCCATGCACATCTAGAAGCATTCTGTAATCTGTGGACTATCAGAGTGTTGATGAAACACAGATATTGCATCCGGATTGAATACAACAGTCACCATGCGCACTTTCCTCCATAGGAGTAATGTCTCAAAGAGACTACGCTTTGATCGTTCCCTGGAAGACCAGTAGTAGTTTCCGAAGCACATCTGTAAGCATTCTGTAATCTGTGGACTATCAGAGTGTTGATGAAACACAGATATTGCATCGGGAGTGAATACAACAGTCCCAATGCGCAGTTTCCTCCATAGGAGTAATGTCTCAAACAGTCTGCGCCTTGATCGATCCCAGGAAGACCAGTAGTAGTTTCCGATACACATCTGGAGGCATTCTGTAATCTGTGGACTATCAGAGTGTTTAGGAACACAGAAATTGCTTCGGGATTGTATACAACAGGCACCATGCGCACATTCCTTCATGGGAGTAATGTCTCAAACAGCCTACGCTTTGATCGTTCCCTGGAAGAGCAGTAGTAGTTTCCGATGCACATCTGGAGGCATTCTGTAATCTTTCGACTATCAGAGTGTTGATGAAACACAGAAATTTCATGGGGATTGAATACAACAGTCACCATGCACACTTTCCTCCATGGGAGTAATGTCTCAAGCAGTCTACGCTTTGATCGTTCCCTGCATGACCAGTAGTAGTTTCCCATTCACATCTGGAAGCATTCTATAATCTGTGGACTATCAGAGTGTTGATGAAACACAGATATTGCATCCGGATTGAATACAACAGTCACCATTCGCACTTTCCTCCATAGGAGTAATGTCTCAAACAGTCTGCTCCTTGATCGTTCCCAGGAAGACCAGTAGTAGTTTCCGATACACATCTGGAGGCATTCTGTAATCTGTGGATTATCAGAGTGTTTAGGAACAAAGAATTTGCTTCGGGATTGAATACAACAGTCACCATGCGCACTTTCTTGAATGGGAGTAATGTCTCAAACAGTCTACGTTTTGATCGTTCGCTGGAAGACCAATAGTAGTTTTCGATACACATCTGGAGGCATTCTGTAATCTGTGGACTATCTGAGTGTTCATGAAACACAGAAATTGTATCGGAATTGATTACCACAGTCACCATGCGCACTTTGCTCCATGGGAGTAATTCTCTAACAGTCTACGCTTTGATCGTTCCCTGGAAGACCAGTAGTAGCTTCCGATGCATATCTGGAGGCATTCTGTAATCTGTGGACCTTCAAAGTGTTGATGAAACACAGAAATTGCCTCGGGATTGAATACAACAGTCACCATGCGAACTTTCCTCCATGGGTGTAAAGTCTCAAACAGTCTACCCTTTGATCGTTCCCTGGAAGACCAGAAGTAGTTTCCGATGCAAATCTGGAGGCATTCTGTAATCTGTGGACTATCAGTGTGTTGATGAAACACAGAAATTGCATCGGGATTGAATACAACAGTCACCATGCGCACTTTCCTCCATGTTAGTGATGTTTCAAACAGTCTACGAAATGATCGTTCCCTGAAAGACCAGTAGTAGTTTCCGATGCACATCTGGAGGCATTCTGTAATCTGTGGACTATCAGAGTGTTGATGAAACACAGAAATTGCATCAGGATTGAATACAACAGTCACCATGCGCACATTCCTCCATGGGAGTAATGTCTCAAACAGTCTACGCTTTGATGATGGCCTGGAAGACCAGTAGTAGTTTCCGATGCACATCTGGAAGCATTCTGTAATCTGTGGACTATCAGAGTGTTGATGAGACCCAGAAATTGCATCGGGATTGAATACAACGGTCACCATGCGCACTTCCCTACATGGGAGTAATGTCTCAAACAGTCTACGCTTTGATCGTTCCCTGGAAGACCAGTAGTAGTTTCCGATGCACGTCTGGAAGCATTCCTTAATCTGTTTACTATCAGAGTGTTGGTGAAACACAGTTATCGCATCGGGATTGAATACAACAGTCACAAAGCGCACTTTCCTCCATGCGGGTAATATCTCAAACAGCCTACGCTTTGATCGCTCCCTGAAAGATAAGTAGTAATTTCCGATGCACATCTGGAGCCATTTTGTAATCTGTGGACTATCAGAGTGTTGATGAAACACAGAAATTGCATCTGGATTGAATTCAACAGTCACCATGCGCCCTTTCATCCGTGGGAGTAATTACTCAAAGAAACTACGCTTTGATCGTTCCCTGGAAGACCAGTAGTAGTTTCCGATGCACATCAGGAGGCATTCTGTAACCTGTAGACCATAAGAATGTTGATGAAACACAGAAATTGCATTGGGATTGAATACAACAGTCACAAGGCGCACTTTCCTCCATGGGAGTAATGTCTCAAAGAGTCTACGCTTTGATCGTTCCCTGGAAGCCCAGTAGTAGTTTCCGATGCACATCTGGTGGCATTCTGTAATCTGTGGACCATCAGAGTGTTGATGAAACACAGAAATTGCATCGGGATTGAAAACAACAGTCATCATGCGCAGTTTCCTCCATGGGAGTAATGTCTCAAACAGTCTATTCTTTGATCGTTCCCAGGACGACCAGTAGTAGTTTCCGATACACATCTGGAGGCATTCTGTAATCTGTGGACTATGAGAGTGTTTTGGAACACAGAAATTGCTTCGGGATTGAATACAACAGTCACCATGCGCACTCTCCTCCATGGGAGTATTGTCTCAAACGGTTTACGCTTTGATCGTTCAATGGAAGACCAGTAGTAGTTTCCGATGCACATCTGGAGGCATTCTGTATTCTGTTTACTCTCAGAGTGTTGATGAAACACAGAAATTGCATCGGAATTGAATACAACAGTCACCATGCGCACTTTCCTCAATGTGAGTAATGTGTCAAACAGTCTATACTTTGATCGTTCCCTGGAAGACCAGTAGTAGTTTCCGATGCACATCTGGAGGCATTCTGTAATCTGTGGACTACTAGAGTGTTGATGAAACACAGAAATTGCCTCGGGATTGAATACAACAGTCACCATGCGCACTTTCCTCCATGGGACTAATGTCTCAAAGAGACTACGCTTTGAACGTTCCCTGGCAGACCAGGAGTAGTTTCCGCTGCACATCTGGAAGCATTCTGTAATCTGTGTACCATCAGAGTGTTGATGAAACACAGAAATTGCATCGGGATTGAATACAACAGTCACCATGCGCAGTTACCTCCATGGGAGTAATGTCTCAAACAGTCTACGCTTTGATCGTTCTCAGGAAGACCAGTAGTAGTTTCCGAAGCACATCTGGAGCCATTGTGTATTCTGTGGATAATCAGAGTGTTGATGAAACACAGATATTGCATCGGGAGTGAGTACAACAGTCAGCATGTGCACTTTCCTCCATAGGAGTAATGTCTCAAACAGTCTACGCTTTGATCGTTCCCTGGAAGAGCAGTAGTAGTTTCCGATGCACATCTGGAGGCATTCTGTAATCTGTCGACTATCAGAGTGTTGACGAAACACAGAAATTTCATGGGGATTGAATTCAACAGTCACCATGCACACTTCCCTCCATGGGAGTAATGTCTCAAACAGTCTACGCTTTCATCGTTCCCTGGAAGACCAGTAGTAGTTTCCGATGCACATCTGGAGGCATTCTGTAATCTGTGGATGATCAGAGAGTTGATGAAACACAGAAATTGCATCGGGATTGAATACAACAGTCACCATGCGCACTTTCCTCCATGGGAGTAATGTCTCAAACAGTTTACGCTTTGATCGTTCCCTGGAAGACCAGTAGTAATTTCCGATGCACATCTGGTGGCATTCTGTAATCTGTGGACTATCAGAGAGTTGATGAAACACAGATATTGCATCGGGATTGAATACAACAGTCACCATGCGCACTTTCCTCCATGGGGTAATGTCTCAAGCAGTTTACGCTTTCATCGCTCCTTGGAAGACCAGTAGTAGTTTCCGTTGCACATCTGGAGGCATTCTATAATCTGTGGACTATTAGAGTGTTGATGAAACACAGAAATTGCATCGGGATTGAATACAACAGTCACCATGCGCAGTTTCCTTCATGGGAGTAATGTCTCAAACAATCTACGCTTTGATCGATCCCAGGAAGACCAGTAGTAGTTTCGAATGCACATCTGGAGGCATTCTGTAATCTGTGGACTTTCAGAGTGTTGATGAAACACAGAAATTGCATCGAGATTGAATAAAACAGTCACCATGCGCACTTTCCTCCATGGGAGTAATGTCTCAAACAGTCTGCGCTTTGATCGTTCCCTGGAAGACCAGTAGTAGTTTCCGATGCACATCTGGAGGCAATCTGTAATCTGTGCACTATCAGAGTTTTGATGAAACACAGAAATTGCATCGGGATTGAATACAACAGTCACCATGCGCACTTTCCTCCGTGGGAGTAATGTCTCAAACAGTCTGCGCTTTGATCGTTCCCTGGATGACCAGTAGTAGTTTCCCATGCACATCTAGAAGCATTCTGTAATCTGTGGACTATCAGAGTGTTGATGAAACACAGATATTGCATCCGGATTGAATACAACAGTCACCATGCGCACTTTCCTCCATAGGAGTAATGTCTTAAAGAGACTACGCTTTGATCGTTCCCCGGAAGACCAGTAGTAGTTTCCGAAGCACATCTGTAAGCATTCTGTAATCTGTGGACTATCAGAGTGTTGATGAAACACAGATATTGCATCGGGAGTGAATAGAACAGTCCCAATGCGCAGTTTCCTCCATAGGAGTAATGTCTCAAACAGTCTGCGCCTTGATCGTTCCCAGGAACACCAGTAGTAGTTTCCGATACACATCTGGAGGCATTCTGTAATCTGTGGACTATCAGAGTGTTTAGGAACACAGAAATTGCTTCGGGATTGAATACAACAGGCACCATGCGCACTTTCCTTCATGGGAGTAATGTCTCAAACAGCCTACGCTTTGATCGTCCCCTGGAAGACCAGTAGCAGTTTCCGATGCACATCTAGAGGCATTCTGTATTCTGTGGACTATCAGAGTGTTGATCACACCAAAATTGCCTCGGGATTGAATACAACAGTCACTATGCACACTTTCCTCCATGGGAGTAATGTCACAAACAGTCTGCGCTTTGATCGTTCCCAGGAAGACCAGTAGTAGTTTCCGATGCACATCTGGAGCCATTGTGTATTCTGTGGATAATCAGAGTGTTGATGAAACGCAGATATTGCATCGGGAGTGAATACAACAGTCACCATGCGCACTTTCCTCCATAGGTGTAATGTCTCAAACAGTCTACGCTTTGATCGTTCCCTGGAAGAGCAGTAGTAGTTTCCGATGCACATCTGGAGGCATTCTGTAATCTTTCGACCATCAGAGTGTTGATGAAACACAGAAATTTCATGGGGATTGAATACAACAGTCACCATGCACACTTTCCTCCATGGGAGTAATGTCTCAAGCAGTCTACGCTTTGATCGTTCCCTGCATGACCAGTAGTAGTTTCCCATTCACATCTGGAAGCATTCTGTAATCTGTGGACTATCAGAGTGTTGATGAAACATAGATATTGCATCCGGATTGAATACAACAGTCACCATGCGCACTTTCCTCCATGGGAGTAATGTCTCAAACAGTCTACGCTTTGATCGTTCCCAGAAAGACGAGTAGTAGTTTCCGATGCACATCTGGAAGCATTCTGTAATCTGTGGACTATCAGAGTGTTGATGAAACACAGATATTGCATCGGGAGTGAATACAACAGTCACCATGCGCAGTTTCCTCCATAGGAGTAATGTCTCAAACAGTCTGCTTTTTGATCGTTCCCAGGAAGACCAGTAGTAGTTTCCGATACACATCTGGAGGCATTCTGTAATCTGTGGATTATCAGAGTGTTTAGGAACAAAGAATTTGCTTCGGGATTGAATACAACAGTCACCATGCGCACTTTCTTGAATGGGAGTAATGTCTCAAACAGTCTACGTTTTGATCGTTCGCTGGAAGACCAATAGTAGTTTTCGATACACATCTGGAGGCATTCTGTAATCTGTGGACTATCTGAGTGTTCATGAAACACAGAAATTGCATCGGAATTGATTACCACAGTCACCATGCGCGCTTTGCTCCATGGGAGTAATTCTCTAACAGTCTACGCTTTGATCGTTCCCTGGAAGACCAGTAGTAGCTTCCGATGCATATCTGGAGGCATTCTGTAATCTGTGGACCTTCAAAGTGTTGATGAAACACAGAAATTGCCTCGGGATTGAATACAACAGTCACCATGCGAAATTTCCTCCATGGGAGTAAAGTCTCAAACAGTCTACTCTTTGATCGTTCCCTGGAAGACCTGTAGTAGTTTCCGATGCAAATCTGGAGGCATTCTGTAATCTGTGGACTATCAGAGTGTTGATGAAACACAGAAATCGCATCGGGTTTGAATACAACAGTCAAAATGCGCACTTTCCTCCATGGGAGTAATGTCTCAAACAGTCTACGCTTTCATCGTTCTCTCGAAAACCAGTAGTAGTTTCCGATGCACATCTGGAGGCATTCTGTAATGTGTAGACGATCAGAGAGTTGATGAAACACAGAAATTGCATCGGGATTGAGTACAACAGTCACCATGCGCACTTTCCTCCATGTTAATGATGTTTCAAACAGTCTACGAAATGATCGTTCCCTGAAAGACCAGTAGTAGTTTCCGATGCACATCTGGAGCCATTCTGTAATCTGTGGACTATCAGAGTGTTGATGAAACACAGAAATTGCATCTGGATTGAATTCAACAGTCACCATGCGCCCTTTCATCCATGGGAGTAATTACTCAAAGAAACTACGCTTTGATCGTTCCCTGGAAGACCAGTAGTAGTTTCCGATGCACATCAGGAGGCATTCTGTAACCTGTAGACCATAAGAATGTTGATGAAACACAGAAATTGCATTGGGAATGAATACAACAGTCACAAGGCGCACTTTCCTCCATGGGAGTAATGTCTCAAAGAGTCTACGCTTTGATCGTTCCCTGGAAGCCCAGTAGTAGTTTCCGATGCACATCTGGTGGCATTCTGTAATCTGTGGACCATCAGAGTGTTGATGAAACACAGAAATTGCATCAGGATTGAAAACAACAGTCAACATGCGCAGTTTCCTCCATGGGAATAATGTCTCAAACAGTCTATTCTTTGATCGTTCCCAGGACGACCATTAGTAGTTTCCGATACACATCTGGAGGCATTCTGTAATCTGTGGACTATGAGAGTGTTTTGGAACACAGAAATTGCTTCGGGATTGAATACAACAGTCACCATGCGCACTCTCCTCCATGGGAGTATTGTCTCAAACGGTTTACGCTTTGATCGTTCAATGGAAGACCAGTAGTAGTTTCCGATGCACATCTGGAGGCATTCTGTATTCTGTTTACTCTCAGAGTGTTGATGAAACACAGAAATTGCATCGGAATTGAATACAACAGTCACCATGCGCACTTTCCTTAATGTGAGTAATGTGTCAAACAGTCTATACTTTGATCGTTCCCTGGAAGACCAGTAGTAGTTTCCGATGCACATCTGGAGGCATTCTGTAATCTGTGGACTATCAGAGTGTTGATGAAACACAGAAATTGCCTCGGGATAGAATACAACTGCCACCATGCGCACTTTCCTCCATGGGTGTAATGCCTCAAACAGTCTACGCTTTGATCGTTCCCTGGAAGACCAGCAAAAGTTTCCGATGCACATCTGGAGGCATTCTGTAATCTGTGGACTATCAGAGTATTGATGAAACACAGAAATTGCATCGGGGTTGAATACAACAGTCACCATGCACACTTTCCTCCACGGGAGTAATGTCTCAAATAGTCTACGCTTTCATCGTTTCCTGGAAGACCAGTAGTAGTTTCCGATACACATTTGGAGGCATTCTGTAATCTGTGGATGATCAGAGAGTTGATGAAACACAGAAATTGCATAAAGATTGAATACAACAGTCACCATTGGCACTTTCCTCCATGGGAGTAATGTCTCAAACAGTCTACGCTTTCTTCGTTCCCTGGAAGACCAGTAGTAGTTTCCGATGCGCATCTGGAGGCATTCTGTAATCTGTGGACTAGCAGAGTGTTGATGAAACACAGAAATTGCATCTGGATTGAATTCAACAGTCACCATGCGCACTTTCCTCCATGGGAGTAATTTCTCAAAGAGAATACGATTTGATCTTTCCCTGGAATACCAGTAGTAGTTTCCGATGCACATCTGGAGGCATTCTGTAATCTGTGGACCATCAAAGTGTTGATGAAACACAGATATTGCATCGGGATTGAATACAACAGTCACCATGCGCACTTTCCTCCGTGGGAGTAATGTCTCAAAGAGTCTACCATTTGTTCGTTCCCTGGAAGACCAGTAGTAGTTTCCGATGCACATCTGGAGGCATTCTGTAATCTGTGGACCATCAGAGTGTTGATGAAACACAGAAATTGCATCGGGATTGAATACAACAATCACCATGCGCAGTTTCCTCCATGGGAGTAATGTCTCAAACAGTCTACGCTTTGATCGTTCCCATGACGCCCAGTAGTAGTTTCCGATACACATTTGGAGCCATTCTGTAATCTGTTGACTATGAGAGTGTTTAGGAACAAAGAAATTGCTTCGGGATTGAATACAACAGTCATCATGCGCACTTTCCTCCATGGGAGTATTGTCTCAAACAGTTTACGCTTTGATCGATCGCTGGAAGACCAGTTAAAGTTTCCGATGCACACCAGGAGGCATTCTGTAATCTGTGGACTATCAGAGTATTGATGAAACACAGAAATTGTATCGGGATTGAATACAACAGTCACCATGCATACTTTCCTCCACGGGAGTAATGTCTCAAACAGTCTACGCTTTCATCGTTCCCTGGAAGACCAGTAGTAGTTTCCGATGCTCATCTGGAGGCATTCTGTAATCTGTGGACTGTCTGAGTGTTCATGAAACACAGAAATTGCATCGGAATTGATTACAACAGTCACCATGCGCACTTTGCTCCATGGGAGTAATTCTCTAACAGTCTACGCTTTCATCGTTCTCTGGAAAACCAGTAGTAGTTTCCGATGCACATCTGGAGGCATTCTGTAATGTGTAGACGATCAGAGTATTGATGAAACACAGATATTGAATCGGGAGAGAATACAACAGTCACCATGCGCAGTTTCCTCCATAGGAGTAATGTCTCAAACTGTCTGCGCCTTGATCGTTCCCAGGAAGACCAGTAGTAGTTTCCGATACACATCTGGAGGCATTCTGTAATCTTTGGACTATCAGAGTGTTTAGGAACACAGAAATTGCTTCGGGATTGAATACAACAGGCACCATGCGCACTTTCCTCCATAGGAGTAATGTCTCAAACAGTCTACGCTTTGATCGTTCCCTGGAAGAGCAGTAGTAGTTTCCGATGCACATCTGGAGGCATTCTGTAATCTTTCGACTATCAGAGTGTTGATGAAACACAGAAATTTCATGGGGATTGAATACAACAGTCACCATGCACACTTTCCTCCATGGGAGTAATGTCTCAAGCAGTCTACGCTTTGATCGTTCCCTGCATGACCAGTAGTAGTTTCCCATTCACATCTGGAAGCATTCTGTAATCTGTGGACTATCAGAGTGTTGATGAAACACAGATATTGCATCCGGATTGAATACAACAGTCACCATGCGCACTTTCCTCCATGGGAGTAATGTCTCAAACAGTCTACGCTTTGATCGTTCCCAGAAAGACGAGTAGTAGTTTCCGATGCACATCTGGAAGCATTCTGTAATCTGTTGGACTATCAGAGTGTTGATGAAACACAGATATTGCATCGGGAGTGAATACAACAGTCACCATGCGCAGTTTCCTCCATAGGAGTAATGTCTCAAACAGTCTGCTCCTTGATCGTTCCCAGGAAGACCAGTAGTAGTTTCCGATACACATCTGGAGGCATTCTGTAATCTGTGGATTATCAGAGTGTTTAGGAACAAAGAATTTGCTTCGGGATTGAATACAACAGTCACCATGCGCACTTTCTTGAATGGGAGTAATGTCTCAAACAGTCTACGTTTTGATCGTTCGCTGGAAGACCAATAGTAGTTTTCGATAGACATCTGGAGGCATTCTGTAATCTGTGAACTATCTGAGTGTTCATGAAACACAGAAATTGCATCAGGATTGAATACAACAGTCACCATGCGCACCTTCCTCCATGGGAGTAATGTCTCAAACAGTCTACGCTTTGATCGCTCCCTGAAAGATAAGTAGTAATTTCCGATGCACATCTGGAGCCATTCTGTAATCTGTGGACTATCAGAGTGTTTTTGAAACACAGAAATTGCATCTGGATTGAATTCAACAGTCACCATGCGCCCTTTCATCCATGGGAGTAATTACTCAAAGAAACTACGCTTTGATCGTTCCCTGGAAGACCAGTAGTAGTTTCCGATGCACATCAGGAGGCATTCTGTAACCTGTAGACCATAAGAATGTTGATGAAACACAGAAATTGCATTGGGATTGAATACAACAGTCAGAAGTCGCACTTTCCTCCATGGGAGTAAAGTCTCAAAGAGTCTACGCTTTGATCGTTCCCTGGAAGCCCAGTAGTAGTTTCCGATGCACATCTGGTGGCATTCTGTAATCTGTGGACCATCAGAGTGTTGATGAAACACAGAAATTGCATCGGGATTGAAAACAACAGTCACCATGCGCAGTTTCCTCCATGGGAGTAATGTCTCAAACAGTCTATTCTTTGATCGTTCCCAGGACGACCAGTAGTAGTTTCCGATACACATCTGGAGGCATTCTGTAATCTGTGGACTATGAGAGTGTTTTGGAACACAGAAATTGCTTCGGGATTGAATACAACAGTCACCATGCGCACTCTCCTCCATGGGAGTATTGTCTCAAACGGTTTACGCTTTGATCGTTCAATGGAAGACCAGTAGTAGTTTCCGATGTACATCTGGAGGCATTCTGTATTCTGTTTACTCTCAGAGTGTTGATGAAACACAGAAATTGCATCGGAATTGAATACAACAGTCACCATGCGCACTTTCCTCAATGTGAGTAATGTGTCAAACAGTCTATACTTTGATCGTTCCCTGGAAGACCAGTAGTAGTTTCCGATGCACATCTGGAGGCATTCTGTAATCTGTGGACTATCAGAGTGTTGATGAAACACAGACATTGCCTCGGGATAGAATACAACTGCCACCATGCGCACTTTCCTCCATGGGTCTAATGCCTCAAACAGTCTACGCTTTGATCGTTCCCTGGAAGACCAGCAAAAGTTTCCGATGCACATCTGGAGGCATTCTGTAATCTGTGGACTATCAGAGTATTGATGAAACACAGAAATTGCATCGGGGTTGAATACAACAGTCACCATGCACACTTTCCTCCACGGGAGTAATGTCTCAAACAGTCTACGCTTTCATCGTTTCCTGGAAGACCAGTAGTAGTTTCCGATACACATTTGGAGGCATTCTGTAATCTGTGGATGATCAGAGAGTTGATGAAACACAGAAATTGCATAAAGATTGAATACAACAGTCACCATTGGCACTTTCCTCCATGGGAGTAATGTCTCAAACAGTCTACGCTTTCTTCGTTCCCTGGAAGACCAGTAGTAGTTTCCGATGCGCATCTGGAGGCATTCTGTAATCTGTGGACCATCAAAGTGTTGATGAAACACAGATATTGCATCGGGATTGAATACAACAGTCACCATGCGCACTTTCCTCCGTGGGAGTAATGTCTCAAAGAGTCTACCATTTGTTCGTTCCCTGGAAGACCAGTAGTAGTTTCCGATGCACATCTGGAGGCATTCTGTAATCTGTGGACCATCAGATTGTTGATGAAACACAGAAATTGCATCGGGATTGAATACAACAATCACCATGCGCAGTTTCCTCCATGGGAGTAATGTCTCAAACAGTCTACGCTCTGTTCGTTCCCAGGACGCCCAGTAGTAGTTTCCGATACACATTTGGAGCCATTCTGTAATCTGTTGACTATGAGAGTGTTTAGGAACAAAGAAATTGCTTCGGGATTGAATACAACAGTCATCATGCGCACTTTCCTCCATGGGAGTATTGTCTCAAACAGTTTACGCTTTGATCGATCGCTGGAAGACCAGTTAAAGTTTCCGATGCACACCAGGAGGCATTCTGTAATCTGTGGACTATCAGAGTATTGATGAAACACAGAAATTGCATCGGGATTGAATACAACAGTCACCATGCACACTTTCCTCCATGGGAGTAATGTCTCAAACAGTCTACGCTTTCATCGTTCCCTGGAAGACCAGTGGTAGTTTCCGATGCAAATCTGGAGGCATTCTGTAATCTGTGGACTATCAGAGTGTTGATGAAACACAGAAATCGCATCGGGTTTGAATACAACAGTCAAAATGCGCACTCTCCTCCAAGGGAGCAGTGTCTCAAACAGTCTACGCTTTGATCGTTCCCTGGAAGACCAGTAGTAGTTTCCGATGCACATCAGGAGGCATTCTGTAACCTGTAGACCATAAGAATGTTGATGAAACACAGAAATTGCATTGGGATTGAATACAACAGTCACAAGGCGCACTTTCCTCCATGGGAGTAATGTCTCAAAGAGTCTACGCTTTGATCGTTCCCTGGAAGCCCAGTAGTAGGTTCCGATGCACATCTGGTGGCATTCTGTAATCTGTGGACCATCAGAGTGTTGATGAAACACAGAAATTGCATCGGGATTGAAAACAACAGTCACCATGCGCAGTTTCCTCCATTGGAGTAATGTCTCAAACAGTCTATTCTTTGATCGTTCCCAGGACGACCAGTAGTAGTTTCCGATACACATCTGGAGGCATTCTGTAATCTGTGGACCATCTGAGTGTTGATGAAACACAGAAATTGCATCGGGATTGAATACAACAATCACCATGCGCAGTTTCCTCCATGGGAGTATTGTCTCAAACGGTTTACGCTTTGATCGTTCAATGGAAGACCAGTAGTAGTTTCCGATGCACATCTGGAGGCATTCTGTATTCTGTGGACTATCAGAGTATTGATGAAACACAGAAATTGCATCGGAATTGAATACAACAGTCACTATGCGCACTTTCCTCAATGTGAGTAATGTCTCAAACAGTCTATACTTTGATCGTTCCCTGGATGACCAGTAGTAGTTTCCGATGCACATCTGGAGGCATTCTGTAATCTGTGGACTATCAGAGTGTTGATGAAACACAGAAATTGCCTCGGGATAGAATACAACTGCCACCATGCGCACTTTCCTCCATGGGTGTAATGCCTCAAACAGTCTACGCTTTGATCGTTCCCTGGAAGACCAGCAAAAGTTTCCGGTGCACATCTGGAGGCATTCTGTAATCTGTGGACTATCAGAGTATTGATGAAACACAGAAATTGCATCGGGATTGAATACAACAGTCACCATGCACACTTTCCTCCATGGGAGTAATGTCTCAAACAGTCTACGCTTTCATCGTTCCCTGGAAGACCAGTGGTAGTTTCCGATGCAAATCTGGAGGCATTCTGTAATCTGTGGACTATCAGAGTGTTGATGAAACACAGAAATCGCATCGGGTTTGAATACAACAGTCAAAATGCGCACTCTCCTCCAAGGGAGCAGTGTCTCAAACAGTCTACGCTTTGATCGTTCCCTGGAAGACCAGTAGTAGTTTCCGATGCACATCAGGAGGCATTCTGTAACCTGTAGACCATAAGAATGTTGATGAAACACAGAAATTGCATTGGGATTGAATACAACAGTCACAAGGCGCACTTTCCTCCATGGGAGTAATGTCTCAAAGAGTCTACGCTTTGATCGTTCCCTGGAAGCCCAGTAGTAGTTTCCGATGCACATCTGGTGGCATTCTGTAATCTGTGGACGATCAGAGAGTTGATGAAACACAGAAATTGCATCGGGATTGAATACAACAGTCACCATGCGCACTTCCCTTCATGGGAGTAATGTCTCTAACAATCTACGCTTTGATCGATCCCAGGAAGACCAGTAGTAGTTTCCGATGCACATCTGGCGGCATTCTCTAATCTGTGGACTATCAGAGTGTTGATGAAACACAGAAATTGCATCTGGATTGAATTCAACAGTCACCATGCGCCCTTTCCTCCATGGGAGTAATTTCTCAAAGAGAATACGATTTGATCTTTCCCTGGAATACCAGTAGTAGTTGCCGATGCACATCTGGAGGCATTCTGTAATCTGTGGACCATCTGAGTGTTGATGAAACACAGAAATTGCATCGGGATTGAATACAACAATCACCATGCGCAGTTTCCTCCATGGGAGTAATGTCTCAAACAGTCTACGCTTTGATCGTTCCCAGGACGCCCAGTAGTAGTTTCCGATGCACATCTCGAGGCATTCTGTATTCTGTGGACTATCAGAGTGTTGATGACACCAAAATTGCCTCGGGATTGAATACAACAGTCACTATGCACACTTTCGCCCATGGGAGTAATGTCTCAAACAGTCTGCGCTTTGATCGTTCCCTGGAAGACCAGTAGTAGTTTCCGATGCACATCTGGAGGCATTCTGTAATCTGTGCACTATCAGATTTTTGATGAAACACAGAAATTGCATCGGGATTGAATACAACAGTCACCATGCGCACTTTCCTCCGTGGGAGTAATGTCTCAAACAGTCTGCGCTTTGATCGTTCCCTGGATGACCAGTAGTAGTTTCCCATGCACATCTAGAAGCATTCTGTAATCTGTGGACTATCAGAGTGTTGATGAAACACAGATATTGCATCCGGATTGAATACAACAGTCACCATGCGCACTTTCCTCCATAGGAGTAATGTCTCAAAGAGACTACGCTTTGATCGTTCCCTGGAAGACCAGTAGTAGTTTCCGAAGCACATCTGTAAGCATTCTGTAATCTGTGGACTATCAGAGTGTTGATGAAACACAGATATTGCATCCGGATTGAATACAACAGTCACCATGCGCACTTTCCTCCATAGGAGTAATGTCTCAAAGAGACTACGCTTTGATCGTTCCCAGGAAGACCAGTAGTAGTTTCCCATACACATCTGGAGGCATCCTGTAATCTGTGGACTATCAGAGTGTTTAGGAACACAGAATTTGATTCGGGATTGAATACAACAGTCACCATGCGCACTTTCCTGAATGGGAGTAATGTCTCAAACAGTCTACGCTTTGATCGTTCGCTGGAAGACCAGTAGTAGTTTCCGATGCTCATCTGGAGGCATTCTGTAATCTGTGGACTGTCTGAGTGTTCATGAAACACAGAAATTGCATCGGAATTGATTACAACAGTCACCATGCGCACTTTGCTCCATGGGAGTAATTCTCTAACAGTCTACGCTTTCATCGTTCTCTGGAAAACCAGTAGTAGTTTCCGATGCACATCTGGAGGCATTCTGTAATGTGTAGACGATCAGAGTATTGATGAAACACAGATATTGCATCGGGAGAGAATACAACAGTCACCATGCGCAGTTTCCTCCGTAGGAGTAATGTCTCAAACTGTCTGCGCCTTGATCGTTCCCAGGAAGACCAGTAGTAGTTTCCGATACACATCTGGAGGCATTCTGTAATCTGTTGACTATCAGAGTGTTTAGGAACACAGAAATTACTTCGGGATTGAATACAACAGGCACCATGCGCACTTTCCTTCATGGGAGTAATGTCTCAAACAGCCTACGCTTTGATCGTTCCCTGGAAGACCAGTAGTAGTTTCCGATGCACATCTCGAGGCATTCTGTATTCTGTGGACTATCAGAGTGTTGATGACACCAAAATTGCCTCGGGATTGAATACAACAGTCACTATGCACACTTTCCTCCATGGGAGTAATGTCACAAACAGTCTGCGCTTTGATCGTTCCCAGGAAGACCAGTAGTAGTTTCCGATGCACATCTGGAGCCATTGTGTATTCTGTGGATAATCAGAGTGTTGATGAAACGCAGATATTGCAGCGGGAGTGAATACAACAAACACCATGCGCACTTTCCTCCATAGGAGTAATGTCTCAAACAGTCTACGCTTTGATCGTTCCCTGGAAGAGCAGTAGTAGTTTCCGATGCACATCTGGAGGCATTCTGTAATCTTTCGACTATCAGAGTGTTGATGAAACACAGAAATTTCATGGGGATTGAATACAACAGTCTCCATGCACACTTTCCTCCATGGGAGTAATGTCTCAAGCAGTCTACGCTTTGATCGTTCCCTGCATGACCAGTAGTAGTTTCCCATTCACATCTGGAAGCATTCTGTAATCTGTGGACTATCAGAGTGTTGATGAAACACAGATATTGCATCCGGATTGAATACAACAGTCACCATGCGCACTTTCCTCCACGGGAGTAATGTCTCAAACAGTCTACGCTTTGATCGTTCCCAGAAAGACGAGTAGTAGTTTCCGATGCACATCTGGAAGCATTCTGTAATCTGTGGACTATCAGAGTGTTGATGAAACACAGATATTGCATCGGGAGTGAATACAACAGTCACCATGCGCAGTTGCCTCCATAGGAGTAATGTCTCAAACAGTCTGCTCCTTGATCGTTCCCAGGAAGACCAGTAGTAGTTTCCGATACACATCTGGAGGCATTCTGTAATCTGTGGATTATCAGAGTGTTTAGGAACAAAGAATTTGCTTCGGGATTGAATACAACAGTCACCATGCGCACTTTCTTGAATGGGAGTAATGTCTCAAACAGTCTACGTTTTGACCGTTCGCTGGAAGACCAATAGTAGTTTTCGATACACATCTGGAGGCATTCTGTAATCTGTGGACTATCTGAGTGTTCATGAAACACAGAAATTGCATCGGAATAGATTACCACAGTCACCATGCGCACTTTGCTCCATGGGAGTAATTCTCTAACAGTCTACGATTTGATCGTTCCCTGGAAGACCAGTAGTAGCTTCCGATGCATATCTGGAGGCATTCTGTAATCTGTGGACCTTCAAAGTGTTGATGAAACACAGAAATTGCCTCGGGATTGAATACAACAGTCACCATGCGAACTTTCCTCCATGGGAGTAAAGTCTCAAACAGTCTACTCTTTGATCGTTCCCTGGAAGACCAGTAGTAGTTTCCGATGCAAATCTGGAGGCATTCTGTAATCTGTGGACTATCAGAGTGTTGATGAAACACAGAAATCGCATCGGGTTTGAATACAACAGTCAAAAGGCGCACTTTCCTCCATGGGAGTAATGTCTCAAACAGTCTACGCTTTCATCGTTCTCTGGAAAACCAGTAGTAGTTTCCGATGCACATCTGGAGGCATTCTGTAATGTGTAGACGATCAGAGAGTTGATGAAACACAGAAATTGCATCGGGATTGAATACAACAGTCACCATGCGCACTTTCCTCCATGTTAGTGATGTTTCAAACAGTCTACGAAATGATCGTTCCCTGAATGACCAGTAGTAGTTTCCGATGCACATCTGGAGGCATTCTGTAATCTGTGGACTATCAGAGTGTTGATGAAACACAGAATTGCATCAGGATTGAATACAACAGTCACCATGCGCACATTCCTCCATGGGAGTAATGTCTCAAACAGTCTACGCTTTGATGATGCCCTGGAAGACCAGTAGTAGTTTCCGATGCACATCTGGAAGCATTCTGTAATCTGTGGACTATCAGAGTGTTGATGAGACCCAGAAATTGCATCGGGATTGAATACAACGGTCACCATGCGCACTTCCCTACATGGGAGTAATGTCTCAAACAGTCTACGCTTTGATCGTTCCCTGGAAGACCAGTAGTAGTTTCCGATGCACGTCTGGAAGCATTCCTTAATCTGTTTACTATCAGAGTGTTGGTGAAACACAGTTATCGCATCGGGATTGAATACAACAGTCACAAAGCGCACTTTCCTCCATGCGGGTAATATCTCAAGCAGCCTACGCTTTGATCGCTCCCTGAAAGATAAGTAGTAATTTACGATGCACATCTGGAGCCATTCTGTAATCTGTGGACTATCAGAGTGTTGATGAAACACAGAAATTGCATCTGGATTGAATTCAACAGTCACCATGCGCCCTTTCATCCATGGGAGTAATTACTCAAAGAAACTACGCTTTGATCGTTCCCTGGAAGACCAGCAAAAGTTTCCGATGCACGTCTGGAGGCATTCTGTAATCTGTGGACTATCAGAGTATTGATGAAACACAGAAATTGCATCGGGGTTGAATACAACAGTCACCATGCACACTTTCCTCCACGGGAGTAATGACTCAAACAGCCTACGCTTTCATCGTTCCCTGGAAGACCAGTAGTAGTTTCCGATACACATCTGGAGGCATTCTGTAATGTGTAGACGATCAGAGAGTTGATGAAACACAGAAATTGCATCGGGATTGAATACAACAGTCACCATGCGCACTTTCCTCCATGTTAGTGATGTTTCAAACAGTCTACGAAATGATCGTTCCCTGAAAGACCAGTAGTAGTTTCCGATGCACATCTGGAGGCATTCTGTAATCTGTGGACTATCAGAGTGTTGATGAAACACAGAATTGCATCAGGATTGAATACAACACTCACCATTGGCACTTTCCTCCATGGGAGTAATGTCTCAAACAGTCTACGCTTTCTTCGTTCCCTGGAAGACCAGTAGTAGTTTCCGATGCGCATCTGGTGGCATTCTGTAATATGTGGACCATCAGAGTGTTGATGAAACACAGAAATTGCATCGGGATTGAAAACAACAGTCACCATGCGCAGTTTCCTCCATGGGAGTAATGTCTCAAACAGTCTATTCTTTGATCGTTCCCAGGACGACCAGTAGTAGTTTCCGATATACATCTGGAGGCATTCTGTAATCTGTGGACTATGAGAGTGTTTTGGAACACAGAAATTGCTTCGGGATTGTATACAACAGTCACCATGCGCACTCTCCTCCATGGGAGTATTGTCTCAAACGGTTTACGCTTTGATCGTTCAATGGAAGACCAGTAGTAGTTTCCGATGCACATCTGGAGGCATTCTGTATTCTGTTTACTCTCAGAGTGTTGATGAAACACAGAAATTGCATCGGAATTGAATACAACAGTCACCATGCGCACTTTCCTCAATGTGAGTAATGTGTCAAACAGTCTATACTTTGATCGTTCCCTGGAAGACCAGTAGTAGTTTCCGATGCACATCTGGAGGCATTCTGTAATCTGTGGACTATCAGAGTGTTGACGAAACACAGAAATTGCCTCGGGATAGATTACAACTGCCACCATGCGCACTTTCCTCCATGGGTGTAATGCCTCAAACAGTCTACGCTTTGATCGTTCCCTGGAAGACCAGCAAAAGTTTCCGATGCACATCTGGAGGCATTCTGTAATCTGTGGACTATCAGAGTATTGATGAAACACAGAAATTGCATCGGGGTTGAATACAACAGTCACCATGCACACTTTCCTCCACGGGAGTAATGTCTCAAACAGTCTACGCTTTCATCGTTCCCTGGAAGACCAGTAGTAGTTTCCGATACACATTTGGAGGCATTCTGTAATCTGTGGATGATCAGAGAGTTGATGAAACACAGAAATTGCATAAAGATTGAATACAACAGTCACCATTGGCACTTTCCTCTATGGGAGTAATGTCTCAAACAGTCTACGCTTTCTTCGTTCCCTGGAAGACCAGTAGTAGTTTCCGATGCGCATCTGGAGGCATTCTGTAATCTGTGGACGATCAGAGAGTTGAGGAAACACAGATATTGCATCGGAATTGAATACAACAGTCACCATGCGCACTTCCCTTCATGGGAGTAATGTCTCTAACAATCTACGCTTTGATCGATCCCAGGAAGACCAGTAATAGTTTCCGATGCACATCTAGCGGCATTCTCTAATCTGTGGACTATCAGAGTGTTGATGAAACACAGAAATTGCATCTGGATTGAATTCAACAGTCACCATGCGCCCTTTCCTCCATGGGAGTAATTTCTCAAAGAGAATACGATTTGATCTTTCCCTGGAATACCAGTAGTAGTTTCCGATGCACATCTGGAGGCATTCTGTAATCTGTGGACCATCAAAGTGTTGATGAAACACAGATATTGCATCGGGATTGAATACAACAGTCACCATGCGCACTTTCCTCCGTGGGAGTAATGTCTCAAAGAGTCTACCATTTGTTTGTTCCCTGGAAGACCAGTAGTAGTTTCCGATGCACATCTGGAGGCATTCTGTAATCTGTGGACCATCAGAGTGTTGATGAAACACAGAAATTGCATCGGGATTGAATACAACAATCACCATGCGCAGTTTCCTCCATGGGAGTAAAGTCTCAAACAGTCTACGCTTTGTTCGTTCCCAGGACGCCCAGTAGTAGTTTCCGATACACATTTGGAGCCATTCTGTAATCTGTTGACTATGAGAGTGTTTAGGAACAAAGAAATTGCTTCGGGATTGAATACAACAGTCATCATGCGCACTTTCCTCCATGGGAGTATTGTCTCAAACAGTTTACGCTTTGATCGATCGCTGGAAGACCAGTTAAAGTTTCCGATGCACACCAGGAGGCATTCTGTAATCTGTGGACTATCAGAGTGTTGATGAAACACAGAAATTACATCAGGATTGAATACAACAGTCACCATGCGCACATTCCTCCATGGGAGTAATGTCTCAAACAGTCTACGCTTTGATGGTGCCCTGGAAGACCAGTAGTAGTTTCCGATGCACATCTGGAAGCATTCTGTAATCTGTGGACTATCAGAGTGTTGATGAGACCCAGAAATTGCATCGGGATTGAATACAATGGTCACCATGCGCAATTCCCTACATGGGAGTAATGTCTCAAACAGTCTACGCTTTGATCGTTCCCTGGAAGACCAGTAGTAGTTTCCGATGCACGTCTGGAAGCATTCCTTAATCTGTTTACTATCAGAGTGTTGGTGAAACACAGTTATCGCATCGGGATTGAATACAACAGTCACAAAGCGCACATTCCTCCATGCGGGTAATATCTCAAACAGCCTACGCTTTGATCGCTCCCTGAAAGATAAGTAGTAATTTCCGATGCACATCTGGAGCCATTCTGTAATCTGTGGACTATCAGAGTGTTGATGAAACACAGAAATTGCATCTGGATTGAATTCAACAGTCACCATGCGCCCTTTCATCCATGGGAGTAATTACTCAAAGAATCTACGCTTTGATCGTTCCCTGGAAGACCAGTAGTAGTTTCCGATGCACATCAGGAGGCATTCTGTAACCTGTAGACCATAAGAATGTTGATGAAACACAGAAATTGCATTGGGATTGAATACAACAGTCACAAGGCGCACTTTCCTCCATGGGAGTAATGTCTCAAAGAGTCTACGCTTTGATCGTTCCCTGGAAGCCCAGTAGTAGTTTCCGATGCACATCTGGTGGCATTCTGTAATCTGTGGACCATCAGAGTGTTGATGAAACACAGAAATTGCATCGGGATTGAAAACAACAGTCACCATGCGCAGTTTCCTCCATTGGAGTAATGTCTCAAACAGTCTATTCTTTGATCGTTCCCAGGACGACCAGTAGTAGTTTCCGATACACATCTGGAGGCATTCGGTAATCTGTGGACCATCTGAGTGTTGATGAAACACAGAAATTGCATCGGGATTGAATACAACAATCACCATGCGCAGTTTCCTCCATGGGAGTATTGTCTCAAACGGTTTACGCTTTGATCGTTCAATGGAAGACCAGTAGTAGTTTCCGATGCACATCTGGAGGCATTCTGTATTCTGTGGACTATCAGAGTATTGATGAAACACAGAAATTGCATCGGAATTGAATACAACAGTCACCATGCGCACTTTCCTCAATGTGAGTAATGTCTCAAACAGTCTATACTTTGATCGTTCCCTGGACGACCAGTAGTAGTTTCCGATGCACATCTGGAGGCATTCTGTAATCTGTGGACTATCAGAGTGTTGATGAAACACAGAAATTGCCTCGGGATAGAATTCAACTGCCACCATGCGCACTTTCCTCCATGGGTGTAATGCCTCAAACAGTCTACGCTTTGATCGTTCATTGGAAGACCAGCAAAAGTTTCCGATGCACATCTGGAGGCATTCTGTAATCTGTGGACTATCAGAGTATTGATGAAACACAGAAATTGCATCGGGGTTGAATACAACAGTCATCATGCACACTTTCCTCTACGGGAGTAATGTCTCAAACAGTCTACGCTTTCATCGTTCCCTGGAAGACCAGTAGTAGTTTCCGATACACATTTGGAGGCATTCTGTAATCTGTGGATGATCAGAGAGTTGATGAAACACAGAAATTGCATAAAGATTGAATACAACAGTCACCATTGGCACTTTCCTCCATGGGTGTAATGTCTCAAACAGTCTACGCTTTCTTCATTCCCTGGAAAGCCAGTAGTAGTTTCCGATGCGCATCTGGAGGCATTCTGTAATCTGTGGACGATCAGAGAGTTGATGAAACACAGAAATTGCATCGGGATTGAATACAACAGTCACCATGCGCACTTCCCTTCATGGGAGTAATGTCTCTAACAATCTACGCTTTGATCGATCCCAGGAAGACCAGTAGTAGTTTCCGATGCACATCTGGCGGCATTCTCTAATCTGTGGACTATCAGAGTGTTGATGAAACACAGAAATTGCATCTGGATTGAATTCAACAGTCACCATGCGCCCTTTCCTCCATGGGAGTAATTTCTCAAAGAGAATACGATTTGATCTTTCCCTGGAATACCAGTAGTAGTTTCCGATGCACATCTGGAGGCATTCTGTAATCTGTGGACCATCAAAGTGTTGATGAAATACAGATATTGCATCGGGATTGAATACAACAGTCACCATGCGCACTTTCCTCCGTGGGAGTAATGTCTCAAAGAGTCTACCATTTGTTCGTTCCCTGGAAGACCAGTAGTAGTTTCCGGTGCACATCTGGAGGCATTCTGTAATCTGTGGACCATCTGAGTGTTGATGAAACACAGAAATTGCATCGGGATTGAATACAACAATCACCATGCGCAGTTTCCTCCATGGGAGTAATGTCTCAAACAGTCTACGCTTTGATCGTTCCCAGGACGCCCAGTAGTAGTTTCCGATGCACATCTCGAGGCATTCTGTATTCTGTGGACTATCAGAGTGTTGATGACACCAAAATTGCCTCGGGATTGAATACAACAGTCACTATGCACACTTTCCTCCATGGGAGTAATGTCTCAAACAGTCTGCGCTTTGATCGTTCCCTGGAAGACCAGTAGTAGTTTCCGATGCACATCTGGAGGCATTCTGTAATCTGTGCACTATCAGATTTTTGATGAAACACAGAAATTGCATCGGGATTGAATACAACAGTCACCATGCGCACTTTCCTCCGTGGGAGTAATGTCTCAAACAGTCTGCGCTTTGATCGTTCCCTGGATGACCAGTAGTAGTTTCCCATGCACATCTAGAAGCATTCTGTAATCTGTGGACTATCAGAGTGTTGATGAAACACAGATATTGCATCCGGATTGAATACAACAGTCACCATGCGCACTTTCCTTCATAGGAGTAATGTCTTAAAGAGACTACGCTTTGATCGTTCCCTGGAAGACCAGTAGTAGTTTCCGAAGCACATCTGTAAGCATTCTGTAATCTGTGGACTATCAGAGTGTTGATGAAACACAGAAATTGCCTCGGGATTGAATACAACAGTCCCAATGCGCAGTTTCCTCCATAGGAGTAATGTCTCAAACAGTCTGCTACTTGATCGTTCCCAGGAAGACCAGTAGTAGTTTCCCATACACATCTGGAGGCATTCTGTAATCTGTGGACTATCAGAGTGTTTAGGAACACAGAATTTGCTTCGGGATTGAATACAACAGTCACCATGCGCACATTCCTGAATGGGAGTAATGTCTCAAACAGTCTACGCTTTGATCGTTCGCTGGAAGACCAGTAGTAGTTTCCGATGCTCATCTGGAGGCATTCTGTAATCTGTGGACTGTCTGAGTGTTCATGAAACACAGAAATTGCATCGGAATTGATTACAACAGTCACCATGCGCACTTTGCTCCATGGGAGTAATTCTCTAACAGTCTACGCTTTCATCGTTCTCTGGAAAACCAGTAGTAGTTTCCGATGCACATCTGGAGGCATTCTGTAATGTGTAGACGATCAGAGTATCGATGAAACACAGATATTGCATCGGGAGAGAATACAACAGTCACCATGCGCAGTTTCCTCCATAGGAGTAATGTCTCAAACTGTCTGCGCCTTGATCGTTCCCAGGAAGACCAGTAGTAGTATCCGATACACATCTGGAGGCATTCTGTAATCTGTGGACTATCAGAGTGTTTAGGAACACAGAAATTGCTTCGGGATTGAATACAACAGGCACCATGCGCACTTTCCTTCATGGGAGTAATGTCTCAAACAGCCTACGCTTTGATCGTTCCCTGGAAGACCAGTAGTAGTTTCCGATGCACATCTCGAGGCATTCTGTATTCTGTGGACTATCAGAGTGTTGATGAAACGCAGATATTGCATCGGGAGTGAATACAACAGTCACCATGCGCACTTTCCTCCATAGGAGTAATGTCTCAAACAGTCTACGCTTTGATCGTTCCCTGGAAGAGCAGTAGTAGTTTCCGATGCACATCTGGAGGCATTCTGTAATCTTTCGACTATCAGAGTGTTGATGAAACACAGAAATTTCATGGGGATTGAATACAACAGTCACTATGCACACTTTCCTCCATGGGAGTAATGTCTCAAGCAGTCTACGCTTTGATCGTTCCCTGCATGACCAGTAGTAGTTTCCCATTCACATCTGGAAGCATTCTGTAATCTGTGGACTATCAGAGTGTTCATGAAACACAGATATTGAATCCGGATTGAATACAACAGTCACCATGCGCACTTTCCTCCATGGGAGTAATGTCTCTAACAGTCTACGCTTTGATCGTTCCCTGGAAGACCAGTAGTAGCTTCCGATGCATATCTGGAGGCATTCTGTAATCTGTGGACCTTCAAAGTGTTGATGAAACACAGAAATTGCCTCGGGATTGAATACAACAGTCACCATGCGAACTTTCCTCCATGGGAGTAAAGTCTCAAACAGTCTACTCTTTGATCGTTCCCTGGAAGACCAGTAGTAGTTTCCGATGCAAATCTGGAGGCATTCTGTAATCTGTGGACCATCAGAGTGTTGATGAAACACAGAAATCGCATCGGGTTTGAATACAACAGTCAAAATGCGCACTTTCCTCCATGGGAGTAATGTCTCAAACAGTCTACGCTTTCATCGTTCTCTGGAAAACCAGTAGTAGTTTCCGATGCACATCTGGAGGCATTCTGTAATGTGTAGACGATCAGAGAGTTGATGAAACACAGAAATTGCATCGGGATTGAATACAACAGTCACCATGCGCACTTTCCTCCATGTTAGTGATGTTTCAAACAGTCTACGAAATGATCGTTCCCTGAAAGACCAGTAGTAGTTTCCGATGCACATCTGGAGGCATTCTGTAATCTGTGGACTATCAGGGTGTTGATGAAACACAGAATTGCATCAGGATTGAATACAACAGTCACCATGCGCACATTCCTCCATGGGAGTAATGTCTCAAACAGTCTACGCTTTGATGATGCCCTGGAAGACCAGTAGTAGTTTCCGATGCACATCTGGAAGCATTCTGTAATCTGTGGACTATCAGAGTGTTGATGAGACCCAGAAATTGCATCGGGATTGAATACAACGGTCACCATGCGCACTTCCCTACATGGGAGTAATGTCTCAAACAGTCTACGCTTTGATCGTTCCCTGGAAGACCAGTAGTAGTTTCCGATGCACGTCTGGAAGCATTCCTTAATCTGTTTACTATCAGAGTGTTGGTGAAACACAGTTATCGCATCGGGATTGAATACAACAGTCACAAAGCGCACTTTCCTCCATGCGGGTAATATCTCAAACAGCCTACGCTTTGATCGCTCCCTGAAAGATAAGTAGTAATTTCCGATGCACATCTGGAGCCATTCTGTAATCTGTGGACTATCAGACTGTTGATGAAACACAAAAATTGCATCTGGATTGAATACAACAGTCACCATGCGCCCTTTCATCATGGGAGTAATTACTCAAAGAAACTACGCTTTGATCGTTCCCTGGAAGACCAGCAAAAGTTTCCGATGCACATCTGGAGGCATTCTGTAATCAGTGGACTATCAGAGTATTGATGAAACACAGAAATTGCATCGGGGTTGAATACAACAGTCACCATGCACACTTTCCTCCACGGGAGTAATGTCTCAAACAGTCTACGCTTTCATCGTTCCCTGGAAGACCAGTAGTAGTTTCCGATACACATTTGGAGGCATTCTGTAATCTGTGGATGATCAGAGAGTTGATGAAACACAGAAATTGCATAAAGATTGAATACAACAGTCACCATTGGCACTTTCCTCCATGGGAGTAATGTCTCAAACAGTCTACGCTTTCTTCGTTCCCTGGAAGACCAGTAGTAGTTTCCGATGCGCATCTGGTGGCATTCTGTAATATGTGGACCATCAGAGTGTTGATGAAACACAGAAATTGCATCGGGATTGAAAACAACAGTCACCATGCGCAGTTTCCTCCATGGGAGTAATGTCTCAAACAGTCTATTCTTTGATCGTTCCCAGGACGACCAGTAGTAGTTTCCGATACACATCTGGAGGCATTCTGTAATCTGTGGACTATGAGAGTGTTTTGGAACACAGAAATTGCTTCGGGATTGAATACAACAGTCACCATGCGCACTCTCCTCCATGGGAGTATTGTCTCAAACGGTTTACGCTTTGATCGTTCAATGGAAGACCAGTAGTAGTTTCCGATGCACATCTGGAGGCATTCTGTATTCTGTTTACTCTCAGAGTGTTGATGAAACACAGAAACTGCATCGGAATTGAATACAACAGTCACCATGCGCACTTTCCTCAATGTGAGTAATGTGTCAAACAGTCTATACTTTGATCGTTCCCTGGAAGACCAGTAGTAGTTTCCGATGCACATCTGGAGGCATTCTGTAATCTGTGGACTATCAGAGTGTTGACGAAACACAGAAATTGCCTCGGGATAGAATACAACTGCCACCATGCGCACTTTCCTCCATGGGTGTAATGCCTCAAACAGTCTACGCTTTGATCGTTCCCTGGAAGACCAGCAAAAGTTTCCGATGCACATCTGGAGGCATTCTGTAATCTGTGGACTATCAGAGTATTGATGAAACACAGAAATTGCATCGGGGTTGAATACAACAGTCACCATGCACACTTTCCTCCACGGGAGTAATGTCTCAAACAGTCTACGCTTTCATCGTTCCCTGGAAGACCAGTAGTAGTTTCCGATACACATTTGGAGGCATTCTGTAATCTGTGGATGATCAGAGAGTTGATGAAACACAGAAATTGCATAAAGATTGAATACAACAGTCACCATTGGCACTTTCCTCCATGGGAGTAATGTCTCAAACAGTCTACGCTTTCTTCGTTCCCTGGAAGACCAGTAGTAGTTTCCGATGCGCATCTGGAGGCATTCTGTAATCTGTGGACGATCAGAGAGTTGATGAAACACAGATATTGCATCGGGATTGAATACAACAGTCACCATGCGCACTTCCCTTCATGGGAGTAATGTCTCTAACAATCTACGCTTTGATCGATCCCAGGAAGACCAGTAATAGTTTCCGATGCACATCTGGCGGCATTCTCTAATCTGTGGACTATCAGAGTGTTGATGAAACACAGAAATTGCATCTGGATTGAATTCAACAGTCACCATGCGCCCTTTCCTCCATTGGAGTAATTTCTCAAAGAGAATACGATTTGATCTTTCCCTGGAATACCAGTAGTAGTTTCCGATGCACATCTGGAGGCATTCTGTAATCTGTGGACCATCAAAGTGTTGATGAAACACAGATATTGCATCGGGATTGAATACAACAGTCACCATGCGCACTTTCCTCCGTGGGATTAATGTCTCAAAGAGTCTACCATTTGTTCGTTCCCTGGAAGACCAGTAGTAGTTTCCGATGCACATCTGGAAACATTCTGTAATCTGTGGACCATCAGAGTGTTGATGAAACACAGAAATTGCATCGGGATTGAATACAACAATCACCATGCGCAGTTTCCTCCATGGGAGTAATGTCTCAAACAGTCTACGCTTTGATCGTTCCCTGGAAGACCAGTAGTAGTTTCCGATGCACGTCTGGAAGCATTCCTTAATCTGTTTACTATCAGAGTGTTGGTGAAACACAGTTATCGCATCGGGATTGAATACAACAGTCACAAAGTGCACTTTACTCCATGTGGGTAATATCTCAAACAGCTTACGCTTTGATCGCTCCCTGAAAGATAAGTAGTAATTTCCGATGCACATCTGGAGCCATTCTGTAATCTGTGGACTATCAGAGTGTTGATGAAACACAGAAATTGCATCTGGATTGAATTCAACAGTCACCATGCGCCCTTTCATCCATGGGAGTAATTACTCAAAGAATCTACGCTTTGATCGTTCCCTGGAAGACCAGTAGTAGTTTCCGATGCACATCAGGAGGCATTCTGTAACCTGTAGACAATAAGAATGTTGATGAAACACAGAAATTGCATTGGGATTGAATACAACAGTCACAAGGCGCACTTTCCTCCATGGGAGTAATGTGTCAAAGAGTCTACGCTTTGATCGTTCCCTGGAAGCCCAGTACTAGTTTCCGATGCACATCTGGTGGCATTCTGTAATCTGTGGACCATCAGAGTGTTGATGAAACACAGAAATTGCATCGGGATTGAAAACAACAGTCACCATGCGCAGTTTCCTCCATTAAAGTAATGTCTCAAACAGTCTATTCTTTGATCGTTTCCAGGACGACCAGTAGTAGTTTCCGATACACATCTGGAGGCATTCTGTAATCTGTGGACCATCTGAGTGTTGATGAAACACAGAAATTGCATCGGGATTGAATACAACAATCACCATGCGCAGTTTCCTCCATGGGAGTATTGTCTCAAACAGTCTACGCTTTGATCGTTCCCAGGACGCCCAGTAGTAGTTTCCGATACACATTTGGAGCCATTCTGTAATCTGTTGACTATGAGAGTGTTTAGGAACAAAGAAATTGCTTCGGGATTGAATACAACAGTCATCATGCGCACTTTCCTCCATGGGAGTTTTGTCTCAAACAGTTTACGCTTTGATCGATCGCTGGAAGACCAGTTAAAGTTTCCGATGCACACCAGGAGGCATTCTGTAATCTGTGGACTATCAGAGTATTGATGAAACACAGAAATTGCATCGGGATTGAATACAACAGTCACCATGCACACTTTCCTCCATGGGAGTAATGTCTCAAACAGTCTACGCATTCATCGTTCCCTGGAAGACCAGTAGTAGTTTCCGATGCAAATCTGGAGGCATTCTGTAATCTGTGGACTATCAGAGTGTTGATGAAACACAGAAATCGCATCGGGTTTGAATACAACAGTCAAAATGCGCACTTTCCTCCATGGGAGTAATGTCTCAAACAGTCTACGCTTTCATCGTTCTCTGGAAAACCAGTAGTAGTTTCCGATGCACATCTGGAGGCATTCTGTAATGTGTAGACGATCAGGGAGTTGATGAAACACAGAAATTGCATCGGGATTGAATACAACAGTCACCATGCGCACTTTCCTCCATGTGAGTGATGTCTCAAACAGTCTACGAAATGATCGTTCCCTGAAAGACCAGTAGTAGTTTCCGATGCATATCTGGAGGCATTCTGTAATCTGTGGACTATCAGAGTGTTGATGAAACACATAAATTGCATCAGGATTGAATACAACAGTCACCATGCGCACATTCCTCCATGGGAGTAATGTCTCAAACAGTCTACGCTTTGGTGGTGCCCTGGAAGACCAGTAGTAGTTTCCGATGCACATCTGGAAGCATTCTGTAATCTGTGGACTATCAGAGTGTTGATGAGACCCAGAAATTGCATCGGGATTGAATACAATGGTCACCATGCGCAATTCCCTACATGGGAGTAATGTCTCAAACAGTCTACGCTTTGATCGTTCCCTGGAAGACCAGTAGTAGTTTCCGATGCACGTCTGGAAGCATTCCTTAATCTGTTTACTATCAGAGTGTTGGTGAAACACAGTTATCGCATCGGGATTGAATACAACAGTCACAAAGCGCACTTTCCTCCATGCGGGTAATATCTCAAACAGCCTACGCTTTGATCGCTCCCTGAAAGATAAGTAGTAATTTCCGATGCACATCTGGAGCCATTCTGTAATCTGTGGACTATCAGAGTGTTGATGAAACACAGAAATTGCATCTGGATTGAATTCAACAGTCACCAGGTACCCTTTCATCCATGGGAGTAATTACTCAAAGAATCTACGCTTTGATCGTTCCCTGGAAGACCAGTTGTAGTTTCCGATGCACATCAGGAGGCATTCTGTAACCTGTAGACCATAAGAATGTTGATGAAACACAGAAATTGCATTGGGATTGAATACAACAGTCACAAGGCGCACTTTCCTCCATGGGAGTAATGTCTCAAAGAGTCTACGCTTTGATCGTTCCCTGGAAGCCCAGTAGTAGTTTCCGATGCACATCTGGTGGCATTCTGTAATCTGTGGACCATCAGAGTGTTGATGAAACACAGAAATTGCATCGGGATTGAAAACAACAGTCACCATGCGCAGTTTCCTCCATTGGAGTAATGTCTCAAACAGTCTATTCTTTGATCGTTCCCAGGACGACCAGTAGTAGTTTCCGATACACATCTGGAGGCATTCTGTAATCTGTGGACCATCTGAGTGTTGATGAAACACAGAAATTGCATCGGGATTGAATACAACAATCACCATGCGCAGTTTCCTCCATGGGAGTATTGTCTCAAACGGTTTACGCTTTGATCGTTCAATGGAAGACCAGTAGTAGTTTCCGATGCACATCTGGAGGCATTCTGTATTCTGTGGACTATCAGAGTATTGATGAAACACAGAAATTGCATCGGAATTGAATACAACAGTCACCATGCGCACTTTCCTCAATGTGAGTAATGTCTCAAACAGTCTATACTTTGATCGTTCCCTGGAAGACCAGTAGTAGTTTCCGATGCACATCTGGAGGCACTCTGTAATCTGTGGACTATCAGAGTGTTGATGAAACACAGAAATTGCCTCGGGATAGAATACAACTGCCACCATGCGCACTTTCCTCCATGGGTGTAATGCCTCAAACAGTCTACGCTTTGATCGTTCCCTGGAAGACCAGCAAAAGTTTGCGATGCACATCTGGAGGCATTCTGTAATCTGTGGACTATCAGAGTATTGATGAAACACAGAAATTGCATCGGGGTTGAATACAACAGTCATCATGCACACTTTCCTCCACGGGAGTAATGTCTCAAACAGTCTACGCTTTCATAGTTCCCTGGAAGACCAGTAGTAGTTTCCGATACACATTTGGAGGCATTCTGTAATCTGTGGATGATCAGAGAGTTGATGAAACACAGAAATAGCATAAAGATTGAATACAACAGTCACCATTGGCACTTTCCTCCATGGGTGTAATGTCTCAAACAGTCTACGCTTTCTTCGTTCCCTGGAAAACCAGTAGTAGTTTCCGATGCGCATCTGGAGGCATTCTGTAATCTGTGGACGATCAGAGAGTTGATGAAACACAGAAATTGCATCGGGATTGAATACAACAGTCACCATGCGCACTTCCCTTCATGGGAGTAATGTCTCTAACAATCTACGCTTTGATCGATCCCAGGAAGACCAGTAGTAGTTTCCGATGCACATCTGGCGGCATTCTGTAATCTGTGGACCATCAAAGTGTTGATGAAACACAGATATTGCATCGGGATTGAATACAACAGTCACCATGCGCACTTTCCTCCGTGGGAGTAATGTCTCAAAGAGTCTACCATTTGTTCGTTCCTTGGAAGACCATTAGTAGTTTCCGATGCACATCTGGAGGCATTCTGTAATCTGTGGACCATCTGAGTGTTGATGAAACACAGAAATTGCATCGGGATTGAATACAACAATCACCATGCGCAGTTTCCTCCATGGGAGTAATGTCTCAAACAGTCTACGCTTTCATCGTTCTCTGGAAAACCAGTAGTAGTTTCCGATGCACATCTGGAGGCATTCTGTAATGTGTAGACGATCAGAGAGTTGATGAAACACAGAAATTGCATCGGGATTGAATACAACAGTCACCATGCGCACTTTCCTCCATGTTAGTGATGTTTCAAACAGTCTACGAAATGATCGTTCCCTGAAAGACCAGTAGTAGTTTCCGATGCACATCTGGAGGCATTCTGTAATCTGTGGACTATCAGAGTGTTGATGAAACACAGAATTGCATCAGGATTGAATACAACAGTCACCATGCGCACATTCCTCCATGGGAGTAATGTCTCAAACAGTCTACGCTTTGATGATGCCCTGGAAGACCAGTAGTAGTTTCCGATGCACATCTGGAAGCATTCTGTAATCTGTGGACTATCAGAGTGTTGATGAGACCCAGAAATTGCATCGGGATTGAATACAACGGTCACCATGCGCACTTCCTACATGGGAGTAATGTCTCAAACAGTCTACGCTTTGATCGTTCCCTGGAAGACCAGTAGTAGTTTCGGATTCACGTCTGGAAGCATTCCTTAATCTGTTTACTATCAGAGTGTTGGTGAAACACAGTTATCGCATCGGGATTGAATACAACAGTCACAAAGCGCACTTTCCTCCATGCGGGTAATATCTCAAACAGCCTACGCTTTGATCGCTCCCTGAAAGATAAGTAGTAATTTCCGATGCACATCTGGAGCCATTCTGTAATCTGTGGACTATCAGAGTGTTGATGAAACACAGAAATTGCATCTGGATTGAATTCAACAGTCACCATGCGCCCTTTCATCCATGGGAGTAATTACTCAAAGAAACTACGCTTTGATCGTTCCCTGGAAGACCAGCAAAAGTTTCCGATGCACATCTGGAGGCATTCTGTAATCTGTGGACTATCAGAGTATTGATGAAACACAGAAATTGCATCGGGGTTGAATACAACAGTCACCATGCACACTTTCCTCCACGGGAGTAATGTCTCAAACAGTCTACGCTTTCATCGTTCCCTGGAAGACCAGTAGTAGTTTCCGATACACATTTGGAGGCATTCTGTAATCTGTGGATGATCAGAGAGTTGATGAAACACAGAAATTGCATAAAGATTGAATACAACAGTCACCATTGGCACTTTCCTCCATGGGAGTAATGTCTCAAACAGTCTACGCTTTCTTCGTTCCCTGGAAGACCAGTAGTAGTTTCCGATGCGCATCTGGTGGCATTCTGTAATATATGGACCATCAGAGTGTTGATGAAACACAGAAATTGCATCGGGATTGAAAACAACAGTCACCATGCGCAGTTTCCTCCATGGGAGTAATGTCTCAAACAGTCTATTCTTTGATCGTTCCCAGGACGACCAGTAGTAGTTTCCGATACACATCTGGAGGCATTCTGTAATCTGTGGACTATGAGAGTGTTTTGGAACACAGAAATTGCTTCGGGATTGAATACAACAGTCACCATGCGCACTCTCTTCCATGGGAGTATTGTCTCAAACGGTTTACGCTTTGATCGTTCAATGGAAGACCAGTAGTAGTTTCCGATGCACATCTGGAGGCATTCTGTATTCTGTTTACTCTCAGAGTGTTGATGAAACACAGAAATTGCATCGGAATTGAATACAACAGTCACCATGCGCACTTTCCTCAATGTGAGTAATGTGTCAAACAGTCTATACTTTGATCGTTCCCTGGAAGACCAGTAGTAGTTTCCGATGCACATCTGGAGGCATTCTGTAATCTGTGGACTATCAGAGTGTTGACGAAACACAGAAATTGCCTCGGGATAGAATACAACTGCCACCATGCGCACTTTCCTCCATGGGTGTAATGCCTCAAACAGTCTACGCTTTTGATCGTTCCCTGGAAGACCAGCAAAAGTTTCCGATGCACATCTGGAGGCATTCTGTAATCTGTGGACTATCAGAGTATTGATGAAACACAGAAATTGCATCGGGGTTGAATACAACAGTCACCATGCACACTTTCCTCCACGGGAGTAATGTCTCAAACAGTCTACGCTTTCATCGTTCCCTGGAAGACCAGTAGTAGTTTCCGATACACATTTGGAGGCATTCTGTAATCTGTGGATGATCAGAGAGTTGATGAAACACAGAAATTGCATAAAGATGGAATACAACAGTCACCATTGGCACTTTCCTCCATGGGAGTAATGTCTCAAACAGTCTACGCTTTCTTCGTTCCCTGGAAGACCAGTAGTAGTTTCCGATGCGCATCTGGAGGCATTCTGTAATCTGTGGACGATCAGAGAGTTGATGAAACACAGAAATTGCATCGGGATTGAATACAACAGTTACCATGCGCACTTCCCTTCATGGGAGTAATGTCTCTAACAATCTACGCTTTGATCGATCCCAGGAAGACCAGTAATAGTTTCCGATGCACATCTGGCGGCATTCTCTAATCTGTGGACTATCAGAGTGTTGATGAAACACAGAAATTGCATCTGGATTGAATTCAACAGTCACCATGCGCCCTTTCCTCCATGGGAGTAATTTCTCAAACAGAATACGATTTGATCTTTCCCTGGAATACCAGTAGTAGTTTCCGATGCACATCTGGAGGCATTCTGTAATCTGTGGACCATCAAAGTGTTGATGAAACACAGATATTGCATCGGGATTCAATACAACAGTCACCATGCGCACTTTCCTCCGTGGGAGTAATGTCTCAAAGAGTCTACCATTTGTTCGTTCCCTGGAAGACCAGTAGTAGTTTCCGATGCACATATGGAGGCATTCTGTAATCTGTGGACCATCAGAGTGTTGATGAAACACAGAAATTGCATCGGGATTGAATACAACAATCACCATGCGCAGTTTCCTCCATGGGAGTAATGTCTCAAACAGTCTACGATTTGATCGTTCCCAGGACGCCCAGTAGTAGTTTCCGATACACATTTGGAGCCATTCTGTAATCTGTTGACTATGAGAGTGTTTAGGAACATAGAAATTGCTTCGGGATTGAATACAACAGTCATCATGCGCACTTTCCTCCATGGGAGTATTGTCTCATACAGTTTACGCATTGATCGATCGCTGGAAGACCAGTTAAAGTTTCCGATGCACACCAGGAGGCATTCTGTAATCTGTGGACTATCAGAGTATTGATGAAACACAGAAATTGCATCGGGATTGAATACAACAGTCACCATGCACACTTTCCTCCATGGGAGTAATGTCTCAAACAGTCTACGCTTTCATCGTTCCCTGGAAGACCAGTAGTAGTTTCCGATGCAAATCTGGAGGCATTCTGTAATCTGTGGACTATCAGAGTGTTGATGAAACACAGAAATCGCATCGGGTTTGAATACAACAGTCAAAATGCGCACTTTCCTCCATGGGAGTAACGTCTCAAACAGTCTACGCTTTCATCGTTCTCTGGAAAACAGTAGTAGTTTCCGATGCACATCTGGAGGCATTCTGTAATGTGTAGACGATCAGAGAGTTGATGAAACACAGAAATTGCATCGGGATTGAATACAACAGTCACCATGCGCACTTTCCTCCATGTTAGTGATGTCTCAAACAGTCTACGAAATGATCGTTCCCTGAAAGACCAGTAGTAGTTTCCGATGCACATCTGGAGGCATTCTGTAATCTGTGGACTATCAGAGTGTTGATGAAACACAGAAATTGAATCAGGATTGAATACAACAGTCACCATGCGCACATTCCTCCATGGGAGTAATGTCTCAAACAGTCTACGCTTTGATGGTGCCCTGGAAGACCAGTAGTAGTTTCCGATGCACATCTGGAAGCATTCTGTAATCTGTGGACTATCAGAGTGTTGATGAGACCCAGAAATTGCATCGGGTTGAATACAACGGTCACCATGCGCACTTCCCTACATGGGAGTAATGTCTCAAACAGTCTACGCTTTGATCGTTCCCTGGAAGACCAGTAGTAGTTTCCGATGCACGTCTGGAAGCATTCCTTAATCTGTTTACTATCAGACTGTTGGTGAAACACAGTTATCGCATCGGGATTGAATACAACAGTCACAAAGTGCACTTTCCTCCATGTGGGTAATATCTCAAACAGCTTACGCTTTGATCGCTCCCTGAAAGATAAGTAGTAATTTCCGATGCACATCTGGAGCCATTTTGTAATCTGTGGACTATCAGAGTGTTGATGAAACACAGAAATTGCATCTGGATTGAATTCAACAGTCACCATGCGCCCTTTCATCCATGGGAGTAATTACTCAAAGAATCTACGCTTTGATCGTTCCCTGGAAGACCAGTAGTAGTTTCCGATGCACATCAGGAGGCATTCTGTAACCTGTAGACCATAAGAATGTTGATGAAACACAGAAATTGCATTGGGATTGAATACAACAGTCACAAGGCGCACTTTCCTCCATGGGAGTAATGTCTCAAAGAGTCTACGCTTTGATCGTTCCCTGGAAGCCCAGTAGTAGTTTCCGATGCACATCTGGTGGCATTCTGTAATCTGTGGACCATCAGAGTGTTGATGAAACACAGAAATTGCATCGGGATTGAATACAACAGTCACCATGCGCACTTTCCTCAATGTGAGTAATGTCTCAAACAGTCTATACTTTGATCGTTCCCTGGAAGACCAGTAGTAGTTTCCGATGCACATCTGGAGGCATTCTGTAATCTGTGGACTATCAGAGTGTTGATGAAACACAGAAATTGCCTCGGGATAGAATACAACTGCCACCATGCGCACTTTCCTCCATGGGTGTAATGCCTCAAACAGTCTACGCTTTGATCGTTCCCTGGAAGACCAGCAAAAGTTTCCGATGCACATCTGGAGGCATTCTGTAATCTGTGGACTATCAGAGTATTGATGAAACACAGAAATTGCATCGGGGTTGAATACAACAGTCATCATGGACACTTTCCTCCACGGGAGTAATGTCTCAAACAGTCTACGCTTTCATCGTTCCCTGGAAGACCAGTAGTAGTTTCCGATACACATTTGGAGGCATTCTGTAATCTGTGGATGATCAGAGAGTTGATGAAACACAGAAATTGCATAAATATTGAATACAACAGTCACCATTGGCACTTTCCTCCATGGGTGTAATGTCTCAAACAGTCTACGCTTTCTTCGTTCCCTGGAAGACCAGTAGTAGTTTCCGATGCGCATCTGGAGGCATTCTGTAATCTGTGGACGATCAGAGAGTTGATGAAACACAGAAATTGCATCGGGATTGAATACAACAGTCACCATGCGCACTTCCCTTCATGGGAGTAATGTCTCTAACAATCTACGCTTTGATCGATCCCAGGAAGACCAGTAGTAGTTTCCGATGCACATCTGGCGGCATTCTCTAATCTGTGGACTATCAGAGTGTTGATGAAACACAGAAATGGCATCTGGATTGAATTCAACGGTCACCATGCGCCCTTTCCTCCATGGGAGTAATTTCTCAAAGAGAATACGATTTGATCTTTCCCTGGAATACCAGTAGTAGTTTCCGATGCACATCTGGAGGCATTCTGTAATCTGTGGACCATCAAAGTGTTGATGAAACACAGATATTGCATCGGGATTGAATACAACAGTCACCATGCGCACTTTCCTCCGTGGGAGTAATGTCTCAAAGAGTCTACCATTTGTTCGTTCACTGGAAGACCAGTAGTAGTTTCCGATGCACATCTGGAGGCATTCTGTAATCTGTGGACCATCTGAGTGTTGATGAAACACAGAAATTGCATCGGGATTGAATACAACAATCACCATGCGCAGTTTCCTCCATGGGAGTAATGTCTCAAACAGTCTACGCTTTGATCGTTCCCAGGACGCCCAGTAGTAGTTTCCGATACACATCAGGAGCCATTCTGTAATCTGTTGACTATGAGAGTGTTTAGGAACACAGAAATTGCTTCGGGATTGAATACAACAGTCATCATGCGCACTTTCCTATATGGGAGTATTGTCTCAAACAGTTTACGCTTTGATCGATCGCTGGAAGACCAGTCAAAGTTTCCGATGCACACCAGGAGGCATTCTGTAATCTGTGGACTATCAGAGTATTGATGAAACACAGAAATTGCATCGGGATTGAATACAACAGTCACCATGCGCACTTTCCTCCATAGGAGTAATGTCTCAAACAGTCTACGCTTTGATCGTTCCCTAGAAGACCAGTAGCAGTTTCCCATGCACATCTGGAAGCATTTTTTAATCTGTGGACTATCAGAGTGTCGATGAAACACAGTTATCGCATCGGGATTGAATACAACAGTCACAATGCGCACTTTCCTCCATAGGAGTAATGTCTCAAACAGTCTACGCTTTGATCGTTCCCTGGAAGACCAGTAGTAGTTTCCGATACACATCTGGAGGCATTCTGAAATCTGTGGACTATCAGAGTGTTGATGAAACACAGAAATTGCCTCGGGATTGAATACAACAGTCACCATGCGCACTTTCCTCCATAGGAGTAATGTCTCAAACAGTCTACGCTTTGATCGTTCCCTCGACGACCAGTAGTAGTTTCTGATGCACATCTGGAGGCATTCTGTAATCTGTGGGCTATCAGAGTGTTGATGAAACACAGAAATTGCATCGGGATTTAATACAACAGTCACCATGCGCACATTCCTCAATGGTAGTAATGTCTCAAACAGTGTAAGCTTTGATCGTTCCCTGGAAGACCAGTAGTAGTTTCCGATGCACATCTGGAAGCATTTTTTAATTTGTGGACTATCAGAGTGTTGATGAAACACAGTTATTGCATCGGGATTGAATACAACAGTCACCATGCGCACTTTCCTCCATAGGAGTAATGTCTCAAACAGTCTACGCTTTGATCGTTACCTGGAAGACCAGTAGCAGTTTCCCATGCACATCTGGAAGCATTTTTTAAGCTGTGGACTATCAGAGTGTCGATGAAACACAGTTATCGCATCGGGATTGAATACAACAGTCACCATGCGCACCTTCCTCCATAGGAGTAATGTCTCAAACAGTCTAAGATTTGATCGTTCCCTGGAAGACCAGTAGTAGTTTCCGATACACACCTGGAGGCATTCTGAAATCTGTGGACTATCAGAGTGTTGATGAAACACTGAAATTGCCTCGGGATTGAATACAACAGTCACCATGCGCACTTTCCTCCATGGCAGTAATGTCTCAAACAGTCTACGCTTTGATCGTTCCCTGGAAGACCAGTAAAAGTTTCCGATGCACATCTGGAGGCATTCTGTAATCTGTGGACTATCAGAGTGTTCATGAAACACAGAAATTGCATCGAGATTGATTACAACAGTCACCATGCGCACTTTCCTCCATTGGAGTAATGTCTCAAACAGTCTACGCTTTGATCGTTCCCTCGAATACCAGTAGTTTTTTCCGATGCACATCTGGAAGCATTCTGTAATCTGTGGACTATCAGAGGGTTGATGAAACAAAGTTATCGCAACGGGATTGAATTCAACATTCACCATGTGCACTTTTCTCAATGCTAGTAATGTCTCAAACAGCCTACGCTTGATCGTTCCCTGGAAGACCAGTAGTAGTTTCCGATGCACATCTGGAGGCATGCTGTAATCTGTGGACTATCAGGGTCTTGATGAAACACAGAAATTGCATCGGGATTGAATACAACAGTCACCATGCGAACTTTCCTCCATGGGAGTAATGTCTCAAAGAGTCTACGCTTTGATCGTTCCCTGGAAGACCAGTAGTAGCTTCCGATGCACATCCGGAGGCATTCTGTATTCTGTGGACTATCAGAGTGTTGATGAAACCAAAATTGCATCGGGATTGAATACAAACGTCACCATGCACACTTTCCTCCATGGGAGTAATGTCTCAAAGAGTCTACGCTTTGATCGTTCCCAGGCCGACCAGTAGTAGTTTCCGATACACATCTGGAGGCATTCTGTAATCTGTGGACTATCAGAGTGTTTAGGAACACAGAAATTGCTTCGGGATTGAATACAACAGTCACCATGCGCATTGTCCTCCATGGGAGTATGTCTCAAAGTGTCTACGCTTTGATCGTTCCCTGGAAGACCAGTAGAAGTTTCGATGCACATCTGGAGGCATTCTGTATCCTGTGGACTATCAGAGTGTTAATGAAACCAAAATTGCATCGGGATTGAATACAACAGTCACCATGCACACTTTCCTCCATGGGAGTAATCTCTCAAACAGTCTGCGATTTGATCGTTCCCAGGAAGACCAGTAGTAGTTTCGGATGCATATCTGGAGCCATTCTGTATTCTGTGGACAATCAGAATGTTGATGAAACACAGATATTGCATCGGGAGTGATTACAACAGTCACCATGCGCACTTTCCTCCATGGGAGTGATGTCTCAAACAGTCTACGCTTTGATCGTTCCCTCGACGACCAGTAGTAGTTCCTGATGCACATCTGGAGGCATTCTGTAATCTGTGGAGTATCAGAGTGTTGATGAAACACAGAAATTGCATCGGGATTGAATACAACAGTCACCATGCGCACTTTCCTCCATGGGAGTGATGTCTCAAACAGTCTTCGCTTTGATCGTTTATCGAAGACCAGTAGTAGTTTCCGATGCACATCTGGAGGCATTCTGTGATCTGTGGACTATCAGAGTGTTGATGAAACACAGAAATTGCCTCGGGATTGAATACAACAGTCACCATGCGCACTTTCCTCCATGGGAGTGATGTCTCAAACAGTCTACGCTTTGATCGTTCCCTCGACGACCAGTAGTAGTTTCTGATGCACATCTGGAGGCATTCTGTAATCTGTGGAGTATCAGAGTGTTGATGAAACACAGAAATTGCATCGGGATTTAATACAACAGTCACCATGCGCACATTCCTCAATGGTAGTAATGTCTCAAACAGTGTAAGCTTTGATCGTTCCCTGGAAGACCAGTAGTAGTTTCCGATGCACATCTGGAAGCATTTTTTAATCTGTGGACTATCAGAGTGTTGATGAAACACAGTTATTGCATCGGGATTGAATACAACAGTCACCATGCGCACTTTCCTCCATAGGAGTAATGTCTCAAACAGTCTAAGATTTGATCGTTCCCTGGAAGACCAGTAGTAGTTTCCGATACACATCTGGAGGCATTCTGAAATCTGTGGACTATCAGAGTGTTGATGAAACACAGAAATTGCCTCGGGATTGAATACAACAGTCACCATGCGCACTTTCCTCCATGGCAGTAATGTCTCAAACAGTCTACGCTTTGATCGTTCCCTGGAAGACCAGTAAAAGTTTCCGATGCACATCTGGAGGCATTCTGTAATCTGTGGACTATCAGAGTGTTCATGAAACACAGAAATTGCATCGAGATTGATTACAACAGTCACCATGCGCACTTTCCTCCATTGGAGTAATGTCTCAAACAGTCTACGCTTTGATCGTTCCCTCGAATACCAGTAGTACTTTCCGATGCACATCTGGAAGCATTCTGTAATCTGTGGACTATCAGAGTGTTGATGAAACAAAGTTATCGCATCGGGATTGAATTCAACATTCACCATGTGCACTTTCCTCAATGCTAGTAATGTCTCAAACAGCCTACGCTTGATCGTTCCCTGGAAGACCAGTAGTAGTTTCCGATGCACATCTGGAGGCATGCTGTAATCTGTGGACTATCAGGGTCTTGATGAAACACAGAAATTGCATCGGGATTGAATTCAACAGTCACCATGCGCACTTTCCTCCATGGGAGTAATGTCTCAAAGAGACTACGCTTTGAACGTTCCCTGGCAGACCAGTAAAAGTTTCCGATGCACATCTGGAGGCATTCTGTAATCTGTGTACCATCACAGTGTTGATGAAACACAGAAATTGCATCGGAATTGAATACAACTGTCACCATGCGCAGTTTCCCCCATGGGAGTAATGTCTCAAACAGTCTACGCTTTGATCGTTCTCAGGAAGACCAGTAGTAGTTTTCGATGCACATCTGGAGGCATTCTGTAATCTGTGGACTATCAGAGTGTTGATGAAACACAGAAATTGCATCAGGACTGAATACAACCGTCACCATGCGCACTTTCCTCCATGGGAGTAATGTCTCAAAGAGTCTACGCTTTGATCGTTCCCTGGAAGACCAGTAGCAGTTTCCGATGCACATCTGCAAGCAATTTTTTAATGTGTGGACCATCAGAGTGTTGATGAAACATAGAAGTTGCATCGGGATTGATACAACAGTCACCATGAGCAGTTTCCTCCATGGGAGTAATGTGTCAAACAGTCTACGATTTGATCTTTCCCAGGACGACAAGTAGTACTTTCCGATACAAATCTGGAAGCATTCTGTAATCTGTTTACTATCTGAGTGTTTAGGAACACAGAAATTGCTTCGGGATTGAATACAACAGTCACCATGCGCACTTTCCTCCATGGAAGTATTGTCTCAAACAGTTTACGCTTTGATCGTTACCTGGAAGACCAGTAGTAGTTTCCGATGCACATCTGGAGGCATTCTGTAATCTCTGGACTATCAGAGTGTTGATGAAACACAGAAATTGCATCGAGATTGAATACAACAGTCACCATGCGCACTTTCCTCCATGGGAGTGATGTCTCAAACAGTCTTCGCTTTGATCGTTTATCGAAGACCAGTAGTAGTTTCCGATGCACATCTGGAGGCATTCTGTGATCTGTGGACTATCAGAGTGTTGATGAAACACAGAAATTGCATCGGGATTGAATACAACAGTCACCATGGGCACATTTCTCTATGGTAGTAATGTCTCAAACAGCCTACGCTTTGATCGTTCCCTGGAAGACCAGTACTAGTTACCAATGCACATCTGGAGCCATTCTGTAATCTGTGCACTATCAGAGTGTTGATGAAACACAGAAATTGCATAGGGATTGAATTCAACAGTCACCATGCGCACTTTCCTCCATGGGAGTAATGTCTCAAAGAGACTACGCTTTGAACGTTCCCTGGCAGACCAGTAGTAGTTTCCGATGCACATCTGGAGGCATTCTGTAATCTGTGTACCATCACAGTGTTGATGAAACACAGAAATTGCATCGGAATTGAATACAACAGTCACCATGCACAGTTTCCCCCATGGGAGTAATGTCTCAAACAGTCTACGCTTTGATCGTTCTCAGGAAGACCAGTAGTAGTTTCCGATACACATCTGGAGGCATTCTGTAATCTGTGGACTATCAGAGTGTTTAGGAAAACAGAAATTGCTTCGAGATTGAATACAACAGTCACCATGCGCATTGTCCTCCATGGGAGTATGTCTCATAGTGTCTACGCTTTGATCGTTCCCTGGAAGACCAGTAGAAGTTTCGATGCACATCTGGAGGCATTCTGTATCCTGTGGACTATCAGAGTGTTAATGAAACCAAAATTGCATCGGGATTGAATACAACAGTCACCATGCACACTTTCCTCCATGGGAGTAATCTCTCAAACAGTCTGCAATTTGATCGTTCCCAGGAAGACCAGTAGTAGTTTCGGATGCATATCTGGAGCCATTCTGTATTCTGTGGACAATCAGAATGTTGATGAAACACAGATATTGCATCGGGAGTGATTACTACAGTCACCATGCGCACTTTCCTCCATGGGAGTGATGTCTCAAACAGTCTACATTTTGGTCTTTCCCAGGAAGACCAGTAGTAGTTTTCGATGCACATCTGGAGGCATTCTGTAATCTGTGGACTATCAGAGTGTTGATGAAACACAGAAATTGCATCAGGATTGAATACAACCGTCACCATGCGCACTTTCCTCCATGGGAGTAATGTCTCAAAGAGTCTACGCTTTGATCGTTCCCTGGAACACCAGTAGCAGTTTCAGATGCACATCTGCAAGCTATTTTTTAATCTGTGGACCATCAGAGTGTTGATGAAACATAGAAGTTGCATCGGGATTGATACAACAGTCACCATGAGCAGTTTCCCCCATGGGAGTAATGTGTCAAACAGTCTACGATTTGATCTTTCCCAGGACGACAAGTAGTACTTTCCGATACAAATCTGGAAGCATTCTGTAATCTGTTTACTATCTGAGTGTTTAGGAACACAGAAATTGCTTCGGGATTGAATACAACAGTCACCATGCGCACTTTCCTCCATGGGAGTATTGTCTCAAACAGTTTACGCTTTGATCGTTACCTGGAAGACCAGTAGTAGTTTCCGATGCACATCTGGAGGCATTCTGTAATCTCTGGACTATCAGAGTGTTGATGAAACACAGAAATTGCATCGAGATTGAATACAACAGTCACCATGCGCACTTTCCTCCATGGGAGTGATGTCTCAAACAGTCTTCGCTTTGATCGTTTATCGAAGACCAGTAGTAGTTTCCGATGCACATCTGGAGGCATTCTGTGATCTGTGGACTATCAGAGTGTTGATGAAACACAGAAATTGCATCGGGATTGAATGCAACAGTCACCATGGGCACATTTCTCTATGGTAGTAATGTCTCAAACAGTCTGCGCTTTGATCGTTCCCTGGAAGACCAGTAGTAGTTTCAGATGCACATCTGGAAGCATTCTGTAATCTGTGGACTATCAGAGTGATGATGAATTACAGTTATCGCATCGGGATTGAATACAGCAGTCACCATGCGCACATTCCTCCATGGTAGAATTGTCTCAAACAGTCTACGCTTTGATCGTTCCCTGGAAGACCAGTAGTAGTTTCCGATGCACATCTGCAAGCGATTTTTTAATATGTGGATTATCAGAGTGTTGATGAAACACAGTTATCGCATCGGGATTGAATACAACAGTCACCAAGCGCAATTTCCTCCATGGGAGTAATGTCTCAAACAGTCTACGCTTTCATCGTTCCCTGGAAGACCAGTAGTACTTTCCGATGCACATCTGGAGGCATTCTGTAATCTGTGCACTATCAGAGTTTTGATGAAACACAGAAATTGCATCGGGATTGAATACAACAGTCACCTTGCGCACTTTCCTCCATGGGAGTGATGTCTCAAACAGTCTACGCTTTGGTCGTTCCCTGGAAGACCAGTAGTAGTTTCCGATGCACATCTGGAGGCATTCTGTAATCTGTGGACTGTCAGAGTGTTGATGAAAAACAGATATTGCATCCAGATTGAATACAACAGTCACCATGCGCACTTTCCTCCATGGGAGTAATGTCTCAAACAGTCTACGCTTTGATCGTTCCCTGGAAGACCAGTAGTAGTTTCCGATGCACATCAGTAAGCATTCTGTGATCTGTGGACTATCAGAGTGTTGATGAAACACAGATATTGCATCGGGAGTGAATACAACAGTCACCATGCGCACTTTCCTCCATGGAAGTAATTCTCTAACAGTCTACGCTTTGATCGTTCCCTGGAAGACCAGTAGTAGCTTCCGATGCATATCTGGAGGCATTCTGTAATCTGTGGACCTTCAAAGTGTCGATGAAACACAGAAATTGCATTGGGATTGAATACAACAGTCACTATGCGAACTTTCCTACATGGGAGTAATGTCTCAAACAGTCTACGGTTTGATCGTTCCCTGGAAGAGCGGTAGTAGTTTCCGATGATCATCTGGAGGCATTCTGTAATCTGTGGACTATCAGAGTGTTCATGAAACACAGAAATTCCATCGGTATTGAATACAACAGTCACCATGCGCACTTTCCTCCATGGGAGTAATTCTCAAACAGTCTACGCTTTGATCGTTCCCTGGAAGTCCAGTAGTAGTTTCCGATGCATATCTGGAGGCATTCTGTAATCTGTGGACCTACAAAGTGTTGATGAAACACAGAAATTGCCTCGGGATTGAATACAACAGTCAGTATGCGCACTTTCCCCCATGGGAGTAATGTCACAAACAGTCTACGCTTTCATCGTTCCCTGGAAGACCAGTAGTACTTTCCGATGCACATCTGGAGGCATTCAGTAAACTGTGGACTGTCAGAGTGTTGATGAACCACAGATATTGCATCAGGATTGAACACAACAGTCACCATGCGCACTTTCCTCCATTGGAGAAATGTCTCAATTAGTCTACGCTTTCATCATTCCCTGGAAGACCAGTAGTACTTTCCGATGCACATCTGGAGGCATTCAGTAATCTGTGGACTATCAGAGTGTTGATGAAACACAGAAATTGCATCGAGATTGAATACAACAGTCACCATGCGCACTCTCATCCATGGGAGTGATGTCTCAAACACTCTACGATTTGATCGTTCCCTGGAAGACCAGTAGTAGTTTCCGATGCACATCTGGAGGCATTCTGTAATCTGTGGACTGTCAGAGTGTTGATGAAACACAGATATTGCATCCGGATTGAATACAACAGTCACCATGCGCATTTTCCTCCATGGGAGTAATGTCTCAAACAGTCTACGCTTGGATCGTTCCCTGGAAGATAAGTAGTAGTTTCCGATGCACATCTGGAAGCATTCTGTAATCTGTGGACTATCAGAGTGTTGATGAAACACAGATATTGCATCGGGAGTGAATACAACAGTCACCATGCGCACTTTCCTCCATGGGAGTAATTCTCTAACAGTCTACGCTTTGATCGTTCCCTGGAAGACCAGTACTAGTTTCCGATGCACATCTGGAGCCATTCTGTAAACTGTGGACTATCAGAGTGTTGATGAAACACAGAAATTGCATCGGGATTGAATTCAACAGTCACAATGCGCACTTTCCTCCATGGGAGTAATGTCTCAAAGAGACTACGCTTTGAACGTTCCCTGGCAGACCAGTAGTAGTTTCCGATGCACATCTGGAGGCATTCTGTAATCTGTGTACCATCACAGTGTTGATGAAACACAGAAATTGCATCGGGATTGAATACAACAGTCACCATGCGCAGTTTCCTCCATGGGAGTAATGTCTCAAACAGTCTACGCTTTGATCGTTCCCTGGAAGACCAGTAGTAGTTTCCGATGCACATCTGGAAGCATTCTGTAATCTGTGGACTATCAGAGTGTTGATGAAACACAGATCTTGCATCGGGAGTGAATACAACAGTCACCATGCGCACTTTCCTCCATGGGAGTAATTCTCTAACAGTCTACGCTTTGATCGTTCCCTGGAAGACCAGTAGTAGCTTCCGATGCATATCTGGAGGCATTCTGTAATCTGTGGACCTTCAAAGTGTCGATGAAACACAGAAATTGCCTTGTGATTGAATACAACAGTCACCATGCGAACTTTCCTCCATGGGAGTAATGTCTCAAACAGTCTGCGCTTTGATCGTTCCCTGGATTAGCGGTAGTAGTTTCCGATGAAAATCTGGAGGCACTCTGTAATCTGTGGACTATCAGAGTGTTCATGAAACACAGAAATTCCATCGGTATTGAATACAACAGTCACCAATCGCACTTTCCTCCATGGGAGTAATTCTCAAACAGTCTACGCTTTGATCGTTCCCTGGAAGCCCAGTAGAAGTTTCCGATGCATATCTGGAGGCATTCTGTAATCTGTGGACCTACAAAGTGTTGATGAAACACAGAAATTGCCTCGGGATTGAATACAACAGTCACTATGCGCACTTTCCTCCATGGGAGTAATGTCACAAACAGTCTACGCTTTCATCGTTCCCTGGAAGACCAGTAGTACTTTCCGATGCACATCTGGAGGCATTCAGTAATCTGTGGACTGTCAGAGTGTTGATGAAACACAGATATTGCATCCGGATTGAATACAACAGTCACCATGCGCACTTTCCTCCATTGGAGTAATGTCTCAAACAGTCTACGCTTGGATCGTTCCCTGGAAGATAAGTAGTAGTTTCCGATGCACATCTGGAAGCATTCTGTAACCTGTGGACTATCAGAGTGTTGATGAAACACAGATATTGCATCGGGAGTGACTACAACAGTCACCATGCGCACTTTCCTCCATGGGTGTAATTCTCTAACAGTCTACGCTTTGATCGTTCCCTGGAAGGCCAGTACTAGTTTCCGATGCACATCTGGAGCCATTCTGGAATCTGTGGACTATCAGCGTGTTGATGAAACACAGAAATTGCATCGGGATTGAATTCAGCAGTCACCATGCGCACTTTCCTCCATGGGAGTAATGTCTCAAAGAGACTACGCTTTGAACGTTCCCTGGCAGACCAGTACTAGTTTCCGATGCACATCTGGGGGCATTCTGTAATCTGTGTACCATCACAGTGTTGATGAAACACAGAAATTGCATCGGGATTGAATACAACAGTCACCATGCGCAGTTTCCTCCATGGGAGTAATGTCTCAAACAGTCTACGCTTTGATCGTTCTCAGGAAGACCAGTAGTAGTTTCCGATACACATCTGGAGGCATTCTGTAATCTGTGGACTATCAGTGTGTTTAGGAACACAGAAATTGCTTCGGGATTGAATACAACAGTCACCATGCGCACTTTCCTCCATGGGAGTAATGTCTCAAACAGTCTACGCTTTGATCGTTCACTGGAAAACCAGTAGTTGTTTCCGATGCACATCTGGAAGCATTTTTTAATCTGTGGACTATCAGAGTGTTGATGAAACACAGTTATCGCATCGGGATTGAATACAACAGTCACCAAGCGCACTTTCCTCCATAGGAGTAATGTCTCAAACAGTCTACGCTTTGATCGTTCCCTGGAAGACCAGTAGCAGTTTCCCATGCACATCTGGAAGCATTTTTTAATCTGTGGACTATCAGAGTGTTCATGAAACACAGAAATTCCATCGGTATTGAATACAACAGTCACCATGCGCACTTTCCTCCATAGGAGTAATGTCTCAAACAGTCTACGCTTTGGTCGTTCCCTGGAAGACCAGTAGTAGTTTCCGATACACATCTGGAGGCATTCTGAAATCTGTGGACTATCAGAGTGTTGATGAAACACAGAAATTGCCTCGGGATTGAATACAACAGTCACCATGCGCACTTTCCTCCTTGGCAGTAATGTCTCAAACAGTCTACGCTTTGATCGTTCCCTGGAAGACCAGTAAAAGTTTCCGATGCACATCTGGAGGCATTCTGTAATCTGTGGACTATCAGAGTGTTCATGAAACACAGAAATTGCATCGAGATTGAATACAACAGTCACCATGCGCACTTTCCTCCATGGCAGTAATATCTCAAACAGTCTACGCTTTCATCGTTCCCTGGAAGACCAGTAAAAGTTTCCGATGCACATCTGGAGGCATTCTGTAATCTGTGGACTATCAGAGTATTGATGAAACACACAAATAGCATCGGGATTGAATACAACAGTCACCAAGCGCACTTTCCTCCATAGGAGTAATGTCTCAAACAGTCTACGCTTTGATCGTTCCCTGGAAGACCAGTAGCAGTTTCCCATGCACATCTGGAAGCATTTTTTAATCTGTGGACTATCAGAGTGTTCATGAAACACAGAAATTCCATCGGTATTGAATACAACAGTCACCATGCGCACTTTCCTCCATAGGAGTAATGTCTCAAACAGTCTACGCTTTGGTCGTTCCCTGGAAGACCAGTAGTAGTTTCCGATACACATCTGGAGGCATTCTGAAATCTGTGGACTATCAGAGTGTTGATGAAACACAGAAATTGCCTCGGGATTGAATACAACAGTCACCATGCGCACTTTCCTCCATGGCAGTAATGTCTCAAACAGTCTACGCTTTGATCGTTCCCTGGAAGACCAGTAAAAGTTTCCGATGCACATCTGGAGGCATTCTGTAATCTGTGGACTATCAGAGTGTTCATGAAACACAGAAATTGCATCGAGATTGAATACAACAGTCACCATGCGCACTTTCCTCCATGGCAGTAATATCTCAAACAGTCTACGCTTTCATCGTTCCCTGGAAGACCAGTAAAAGTTTCCGATGCACATCTGGAGGCATTCTGTAATCTGTGGACTGTCAGAGTATTGATGAAACACACAAATAGCATCGGGATTGAATACAACAGTCACCATGCACACTTTCCTCCATGGGAGTAATGTCTAAAACATTCTACGCTTTCATCGTTCCCTGGAAGACCAGTAGTAGTTTCCGACGCACATCTGGAGGCATACTGTAATCTGTGGATGATCAGCGAGTTGATGAAACACAGAAATTGCATCGAGATTGAATACAACAGTCACCATGCGCACTTTCCTCCATTGGAGTAATGTCTCAAACAGTCTACGCTTTGATCGTTCCCTCGAATACCAGTAGTACTTTCCGATGCACATCTGGAAGCATTCTGTAATCTGTGGACTATCAGAGGGTTGATGAAACATAGTTATCGCATCGGGATTGAATTCAACAGTCACCATGTGCACTTTCCTCAATGCTAGTAATATCTCAAACAGCCTACGCTTTGATCGTTCCCTGGAAGACCAGTAGTAGTTTCCGATGCACATCTGGAGGCATGCTGTAATCTGTGGACTATCAGGGTCTTGATGAAACACAGAAATTGAATCGGGATTGAATACAACAGTCACCATGCGAACTTTCCTCCATGGGAGTAATGTCTCAAAGAGTCTACGCTTTGATCGTTCCCTGGAAGACCAGTAGTAGCTTCCGATGCACATCTGGAGGCATTCTGTATTCTGTGGACTATCAGAGTGTTGATGAAACCAAAATTGCATCGGGATTGAATACAACAGTCACCATGCACACTTTCCTCCATGGGAGTATTGTCTCAAAGAGTCTACGCTTTGATCGTTCCCAGGCCGACCAGTAGTAGTTTCCGATACACATCTGGAGGCATTCTGTAATCTGTGGACTATCAGAGTGTTTAGGAACACAGAAATTGCTTCGGGATTGAATACAACACTCACCATGCGCACTTTCCTCCATGGGAGTATTGTCTCAAACAGTTTACGACTTGATCGTTCCCTGGAAGACCAGTAGTAGTTTCCGATGCACATCTGGAGGCATTCTGTAATCTGTGCACTATCAGAGTTTTGATGAAACACAGAAATTGCATCGGGATTGAATACAACAGTCACCATGCGCACTTTCCTCCATGGGAGTAATGTCTCAAACAGTCTACGCTTTGATCGTTCCCTGGAAGACCAGTAGTAGTTTCCCATGCACATCTGGAAACATTCTGTAATCTGTGGACTATCCGAGTGTTGATGAAACACAGTTATCGCATCGGGATTGAATACAACAGTCACCATGCGAACTTTCCTCAATGCGAGTAATATCTCTAACAGCCTACGCTTTGATCGTTCCCTGGAAGACCAGTACTAGTTACCAATGCACATCTGGAGCCATTCTGTACTCTGTGGACTATCAGAGTTTTGATGAAACACAGAAATTGCATCGGGATTGAATTCAACAGTCACCATGCGCACTTTCCTCCATGGGAGTAATGTCTCAAAGAGACTACGCTTTGAACGATCCCTGGCAGACCAGTAGTAGTTTCCGATGCACATCTGGAGGCATTCTGTAATCTGTGTACCATCACAGTGTTGATGAAACACAGAAATTGCATCGGATTTGAATACAACAGTCACCATGCGCAGTTTCCCCCATGGGAGTAATGTCTCAAACAGTCTACGCTTTGATCGTTCTCAGGAAGACCAGTAGTAGTTTCCGATACACATCTGGAGGCATTCTGTAATCTGTGGACTATCAGAGTGTTTAGGAACACAGAAATTGCTTCGGGATTGAATACAACAGTCACCATGCGCATTGTCCTCCATGGGAGTAATGTCTCAAAGAGTCTACGCTTTGATCGTTCCCTGGAAGACCAGTAGAAGTTTCGATGCACATCTGGAGGCATTCTGTATCCTGTGGACTATCAGAGTGTTGATGAAACCAAAATTGCATCGGGATTGAATACAACAGTCACCATGCACACTTTCCTCCATGGAGTAATCTCTCAAACAGTCTGCGCTTTGATCGTTCCCAGGAAGACCAGTAGTAGTTTCGGATGCATATCTGGAGCCATTCTGTATTCTGTGGACAATCAGAATGTTGATGAAACACAGATATTGCATCGGGAGTGATTACAACAGTCACCATGCGCACTTTCCTCTATGGCAGTGATGTCTCAAACAGTCTACATTTTGGTCTTTCCCAGGAAGACCAGTAGTAGTTTAATGATGCACATCTGGAGGCATTCTGTAATCTGTGGACTATCAGAGTGTTGATGAAACACAGAAATTGCATCAGGATTGAATACAACCGTTACCATGCGCACTTTCCTCGTTGGGAGTAATGTCTCAAAGAGTCTACGCTTTGATCGTTCCCTGGAAGACCAGTAGCAGTTTCCGATGCACATCTGCAAGCAATTTTTTAATCTGTGGACCATCAGAGTGTTGATGAAACATAGAAGTTGCATCGGGATTGATACAACAGTCACCATGAGCCGTTTCCTCCATGGGAGTAATGTGTCAAACAGTCTACGATTTGATCTTTCCCAGGACGACAAGTAGTAGTTTCCGATACAAATCTGGAAGCATTCTGTAATCTATGGACTATCTGAGTGTTTAGGAACACAGAAATTGCTTCGGGATTGAATACAACAGTCACTATGCGCACTTTCCTCCATGGAAGTATTGTCTCAAACAGTTTACGTTTTGATCGTTACCTGGAAGACCAGTAGTGGTTTCCGATGCACATCTGGAGGCATTCTGTAATCTCTGGACTATCAGAGTGTTGATGAAACACAGAAATTGCATCGAGATTGATTACAACAGTCACCATGCGCACTTTCCTCCATGGGAGTGATGTCTCAAACAGTCTTCGCTTTGATCGTTAATCGAAGACCAGTAGTAGTTTCCGATGCACATCTGGAGGCATTCTGTGATCTTTGGACCATCAGAGTGTTGATGAAACACAGAAATTGCATCGGGATTGAATACAACAGTCACCATGGGCACATTTCTCTATGGTAGTAATGTCTCAATCAGTCTGCGCTTTGATCGTTCCCTGGAACACCAGTAGTAGTATCAGATGCACATCTGGAAGCATTCTGTAATCTGTGGACTATCAGAGTGTTGATGAAACACAGTTATCGCATCGGGATTGAATACAGCAGTCACCATGCGAACATTCCTCCATGGTAGTATTGTCTCAAACAGTCTACGCTTTGATCGTTCCCTGGAAGACCAGTAGTAGTTTATGATGCACATCTGCAAGCAATTTTTTAATGAGTGGACTATCAGAGTGTTGATGAAACACAGTTATCGCATCGGGATTGAATACAACAGTCACCATGCGCAATTTCCTCCATGGGAGTAATGTCTCAAACAGTCTACGCTTTCATCGTTCCCTGGAAGACCAGTAGTACTTTCCGATTCACATCTGGAGGCATTCTGTAATCTGTGCACTATCAGAGTTTTGATGAAACAAAGAAATTGCAACGGGATTGAATACAACAGTCACCATGCGCACTTTCCTCCATGGGAGTGATGTCTCAAACAGTCTACGCTTTGGTCGTTCCCTGGAAGACCAGTAGTAGTTTCCGATGCACATCTGGAGGCATTCTGTAATCTGTGGACTGTCAGAGTGTTGATGAAACACAGATATTGCATCCAGATTGAATACAACAGTCACCATGCGCACTTTCCTCCATGGGAGTAATGTCTCAAACAGTCTACGCTTTGATCGTTCCCTGGAAGACCAGTAGTAGTTTCCGATGCACATCAGGAATCATTCTGTAATCTGTGGACTATCAGAGTGTTGATGAAACACAGATATTGCATCGGGAGTGAATACAACAGTCACCATGCGCACTTTCCTCCATGGGAGTAATTCTCTAACAGTCTACGCTTTGATCGTTCCCTGGAAGACCAGTAGTACCTTCCGATGCATATCTGGAGGCATTCTGTAATCTGTGGACCTTCAAAGTGTCGATGAAACACAGAAATTGCATTGGGATTGAATACAACAGTCACCATGCGAACTTTCCTCCATGGGAGTAATGTCTCAAACAGTCTACGGTTTGATCGTTCCCTGGAAGAGCGGTAGTAGTTTCCGATGATCATCTGGAGGCATTCTGTAATCTGTGGACTATCAGAGTGTTCATGAAACACAGAAATTCCATCGGTATTGAATACAACAGTCACCATGAGCACTTTCCTCCGTGGGAGTAATTCTCAAACAGTCTACGCTTTGATCGTTCCCTGGAAGTCCAGTAGTAGTTTCCGATGCATATCTGGAGGCATTCTGTAATCTGTGGACCTACAAAGTGTTGATGAAACACAGAAATTGCCTCGGGATTGAATACAACAGTCACTATGCGCACTTTCCTCCATGGGAGAAATGTCTCAATTAGTCTACGCTTTTATCGTTCCCTGGAAAACCAGTAGTACTTTCCGATGCACATCTGGAGGCATTCAGTAATCTGTGGACTATCAGAGTGTTGATGAAACACAGAAATTGCATCGAGATTGAATACAACAGTCACCATGCGCACTCTCATCCATGGGAGTGATGTCTCAAACAGTCTACGATTTGATCGTTCCCTGGAAGACCAGTAGTAGTTTCCGATGCACATCTGGAGGCATTCTGTAATCTGTGGACTGTCAGAGTGTTGATGAAACACAGATATTGCATCCGGATTGAATACAACAGTCACCATGCGCATTTTCCTCCATGGGAGTAATGTCTCAAACAGTCTACGCTTGGATCGTTCCCTGGAAGATAAGTAGTAGTTTCCGATGCACATCTGGAAGCATTCTGTAATCTGTGGACTATCAGAGTGTTGATGAAACACAGATATTGCATCGGGAGTGAATACAACAGTTACCATGCACACTTTCCTCCATGGGAGTAATTCTCTAACAGTCTACGCTTTGATCGTTCCATGGAAGTCCAGTACAAGTTTCCGATGCACATCTGGAGCCATTCTGTAATCTGTGGACTATCAGAGTGTTGATGAAACACAGAAATTGCATCGGGATTGAATTCAACAGTCACAATGCGCACTTTCCTCCATGGGAGTAATGTCTCAAAGAGACTACGCTTTGAACGTTCCCTGGCAGACCAGTAGTAGTTTCCGATGCACATCTGGAGGCATTGTGTAATCTGCGTACCATCACAGTGTTGATGAAACACAGAAATTGCAACGGGATTGAATACAACAGTCACCATGCGCAGTTTCCTCCATGGGAGTAATGTCTCAAACAGTCTACGCTTTGATCGTTCCCTGGAAGACCAGTAGTAGTTTCCGATGCACATCTGGAAGCATTCTGTAATCTGTGGACTATCAGAGTGTTGATGAAACACAGATCTTGCATCGGGAGTGAATACAACAGTCACCATGCGCACTTTCCTCCATGGGAGTAATTATCTAACAGTCTACGCTTTGATCGTTCCCTGGAAGACCAGTAGTAGCTTCCGATGCATATCTGGAGGCATTCTGTAATCTGTGGACCTTCAAAGTGTCGATGAAACACAGAAATTGCCTTGTGATTGAATACAACAGTCACCATGCGAACTTTCCTCCATGGGAGTAATGTCTCAAACAGTCTGCGCTTTGATCATTCCCTGGATTAGCGGTAGTAGTTTCCGATGAACATCTGGAGGCACTCTGTAATCTGTGGACTATCAGAGTGTTCATGAAACACAGAAATTCCATCGGTATTGAATACAACAGTCACCAATCGCACTTTTCTCCATGGGAGTAATTCTCAAACAGTCTACGCTTTGATCGTTCCCTGGAAGCCCAGTAGTAGTTTCCGATGCCTATCTGGAGGCATTCTGTAATCTGTCTACCTACAAAGTGTTGATGAAACACAGAAATTGCCTCGGGATTGAATACAACAGTCACTATGCGCACTTTCAACCATGGGAGTAATGTCACAAACAGTCTACGCTTTCATCGTTCCCTGGAAGACCAGTAGTACTTTCCGATGCACATCTGGAGGCATTCAGTAATCTGTGGACTGTCAGAGTGTTGATGAAACACAGATATTGCATCCGGATTGAATACAACAGTCACCATGCGCACTTTCCTCCATTGGAGTAATGTCTCAAACAGTCTACGCTTGGATCGTTCCCTGGAAGATAAGTAGTAGTTTCCGATGCATATCTGGAAGCATTCTGTAATCTGTGGACTATCAGAGTGTTGATGAAACACAGATATTGCATCGGGAGTGACTACAACAGTCACCATGCGCACTTTCCTCCATGGGAGTAATTCTCTAACAGTCTACGCTTTGATCGTTCCCTGGAAGGCCAGTACTAGTTTCCGATGCACATCTGGAGCCATTCTGTAATCTGTGGACTATCAGCGTGTTGATGAAACACAGATCTTGCATCGGGAGTGATTACAACAGTCACCATGCGCACTTTCCTCCATGGGAGTAATTCTCTAACAGTCTACGATTTGATCGTTCAGTGGAAGACCAGTAGTAGCTTCCGATGCATATCTGGAGGCATTCTGTAATCTGTGGACCTTCAAAGTGTCGATGAAACACAGAAATTGCATCGGGATTGAATTCAACAGTCACCATGCGAATTTTCCTCCATGGGAGTAATGTCTCAGAGAGACTACGCTTTGAACGTTCCCTGGCAGGCCAGTAGTAGTTTCCGATGCATATCTGGAGGCATTCTGTAATCTGTGTACCATCACAGTGTTGATGAAACACAGAAATTGCATCGGGATTGAATACAACAGTCACCATGCGCAGTTTCCTCCATGGGAGTAATGTCCCAAACAGTCTACGCTTTGATCGTTCTCAGGAAGACCAGTAGTAGTTTCCGATACACATCTGGTGGCATTCTGTAATCTGTGGACTATCAGAGTGTTTAGGAACACAGAAAGTGCTTCGGGATTGAATACAACAGTCACCATGCGCACGTTCCTCCATGGGAGTAATGTCTCAAACAGTCTACGCTTTGATCGTTCCCTGGAAGACCAGTAGTAGCTTCCGATGCACATCTGGAAGCATTCTGTAATCTGTGGACTATCAGAGTGTTGATGAAACACAGATCTTGCATCGGGAGTGATTACAACAGTCACCATGCGCACTTTCCTCCATGGGAGTAATTCTCTAACAGTCTACGCTTTGATCGTTCAGTGGAAGACCAGTAGTAGCTTCCGATGCATATCTGGAGGCATTCTGTAATCTGTGGACCTTCAAAGTGTCGATGAAACACAGAAATTGCCTTGGGATTGAATACAACAGTCACCATGCGAATTTTCCTCCATGGGAGTAATGTCTCAAACAGTCTACGGTTTGATCGTTCCCTGGATTAGCGGTAGTAGTTTCCGATGAACATCTGGAGGCACTCTGTAATCTGTGGACAATCAGAGTGTTCATGAAACACTGAAATTCCATCGGTATTGAATACAACATTCACCATGCGCACTTTCCTCCATGGGAGTAATTCTCAAACAGTCTACGCTTTGATCGTTCCCTGGAAGCCCAGTAGTAGTTTATGATGCATATCTGGAGGCATTCTGTAATCTGTGGACCTACAAAGAGTTGATGAAACACAGATATTGCCACGGGATTGAATACAACAGTCACTATGCGCACTTTCCTCCATGGGAGTAATGTCACAAACAGTCTACGCTTTCATCGTTCCCTGGAAGACCAGTAGTACTTTCCGATGCACATCTGGAGGCATTCAGTAATCTGTGGACTGTCAGAGTGTTGATGAAACACAGATATTGCATCCGGATTGAATACAACAGTCACCATGCGCACTTTCCTCCATGGGAGTAATGTCTCAAACAGTCTACGCTTGGATCGTTCCCTGGAATCTAAGTAGTAGTTTCCGATGCTCATCTGGAAGCATTCTGTAATCTGTGGACTATCAGAATGTTGATGAAACACAGATATTGCATCGGGAGTGAATACAACAGTCGGCATGCGCACTTCCCTCCATGGGAGTAATTCTCTAACAGTCTACGCTTTGATTGCTCCCTGGAAGGCCAGTACTAGTTTCCGATGCACATCTGGAGCCATTCTGTAATCTGTGGACTATTAGCGTGTTGATGAAACACAGAAATTGCATCGGGATTGAATTCAACAGTCACCATGCGCACTTTCCTCCATGGGAGTAATGTCTCAAAGAGACTACGCTTTGAACGTTCCCTGGCAGACTAGTAGTAGTTTCCGATGCACATCTGGAGGCATTCAGTAATCTGTGTACCATCACAGTGTTGATGACACACAGAAATTGCATCGGGATTGAATACAACAGTCACCATCCGCACTTTCCTCCATGGGAGTAATGTCTCAAACAGTCTACGCTTTGTTCGTTCTCAGGAAGACCAGCAGTAGTTTCCGATACACATCTGGAGGCATTCTGTAATCTCTGGACTATCAGAGTGTTGATGAAACACAGAAATTGCATCGAGATTGAATACAACAGTCACCATGCGCACTTTCCTCCATGGGAGTGATGTCTCAAACAGTCTACGCTTTGATCGTTCCCTGGAAGACCAGTAGTAGTTTCCGATGCACATCTGGAATCATTCTGTAATCTGTGGACTATCAGAGTGTTGATGAACCTCGGAAATTGCATTATGATTGAATACGACAGTCACCATGCGCACTTTCCTCCATGAGAGCAATGTCTCAAACAGTATACGGTTTGATCGTTCCCTGGAAGACCAGTAGTACTTTATGATACAAATCTGGAAGCATTCTGTAATCTGTGGACTATCTGAGTGTTTAGGAACACAGAAATTGCTTCGGGATTCAATACAACAGTCACCATGCGCACTTTCCTCCATGGGAGTATTGTCTCAATCAGTTTACGCTTTGATCGTTCCCTGGAAGACCAGTAGTAGTTTCCGATGCACATCTGGAGGTATTCTGTAATCTCTGGACTATCAGAGTGTTGATGAAACACAGAAATTGCATCGAGATTGAATACAACAGACACCATGCGCACTTTCCTCCATGGGAGTGATGTCTCAAACAGTCTACGCTTTGATCGTTTATCGAAGACCAGTAGTAGTTTCCGATGCACATCTGGAGGCATTCTTTGATCTGTGGACTATCAGTGTTGATGAAACACAGAAATTGCATCGGGATTGAATACAACAGTCACCATGGGCACATTTCTCTATGGTAGTAATGTCTCAAACAGTCTGCGCTTTGATCGTTCCCTGGAAGACCAGTAGTAGTTTCAGATGCACATCTGCAAGCTATTTTTTAATCTGTGGACTATCAGAGTGTTGATGAAACACAGTTATCGCATCGGGATTGAATACAACAGTCACCATGCGCACTTTCCTCCATGGGAGTAATGTCTCAAACAGTCTACGCTTTGATCGTTCTCAGGAAGACCAGTAGTAGTTTCCGATACACATCTGGAGCCATTCTGTAATCTGTCTACTATCAGAGTGTTTAGGAACACAGAAATTGCTTCGGGATTGAATACAACACTCACCATGCGCCCTTTCCTCCATGGGAGTATTGTCTCAAACAGTTTAGCCTTGATCGTTCCCTGGAAGACGAGTAGTAGTTTCCGATGCACATCTGGAGGCATTCTGTAATCTGTGGACTGTCAGAGTGTTGATGAAACACAGTTATTGCATCCAGATTGAATACAACAGTCACCATGCGCACTTTCCTCCATTAGAGTAATGTCTCAAACAGTCTACGCTTTGATCGTTCCCTGGAAGACCAGTAGTAGTTTCCGATGCACATCAGGAAGCATTCTGTAATCTGTGGACTATCAGAGTGTTGATGAAACACAGATATTGCATCGGGAGTGAATACAACAGTCACCATGCGCACTTTCCTCCATGGGAGTAATTCTCTAACAGTCTACGCTTTGATCGTTCCCTGGAAGACCAGTAGTAGCTTCCGATGCATATCTGGAGGCATTCTGTAATGTGTGGACCTACAAAGTGTTGATGAAACACAGAAATTGCCTCGGGATTGAATACAACAGTCACTATGCGCACTTTCCTCCATGAGAGTAATGTCTCAAACAGTCTACGGTTTGATCGTTCCCTGGAAGAGCGGTAGTAGTTTCCGATGAACATCTGGAGGCATTCTGTAATCTGTGGACTATCAGAGTGTTCCTGAAACACAGAAATTCCATCGGTATTGAATATAACAGTCACCATGCGCACTTTCCTCCATGGGAGTAATTCTCAAACAGTCTACGCTTTGATCGTTCCCTGGAAGTCCAGTAGTAGTTTCCGATGAATATCTGGAGGCATTCTGTAATCTGCGGACCTACGAAGTGTTGATGAAACACAGAAATTGCCTCGGGATTGAATACAACAGTCACTATGCGCACTTTCCTCCATGGGAGTAATGTCTCAAATAGTCTACGCTTTCATCGTTCCCTGGAAGACCAGTAGTACTTTCCGATGCACATCTGGAGGCATTCAGTAATCTGTGGACTATCAGAGTGTTGATGAAACAAAGAAATTGCATCGAGATTGAATACAACAGTCACCATGCGCACTCTCATCCATGGGAGTGATGTCTCAAACAGTCTACGCTTTGATCGTTCCCTGGGAGACCAGTAGTAGTTTCCGATGCACATCTGGAGGCATTCTGTAATCTGTGGACTGTCAGAGTGTTGATGAAACACAGATATTGCATCGGGATTGAATACAACAGTCACCATGCGCAATTTCCTCCGTGGGAGTAATGTCTCAAACAGTCTACGCTTTGATCATTCCCTGGAAGTCCAGTGGTAGTTTCCGATGCACATCTGGAGGCATTCAGTAATCTGTGGACTATCAAAGTGTTGATGAAACACAGAAATTGCATCGAGATTGAATACAACAGTCACCATGCGCACTTTCCTCCATGGGAGTAATGTCTCAAACAGTCTACGGTTTGATCGTTCCCTGGATTAGCGGTAGTAGTTTCCGATGAACATCTGGAGGCACTCTGTAATCTGTGGACAATCAGAGTGTTCATGAAACACTGAAATTCCATCGGTATTGAATACAACATTCACCATGCGCACTTTCCTCCATGGGAGTAATTCTCAAACAGTCTACGCTTTGATCGTTCCCTGGAAGCCCAGTAGTAGTTTCCGATGCATATCTGGAGGCATTCTGTAATCTGTGGACCTACAAAGTGTTGATGAAACACAGATATTGCCTCGGGATTGAATACAACAGTCACTATGCGCACTTTCCTCCATGGGAGTAATGTCACAAAAAGTCTACGCTTTCATCGTTCCCTGGAAGACCAGTAGTACTTTCCGATGCACATCTGGAGGCATTCAGTAATCTGTGGACTGTCAGAGTGTTGATGAAACACAGATATTGCATCCGGATTGAGTACAACAGTTACCATGCGCACTTTCCTCCATGGGAGTAATGTCTCAAACAGTCTACGCTTGGATCGTTCCCTGGAAGATAAGTAGTAGTTTCCGATGCACATCTGGAAGCATTCTGTAATCTGTGGACTATCAGAATGTTGATGAAACACAGATATTGCATCGGTATTGAATATAACAGTCACCATGCGCACTTTCCTCCATGGGAGTAATTCTCAAACAGTCTACGCTTTGATCGTTCCCTGGAAGTCCAGTAGTAGTTTCCGATGAATATCTGGAGGCATTCTGTAATCTGCGGACCTACGAAGTGTTGATGAAACACAGAAATTGCCTCGGGATTGAATACAACAGTCACTATGCGCACTTTCCTCCATGGGAGTAATGTCTCAAATAGTCTACGCTTTCATCGTTCCCTGGAAGACCAGTAGTACTTTCCGATGCACATCTGGAGGCATTCAGTAATCTGTGGACTATCAGAGTGTTGATGAAACAAAGAAATTGCATCGAGATTGAATACAACAGTCACCATGCGCACTCTCATCCATGGGAGTGATGTCTCAAACAGTCTACTCTTTGATCGTTCCCTGGGAGACCAGTAGTAGTTTCCGATGCACATCTGGAGGCATTCTGTAATCTGTGGACTGTCAGAGTGTTGATGAAACACAGATATTGCATCGGGATTGAATACAACAGTCACCATGCGCAATTTCCTCCGTGGGAGTAATGTCTCAAACAGTCTACGCTTTGATCATTCCCTGGAAGTCCAGTGGTAGTTTCCGATGCACATCTGGAGGCATTCAGTAATCTGTGGACTATCAAAGTGTTGATGAAACACAGAAATTGCATCGAGATTGAATACAACAGTCACCATGCGCACTTTCCTCCATGGGAGTAATGTCTCAAACAGTCTACGGTTTGATCGTTCCCTGGATTAGCGGTAGTAGTTTCCGATGAACATCTGGAGGCACTCTGTAATCTGTGGACAATCAGAGTGTTCATGAAACACTGAAATTCCATCGGTATTGAATACAACATTCACCATGCGCACTTTCCTCCATGGGAGTAATTCTCAAACAGTCTACGCTTTGATCGTTCCCTGGAAGCCCAGTAGTAGTTTCCGATGCATATCTGGAGGCATTCTGTAATCTGTGGACCTACAAAGTGTTGATGAAACACAGATATTGCCTCGGGATTGAATACAACAGTCACTATGCGCACTTTCCTCCATGGGAGTAATGTCACAAAAAGTCTACGCTTTCATCGTTCCCTGGAAGACCAGTAGTACTTTCCGATGCACATCTGGAGGCATTCAGTAATCTGTGGACTGTCAGAGTGTTGATGAAACACAGATATTGCATCCGGATTGAGTACAACAGTTACCATGCGCACTTTCCTCCATGGGAGTAATGTCTCAAACAGTCTACGCTTGGATCGTTCCCTGGAAGATAAGTAGTAGTTTCCGATGCACATCTGGAAGCATTCTGTAATCTGTGGACTATCAGAATGTTGATGAAACACAGATATTGCATCGGGAGTGAATACAACAGTGACCATGCGCACTTTCCTCCATGGGAGTAATTCTCTAACAGTCTACGCTTTGATCGTTCGATGGAAGACCAGTAGTAGCTTCCGATGCATATCTGGAGGCATTCTGTAATCTGTGGACCTTCAAAGTGTTGATGAAACACAGAAATTGCCTTGGGATTGAATACAACAGTCACCATAAGAACTTTCCTCCATGGGATTAATGTCTCATACAGTCTACGCTTTGATCGTGCCCTGGAAGACCAGTAGTAGTTTCCGATGCACATCTTGAGGCATTCTGTAATCTGTGGACTATCAGACTCTTGATAAAACACAGAAATTCCATCGGCATTGAATACAACAGTCACCATGCGCACTTTCCTTCATGGGAGTAATGTCTCAAACAGTCTACGCTTTGATCGTTCCCTGGAAGACCAGTAGTAGTTTCCGATGCACATCTGGAGGCATTCTGTAATCTCTGGACTATCAGAGTGTTGATGAAACACAGAAATTGCATCGAGATTGAATACAACAGTCACCATGCGCACTTTCCTCCATGGGAGTGATGTCTCAAACAGTCTACGCTTTGATCGTTCCCTGGAAGACCAGTAGTAGTTTCCGATGCACATCTGGAATCATTCTGTAATCTGTGGTCTATCAGAGTGTTGATGAACCTCGGAAATTGCATTATGATTGAATACGACAGTCACCATGCGCACTTTCCTCCATGAGAGCAATGTCTCAAACAGTATACGGTTTGATCGTTCCCTGGAAGACCAGTAGTACTTTATGATACAAATCTGGAAGCATTCTGTAATCTGTGGACTATCTGAGTGTTTAGGAACACAGAAATTGCTTCGGGATTCAATACAACAGTCACCATGCGCACTTTCCTCCATGGGAGTATTGTCTCAATCAGTTTACGCTTTGATCGTTCCCTGGAAGACCAGTAGTAGTTTCCGATGCACATCTGGAGGTATTCTGTAATCTCTGGACTATCAGAGTGTTGATGAAACACAGAAATTGCATCGAGATTGAATACAACAGTCACCATGCGCACTTTCCTCCATGGGAGAGATGTCTCAAACAGTCTACGCTTTGATCGTTTATCGAAGACCAGTAGTAGTTTCCGATGCACATCTGGAGGCATTCTGTGATCTGTGGACTATCAGTGTTGATGAAACACAGAAATTGCATCGGGATTGAATACAACAGTCACCATGGGCACATTTCTCTATGGTAGTAATGTCTCAAACAGTCTGCGCTTTGATCGTTCCCTGGAAGACCAGTAGTAGTTTCAGATGCACATCTGCAAGCTATTTCTTAATCTGTGGACTATCAGAGTGTTGATGAAACACAGTTATCGCATCGGGATTGAATACAACAGTCACCATGCGCACTTTCCTCCATGGGAGTAATGTCTCAAACAGTCTACGCTTTGATCGTTCTCAGGAAGACCAGTAGTAGTTTCCGATACACATCTGGAGCCATTCTGTAATCTGTGGACTATCAGAGTGTTTAGGAACACAGAAATTGCTTCGGGATTGAATACAACACTCACCATGCGCCCTTTCCTCCATGGGAGTATTGTCTCAAACAGTTTAGCCCTGATCGTTCCCTGGAAGACCAGTAGTAGTTTCCGATGCACATCTGGAGGCATTCTGTAATCTGTGGACTGTCAGAGTGTTGATGAAACACAGATATTGCATCCAGATTGAATACAACAGTCACCATGCGCACTTTCCTCCATGGGAGTAATGTCTCAAACAGTCTACGCTTTGATCGTTCCCTGGAAGACTAGTAGTAGTTTCCGATGCACATCAGGAAGCATTCTGTAATCTGTGGACTATCAGAGTGTTGATGAAACACAGATATTGCATCGGGAGTGAATACAACAGTCACCATGCGCACTTTCCTCCATGGGAGTAATTCTCTAACAGTCTACGCTTTGATCGTTCCCTGGAAGACCAGTAGTAGCTTCCGATGCATATCTGGAGGCATTCTGTAATGTGTGGACCTACGAAGTGTTGATGAAACACAGAAATTGCCTCGGGATTGAATACAACACTATGCGCACTTTCCTCCATGAGAGTAATGTCTCAAACAGTCTACGGTTTGATCGTTCCCTGGAAGAGCGGTAGTAGTTTCCGATGAACATCTGGAGGCATTCTGTAATCTGTGGACTATCAGAGTGTTCATGAAACACAGAAATTCCATCGGTATTGAATATAACAGTCACCATGCGCACTTTCCTCCATGGGAGTAATTCTCAAACAGTCTACGCTTTGATCGTTCCCTGGAAGTCCAGTAGTAGTTTCCGATGCATATCTGGAGGCATTCTGTAATCTGTGGACCTACGAAGTGTTGATGAAACACAGAAATTGCCTCGGGATTGAATACAACAGTCACTATGGGCACTTTCCTCCATGGGAGTAATGTCTCAAATAGTCTACGCTTTCATCGTTCCCTGGAAGACCAGTAGCACTTTCCGATGCACATCTGGAGGCATTCAGTAATCTGTGGACTATCAGAGTGTTGATGAAACAAAGAAATTGCATCGAGATTGAATACAACAGTCACCATGCGCACTCTCATCCATGGGAGTGGTGTCTCAAACAGTCTACGCTTTGATCGTTCCCTGGAAGACCAGTAGTAGTTTCCGATGCACATCTGGAGGCATTCTGTAATCTGTGGACTGTCAGAGTGTTGATGAAACACAGATATTGCATCCGGATTGAATACAACAGTCACCATGCGAACTTTCCTCCATGGGAGTAATGTCTCAAACAGTCTACGCTTTGATCGTTCCCTGGAAGACCAGTAGTAGTTTCCGATGCACATCTGGAAGCATTCTGTAATCTGTGGACTATCAGAGTGTTGATGAAACACGGATATTGCATCGGGAGTGAATACAACAGTCACCATGCGCACTTTCCTCCATGGTAGTAATTCTCTAACAGTCTACGCTTTGATCGTACCCTGGAAGACCAGTAGTAGTTTCCGATGCACATCTGGAGGCATTCTGTATATCTGTGGACTCTCAGAGTGTTGATGAAACACAGAAATTGCATCGGGATTGAATACAACAGTCACCATGCGCAATTTCCTCCGTGGGAGTAATGTCTCAAACAGTCTACGCTTTGATCATTCCAACAGTCACCATGCGCACTTTCCTCCATGGGAGTAATGTCTCAAACAGTCTACGCTTTGATCGTTCCTTGGAAAACCAGTAGTAGTTTCCCATGCACGTCTGGAAGCATTCTGTAATCTGTGGACTGTCCGAGTGTTGATGAAACATAGTTATCGCATCTGGATTGAATACAACAGTCACCATGCGCACTTTCCTTAATGCGAGTAATATCTCAAACAGCCAACGCTTTGATCGTTCCCTGGAAGACCAGTACTAGTTTCCGATGCACATCTGGAGCCATTCTGTAATCTGTGGACTATCAGAGTGTTGATGAAACACAGAAACTGCATCGGGATTGAATTCAACAGTCACCATGCGCACTTTCCTCCATGGGAGTAATGTCTCAAAGAGACTACGCTTTGAACGTTCCCTGGCAGACCAGTAGTAGTTTCCGATGCACATCTGGAGGCATTCCGTAATCTGTGTACCATCACAGTGTTGATGAAACACAGAAATTGCATCGGGATTGAATACAACAGTCACCATGCGCAGTTTCCTCTATGGGAGTAATGTCTCAAACAGTCTACGCTTTGATCGTTCTCAGGAAGACCAGTAGTAGTTTCCGATACACATCTGGAGGCATTCTGTAATCTGTGGACTATCAGAGTGTTTAGGAACACAGAAATTGCTTCGGGATTGAATACAACAGTCACAATGCACACTTTCCTCCATGGGAGTAATGTCTCAAACTGTCTACGCTTTGATCGTTCCCTGGAAGACCAGTAGTAGTTTCCGATGCACGTCTGGAAGCATTCTGTAATCTGTGGACTATCAGAGTGTTGATGAAACACAGATCTTGCATCGGGAGTGAAGACAACAGTCACCATGCGCATTTTCCTCCATGGGAGTAATTCTCTAACAGTCTACGCTTTGATCGTTCCCTGGAAGACCAGTAGTAGCTTCCGATTCATATCTGGAGGCATTCTGTAATCTGTCGATGAAACACAGAAATTGCCTTGGGATTGAATACAACAGTCTCCATGCGAACTTTCCTCCATGGGAGTAATGTCTCAAACAGTCTACGGTTTGATCGTTCCCTGGATTAGCGGTAGTAGTTTCCGATGAACATCTGGAGGCATTCTGTAATCTGTGGACTATCAGAGTGTTCATGAAACACAGATATTCCATCGGTATTGAATACAACAGTCACCATGCGCACTTTCCTCCATGGGAGTAATTCTCAAACAGTCTACGCTTTGATCGTTCCCTGGAAGCCCAGTAGAAGTTTCCAATGCATATCTGGGGGCATTCTGTAATCTGTGGACCTACAAAGTGTTGATGAAACACAGAAATGGCCTCGGGATTGAATACAACAGTCACTATGCGCACTTTCCTCCATGGGAGTAATGTCACAGACAGTCTACGCTTTCATCGTTCCCTGGAAGACCAGTAGTACTTTCCGATGCAAATCTGGAGGCATTCAGTAATCTGTGGACTGTCAGAGTGTTGATGAAACACAGATATTGCATCCGGATTGAATACAACAGTCACCATGCGCACTTTCCTCCATGGGAGTAATGTCTCAAATAGTCTACGCTTTCATCGTTCCCTGGAAGACCAGTAGTACTTTCCGATGCACAACTGGAGGCATTCAGTAATCTGTGGACTATCAGAGTGTTGATGAAACACAGAAATTGCATCGAGATTGAATACAACAGTCACCATGCGCACTCTCATCCATGGGAGTGATGTCTCAAACAGTCTACGCTTTGATCGTTCCCTGGAAGACCAGTAGTAGTTTCCGATGCACATCTGGAGGCATTCTGTAATCTGTGGACTGTCAGAGTGTTGACGAAACACAGATATTGCATCCGGATTGAATACAACAGTCACCATGCGCACTTTCCTCCATGGGAGTAATGTCTCAAACAGTCTACGCTTTGATCGTTCCCTGGAAGACCAGTAGTAGTTTCCGATGCACATCTGGAAGCATTCTGTAATCTGTGGACTATCAGAGTGTTGATGAAACACAGATATTGCATCAGGAGTGAATACAACAGTCACCATGCGCACTTTCCTCCATGGGAGTAATTCTCTAACAGTCTACGCTTTGATCGTTCCCTGGAAGACCAGTAGTAGCTTCCGATGCATATCTGGAGGCATTCTGTAATCTGTGGACGTTCAAAGTGTTGATGAAACACAGAAATTGCCTTGGGATTGAATACAACTGTCACCATGCGAACTTTCCTCCATGGGAGTAATGTCTCAAACAGTCTACGCTTTGATCGTTCCCTGGAAGACCAGTAGTAGTTTCCGATGCACATCTGGAGGCATTCTGTATATCTGTGGACTCTCAGAGTGTTGATGGAACACAGAAATTGCATCGGGATTGAATACAACAGTCACCATGCGAAATTTCCTCCGTGGGAGTAATGTCTCAAACAGTCTACGCTTTGATCATTCCCAGGAAGACTAGTGGTAGTTTCCGATGCACATCTGGAGGCATTCAGTAATCTGTGGACCATCAGAGTGTTGATGAAACACAGAAATTGCATCGAGATTGAATACAACAGTCACCATGCGCACTTTCCTCCATGGGAGTAATGTCTCAAACAGTCTACGCTTTGATCGTTCCCTGGAAGACCAGTAGTAGTTTCCCATGCACGTCTGGAAGCATTCTGTAATCTGTGGACTATCCGAGTGTTGATGAAACACAGTTATCGCATCGGGATTGAATAAACAGTCACCATGCGCACTTTCCTCAATGCGAGTAATATCTCAAACAGCCTACGCTTTGATCGTTCCCTGGAAGACCAGTACTAGTTTCCGATGCACATCTGGAGCCTTTCTGTAATCTGTGGACTATCAGAGTGTTGATGAAACACAGAAATTGCATCGGGATTGAATTCAACAGTCACCATGTGCACTTTCCTCCATGGGAGTAATGTCTCAAAGAGACTACGCTTTGAACGTTCCCTGGCAGACCATTAGTAGTTTCCGATGCACATCTGGAGGCATTCTGTAATCTGTGTACCATCACAATGTTGATGAAACACAGAAATTGCATCGGGATTGAATACAACAGTCACCATGCGCAGTTTCCTCTATGGCAGTAATGTCTCAAACAGTCCACGCTTTGATCGTTCTCAGGAAGACCAGTAGTAGTTTCCGATACACATCCGGAGGCATTCTGTAATCTGTGGACTATCAGAGTGTTTAGGAACACAGAAATTGCTTCGGGATTGAATACAACAGTCACCATGCACACTTTCCTCCATGGGAGTAATGTCTCAAACAGTCTACGCTTTGATCGTTCCCTGGAAGACCAGTAGTAGTTTCCGATGCACGTCTGGAAGCATTCTGTAATCTGTGGACTATCAGAGTGTTGATGAAACACAGATCTTGCATCGGGAGTGAAGACAACAGTCACCATGCGCACTTTCCTCCATGGGAGTAATTCTCTAAAAGTCTACGCTTTGATCGTTCCCTGGAAGACCAGTAGTAGCTTCCGATGCATATCTGGAGGCATTCTGTAAACTGTGGACCTTCAAAGTGTCGATGAAACACAGAAATTGCCTTGGGATTGAATACAACAGTCACCATGCGAACTTTCCTCCATGCGACTAATGTCTCAAACAGTCTACGCTTTGATCGTTCCCTGGATTAGCGGTAGTAGTTTCCGATGAACATCTGGAGGCATTCTGTAATCTGTGGACTATCAGAGTGTTCATGAAACACAGAAATTCCATCGGTATTGAATACAACAATCACCATGCGCACTTTCCTCCATGGGAGTAATTCTCAAACAGTCCACGCTTTGATCGTTCCCTGGAAGCCCAGTAGTAGTTTCCAATGCATATCTGGGGGCATTCTGTAATCTGTGGACCTACAAAGTGTTGATGAAACACAGAAATTGCCTCGGGATTGAATACAACAGTCACTATGCGCACTTTCCTCCATGGGAGTAATTTCACAGACAGTCTACGCTTTCATCGTTCCCTGGAAGACCAGTAGTACTTTCCGATGCACATCTGGAGGCATTCAGTAATCTGTGGACTATCAGAGTGTTGATGAAACACAGAAATTGCATCGCGATTGAATACAACAGTCACCATGCGCACTTTCCTCCATGGGAGTGATGTCTCAAACAGTCTACGCTTTGGTCGTTCCCTGGAGGACCAGTAGTAGTTTCCGATGCACATCTGGAGGCATTCTGTAATCTGTGGACTGTCAGAGTGTTCATGAAACACAGATATTGCATCCAGATTAAATATACAACAGTCACCATGCGTACTTTCCTCCATGGGAGTAATGTCTCAAACAGTCTACGCTTTGATCGTTCCCTGGAAGACCAGTAGTAGTTTCCGATGCACATCTGGAGGCATTCTGTATATCTGTGGACTCTCAGAGTGTTGATGAAACACAGAAATTGCATCGGGATTGAATACAACAGTCACCATGCGCAATTTCCTCCGTGGGAGTAATGTCTCAAACAGTCTACGCTTTGATCATTCCCTGGAAGACCAGTGGTAGTTTCCGATGCACATCTGGAGGCATTCAGTAATCTGTGGACTATCAGAGTGTTGATGAAACACAGAAATTGCATCGAGATTGAATACAACAGTCACCATGCGCACTTTCCTCCATGGGAGTAATGTCTCAAAGAGACTACGCTTTGAACGATCCCTGGCAGACCAGTAGTAGTTTCCGATGCACATCTGGAGGCATTCTGTAATCTGTGTACCATCACAGTGTTGATGAAACACAGAAATTGCATCGGGATTGAATACAACAGTCACCATGCGCAGTTTCCTCCATGGGAGTAATGTCTCAAACAGTCTACGCTTTGATCGTTCTCAGGAAGACCAGTAGTAGTTTCCGATACACATCTGGAGGCATTCTGTAATCTGTGGACTATCAGAGTGTTTAGGAACACAGAAATTGCTACGGGATTGAATACAACAATCACCATGCACACTTTCCTCCATGGGAGTAATGTCTCAAACAGTCTACGCTTTGATCGTTCCCTGGAAGACCAGTAGTAGTTTCCGATGCACGTCTGGAAGCATTCTGTAATCTGTGGACTATCAGAGTGTTGATGAAACACAGATCTTGCATCGGGAGTGAAGACGACAGTCACCATGCGCACTTTCCTCCATGGGAGTAATTCTCTAACAGTCTACGCTTTGATCGTTCTCAGGAAGACCAGTAGTAGCTTCCGATGCATATCTGGAGGCATCCTGTAATCTGTGGACCTTCAAAGTGTCGATGAAACACAGAAATTGCCTTGGGATTGAATACAACAGTCTCCATGCGAAATTTCCTCCATGGGAATAATGTCTCAAACAGTCTACGCTTTGATCGTTCCCTGGATTAGCGGTAGTAGTTTCCGATGAACATCTGGAGGCATTCTGTAATCTGTGGACTATCAGAGTGTTCATGAAGCACAGAAATTCCATCGGTATTGAATACAACAGTCACCATGCGCACTTTCCTCCATGGGAGTAATTCTCAAACAGTCTACGCTTTGATCGTTCCCTGGAAGCCCAGTAGTAGTTTCCGATGCATATCTGGGGGCATTCTGTAATCTGTGGACCTACAAAGTGTTGATGAAACACAGAAATTGCCTCGGGATTGAATACAACAGTCACTATGCGCACTTTACTCCATGGGAGTAATGTCACAGACAGTCTACGCTTTCATCGTTCCCTGGAAGACCAGTAGAACTTTCCGATGCAAATCTGGAGGCATTCAGTAATTTGTGGACTGTCAGAGTGTTGATGAAACACAGATCTTGCATCCGGGTTGAATACAACAGTCACCATGCGCACTTTCCTCCATGGGAGTAATGTCTCAAACAGTCTACGCTTGGATCGTTCCCTGGAAGACCAGTAGTAGTTTCCGATACACATCTGGAAGCATTCTGTAATCTGTGGACTATCAGAGTGTTGATGAACACAGATATTGCATCGGGAGTGAATACAACAGTCACCATGCGCACTTTCCTCCATGGGAGTAATTCTCTAACAGTCTACGCTTTGATCGTTCCCTGGAAGACCAGTAGTAGCTTCCGATGCATATCTGGAGGCATTCTGTAATCTATGGACCTTCAAGGTGTTGATGAAACACAGAAATTGCCTTGGGATTGAATACAACAGTCACCATGCGAACTTTCCTCCATGGGAGTAATGTCTCAAACAGTCTACGCTTTGATCGTTTCCTGGAAGACCAGTAGTAGTTTCCGATGCACATCTTGAGACATTCTGTAATCTGTGGACTATCAGACTCTTGATAAAACACAGAAATTCCATCGGCATTGAATACAACAGTCACCATGCGCACTTTCCTCCATGGGTGTAATGTCTCAAACAGTCTACGCTTTTATCGTTCCCTGGAAGACCAGTAGTAGTTTCCTATGCACATCTGGGGGCATTGTGTATCTGTGGACTATCAGAGTGTTGAAGAAACAAAGAAATTGCATCGGGATTGAATACAACAGTCACCATGCGCACTTTCCTCCATGGGAGTTGTGTCTCAAACAGTCTATGCTTTTATCGTTCCCTTGAAGACCAGTAGTAGTTTCCGATGCACATCTGGAATCATTCCTTAATCTGTGGACTATCAGAGTGTTGATGAACCTCAGAAATTGCATTGGGATTGAATACGACAGTCACCATGCGCACTTTCCTCCGTGAGAGCAATGTCTCAAACAGTATGCTCTTTGATCGTTCCCTGGAGGACCAATAATACTTTCCGATGCACATCTGGAGGCATTCTGTAATCTGTTGACCTTCAAAGTGTTGATGAAACACAGAAATTGCCTTGGGATTGAATACAGCAGTCTCCATGCGCACTTTCCTCCACGGGAGAAACGTGTCTAACTGTCTACGCTTTGATCGTTCCCTGGAAGACCAGAAGTTGTTTACGATGCACATCCCGTGGCATTCGGAAATATGTGGACCATCAGAGTGTTAATAAAACACAGAAATTGCATCGGGATTGAATACAACAGTCACCATGCGCACTGTCCTCAATGTGAGTAATGTCTCAAACAATTTACGATTTGATCGTTCCCTGGAAGACCAGTAGTAGTTTCCGGTGCTCATCTGGTGGCATTCTGTAATCTGTGGACTATCAGAGTGTTGATGAAACACAGAAATTGCATCGGGATTGAATTCACCATGCGCACTTAACTCCACAGGAGTAATGTCTCAAACAGTGTACGCTTTGGTTGTTCTCTGGAAGACCAGTAGTAGATTCCGATGCACATCTGGTGGCATTCTGTAATCTGTGGACTATCTGACTGTTGTGAAACACAGAAATTGCATCGGGATTGAATACAACCGTCACCATACCCATTTTCCTCCATGGGAGCAATGTCTCAAACAGTCTACGCGTTGATCGTTCCCTGGAAGACCAGTAGTAGTTTCCGATGCACATCTGGAGGCATTCTGTAATCTGTTGACCTTCAAAGTGTTGATGAAACACAGAAATTGCATCGGGATTGAATACAGCAGTCACCATGCGCACTTTCCACCATGGGAGTAATGTCTCAAACAGTCTACGCTTTGATCGTTCCCTGGAAGACCAGTGGTAGTTTCCGATGCACATCTGTAGGCATTCTGTAATCTGTGGACTATCAGAGTGTTGATGAAACACAGAAATTGCATCGGGATTGAATACAACAGTCACCATGTGCACTTTCCTCCATTGGAGTAATGTCTCAAACAGTCCACGCTTTAATCGTTCCCTGGAAGACCACTAGTAGTTTTCGATGCACATCTGGTGGCATTCTGTAATCTGTGGACTATCAGAGTGTTGATGAAACACAGAAATTGCATCGGGTTTGAATACAACATTCACCATTCGCACTTTCGTCCATTATAGTAATGTCTCAAACAGTCCACGCTTTAATCGTTCCCTGGAAGGCCAGTAGTAGCTTCCGATGCACATCTGGTGGCCTTCTGTAATCTGTGGACTATCAGAGTGTTGATGAAACACTGTAATTGCATCGGGATTGAATACAACAGTCACCATGCGCACTTACCTCAATGTGAGTAATGTCTCAAAGAATTTACGCCTTGATCGTTCCCTGAAAGATCAGTAGTAGTTTCCGATGCACATCTGGTGGCATTCTGTAATCTGTGGACTATCAGAGTGTTGATGAAACACAGAAATTGCATCTTGATTGAATTCACCATGCGCACTTTCCTAAAAGGTAGTAATGTCTCAAACAGTCTACGCTTTGATTGTTCTCTGAAAGACCAGTAGTAGTTTCCGATGGACATCTGGTGGCATTCTGTAATCTGTGGACTATCAGAGTGTTGATGAAACACAGAAGTTGCATCGGGATTGAATACAACAGTCACCATCCGCACTTTCCTCCATGGGAGTAATGTCTGAAACAGTCTACGCTTTGATCGTTCTCAGGAAGACCAGTAGTAGTTTCCGATGCACTTCTGTAAGCATTCTGTAATCTGTGGACTATCAAAGTGTTGATGAAACACAGAAATTGAATCGGGATTGAATACAACTGTCACCATGCGCACTTTCCTCCATGGGAGTAGTGTCTCAAACAGTCTACGCTTTGATCGTTCCCTTTAAGACCAGTAGTAGTTTCCGATGCACATCTGGAGGCATTCTGTAATCTGTTGACCTTCAAAATTTTGATGAAACACAGGAATTGCATCGGGATTGAATACAACAGTCACCATTCGCACTTTCCTCCAACGGAGTAATGTCTCAACTGTCCACGATTTGATCGTTCCCTGGAAGACCAGTATTAGTTTCCGATGCACATCTGGTGGCATTCTGTAATCTGTGGACTATCAGAGTGTTGATGAAACACAGAAGTTGCATCGGGATTGAATACAACAGTCACCATCCGCACTTTCCTCCTCGGGGGTAATGTCTCAAAAAGTGTACGCTTTGATCGTTCCCAGGAAGACCAGTAGTAGTTTCCGATGCACTTCTGTAAGCATTCTGTAATCTGTGGACTATCAAAGTGTTGATGAAACACAGAAATTGAATCGGGATTGAATACAACTGTCACCATGCGCACTTTCCTCCATGGGAGTAGTGTCTCAAACAGTCTACGCTTTGATCGTTCCCTTGAAGACCAGTAGTAGTTTCCGATGCACATCTGGAGGCATTCTGTAATCTGTTGACCTTCAAAATTTTGATGAAACACAGAAATTGCATCGGGTTTGAATACAACAGTCACCATTCGCACTTTCCTCCATTGGAGTAATGTCTCAAAGAGTTCACGCTTTGATCGTTCCCTGGAAGACCAGTAGTAGCTTCCGTTGCACATCTAGTGGCATTCTGTAATCTGTGGATTATCATAGTGTTGATGAAACACAGAAATTGCATCGGGATTGAATTCAACAGTCACCATGCGCACTTTCCTCAATGTGAGTAATGTCTCAAAGAATTTACGCCTTGATCGTTCCCTGAAAGACCAGTAGTACTTTCCGATGCACATCTGGTTGAATTCTGTAATCTGTGGACAATAGAGTGTTGATGAAACACAGAAATTGCATCGGGATTGAATTCACCATAAGCACTTTCCTAAACGGAAGTAATGTCTCAAACAGTCTACGTATTGATCTTTCCCTGGAAGACCAGTAGTAGTTTCCGATGCACATCTGGAGGCATTCTGTATTCTGTGAACTATCAGACTGTTGATGAAACACAGAAATTCCATCGGGATTGAATACAACAGTCACCATGCGCACATTCCTAAATGGGAGTAATGTCTCAAACAGTCTACGCTTTGATCGTTCCCTGGAAGACCAGTATTAGTTTCCGATGCACATCTGGTGGCATTCTGTAATCTTTTTACTATCAGAGTGTTGATGAAACACAGAAATTGCATCGGGATTGAATACAACAGTCACCATGCGCACTTTCCTCCATGGAAGTAACGTCTCAAACAGTCTACGCTTTGATCGTTTATTGGAAGACCAGTATTAGTTTCCGATGCACATCTGGTGGCATTCTGTAATCTGTGGACCATCAGAGTATTGATAAAACACAGAAATGGCATCGGGATTGAATACAACAGTCACCACGCGTTTTACCTCCACGAGAGTAATGTCTCAAACAGTCTACGCTTTGATCGTTCCCTGGAAGACCACTAGTAGTTTCCGATGCACATCTGGTGGCATTCTGGAATCTGTGGATTATCAGAGTGTCAATGAAACACAGAAATTGCATCGGGGTTGAATACAACTGTCACCATTCGCATTTTCCTACATTGGAGTAATGTCTCAAACAGTCCACGCTTTGATCGTTCCTTGGAAGGCCAGTAGTAGCTTCCGATGCACATCTGGTGGCCTTCTGTAATCTGTGGACTATCAGAGTGTTGATGAAACACTGAAATTGCATCGGGATTGAATACAACAGTCACCATGCGCATTTTCCTCAATGTGAGTAATGTCTCAAAGAATTTACGCCTTGATCGTTCCCTGAAAGACCAGTAGTAGTTTCCGATGCACATCTGGTGGCATTCTGTAATCTGTGGACTATCAGAGTGTTGATGAAACACAGAAATTGAATCGGGATTGAATTCACCATGCGCACTTTCCTAAACGGGAGTAATGTCTCAAACAGTCTATGCTTTGATTGTTCTCTGAAAGACCAGTAGTAGTTTCCGATGCACATCTGTTGGCATTCTGTAATCTGTGGACTATCAGTGTGTTGATGAAACACTGAAATTACATCGGGATTGAATACAACTGTTACCATCCGCACTTTCCTCCTCGGGAGTAATGTCTCAAACAGTCTACGCTTTGATCGTTCCCAGGAAGACCAGTAGTAGTTTCCGATGCACTTCTGGAGGCATTCTGTAATCTGTGGACTAACAAAGTGTTGATGTAACACAGAAATTGAATCGGGATTGAATACCACAGTCACCATGCGCACTTTCCTCCATGGGAGTAGTGTCTCAAACAGTCTACGCTTTGATCGTTCCCTTGAAGACCAGTAGTAGTTTCCGATGCACATCTGGATTCATACTCTAATCTGTGGACTATCAGAGTGTTGATGAACCACAGATATTGCATTTGGATTGAGTACAACAGTCACCATGCGCACTTTCCTCCATGGGAGCAATGAGTCAAACAGTCTACGCTTTGATCGTTCCCTGGAAGACCAGTAGTAGTATCCGATGCACATCTGGAGGCATTCTGTAATCTGTTGACCTTCAAAATTTTGATGAAACACTGGAATTGCATCGGGATTGAATACAGCAGTCACCATGCGCACTTTCCTACATGGGAGTAATGTCTCAAACAGTCTACGATTTGATCGTTCCCTGGAAGACCAGTGGTAGTTTCCAATGCACATCTGTAGGCATTCTGTAATCTGTGGACTATCAGAGTGTTGATGAAACAGAGAAATTGCGCGGGATTGAATACAACAGTGACCATGCGCACTTTCCGCCATGGGAGTAATGTCTCAAACAGTCTACGTTTTGATCTTTCCCTGGAAGACCAGAAGTAGTTTCCGATGCACATCTGGAGGCATTCTGTAACCTGTGGACTATCAGAGTGTTGATGAAACACAGATATTGCATCGGGATTGAGTACAACAGTCACCATGCGCACGTTCCTCCATGGGACTAGTGTCTCCAACAGTCTACGCTTTGATCGTTCCCTTGAAGACCAGTATTAGTTTCCGATGCACATCTGGAGGCATTCTGTAATCTGTGGACCATCAAAGTGTTGATGAAACACAGATATTGCATCGGGATTGAATACAACAGTCACCATGCGCACTTTCCTCCATGGGTGTAATGTCTCAAACAGTCTACGCTTTTATCGTTCCCTGGAAGACCAGTAGTAGTTTCCTATGCACATCTGGGGGCATTGTGTATCTGTGGACTATCAGAGTGTTGAAGAAACAAAGAAATTGCATCGGGATTGAATACAACAGTCACCATGCGCACTTTCCTCCATGGGAGTTGTGTCTCAAACAGTCTATGCTTTTATCGTTCCCTTGAAGACCAGTAGTAGTTTCCGATGCACATCTGGAATCATTCCTTAATCTGTGGACTATCAGAGTGTTGATGAACCTCAGAAATTGCATTGGGATTGAATACGACAGTCACCATGCGCACTTTCCTCCGTGAGAGCAATGTCTCAAACAGTATGCTCTTTGATCGTTCCCTGGAGGACCAATAATACTTTCCGATGCACATCTGGAGGCATTCTGTAATCTGTTGACCTTCAAAGTGTTGATGAAACACAGAAATTGCCTTGGGATTGAATACAGCAGTCTCCATGCGCACTTTCCTCCACGGGAGAAACGTCTCTAACAGTCTACGCTTTGATCGTTCCCTGGAAGACCAGAAGTTGTTTACGATGCACATCCCGTGGCATTCGGAAATATGTGGACCATCAGAGTGTTAATAAAACACAGAAATTGCATCGGGATTGAATACAACAGTCACCATGCGCACTTTCCTCAATGTGAGTAATGTCTCAAACAATTTACGATTTGATCGTTCCCTGGAAGACCAGTAGTAGTTTCCGGTGCTCATCTGGTGGCATTCTGTAATCTGTGGACTATCAGAGTGTTGATGAAACACAGAAATTGCATCGGGATTGAATTCACCATGCGCACTTAACTCCACAGGAGTAATGTCTCAAACAGTGTACGCTTTGGTTGTTCTCTGGAAGACCAGTAGTAGATTCCGATGCACATCTGGTGGCATTCTGTAATCTGTGGACTATCTGACTGTTGTGAAACACAGAAATTGCATCGGGATTGAATACAACCGTCACCATACCCATTTTCCTCCATGGGAGCAATGTCTCAAACAGTCTACGCGTTGATCGTTCCCTGGAAGACCAGTAGTAGTTTCCGATGCACATCTGGAGGCATTCTGTAATCTGTTGACCTTCAAAGTGTTGATGAAACACAGAAATTGCATCGGGATTGAATACAGCAGTCACCATGCGCACTTTCCACCATGGGAGTAATGTCTCAAACAGTCTACGCTTTGATCGTTCCCTGGAAGACCAGTGGTAGTTTCCGATGCACATCTGTAGGCATTCTGTAATCTGTGGACTATCAGAGTGTTGATGAAACACAGAAATTGCATCGGGATTGAATACAACAGTCACCATGTGCACTTTCCTCCATTGGAGTAATGTCTCAAACAGTCCACGCTTTAATCGTTCCCTGGAAGACCACTAGTAGTTTTCGATGCACATCTGGTGGCATTCTGTAATCTGTGGACTATCAGAGTGTTGATGAAACACAGAAATTGCATCGGGTTTGAATACAACATTCACCATTCGCACTTTCCTCCATTATAGTAATGTCTCAAACAGTCCACGCTTTAATCGTTCCCTGGAAGGCCAGTAGTAGCTTCCGATGCACATCTGGTGGCCTTCTGTAATCTGTGGACTATCAGAGTGTTGATGAAACACTGTAATTGCATCGGGATTGAATACAACAGTCACCATGCGCACTTACCTCAATGTGAGTAATGTCTCAAAGAATTTACGCCTTGATCGTTCCCTGAAAGATCAGTAGTAGTTTCCGATGCACATCTGGTGGCATTCTGTAATCTGTGGACTATCAGAGTGTTGATGAAACACAGAAATTGCATCTTGATTGAATTCACCATGCGCACTTTCCTAAAAGGTAGTAATGTCTCAAACAGTCTACGCTTTGATTGTTCTCTGAAAGACCAGTAGTAGTTTCCGATGGACATCTGGTGGCATTCTGTAATCTGTGGACTATCAGAGTGTTGATGAAACACAGAAGTTGCATCGGGATTGAATACAACAGTCACCATCCGCACTTTCCTCCATGGGAGTAATGTCTGAAACAGTCTACGCTTTGATCGTTCTCAGGAAGACCAGTAGTAGTTTCCGATGCACTTCTGTAAGCATTCTGTAATCTGTGGACTATCAAAGTGTTGATGAAACACAGAAATTGAATCGGGATTGAATACAACTGTCACCATGCGCACTTTCCTCCATGGGAGTAGTGTCTCAAACAGTCTACGCTTTGATCGTTCCCTTTAAGACCAGTAGTAGTTTCCGATGCACATCTGGAGGCATTCTGTAATCTGTTGACCTTCAAAATTTTGATGAAACACAGGAATTGCATCGGGATTGAATACAACAGTCACCATTCGCACTTTCCTCCAACGGAGTAATGTCTCAACTGTCCACGATTTGATCGTTCCCTGGAAGACCAGTATTAGTTTCCGATGCACATCTGGTGGCATTCTGTAATCTGTGGACTATCAGAGTGTTGATGAAACACAGAAGTTGCATCGGGATTGAATACAACAGTCACCATCCGCACTTTCCTCCTCGGGGGTAATGTCTCAAAAAGTGTACGCTTTGATCGTTCCCAGGAAGACCAGTAGTAGTTTCCGATGCACTTCTGTAAGCATTCTGTAATCTGTGGACTATCAAAGTGTTGATGAAACACAGAAATTGAATCGGGATTGAATACAACTGTCACCATGCGCACTTTCCTCCATGGGAGTAGTGTCTCAAACAGTCTACGCTTTGATCGTTCCCTTGAAGACCAGTAGTAGTTTCCGATGCACATCTGGAGGCATTCTGTAATCTGTTGACCTTCAAAATTTTGATGAAACACAGAAATTGCATCGGGTTTGAATACAACAGTCACCATTCGCACTTTCCTCCATTGGAGTAATGTCTCAAACAGTTCACGCTTTGATCGTTCCCTGGAAGACCAGTAGTAGCTTCCGATGCACATCTAGTGGCATTCTGTAATCTGTGGATTATCATAGTGTTGATGAAACACAGAAATTGCATCGGGATTGAATTCAACAGTCACCATGCGCACTTTCCTCAATGTGAGTAATGTCTCAAAGAATTTACGCCTTGATCGTTCCCTGAAAGACCAGTAGTACTTTCCGATGCACATCTGGTTGAATTCTGTAATCTGTGGACAATAGAGTGTTGATGAAACACAGAAATTGCATCGGGATTGAATTCACCATAAGCACTTTCCTAAACGGAAGTAATGTCTCAAACAGCCTACGTATTGATCTTTCCCTGGAAGACCAGTAGTAGTTTCCGATGCACATCTGGAGGCATTCTGTATTCTGTAAACTATCAGACTGTTGATGAAACACAGAAATTCCATCGGGATTGAATACAACAGTCACCATGCGCACATTCCTAAATGGGAGTAATGTCTCAAACAGTCTACGCTTTGATCGTTCCCTGGAAGACCAGTATTAGTTTCCGATGCACATCTGGTGGCATTCTGTAATCTTTTTACTATCAGAGTGTTGATGAAACACAGAAATTGCATCGGGATTGAATACAACAGTCACCATGCGCACTTTCCTCCATGGAAGTAACGTCTCAAACAGTCTACGCTTTGATCGTTTATTGGAAGACCAGTATTAGTTTCCGATGCACATCTGGTGGCATTCTGTAATCTGTGGACCATCAGAGTATTGATAAAACACAGAAATGGCATCGGGATTGAATACAACAGTCACCACGCGTTTTACCTCCACGAGAGTAATGTCTCAAACAGTCTACGCTTCGATCGTTCCCTGGAAGACCACTAGTAGTTTCCGATGCACATCTGGTGGCATTCTGGAATCTGTGGATTATCAGAGTGTCAATGAAACACAGAAATTGCATCGGGGTTGAATACAACTGTCACCATTCGCATTTTCCTACATTGGAGTAATGTCTCAAACAGTCCACGCTTTGATCGTTCCTTGGAAGGCCAGTAGTAGCTTCCGATGCACATCTGGTGGCCTTCTGTAATCTGTGGACTATCAGAGTGTTGATGAAACACTGAAATTGCATCGGGATTGAATACAACAGTCACCATGCGAATTTTCCTCAATGTGAGTAATGTCTCAAAGAATTTACGCCTTGATCGTTCCCTGAAAGACCAGTAGTAGTTTCCGATGCACATCTGGTGGCATTCTGTAATCTGTGGACTATCAGAGTGTTGATGAAACACAGAAATTGAATCGGGATTGAATTCACCATGCGCACTTTCCTAAACGGGAGTAATGTCTCAAACAGTCTATGCTTTGATTGTTCTCTGAAAGACCAGTAGTAGTTTCCGATGCACATCTGTTGGCATTCTGTAATCTGTGGACTATCAGTGTGTTGATGAAACACTGAAATTACATCGGGATTGAATACAACTGTTACCATCCGCACTTTCCTCCTCGGGAGTAATGTCTCAAACAGTCTACGCTTTGATCGTTCCCAGGAAGACCAGTAGTAGTTTCCGATGCACTTCTGGAGGCATTCTGTAATCTGTGGACTAACAAAGTGTTGATGTAACACAGAAATTGAATCGGGATTGAATACCACAGTCACCATGCGCACTTTCCTCCATGGGAGTAGTGTCTCAAACAGTCTACGCTTTGATCGTTCCCTTGAAGACCAGTAGTAGTTTCCGATGCACATCTGGAGGCATACTCTAATCTGTGGACTATCAGAGTGTTGATGAACCACAGATATTGCATTTGGATTGAGTACAACAGTCACCATGCGCACTTTCCTCCATGGGAGCAATGAGTCAAACAGTCTACGCTTTGATCGTTCCCTGGAAGACCAGTAGTAGTATCCGATGCACATCTGGAGGCATTCTGTAATCTGTTGACCTTCAAAATTTTGATGAAACACTGGAATTGCATCGGGATTGAATACAGCAGTCACCATGCGCACTTTCCTCCATGGGAGTAATGTCTCAAACAGTCTACGATTTGATCGTTCCCTGGAAGACCAGTGGTAGTTTCCAATGCACATCTGTAGGCATTCTGTAATCTGTGGACTATCAGAGTGTTGATGAAACAGAGAAATTGCGCGGGATTGAATACAACAGTGACCATGCGCACTTTCCGCCATGGGAGTAATGTCTCAAACAGTCTACGTTTTGATCTTTCCCTGGAAGACCAGAAGTAGTTTCCGATGCACATCTGGAGGCATTCTGTAACCTGTGGACTATCAGAGTGTTGATGAAACACAGATATTGCATCGGGATTGAGTACAACAGTCACCATGCGCACGTTCCTCCATGGGACTAGTGTCTCCAACAGTCTACGCTTTGATCGTTCCCTTGAAGACCAGTATTAGTTTCCGATGCACATCTGGAGGCATTCTGTAATCTGTGGACCATCAAAGTGTTGATGAAACACAGATATTGCATCGGGATTGAATACAACAGTCACCATGCGCACTTTCCTCCGTGGGAGTAATGTCTCAAAGAGTCTACCATTTGTTCGTTCCCTGGAAGACCAGTAGTAGTTTCCGATGCACAACTGGAGGCATTCTGTATTCTGTGAACTATCAGACTGTTGATGAAACACAGAAACTTCATCGGGATTGAATACAACAGTCACCATGCGCACTTTCCTCCATGGGAGTAATGTCTCAATCAGTCTACACTTTGATCGTTCCCTGGAAGACCAGTAGTAGTTTCCGATGCACATCTGGAGGCATTCTGTAATCTGTGGACCAAAAGACTGTTGATGAAACACAGAAATTGCATCGGGATTGAATACAACAGTCACCATGCGCAAATTCCTCCATGGGAGCAATGTCTCAAAGAGTTTACGCTCTGATCGTTGCCTGGAAGACCAGTAGTACTTTCCGATGCACATCTGGAGGCATTCTGTAATCTGTGGACTATCAGAGTGTTGATGAAACAATGATATTGCATCGGGATTGAATACAACAGTCACCAATGCGCACTTTCCTCCACGGGAGCAATGTCTCAAACAGTCTACGCTTTGATCGTTCCTTCTAAGACCAGTAGTAGTTTCCGATGGACATCCGGAGGCATTCTGTAATCTGTTGACCTTCAAAGTGTTGATGAAACACCGAAATTGCTTCGGGATTGAATACAGCAGTCACCATGCGCACTTTCCTCAAAGGGGAGTAATGTCTCAAACAGTCTACGCTTTGATCGTTCCCTGGAAGACCAGTAATAGTTTGCGATGGACATCTGGTCTCATTCTGTAATCTGTGGACCATCAGAGTGTTGATGAAACACAGAAATTGCATCGGGATTGAATACAACAGTCACCATGCGCACTTTCCTCCATGGAAGTAATGTCTCAAACAGTCTACGCTTTAATCGTTCCCTGGAAGACCAGAAGTAGTTTCCGATGCACATCTGGAGGCATTCTGTAACCTGTGGACTATCAGAGTGTTGATGAAACACAGATATTGCATCGGGATTGAGTACAACAGTCACCATGCGCACGTTCCTCCATGGGACTAGTGTCTCCAACAGTCTACGCTTTGATCGTTCCCTTGAAGACCAGTATTAGTTTCCGATGCACATCTGGAGGCATTCTGTAATCTGTGAACTATCAGAGTGTTGATGAACCACTGAAATTGCATTGGGATTGAATACAACAGTCACCATGCGCACTTTCGTCCATGGGAGCAATGTCTCAAACAGTATACGTTTTGATTGTTCCCTGTAAGACCAGTAGTAGTTTCCGATGCACATCTGGAGGCATTCTGTAATCTGTTGACCTTCAAAGTGTTGATGAAACACAGAAATTGCATCGGGATTGAATACAACAGTCACCACGCGCCCTTTCCTCCACGGGAGTAATGTCTCAAACAGTCTACGCTTTGATCGTTCCCTGGAAGACCACTAGTAGTTTCCGATGCACATGTGGTGGCATTCTGTAATCTGTGGACTATCAGAGTGTTGATGAAACACTGAAATTGCATCGGGATTGAATACAGCAGTCACCATGCGCACTTTCCTCCATGGGAGTAATGTCTCAAACAGTCTACGCTTTGATCGTTCCCTGGAAGACCAGTAGTAGTTTCCGATATACATCTGGATTCATTCTGTAATCTGTGGACTATCAGAGTGTTGATGAACCACAGAAATTGCATTGGGATTGAATACAACAGTCACCATGCGCACTTTCCTCCATGGGAGCAATGTCTCAAACAGTCTACGCCTTGATCGTTCCCTGTAAGATCAGTAGTAGTTTCCGATGCACATCTGGAGGCATTCTGTAATCTGTTGACCTTCAAAATTTTGATGAAACACAGGAATTGCATCGGGATTGAATACAGCAGTCACCATGCGCACTTTCCTCCATGGGAGTAATGTCTCAAACAGTCTACGTTTTGATCGTTCCCTGGAAGACCAGAAGTAGTTTCCGATGCACAACTGGAGGCATTCTGTAATCTGTGGACTATCAGAGTGTTGATGAAACACAGATATTGCATCGGTATTGAATACAACAGTCACCAATGCGCACTTTCCGCCACGGGAGAAATGTCTCAAACAGTCTACGCTTTGATCGTTCCCTGGATGACCATTTGTAATTTCTGATGCACATCTGGAAGCATTCTGTATTCTGTGGACTATAAGACTGATGATGAAACACAGAAATTGCATCGGGATTGAATACAACAGTCACCATGCGCACTTTCCTCCATGGGAGTAGTGTCTCAAACAGTCTAAGCTTTGATCGTTCCCTTGAAGACCAGTAGTAGTTTCCGATTCGCATCTGGAGGCATTCTGTAATCTGTGGACTATCAGAGTGTTGATTACCACAGAAATTGCATTGGGATTGAATACAACAGTCACCATGCGCACTTTCCTCCATGGGAGCAATGTCTCAAACAGTCTACGCTTTGATCGTTTCCTCTAAGACCAGTAGTAGTTTCCGATGCACATCTGGAGGCATTCTGTAATCTGTTGACCTTCAAAGTGTTGATGAAACACAGAAATTGCATCGGGATTGAATACAGCAGTCACCATGCGCACTTTACTCCATGGGAGTAATGTCTCAAACAGTCTACGCTTAGATCGTTCCCTGGAAGACCAGTAGTAGTTTCCGATGCACATCTGTAGGCATTCTGTAATCTGTGGACTATCAGAGTGTTGATGAAACACAGAAATTGCATCGGGATTGAATACAACAGTCACCATGCGCACTTTCCTCCATGGGAGTAATGTCTCAAATAGTCTACGCTTTCATCGTTCCCTGGAAGACCAGTAGTACTTTCCGATGCACATCTGGAGGCATTCAGTAATCTGTGGACTATCAGAGTGTTGATGAAACATAGAAATTGCATCGGGATTGAATACAATAGTCACCATGCGCAATTTCCTCCGTGGGAGTAATGTCTCAAACAGTCTACGCCTTGATCATTCCCAGGAAGACTAGTGGTAGTTTCCGATGCACATCTGGAGGCATTCAGTAATCTGTGGACTATCAGAGTGTTGATGAAACTCAGAAATTGCATCGAGATTGAATACAACAGTCACCATGCGCACTTTCCTCCATGGGAGTAATGTCTCAAACAGTCTACGCTTTGATCGTTCCCTGGAAGACCAGTAGTAGTTTCCCATGCACGTCTGGAAGCACTCTGTAATCTGTGGACTATCCGAGTGTTGATGAAACACAGGTATCGCATCGGGATTGAATAAACAGTCACCATGCGCACTTTCCTCAATGCGAGTAATATCTCAAACAGCCTACGCTTTGATCGTTCCCTGGAAGACCAGTACTAGTTTCCGATGCACATCTGGAGCCTTTCTGTAATCTGTGGACTATCAGAGTGTTGATGAAACACAGAAATTGCATCGGGATTGAATTCAACAGTCACCATGTGCACTTTCCTCCATGGGAGTAATGTCTCAAAGAGACTACGCTTTGAACGTTCCCTGGCAGACCATTAGTAGTTTCCGATGCACATCTGGAGGCATTCTGTAATCTGTGTACCATCACAATGTTGATGGAACACAGAAATTGCATCGGGATTGAATACAACAGTCACCATGCGCAGTTTCCTCTATGGGAGTAATGTCTCAAACAGTCCACGCTTTGATCGTTCTCAGGAAGACCAGTAGTAGTTTCCGATACACATCCGGAGGCATTCTGTAATCTGTGGACTATCAGAGTGTTTAGGAACACAGAAATTGCTTCGGGATTGAATACAACAGTAACCATGCACACTTTCCTCCATGGGAGTAATGTCTCAAACAGTCTACGCTTTGATGATTCCCTGGAAGACCAGTAGTAGTTTCCGATGCACGTCTGGAAGCATTCTGTAATCTGTGGACTATCAGAGTGTTGATGAAACACAGATCTTGCATCGGGAGTGAAGACAACAGTCACCATGCGCACTTTCCTCCATGGGAGTAATTCTCTAAAAGTCTACGCTTTGATCGTTCCCTGGAAGACCAGTAGTAGCTTCCGATGCATATCTGGAGGCATTCTGTAAACTGTGGACCTTCAAAGTGTCGATGAAACACAGAAATTGCCTTGGGATTGAATACAACAGTCACCATGCGAACTTTCCTCCATGCGAGTAATGTCTCAAACAGTCTACGCTTTGATCGTTCCCTGGATTAGCGGTAGTAGTTTCCGATGAACATCTGGAGGCATTCTGTAATCTGTGGACTATCAGAGTGTTCATGAAACACAGAAATTCCATCGGTATTGAATACAACTGTCACCATGTGCACTTTCCTCCATGGGAGTAATTCTCAAACAGTCCACGCTTTGATCGTTCCCTGGAAGCCCAGTAGTAGTTTCCAATGCATATCTGGGGGCATTCTGTAATCTGTGGACCTACAAAGTGTTGATGAAACACAGAAATTGCCTCGGGATTGAATACAACAGTCACTATGCGCACTTTCCTCCATGGGAGTAATGTCACAGACAGTCTACGCTTTCATCGTTCCCTGGAAGACCAGTAGTACTTTCCGATGCACATCTGGAGGCATTCAGTAATCTGTGGACTATCAGAGTGTTGATGAAACACAGAAATTGCATCGCGATTGAATACAACATTCACCATGCGCACTTTCCTCCATGGGAGTGATGTCTCAAACAGTCTACGCTTTGGTCGTTCCCTGGAAGACCAGTAGTAGTTTCCGATGCACATCTGGAGGCATTCTGTAATCTGTGGACTGTCAGAGTGCTCATGAAACACAGATATTGCATCCAGATTGAATACAACAGTCACCATGCGTACTTTCCTCCATGGGAGTAATGTCTCAAACAGTCTACGCTTTGATCGTTCCCTGGAAGACCAGTAGTAGTTTCCGATGCACATCAGGAAGCATTCTGTAATCTGTGGACTATCAGAGTGTTGATGAAACACAGATATTGCATCGGGAGTGAATACAACAGTCACCATGCGCACTTTCCTCCATGGGAGTAATTCTCTAACAGTCTACGCTTTGATCGTTCCCTGGAAGACCAGTAGTAGCTTCCGATGCATATCTGGAGGCATCCTGTAATCTGTGGACCTTCAAAGTGTCGAAGAAACACAGAAATTGCCTTGGGATTGAATACAACAGTCACCATGCGAACTTTCCTCCATGGGAGTAGTGTCTCAAACAGTCTACGGTTTTGTCGTTCCCTGGAAGACCAGTAGTAGCTTCCGATGCATATCTGGAGGCATTCTGTAATCTGTGGACGTTCAAAGTGTTGTTGAAACACAGAAATAGCCTTGGGATTGAATACAACAGTCACCATGCGAACTTTCCTCCATGGGAGTAATGTCTCAAACAGTCTACGCTTTGATCGTTCCCTGGAAGACCAGTAGTAGTTTCCGATGCACATCTGGAGGCATTCTGTATATCTGTGGACTCTCAGAGTGTTGATGAAACACAGAAATTGCATCGGGATTGAATACAACAGTCACCATGCGCAATTTCCTCCGTGGGAGTAATGTCTCAAACAGTCTACGCTTTGATCATTCCCTGGAAGACCAGTGGTAGTTTCCGATGCACATCTGGAGGCATTCTGTATTCTGTGAAGTATCAGGCTGTTGATGAAACACAGAAATTCCATCGGGATTGAATACAATAGTCACCATGCGCACTTTCCTCCATGGGAGTAATGTCTCAAACAGTCTACGCTTTGATCGTTCCCTGGAAGACCAGTATTAGTTTCCGATGCACATCTGGTGGCATTCTGTAATCTTTGGACTATCAGAGTGTTGATGAAACACAGAAATTGCATCGGGATTGAATACAACAGTCACCATGCGCACTTTCCTCCATGGAAGTAACGTCTCAAACAGTCTACGCTTTGATCGTTCCCTGGAAGACCAGTAGTAGTTTCCCATGCACGTCTGGAAGCATTCTGTAATCTGTGGACTATCCGAGTGTTGATGAAACACAGTTATCGCATCGGGATTGAATATAACAGTCACCATGCGCACTTTCCTGAATGCGAGTAATATCTCAAACGGCCTACGCTTTGATCGTTCCCTGGAAGACCAGTACTAGTTTCCGATGCACATCTGGAACCATTCTGTAATCTGTGGACTATCAGAGTGTTGATGAAACACAGAAATTGCATCGGGATTGAATTCAACAGTCACCATGCGCACTTTCCTCCATGGGAGTAATGTCTCAAAGAGACTACGCTTTGAACGATCCCTGGCAGACCAGTAGTAGTTTCCGATGCACATCTGGAGGCATTCTGTAATCTGTGTACCATCACAGTGTTGATGAAACACAGAAATTGCATCGGGATTGAATACAACAGTCACCATGCGCAGTTTCCTCCATGGGAGTAATGTCTCAAACAGTCTACGCTTTGATCGTTCCCTGGGAGACCAGTAGTAGTTTCCGGTGCACATCTTGAGGCATTCTGTAATCTGTGGACTATCAGACTCTTGATAAAACACAGAAATTCCATCGGCATTGAATACAACAGTCACCATGCGCACTTTCCTCCATTGGAGTAATGTCTCAAACAGTCCACGATTTAATCGTTCCCTGGAAGACCACTAGTAGTTTCCGATGCACATCTGGTGGCATTCTGTAATCTGTGGACTATCAGAGTGTTGATGAAACACAGAAATTGCATCGGGTTTGAATACAACATTCACCATTCGCACTTTCCTCCATTGGAGTAATGTCTCAAACAGTCCACGCTTTAATCGTTCCCTGGAAGGCCAGTAGTAGCTTCCGATGCACATCTGGTGGCCTTCTGTAATCTGTGGACTATCAGAGTGTTGATGAAACACTGTAATTGCATCGGGATTGAATACAACAGTCACCATGGGCACTTACCTCAATGTGAGTAATGTCTCAAAGAATTTACGCCTTGATCGTTCCCTGAAAGATCAGTAGTAGTTTCCGATGCACATCTGGTGGCATTCTGTAATCTGTGGACTATCAGAGTGTTGATGAAACACAGAAATTGCATCGGGATTGAATTCACCATGCGCACTTTCCTAAAAGGCAGTAATGTCTCAAACAGTCTACGCTTTGATTGTTCTCTGAAAGACCAGTAGTAGTTTCCGATGGACATCTGGTGGCATTCTGTAATCTGTGCACTATCAGAGTGTTGATGAAACACAGAAGTTGCATCGGGATTGAATACAACAGTCACCATCCGCACTTTCCTCCTCGGGAGTAATGTCTGAAACAGTCTACGCTTTGATCGTTCTCAGGAAGACCAGTAGTAGTTTCCGATGCACTTCTGTAAGCATTCTGTAATCTGTGGACTATCAAAGTGTTGATGAAACACAGAAATTGAATCGGGATTGAATACAACTGTCACCATGCGCACTTTCCTCCATGGGAGTAGTGTCTCAAACAGTCTACGCTTTGATCGTTCCCTTTAAGACCAGTAGTAGTTTCCGATGCACATCTGGAGGCATTCTGTAATCTGTTGACCTTCAAAATTTTGATGAAACACAGGAATTGCATCGGGATTGAATACAACAGTCACCATTCGCACTTTCCTCCAACGGAGTAATGTCTCAACTGTCCACGATTTGATCGTTCCCTGGAAGACCAGTATTAGTTTCCGATGCACATCTGGTGGCATTCTGTAATCTGTGGACTATCAGAGTGTTGATGAAACACAGAAGTTGCATCGGGATTGAATACAACAGTCACCATCCGCACTTTCCTCCTCGGGGGTAATGTCTCAAAAAGTGTACGTTTTGATCGTTCCCAGGAAGACCAGTAGTAGTTTCCGATGCACTTCTGTAAGCATTCTGTAATCTGTGGACTATCAAAGTGTTGATGAAACACAGAAATTGAATCGGGATTGAATACAACTGTCACCATGCGCACTTTCCTCCATGGGAGTAGTGTCTCAAACAGTCTACGCTTTGATCGTTCCCTTGAAGACCAGTAGTAGTTTCCGATGCACATCTGTAGGCATTCTGTAATCTGTTGACCTTCAAAATTTTGATGAAACACAGAAATTGCATCGGGTTTGAATACAACAGTCACCATTCGCACTTTCCTCCATTGGAGTAATGTCTCAAACAGTTCACGCTTTGATCGTTCCCTGGAAGGCCAGTAGTAGCTTCCGATGCGCATCTGGTGGCATTCTGTAATCTGTGGATTATCATAGTGTTGATGAAACACAGAAATTGCATCGGGATTGAATTCAACAGTCACCATGCGCACTTTCCTCAATGTGAGTAATGTCTCAAAGAATTTACGCCTCGATCGTTCCCTGAAAGACCAGTAGTACTTTCCGATGCACATCTGGTTGAATTCTGTAATCTGTGGACAATAGAGAGTTGATGAAACACAGTAATTGCATCGGGATTGAATTCACCATAAGCACTTTCCTAAACGGGAGTAATGTCTCAAACAGTCTACGTATTGATCTTTCCCTGGAAGACCAGTAGTAGTTTCCGATGCACATCTGGAGGCATTCTGTATTCTGTGAACTATCAGACTGTTGATGAAACACAGATATTCCATCGGGATTGAATACAACAGTCACCATGCGCACTTTCCTAAATGGGAGTAATGTCTCGAACAGTCTACGCTTTGATCGTTCCCTGGAAGACCAGTATTAGTTTCCGATGCACATCTGGTGGCATTCTGTAATCTTTTTACTATCAGAGTGTTGATGAAACACAGAAATTGCATCGGGATTGAATACAACAGTCACCATGCGCACTTTCCTCCATGGAAGTAACGTCTCAAACAGTCTACGCTTTGATCGTTTATTGGAAGACCAGTATTAGTTTCCGATGCACATCTGGTGGCATTCTGTAATCTGTGGACCATCAGAGTATTGATAAAACACAGAAATGGCATCGGGATTGAATACAACAGTCAAAACGCGTTTTACCTCCACGAGAGTAATGTCTCAAACAGTCTACGCTTTGATCGTTCCCTGGAAGACCACTAGTAGTTTCCGATGCACATCTGGTGGCATTCTGTAATCTGTGGATTATCAGAGTGTCAATGAAACACAGAAATTGCATCGGGGTTGAATACAACAGTCACCATTCGCATTTTCCTCCATTGGAGTAATGTCTCAAACAGTCCACGCTTTGATCGTTCCTTGGAAGGCCAGTAGTAGCTTCCGATGCACATCTGGTGGCCTTCTGTAATCTGTGGACTATCAGAGTGTTGATGAGACACTGAAATTGCATCGGGATTGAATACAACAGTCACCATGCGCATTTTCCTCAATGTGAGTAATGTCTCAAAGAATATACGCCTTGATCGTTCCCTGAAAGACCAGTAGTAGTTTCCGATGCACATCTGGTGGCATTCTGTAATCTGTGGACTATCAGAGTGTTGATGAAACACAGAAATTGAATCGGGATTGAATTCACCATGCGCACTTTCCTAAACGGGAGTAATGTCTCAAACAGTCTATGCTTTGATTGTTCTCTGAAAGACCAGTAGTAGTTTCCGATGCACATCTGTTGGCATTCTGTAATCTGTGGACTATCAGTGTGTTGATGAAACACTGAAATTGCATCGGGATTGAATACAACAGTTACCATCCGCACTTTCCTCCTCGGGAGTAATGTCTCAAACAGTCTACGCTTTGATCGTTCCCAGGAAGACCAGTAGTAGTTTCCGATGCACTTCTGGAGGCATTCTGTAATCTGTGGACTAACAAAGTGTTGATGTAACACAGAAATTGAATCGGGATTGAATACCACAGTCACCATGCGCACTTTCCTCCATGGGAGTAGTGTCTCAAACAGTCTACGCTTTGATCGTTCCCTTGAAGACCAGTAGTAGTTTCCGATGCACATCTGGAGGCATACTCTAATCTGTGGACTATCAGAGTGTTGATGAACCACAGATATTGCATTTGGATTGAGTACAACAGTCACCATGCGCACTTTCCTCCATGGGAGCAATGAGTCAAACAGTCTACGCTTTGATCGTTCCCTGGAAGACCAGTAGTAGTTTCCGATGCACAACTGGAGGCATTCTGTATTCTGTGAACTATCAGACTGTTGATGAAACACAGAAATTTCATCGGGATTGAATACAACAGTCACCATGCGCACTTTCCTCCATGGGAGTAATGTCTCAATCAGTCTACGCTTTGATCGTTCCCTGGAAGACCAGTAGTAGTTTCCGATGCACATCTGGAGGCATTCTGTAATCTGTGGACCATAAGACTGTTGATGAAACACAGAAATTGCATCGGGATTGAATACAACAGTCACCATGCGCAAATTCCTCCATGGGAGCAATGTCTCAAAGAGTTTACGCTCTGATCGTTGCCTGGAAGACCAGTAGTAGTTTCCGATGCACATCTGGAGGCATTCTGTAATCTGTGGACTATCAGGGTGTTGATGAAACAATGATATTGCATCGGGATTGAATACAACAGTCACCAATGCGCACTTTCCTCCACGGGAGCAATGTCTCAAACAGTCTACGCTTTGATCGTTCCCTCTAAGACCAGTAGTAGTTTCCGATGGACATCCGGAGGCATTCTGTAATCTGTTGACCTTCAAAGTGTTGATGAAACACAGAAATTGCTTCGGGATTGTATACAGCAGTCACCATTCGCACTTTCCTCCATGGGGGTAATGTCTCAAACAGTCCACGCTTTGATCGTTCCCTGGAAGGCCAGTAGTAGTTTCCGATGCACATCTGGTGGCATTCTGTAATCTGTGGATTATCATAGTGTTGATGAAACACAGAAATTGCATCGGGATTGAATTCAACAGTCACCATGCGCACTTTCCTCAATGTGAGTAATGTCTCAAAGAATTTACGCCTTGATCGTTCCCTGAAAGACCAGTAGTACTTTCCGATGCACATCTGGTTGAATTCTGTAATCTGTGGACAATAGAGTGTTGATGAAACACAGAAATTGCATCGGGATTGAATTCACCATAAGCACTTTCCTAAACGGGAGTAATGTCTCAAACAGTCTACGTATTGATCTTTCCCTGGAAGACCAGTAGTAGTTTCCGATGCACATCTGGAGGCATTCTGTATTCTGTGAACTATCAGGCTGTTGATGAAACACAGAAATTCCATCGGGATTGAATACAACAGTCACCATGCGCACTTTCCTCCATGGGAGTAATGTCTCAAACAGTCTACGCTTTGATCGTTCCCTGGAAGACCAGTATTAGTTTCCGATGCACATCTGGTGGCATTCTGTAATCTTTGGACTATCAGAGTGTTGATGAAACACAGAAATTGCATCGGGATTGAATACAACAGTCACCATGCGCACTTTCCTCCATGGAAGTAACGTCTCAAACAGTCTACGCTTTGATCGTTTCCTGGAAGACCAGTATTAGTTTCCGATGCACATCTGGTGGCATTCTGTAATCTGTGGACCATCAGAGTATTGATAAAACACAGAAATGGCATCGGGATTGAATACAACAGTCACCACGCGTTTTTCCTCCACGAGAGTATTGTCTCAAACAGTCTACGCTTTGATCGTTCCCTGGAAGACCACTAGTAGTTTCCGATGCACATCTGATGGCATTCTGTAATCTGTGGACTATCAGAGTGTCAATGAAACACAGAAATTGCATCGGGGTTGAATAAAACAGTCACCATTCGCACTTTCCTCCATTGGAGTAATGTCTCAAACAGTCCACCCTTTGATCGTTCCTTGGAAGGCCAGTAGTAGCTTCCGATGCACATCTGGTGGCCTTCTGTAATCTGTGGACTATCAGAGTGTTGATGAAACACTGAAATTGCATCGGGATTGAATACAACAGTCACCATGCGCATTTTCCTCAAAGTGAGTAATGTCTCAAAGAATTTACGCCTTGATCGTTCCCTGAAAGACCAGTAGTAGTTTCCGATGCACATCTTGTGGCATTCTGTAATCTGTGGACTATCAGAGTGTTGATGAAACACAGAAATTGAATCGGGATTGAATTCACCATTCGCACTTTCCTAAACGGGAGTAATGTCTCAAACAGTCTATGCTTTGATTGTTCTCTGAAAGACCAGTAGTAGTTTCCGATGCACATCTGTTGGCATTCTGTAATCTGTGGACTATCAGAGTGTTGATGAAACACTGAAATTGCATCGGGATTGAATACAACAGTTACCATCCGCACTTTCCTCCTCGGGAGTAATGTCTCAAACAGTCTACGCTTTGATCGTTCGCAGGAAGACGAGTAGTAGTTTCCGATGCACTTCTGGAGGCATTCTGTAATCTGTGGACTAACAAAGTGTTGATGTAACACAGAAATTGAATCGGGATTGAATACAACAGTCACCATGCGCACTTTCCTCCATAGGAGTAGTGTCTCAAACAGTCTACGCTTTGATCGTTCCCTTGAAGACCAGTAGTAGTTTCCGATGCTTATCTGGAGGCATACTGTAATCTGTGGACTATCAGAGTGTTGATGAACCACAGAAATTGCATTTGGATTTAGTACAACAGTCACCATGCGCACTTTCCTCCATGGGAGCAATGTGTCAAACAGTCTACGCTTTGATCGTTCCCTGGAAGACCAGTAGTAGTTTCCGATGCACATCTGGAGGCATTCTGTAATCTGTTGACATTCAAAATTTTGATGAAGCACTGGAATTGCATCGGGATTGAATACAGCAGTCACCATGCACACTTTCCTCCATGGGAGTAATGTCTCAAACAGTCTACGATTTGATCGTTCCCTGGAAGACCAGCGGTAGTTTCCAATGCACATCTGTAGGCATTCTGTAATCTGTGGACTATCAGAGTGTTGATGAAACAGAGAAATTGCACGGGATTGAATACAACAGTGACCATGCGCACTTTCCGCCATTGGAGTAATGTCTCAAACAGTCTACGTTTTGAACTTTCCCTGGAAGACCAGTAGTAGTTTCCGATGCACAACTGGAGGCATTCTGTATTCTGTGAACTATCAGACTGTTGATGAAACACAGAATTTCCATCGGGATTGAATACAACAGTCACCATGTGCACTTTCCTCCATGGGAGTAATGTCTCAAACAGTCTACGCTTTGATCGTTCCCTGGAAGACCGGTAGTAGTTTCCGATGCACATCTGGAGGCATTCTGTAATCTGTGGACCATAAGACTGTTGATGAAACACAGAAATTGCATCGGGATTGAATACAACAGTCACCATGCACACATTCCTCCATGGGAGCAATGTCTCAAAGAGTTTACGCTCTGATCGTTGCCTGGAAGACCAGTAGTAGTTTCCGATGCACATCTGGAGGCATTCTGTAATCTGTGCACTATCAGAGTGTTGATGAAACACAGATATTGCATCGGGATTGAATACAACAGTCAACAATGCGCACTTTCCTCCACGGGAGAAATGTATCAAACAGTCTACACTTTGATCGTTCCCTGGAAGACCAGTAGTAGTTTCCGATGCACATCTGGAGGCATTCTGTAATCTGTGGACTATAAGACTGTTGATGAAAGACAGAAATTGCATCGGGATTGAATACAACAGTCACCATGCGCACTTTCCTCCATGGGAGTAGTGTCTCAAACAGTCTACGATTTGATCGTTGCCTGGAAGGCCAGTAGTAGTTTCCGATTCACATCTGGAGGCATTCTGTAATCTGTGGACTATCAGAGTGTTGATTACCACAGAAATTGCATTGAGATTGAATACAACAGTCACCATGCGCACATTCCTCCATTGGAGCAATGTCTCAAACAGTCTACGCTTTGATCGTTCCTTCTAAGACCAGTAGTAGTTTCCGATGGACATCCGGAGGCATTCTGTAATCTGTTGACCTTCAAAGTGTTGATGAAACACAGAAATTGCTTCGGGATTGAATACAGCAGTCACCATGCGCACTTTCCTCAAAGGGGAGTAATGTCTCAAACAGTCTACGCTTTGATCGTTCCCTGGAAGACCAGTGGTAGTTTCCGATGCACATCTAAAGGCATTCTCTAATCTGTGGACTTTCAGAGTGTTGATGAAACACAGAAATTGCATCGGGATTGAATACAAAAGTCACCATACGCACTTTCCTCCATGGGAGTGATGTCTCAAGCAGTCTACGCTTTGATCGTTCCCTGGAAGACCAGTAATAGTTTGCGATGGACATCTGGTCTCATTCTGTAATCTGTGGACCATCAGAGTGTTGATGAAACAAAGAAATTGCATCGGGATTGAATACAACAGTCACCATGCGCACTTTCCTCCATGGAAGTAATGTGTCAAACAGTCTACGCTTTAATCGTTTCCTGGAAGACCAGAAGTAGTTTCCGATGCACATCTGGAGGCATTCTGTAACCTGTGGACTATCAGAGTGTTGATGAAACACAGATATTGCATCGGGATTGAGTACAACTGTCACCATGTGCACGTTCCTCCATGGGACTAGTGTCTCAAACAGTCTACGCTTTGATCGTTCCCTGGAAGACCAGTAGTAGTTTCCGATGCACATCTGGAGGGATTCTGTAATTTGTGGACTATCAGAGTGTTGATGAACCACTGAAATTGCATTGGGATTGAATACAACAGTCACCATGCGCACTTTCGTCCATGGGAGCAATGTCTCAAACAGTCTACGTTTTGATTGTTCCCTGTAAGACCAGTAGTAGTTTCCGATGCACATCTGGAGGCATTCTGTAATCTGTTGACCTTCAAAGTGTTGATGAAACACAGAAATTGCATCGGGATTGAATACAACAGTCACCACGCGCCCTTTCCTCCACGGGAGTAATGTCTCAAACAGTCTACGCTTTGATCGTTCCCTGGAAGACCACTAGTAGTTTCCGATGCACATGTGGTGGCATTCTGTAATCTGTGGACTATCAGAGTGTTGATGAAACACTGAAATTGCATCGGGATTGAATACAGCAGTCACCATGCGCACTTTCCTCCATGGGAGTAATGTCTCAAACAGTCTACGCTTTGATCGTTCCCTGGAAGACCAGTAGTAGTTTCCGATATACATCTGGATTCATTCTGTAATCTGTGGACTATCAGAGTGTTGATGAACCACAGAAATTGCATTGGGATTGAATACAACAGTCACCATGCGCACTTTCCTCCATGGGAGCAATGTCTCAAACAGTCTACGCCTTGATCGTTCCCTGTAAGACCAGTAGTAGTTTCCGATGCACATCTGGAGGCATTCTGTAATCTGTTGACCTTCAAAATTTTGATGAAACACAGGAATTGCATCGGGATTGAATACAGCAGTCACCATGCGCACTTTCCTCCATGGGAGTAATGTCTCAAACAGTCTACGCTTTGATCGTTCCCTGGAAGACCAGAAGTAGTTTCCGATGCACAACTGGAGGCATTCTGTTATCTGTGGACTATCAGAGTGTTGATGAAACACAGATATTGCATCGGTATTGAATACAACAGTCACCAATGCGCACTTTCCGCCACGGGAGAAATGTCATAAACAGTCTACGCTTTGATCGTTCCCTGGATGACCATTTGTAATTTCTGATGCACATCTGGAAGCATTCTGTATTCTGTGGACTATAAGACTGTTGATGAAACACAGATATTGCATCGGGATTGAATACAACAGTCACCGTGCGCACGTTCCTCCATGGGAGTAGTGTTTTAAACAGTCTACGCTTCGATCGTTCCCTTGAAGACCAGTAGTAGTTTCCGATGCACATCTGGAGGCATTCTGTAATCTGTGGACCATCAGAGTGTTGATGAACCACAGATATTGCATTGGGATTGAATACAACAGTCACCATGCGCACTTTCCTCCATGCGAGCAAAGTCTCAAACAGTCTACGCTTTGATCTTTCCCTGTAAGAACAGTAGTAGATTCCGATGCACATCTGGAGGCATTCTGTAATCTGTTGACCTTCAAAGTGTTGATGAACAACAGAAATTGCATCGGGATTGAATACAGCGGTCACCATTCGCACTTTCCTAAACGGGAGTAATGTCTCAAACAGTCCACGCTTTGAACGTTCCCTGGAAGGCCAGTAGTAGCTTCCGATGCACATCTGGAGGCATTCTGTAATCTGAGGACTATCAGACTGTTGATGAAACACAGAAATTCCATCGGGATTGAATACAACAGTCACCATGCGCAATTTCCTCCATGGGAGTAATGTCTCAAACAGTCTACGCTTTGATCATTCCCTGGAAGACCAGTAGTAGTTTCCGATGCACATCTGGAGGGATTCTGTAATCTGTGGACTATCAGAGTGTTGATGAAACACAGATATTGCATCGGGATTGAATACAACAGTCAACAATGCGCACTTTCCTCCACGGGAGAAATGTCTCAAACAGTCTACACTTTGATCGTTCCCTGGAAGACCAGTAGTAGTTTCCGATGCACATCTGGAGGCATTCTGTAATCTGTGGACTATAAGACTGTTGATGAAAGACAGAAATTGCATCGGGATTGAATACAACAGTCACCATGCGCAATTTCCTCCATGGGAGTAATGTCTCAAACAGTCTACGCTTTGATCGTTCCCTGGAAGACCAGTAGTAGTTTCCGATGCACATCTGGAGGGATTCTGTAATCTGTGGACTATCAGAGTGTTGATGAAACACAGATATTGCATCGGGATTGAATACAACAGTCAACAATGCGCACTTTCCTCCACGGGAGAAATGTCTCAAACAGTCTACACTTTGATCGTTCCCTGTAAGACCAGTAGTAGTTTCCGATGCACATCTGGAGGCATTCTGTAATCTGTTGACCTTCAAAGTGTTGATGAAACACAGAAATTGAATCGGGATTGAATACAACAGTCACCACGCGCACTTTCCTCCACGGGAGTAATGTCTCAAACAGTCTACGCTTTGATCGTTCAATGGAAGACCACTAGTAGTTTCCGATGCACATGTGGTGGCATTCTGTAATCTGTGGACTATCAGAGTGTTGATGAAACACAGAAATTGCATCGGGGTTGAATACAACAGTCACCATTCGAACTTTCCTCCATTGGAGTGATGTCTCAAACAGTCCACGCTTTGATCGTTCTCTGGAAGGCCAGTAGTAGCTTCCGATGCACATCTGGTGGCCTTCTGTAATCTGTGGACTATCAGAGTGTTGATGAAACACAGAAATTGCATCGGGATTGAATACAACAGTCACCATGCGCAATTTCCTCCATGGGAGTAATGTCTCAAACAGTCTACGCCTTGATCGATCCCTGTAAGACCAGTAGTAGTTTCCGATATACATCTGGATTCATTCTGTAATCTGTGGACTATCAGAGTGTTGATGAACCACAGAAATTGCATTGGGATTGAATACAACAGTCACCATGCGCACTTTCCTCCATGGGAGCAATGTCTCAAACAGTCTACGACTTGATCGTTCCCTGTAAGACCAGTAGTAGTTTCCGATGCACATCTGGAGGCATTCTGTAATCTGTTGACCTTCAAAATTTTGATGAAACACAGGAATTGCATCGGGATTGAATACAGCAGTCACCATGCGCACTTTCCTCCATGGGAGTAATGTCTCAAACAGTCTACGCTTTGATCGTTCCCTGGAAGACCAGAAGTAGTTTCCGATGCACAACTGGAGGCATTCCGTAATCTGTGGACTATCAGAGTGTTGATGAAACACAGATATTGCATCGGTATTGAATACAACAGTCACCAATGCGCACTTTCCGCCACGGGAGAAATGTCTCAAACAGTCTACGCTTTGATCGTTCCCTGGATGACCATTTGTAATTTCTGATGCACATCTGGAAGCATTCTGTAATCTGTGGACTATAAGACTGTTGATGAAACACAGAAATTGAATCGGGATTGAATACAACAGTCACCATGCGCACTTTCCTCCATGGGAGTAGTGTCTCAAACAGTCTAAGCTTTGATCGTTCCCTTGAAGACCAGTAGTAGTTTCCGATTCACATCTGGAGGCATTCTGTAATCTGTGGACTATCAGAGTGTTGATTACAACAGAAATTGCATTGGGATTGAATACAACAGTCACCATGCGCACTTTCCTCCATTGGAGCAATGTCTCAAACAGTCTACGCTTTGATCGTTTCCTCTAAGACCAGTAGTAGTTTTCGATGCACATCTGGAGGCATTCTGTAATCTGTTGACCTTCAAAGTGTTGATGAAACACAGAAATTGCATCGGGATTGAATACAGCAGTCACCATGCGCACTTTACTCCATGGGAGTAATGTCTCAAACAGTCTACGCTTAGATCGTTCCCTGGAAGACCAGTGGTAGTTTCCGATGCACATCTGTAGGCATTCTGTAATCTGTGGACTATCAGAGTGTTGATGAAACACAGAAATTGCATCGGGATTGAATACAACAGTCACCATGCGCACTTAACTCCATGGAAGTAATATCTCAAACAGTCTACGCTTTGATCGTTCCCTGGAAGACCAGTATTAGTTTCCGATGCACATCTGGTGGCATTCTGTAATCTGTGGACCATCAGAATATTGATGAAACATAGAAATTGCATCGGGATTGAATAGAACAGTCACCACGCGCATTTTCCTCCACGGGAGTAATGTCTCAAACAGTCTACGCATTGATAGTTCCCTGGAAGACCACTAGTAGTTTCCGATGCACATCTGGTGGCATTCTGTAATCTGTGGACTATCAGAGTGTTGATGAAACACAGAAATTGCATCGGGATTGAATACAACAGTCACCATCCGGACTTTCCTCCATGGGAGTAATGTCTCAAACAGTCTACGCTTTCATCGTTCCCTGGAAGACTAGAAGTAGTTTCCGACGCACATCTGGAGGCATTCTGTAATCTGTGGACTATCTGAGTGTTGATGAAACACAGATATTGCATCGGGATTGAATACAACAGTCACCATGCGCACGTTCCTCCATGGGAGTAGTGTTTTAAACAGTCTACGCTTCGATCGTTCCCTTGAAGACCAGTAGTAGTTTCCGATGCACATCTGGAGGCATTCTGTAATCTGTGGACTATCAGAGTGTTGATGAACCACAGATATTGCATTGGGATTGAATACAGCAGTCACCATGCGCACTTTCCTCCATGGGAGCAAAGTCTCAAACAGTCTACGCTTTGTTCTTTCCCTGTAAGAACAGTAGTAATTCCGATGCACATCTGGAGGCATTCTGTAATCTGTTGACCTTCAAAGTGTTGATGAAACACAGAAATTGCATCGGGATTGAATACAGCAGTCACCATTCGCACTTTCCTAAACGGGAGTAATGTCTCAAACAGTCCACGCTTTGAACGTTCCCTGGAAGGCCAGTAGTAGCTTCCGATGCACATCTGGTGGCCTTCTGTAATCTGTGAACTATCAGAGTGTTCATGAAACACTGAAATTGCATCTGGATTGAATACAACAGTCACCATGCGCACTTTCCTCCATGGGAGTAATGTCTCAGTCTACGCTTTGATCGTTCCCTGGAAGACCAGTAGTAGTTTCCGATGCACATCTGGAGGCATTCTGTAATCTGTGGACTATCAGAGTGTTGATGAAACACAGAAATTGCATCGGGATTGAATACAACAGTCGCCATACGCACTTTCCTCCATGGGAGTAATGTCTCAAACAGTCTACGCTTTGATCGTTCCCTGGAAGACCAGTAGTAGTTTCCGATGCACATCTGGAGGCATTCTGTAATCTGAGGACTATCAGACTGTTGATGAAACACAGAAATTCCATCGGGATTGAATACAACAGTCACCATGCGCAATTTCCTCCATGGGAGTAATGTCTCAAACAGTCTACGCTTTGATCGTTCCCTGGAAGACCAGTAGTAGTTTCCGATGCACATCTGGAGGCATTCTGTAATCTGTGGACTATAAGACTGTTGATGAAACACAGAAATTGCATCGGGATTGAATACAAATGTCACCATGCGCACTTTCCTCCACGGGAGCAATGTCTCAATGAGTTTACGCTTTGCTCGTTCCCTGGAAGACCAGTAGCAGTTTCCGATGCACATCTGGAGGCATTCTGTAATCTGAGGACTATCAAACTGTTGATGAAACACAGAAATTGCATTGGGATTGAATACAACAGTCACCATGCGCACTTACCTTCAATGGAGCAATGTCTCAAACAGTCTACGATTGATCGTTCCCTGGAAGACCAGTAGTAGTTTCCGATGCACATCTGGTGGCATTCTGTAATCTGTGGACCATCAGAGTGTTGATGAAACACAGAAATTGCATCGGGATTGAATAGAGCGGTCACCATTCGCACTTTCCTAAACGGGAGTAATGTCTCAAACAGTCCACGCTTTGCACGTTCCCTGGAAGGCCAGTAGTAGCCTCCGATGCACATCTGGTTTCCTTCTGTAATCTGTGAACTATCAGAGTGTTCATGAAACACTGAAATTGCATCTGGATTGAATACAACAGTCACCATGCGCACTTTCCTCCATGGGAGTAATGTCACAGTTTACGCTTTGATCGTTCCCTGGAAGACCAGTGGTAGTTTCCGATGCACATGTGGAGGTATTCTGTAATCTGTGGACTATCAGAGTGTTGATGAAACACAGAAATTGCATCGGGATTGAATACAACAGTCGCCATGCGCACTTTCCTCCATGGGAGTAATGTCTCAAACAGTTTACGCTTTGATCGTTCCCTGGAAGACCAGTAGTAGTTTCCGATGCACATCTGGAGGATTCTGTAATCTGAGGACTATCAGACTGTTGATGAAACACAGATATTCCATCGGGATTGAATACAACAGTCACCATGCGCAATTTCCTCCATGGGAGTAATGTCTCAAACAGTCTACGCTTTGATTGTTCCCTGGAAGACCAGTAGTAGTTTCCGATGCACATCTGGAGGCATTCTGTAATCTGTGGACTATAAGACTGTTGATGAAAGACAGAAATTGCATCGGGATTGAATACAACAGTCACCATGCGCACTTTCCTCCATGGGAGTAGTGTCTCAAACAGTCTACGCTTTGATCGTTCCCTGGAAGACCAGTAGTAGTTTCCGATTCACATCTGGAGGCATTCTGTAATCTGTGGACTATCAGAGTGTTGATTACCACAGAAATTGCATTGGGATTGAATACAACAGTCACCATGCGCACATTCCTCCATTGGAGCAATGTCTCAAACAGTCTACGCTTTGATCGTTCCCTCTAAGACCAGTAGTAGTTTCCGATGGACATCCGGAGGCATTCTGTAATCTGTTGACCTTCAAAGTGTTGATGAAACACAGAAATTGCTTCGGGATTGAATACAGCAGTCACCATGCGCACTTTCCTCAATGGGGGTAATGTCTCAAACAGTCTACGCTTTGATCGTTCCCTGGAAGACCAGTGGTAGTTTCCGATGCACATCTAAAGGCATTCTCTAATCTGTGGACTATCAGAGTGTTGATGAAACACAGAAATTGCATCGGGATTGAATACAACAGTCACCATGCGCACTTTCCTCCATGGAAGTAATGTCTCAAACAGTCTACGCTTTAATCGTTCCCTGGAAGACCAGAAGTAGTTTCCGATGCACATCTGGAGTCATTCTGTAATCTGTGGACTATCAGAGTGTTGATGAAATACAGATATTGCATCGGGATTGAGTACAACAGTCATCATGCGCACGTTCCTCCATGGGACTAGTGTATCCAACAGTCTACGCTTTGATCGTTCCCTTGAAGACCAGTAGTAGTTTCCGATGCACATCTGGAGGCATTCTGTAATCTGTGGACTATCAGAGTGTTGATGAACCACTGAAATTGCATTGGGATTGAATACAACAGTCACCATGCGCACTTTCCTCCATGGGAGCAATGTCTCAAACAGTCTACGTTTTGATTGTTCCCTGTAAGACCAGTAGTAGTTTCCGATGCACATCTGGAGGCATTCTGTAATCTGTTGCCCTTCAAAGTGTAGATGAAACACAGAAATTGCATCGGGATTGAATACAACAGTCACCACGCGCCCTTTCCTCCACGGGAGTAATGTCTCAAACAGTCTACGCTTTGATCGTTCAATGGAAGACCACTAGTAGTTTCCGATGCACATGTGGTGGCATTCTGTAATCTGTGGACTATCAGAGTGTTGATGAAACACAGAAATTGCATCGGGGTTGAATACAACAGTCACCATTCGAACTTTCCTCCATTGGAGTGATGTCTCAAACAGTCCACGCTTTGATCGTTCCCTGGAAGGCCAGTAGTAGCTTCCGATGCACATCTGGTGGCCTTCTGTAATCTGTGGACTATCAGAGTGTTGATGAAACACAGAAATTGCATCGGGATTGAATACAACAGTAACCATGCGCAATTTCCTCCATGGGAGTAATGTCTCAAACAGTCTACGCCTTGATCGTTCCCTGTAAGACCAGTAGTAGTTTCCGATGCCCATCTGGAGGCATTCTGTAATCTGTGGACCTTCAAAATTTTGATGAAACACAGGAATTGCATCGGGATTGAATACAGCAGTCACCATGCGCACTTTCCTCCATGGGAGTAATGTCTCAAACAGTCTACGCTTTGATCGTTCCCTGGAAGACCAGAAGTAGTTTCCGATGCACAACTGGAGGCATTCTGTAATCTGTGGACTATCAGAGTGTTGATGAAACACAGATATTGCATCGGTATTGAATACAACAGTCACCAATGCGCACTTTCCGCCACGGGAGAAATGTCTCAAACAGTCTACGCTTTGATCCTTCCCTGGATGACCATTTGTAATTTCTGATGCACATCTGGAAGCATTCTGTAATCTGTGGACTATAAGACTGTTGATGAAACACAGAAATTGCATCGGGATTGAATACAACAGTCACCATGCGCACTTTCCTCCATGGGAGTAGTGTGTCAAACAGTCTAAGCTTTGATCGTTCCCTTGAAGACCAGTAGTAGTTTCCGATTCACATCTGGAGGCATTCTGTAATCTGTGGACTATCAGAGTGTTGATTACAACAGAAATTGCATTGGGATTGAATACAACAGTCACCATGCGCACTTTCCTCCATTGGAGCAATGTCTCAAACAGTCTACGCTTTGATCGTTTCCTCTAAGACCAGTAGTAGTTTCCGATGCACATCTGGAGGCATTCTGTAATCTGTTGACCTTCAAAGTGTTGATGAAACACAGAAATTGCATCGGGATTGAATACAGCAGTCACCATGCGCACTTTACTCCATGGGAGTAATATCTCAAACAGTCTACGCTTAGATCGTTCCCTGGAAGACCAGTGGTAGTTTCTGATGCACATCTGTAGGCATTCTGTAATCTGTGGACTATCAGAGTGTTGATGAAACACAGAAATTGCATCGGGATTGAATACAACAGTCACCATGCGCACTTTCCTCCATGGAAGTAATGTCTCAAACAGTCTACGCTTTGATCGTTCCCTGGAAGACCAGTATTAGTTTCCGATGCACATCTGGTGGCATTCTGCAATCTGTGGACCATCAGAGTATTGATGAAACATAGAAATTGCATCGGGATTGAATACAACAGTCACCACGCGCATTTTCCTCCACGGAAGTAATGTCTCAAACAGTCTACGCATTGATAGTTCCCTGGAAGACCACTAGTAGTTTCCGATGCACATCTGGTGGCATTCTGTAATCTGTGGACTATCAGAGTGTTGATGAAACACAGAAATTGCATCGGGATTGAATACAACAGTCACCATCCGGACTTTCCTCCATGGGAGTAATGTCTCAAACAGTCTACGCTTTAATCGTTCCCTGGAAGACTAGAAGTAGTTTCCGACGCACATCTGGAGGCATTCTGTAATCTGTGGACTATCAGAGTGTTGATGAAACACAGATATTGCATCGGGATTGAATACAACAGTCACCATGTGCACGTTCCTCCATGGGAGTAGTGTTTTAAACAGTCTACGCTTCGATCGTTCCCTTGAAGTCCAGTAGTATTTTCCGATGCACATCTGGAGGCATTCTGTAATCTGTGGACTATCAGAGTGTTGATGAACCACAGATATTGCATTGGGATTGAATACAACAGTCACCATGCGCACTTTCCTCCATGGGAGCAAAGTCTCAAACTGTCTACGCTTTGTTCTTTCCCTGTAAGAACAGTAGTAGATTCCGATGCACATCTGGAGGCATTCTGTAATCTGTTGACCTTCAAAGTGTTGATGAAACACAGAAATTGCATCGGGATTGAATACAGCAGTCACCATTCGCACTTTCCTAAACGGGAGTAATGTCTCAAACAGTCCACGCTTTGAACGTTCCCTGGAAGGCCAGTGGTAGCTTCCGATGCACATCTGGTGGCCTTCTGTAATCTGTGAACTATCAGAGTGTTCATGAAAAACTGAAATTGCATCTGGATTGAATACAACAGTCACCATGCGCACTTTCCTCCATGGGAGTAATGTCTCAGTCTACGCTTTGATCGTTCCCTGGAAGTCCAGTCGTAGTTTCCGATGCACATCTGGAGGCATTCTGTAATCTGTGGACTATCAGAGTGTTGATGAAACACAGAAATTGCATCGGGATTGAATACAACAGTCGCCATGCGCACTTTCCTCCATGGGAGTAATGTCTCAAACAGTCTACGGTTTGATCGTTCCCTGGAAGACCAGTAGTAGTTTCCGATGCACATCTGGAGGCATTCTGTAATCTGAGGACTATCAGACTGTTGATGAAACACAGAAATTCCATCGGGATTGAATACAACAGTAACCATGCGCAATTTCCTCCATGGGAGTAATGTCTCAAACAGTCTACGCTTTGATCGTTCCCTGGAAGACCAGTAGTAGTTTCCGATGCACATCTGGAGGCATTCTGTAATCTGTGGACTATAAGACTGTTGATGAAACACAGAAATTGCATCGGGATTGAATACAAATGTCACCATGCGCACTTTCCTCCACGGGAGCAATGTCTCAATGAGTTTACGATTTGCTCGTTCCCTGGAAGACCAGTAGTAGTTTCCGATGTACATCTGGAGGCATTCTGTAATCTGAGGACTATCAAACTGTTGATGAAAAACAGAAATTGCATTGGGATTGAATACAACAGTCACCATGCGCACTTACCTTCAATGGAGCAATGTCTCAAACAGTCTACGATTGATCGTTCCCTGGAAGACCAGTAGTAGTTTCCGATGCACATCTGGTGGCATTCTGTAATCTGTGGACTATCAGAGTGTTGATGAAATACAGATATTGCATCGGGATTGAGTACAACAGTCATCATGCGCACGTTCCTCCATGGGACTAGTGTATCCAACAGTCTACGCTTTGATCGTTCCCTTGAAGACCAGTAGTAGTTTCCGATGCACATCTGGAGGCATTCTGTAATCTGTGGACTATCAGAGTGTTGATGAACCACTGAAATTGCATTGGGATTGAATACAACAGTCACCATGCGCACTTTCCTCCATGGGAGCAATGTCTCAAACAGTCTACGTTTTGATTGTTCCCTGTAAGACCAGTAGTAGTTTCCGATGCACATCTGGAGGCATTCTGTAATCTGTTGCCCTTCAAAGTGTTGATGAAACACAGAAATTGCATCGGGATTGAATACAACAGTCACCACGCGCCCTTTCCTCCACGGGAGTAATGTCTCAAACAGTCTACGCTTTGATCGTTCAATGGAAGACCACTAGTAGTTTCCGATGCACATGTGGTGGCATTCTGTAATCTGTGGACTATCAGAGTGTTGATGAAACACAGAAATTGCATCGGGGTTGAATACAACAGTCACCATTCGAACTTTCCTCCATTGGAGTGATGTCTCAAACAGTCCACGCTTTGATCGTTCCCTGGAAGGCCAGTAGTAGCTTCCGATGCACATCTGGTGGCCTTCTGTAATCTGTGGACTATCAGAGTGTTGATGAAACACAGAAATTGCATCGGGATTGAATACAACAGTCACCATGCGCACTTTCCTCCATGGGAGTAGTGTGTCAAACAGTCTAAGCTTTGATCGTTCCCTTGAAGACCAGTAGTAGTTTCCGATTCACATCTGGAGGCATTCTGTAATCTGTGGACTATCAGAGTGTTGATTACAACAGAAATTGCATTGGGATTGAATACAACAGTCACCATGCGCACTTTCCTCCATTGGAGCAATGTCTCAAACAGTCTACGCTTTGATCGTTTCCTCTAAGACCAGTAGTAGTTTCCGATGCACATCTGGAGGCATTCTGTAATCTGTTGACCTTCAAAGTGTTGATGAAACACAGAAATTGCATCGGGATTGAATACAGCAGTCACCATGCGCACTTTACTCCATGGGAGTAATATCTCAAACAGTCTACGCTTAGATCGTTCCCTGGAAGACCAGTGGTAGTTTCTGATGCACATCTGTAGGCATTCTGTAATCTGTGGACTATCAGAGTGTTGATGAAACACAGAAATTGCATCGGGATTGAATACAACAGTCACCATGCGCACTTTCCCCCATGGAAGTAATGTCTCAAACAGTCTACGCTTTGATCGTTCCCTGGAAGACCAGTATTAGTTTCCGATGCACATCTGGTGGCATTCTGCAATCTGTGGACCATCAGAGTATTGATGAAACATAGAAATTGCATCGGGATTGAATACAACAGTCACCACGCGCATTTTCCTCCACGGAAGTAATGTCTCAAACAGTCTACGCATTGATAGTTCCCTGGAAGACCACTAGTAGTTTCCGATGCACATCTGGTGGCATTCTGTAATCTGTGGACTATCAGAGTGTTGATGAAACACAGAAATTGCATCGGGATTGAATACAACAGTCACCATCCGGACTTTCCTCCATGGGAGTAATGTCTCAAACAGTCTACGCTTTAATCGTTCCCTGGAAGACTAGAAGTAGTTTCCGACGCACATCTGGAGGCATTCTGTAATCTGTGGACTATCAGAGTGTTGATGAAACACAGATATTGCATCGGGATTGAATACAACAGTCACCATGCGCACGTTCCTCCATGGGAGTAGTGTTTTAAACAGTCTACGCTTCGATCGTTCCCTTGAAGTCCAGTAGTATTTTCCGATGCACATCTGGAGGCATTCTGTAATCTGTGGACTATCAGAGTGTTGATGAACCACAGATATTGCATTGGGATTGAATACAACAGTCACCATGCGCACTTTCCTCCATGGGAGCAAAGTCTCAAACAGTCTACGCTTTGTTCTTTCCCTGTAAGAACAGTAGTAGATTCCGATGCACATCTGGAGGCATTCTGTAATCTGTTGACCTTCAAAGTGTTGATGAAACACAGAAATTGCATCGGGATTGAATACAGCAGTCACCATTCGCACTTTCCTAAACGGGAGTAATGTCTCAAACAGTCCACGCTTTGAACGTTCCCTGGAAGGCCAGTGGTAGCTTCCGATGCACATCTGGTGGCCTTCTGTAATCTGTGAACTATCAGAGTGTTCATGAAAAACTGAAATTGCATCTGGATTGAATACAACAGTCACCATGCGCACTTTCCTCCATGGGAGTAATGTCTCAGTCTACGCTTTGATCGTTCCCTGGAAGACCAGTCGTAGTTTCCGATGCACATCTGGAGGCATTCTGTAATCTGTGGACTATCAGAGTGTTGATGAAACACAGAAATTGCATCGGGATTGAATACAACAGTTGCCATGCGCACTTTCCTCCATGGGAGTAATGTCTCAAACAGTCTACGCTTTGATCGTTCCCTGGAAGACCAGTAGTAGTTTCCGATGCACATCTGGAGGCATTCTGTAATCTGAGGACTATCAGACTGTTGATGAAACACAGAAATTCCATCGGGATTGAATACAACAGTAACCATGCGCAATTTCCTCCATGGGAGTAATGTCTCAAACAGTCTACGCTTTGATCGTTCCCTGGAAGACCAGTAGTAGTTTCCGATGCACATCTGGAGGCATTCTGTAATCTGTGGACTATAAGACTGTTGATGAAACACAGAAATTGCATCGGGATTGAATACAAATGTCACCATGCGCACTTTCCTCCACGGGAGCAATGTCTCAATGAGTTTACGATTTGCTCGTTCCCTGGAAGACCAGTAGTAGTTTCCGATGTACATCTGGAGGCATTCTGTAATCTGAGGACTATCAAACTGTTGATGAAAAACAGAAATTGCATTGGGATTGAATACAACAGTCACCATGCGCACTTACCTTCAATGGAGCAATGTCTCAAACAGTCTACGATTGATCGTTCCCTGGAAGACCAGTAGTAGTTTCCGATGCACATCTGGTGGCATTCTGTAATCTGTGGACCATCAGAGTGTTGGTGAAACACAGAAATTGCATCGGGATTGAATACACCAGTACCACGCGCACTTTCCTCCACGGGAGTAATGTCTCAAACAGTTTACGCTTTGATCGATCCCTGGAAGACCAGTAGTAGTTTCCGATGCACATCTGGTGGCATTCTGTAATCTGTGGACTATCAGAGTGTTGATGAAACACCGAAATTGCATCGGGATTGATTTCTTCATGCGCACTTTCCTAAACGGGAGTAATGTCGCAAACAGTCTACGCTTTGATTGTTCTCTGAAAGACCAGTAGTAGTTTCTGATGCACATCTGCTGGCATTCTGTAGTCTGTGGACTATCAGAGTGTTGATGAAACACAGAAATTGCATCGCGATTGAATACAACAGTCACCATCTGGACTTTCCTCCTCGGGAGTAATGTCTCAAACAGTCTACGCTTTGATTGTTCTCTGGAAGACCAGTAGTAGTTTCCGATGCACATCTGGTGGCATTCTGTAATCTGTGGACTAACAGAGTGTTGATGAAACACAGAAATTACATCGGGATTGAATACAACAGTTACCATGCGCACTTTACTCCATGGGAGTAATGTTTCAAACAGTCTACGCTTTGATCGTTCCCAGGAAGACCAGTTGTAGTTTCCGAAGCACATCTGGAGGCATTCCGTAATCTTTGGACTGTCAGAGTGTTGATGAAACACAGAAATTGCATCGGGATTGATTTCAAGAGGCACCATACGGACATTTCTCCATAGGAGACATGTCTGTAACTGTGTACGCTTTGATCGATTCCTGGAAGATCAGTAGTAGAATCCGAATCACATCCGGTGGCATTCTATGATCTGTGACCTTTAGAGTGTTGATGAAACACAGAAATTACATAGGGATTGAATACATCAGGCACCATGCCTTTTTTTCCCCATGGGAGTAACGTCTCAAACTGTCTAGGCTTTGGTCGATCAATGGAAGTCCAGTAGAAATTTCCGAAGCACATCTGGAGGCATTCTATAATCTGTGGACCTTCAGAGTGTTGATGAAACACATAAATTGCTTTGGAATTGAATACAACAGGCACCATTCGTTTATTTTCTTCATGTGATTAATGTCTCAAACTGTCTACGATTTGACCGATTCCTGGAAGATCAGTAGTAGTTTCCGAAGCACATCTGTAGGCATTCTGTAATCTTTGGACCTTCAGAGAGTTGATGAAACACAGAAATTGCATCTGGATTGAATAGAACTGGTACAATGCGAACTTTTCTACATGGGAGTAATTTCTCAAACATTTTACGCTTTGATCGATTCCTGGAACACCAGTAGTAGTTTTTCGAAGCACATCAGGAGGCAATCTGTAACCTGTATACGTTCAGAGTGTTGATGAAACACAGAAATTGCATCGGAATTGAATTCAACAGGCACCTAGCGGACTTTTCTTCATGTGAGTAATGTCTCAGACTGTCTACGCTTTATCGATTCCTGGAAGACTCGTAGTTGTTTCTGAAGCACATGTGGAGGCATTCTGTAATCTGTGGACCTTCAGAGTGTTGATGAAACACAGAAATTGCATCGGAATTGAATACAACAGGCACCATTCGTACTTTTCTTCATTTGATTAATGTCTCAAACTTTCTACGATTTGACAGATTCCTGGAAGATCAGTAGTAGTTTCCGAAGCACATCTGTAGGCATTCTGTAATCTTTGGACCTTTAGAGTGTTGATGAAACACAGAAATTACATCGGGATTCATGTCAAGAGGCAACATGCGGACTTATCTCCATAGGAGATATGCCTCCAACAGTCTACGCTTAGATTGATTTCTCGAAGACAGGTAGTGATTTCCGAAAATACATCTTAATTTATTCTGTAATCTGTGGACCTTCAGAGTGTTGACAAAACTCAGAAATTACATCAGGATTGAATACAACAGGCACTATGCGGACTTTTCTCCATGGGAGTAATGTCTCAAACTGTCTACGCTTTGATCGATTCCTAGAAGAACAGTAGTAGTTTCCGAAGCACATCTGGTGGCATTCTGTAATCTTTGGACCTTCAGGGTGTTGATGAAACACAGAAATTGCATCGGGATAGATTTCAAGAGGCAACATGCGGACTTTTGTCCACAGGAGAAATGTCTCAAACTGTCTACGCTTTGATTGATTCCTCGAAGACCAGTAGTAGTTTCCTAAGCACATCTGCAGGCAGTCTGTATCCTGTGTACCTTCAGAGTGTTGATGAAACATAGATATTGCATCGGGATTGAATAACGCAGGCACAATGGTGTCTAATCTCCATGGGAGTAACGTCTCAAACTCTCTACGTTTTGGTCCATTCCTTGAAGTCCAGTAGTAATTTTAGAAGCTCATCCGTAGGCACTCTGTGATCTGTGGACCTTCAGAGTGTTGATGAAACACAGATATTGCATCGGGATTCAATACAACAGGCACCATGCAAACCTTTCTACATGGGAGTAATGTCTCAAACTGTCTACGCTTTTATCGATTCCTGGAAGACCCGTAGTAGTTTCTGGAGCACATCTGGAGGCAATATGTAATCTGAGGACCTACAGAGTGTTGATGAAACACAGAAATTACATAGGGATTGAATACAACAGGCACCATGCTTTTTTTTCTCCATGGGAGTAACGTCTCAACTGTCTAGGCTTTGGTCGATTCCTGGACATCCAGTAGTAATTTCCGAAGCACATCTGGAGGCATTCTGTAATCTGTGGACCTTCAGAGTTTTGATGAAACACAGAAATTGCATCGGAATTGAATACAACAGGCCCCATTCGTACTTTACTTCATGTGATTAATGTCTCATACTGTCTACGGTTTGACCGACTCCTGGAAGATCAGTAGTAGTTTCCGAAGCACATCTGTAGGCATTCTGTAATATTTGGACCCTCAGAGTGTTGATGAAGCATAGAAATCGCATCGGGATTGATTTCAATAGGCACCATGCGGACTTTTCTCCATAGGAGAAATGTCTCAAACTGTCTACGCTTTGATTGATTGCTCGAATACCGGTAGTAATTTCCGAAACACATCTGGATTCATTCTATAATCTGTGGACCTTCAGAGTGTTGATGAAACACAGAAATTACATCGGGATTGAATACAAAAGGCACTATGCGGACTTTTCTCCATGGGAGTAATGTCTCTAAATATGTACGCTTTGATCGATTCCTGGAAGACCAGTAGTAGTATCCGAAGCACATCTGGAGTCATTCTGAGATCTGTGGACGTTCAGAGTGTTGATGAAACACTGAAATTGCATCGGGATTGAATACAACAGGAACCATACGGACATTTCTCCATTGGAGTAATGTCTCAAAATTTCTACGCTATAATAGATTCCTAGAAGACCAGTAGTAGTTTCTGAAGCACATTTGGAGGCATTCTATAATCTGGGGACCTTAAGAGTGTTGATGAAACACAGAAATGGCATCGGGATTGAGTACAACAGGCACTATGCGGACTTTTCTCCATGGGAGTAATGTCTCTAAATATGTACGCTTTGATCGATTCCTGGAAGACCAGTAGTAGTATCCGAAGCACATCTGGAGGCATTCTTTATCTGTGGACCTTTTGAGTGTTGAAGAAACACAGAAATTGCATCAAGTTTGAATACAACAGGCACAATGCCGTCATTTCTCCATGGGAGTAACGTCTCAAACTGTCTACGCTTTGGTCGATTCCTGGAAGTCCAGTAGTAATTTCCGAAGCACATCAGGAGGCAATCTGTAATCTGTATACCTTGAGAGTGTTGATGAAACACAGAAATTGCATCGGGATTGAATACAACAGCCACCATGCAAACTTTTCTACATGGGAGAAATGTCTCAAACTGTCTACGATTTAATCGATTCCTGGAAGACCCGTAGTAGTTTCCGAAGCACATCTGGTGGCATTCTGTAATCTTTGGACCTTCAGGGTGTTGATGAAACACCTAAATTGCATCGGGATAGATTTCAAGAGGCAACATGCGGTCTTTTGTCCACAGGAGAAATGTCTCAAACTGTCTACGCTTTGATCGATTCCTCGAAGACCAGTAGTAGTTTCCTAAGCACATCTGCAGGCAGTCTGTATCCTGTGTACCTTCAGAGTGTTGATGAAACATAGATATTGCATCGGGATTGAATAACGCAGGCACAATGGTGTCTAATCTCCATGGGAGTAACGTCTCAAACTCTCTACGTTTTGGTCCATTCCTTGAAGTCCAGTAGTAATTTTAGAAGCTCATCCGTAGGCACTCTGTGATCTGTGGACCTTCAGAGTGTTGATGAAACACAGATATTGCATCGGGATTCAATACAACAGGCACCATGCGCACTTCCCTAGATGGGAGTAATGTCTCAAACAGTCTACGCTTTGATCGTTCCCTGGAAGACCAGAAGTAGTTTCCGATGCACATCTGGAGGTATTCTGTAATCTGTGGACTATCAGAGTGTTGATGAAACACAGAAATTGCATCGGGATTGAATACAACAGTCGCCAAGCGCACTTTCCTCCATGGGAGTAGTGTCTCAAACAGTTTACGCTTTGATCGTTCCCTATAAGACCAGTAGTAGTTTCCAATGCACATGTGGAGGCATTCTGTAATCTGTGGACTATCAGAGTGTTGATGAACAACAGAAATTGCATTGGGATTAAATACAACAGTCTCCATGCGCACTTTCCTACATGGCGAGCAATGTCTCAAACAGTCTATGCTATGATCGTTCCATGGAAGACCAGTAGTAGTTTGAGATGCACATCTGGAGGCATTCTGTAATCTGTTTACCTTCAAAGTGTTGATTAAACACAGAAATTGCATCGGGATTGAATACAGCGGTCACCATGCGCACTTTCCTCGATGGGAGTAATGTCTCAAACAGTCTACGTTTTGATCGTTCCCTGGAAAACCAGTGGTAGCTTACGATGCACATCTATAGGCATTCTGTAATCTGTGGACTATCAGAGTGTTGATGAAACACAGAAATTGCATCGGGATTGAATACAACAGTCACCTTGCGCACTTTCCTCCATGGGAGTAATGTCTCAAACAGTCTACGCTTTGATCGTTCTCTGGAAGACCAGTAGTAGTTTCCGATTCACATCTGGAGGCATTCTGTAATCTGTTTACTATCAGACTGTTGATGAAACACAGAAATACCATCGGGATTGAATACAACAGTCACCATGCGCACTTTCCTCCATGGGAGTAATGTGTCAAACAGTATACGATTTGATCGTTCCCTGGAAGACCAGTAGTAGTTTCCGATGCACATCTGGAGGCATTCTGTAATCTGTGGACTATCAGACTGTTGATGAAACACAGAAATTCCATCGGGATTGAATACAACAGTCACTACGCGCATTTTCCTCCATGGGAGTAATGTCTCAAACAGTCAACGCTTTGATCGTTCCCTGGAAAACCAGTAGTAGTTTCCGATTCACATCTGGAGGCATTCTGTAATCTGTGGAGTCTCAGAGTGTTGATGAAACACAGAAATTGCATCGGGATTGAATACAACAGTCACCATGCGCACTTTCCTCCATGGGATTAATGTCTCAAACAGTCTACGCTTTGATCGTTCCCTGGAAGACCAGTAGTAGTTTCCGATGCACATCTGGAGGCATTCTGTAATCTGAGGACTATCAGACTGTTGATGAAACACAGAAATTCCATCGGGATTGAATACAACAGTCACCATGCGCACTTTCCTCCATGGGAATAATGTCTCAAACAGCCTAAGCTTTGATCGTTCCCTGGAAGACCAGTAGTAGTTTCCGATGCACATCTGGAGGCATTCTGTAATCTGTGGACTATAAGACTGTTGATGAAACACAGAAATTGCATCGGGATTGGATACAAATGTCACCATGCGCACTTTCCTCCACGGGAGCAATGTCTCAAAGAGTTTACGCTTTGCTCGTTCCCTGGAAGACCAGTAGTAGTTTCCGATGCACATCTGGAGGCATTCTGTAATGTGAGGACTATCAGACTGTTGATGAACCACAGAAATTGCATTGGGATTGAATACAACAGTCACCACGCGCACTTTCCTCCACGGGAGTAATGTCTCAAACAGTCTACGCTTTGATCGATCCCTGGAAGACCAGTAGTATTTTCCGATGCACATCTGGTGGCATTCTGAAATCTGTGGACTTTCAGAGTGTTGATGAAAAACAGAAATTGCATCGGGATTGAATACAACATTCACCATTCGCACTTTCGTCCATGTGAGTAATGTCTCAAACAGTCCACGCTTTGATCGTTCCCCGGAAGACCACAAATAGCTTCCGATGCACATCTGGTGGCCTTCTGTAATCTGTGGACTATCAGAGTGTGGATGAAACACAAAAATTGCATCGGGATTGAATATAACAGTCACCATGCGCACTTTCCTCAATGTGAGTAATGTCTCAAACAATTTACGACTTGATCGTTCCCTGGAACACCAGTAGTAGTTTCCGATGCACAGCTGGTAGCATTCTGTAATCTGTGGACTATCAGAGTGTTGATGAAACACAGAAATTGCATCGGGATTGAATTCACCAAGCGCACTTTCCTAAACGGGAGTAATGTCTCAAGCAGTCTACGTTTTGATTGTTCTCTGGAAGACCAGTAGTAGTTTCCGATGCACATCAGGTGGCATTCTGTAATCTGTGGACTAACAGAGTGTTGGTGAAACACAGAAATTGCATCGGGATTGAGTACAACAGTCACCATGCGCACTTTACTCCATGGGAGTAATGTCTCAAACAGTCTACGCTTTGATCGTTCCCAGGAAGACCAGTAGTAGTTTCCGATGCACTTCTGGAGGCATCCTGTAATCTGTGGACTATCAAAGTGTTGATGAAACGAAGAAATTTAATCGGAATTGAATACAACAATCACCATGCGCACTTTCCTCCATGGGAGTAATGTCTCAAACAGTCTACGCTTTGATCGTTCCCTGGAAGACCAGAAGTAGTTTCCGATGCACATCTGGAGGTATTCTGTAATCTGTGGACTATCAGAGTGTTGATGAAACACAGAAATTGCATCGGGATTGAATACAACAGTCGCCATGCGCACCTTCCTCCATGGGTGTAATGCCTCAAACAGTCTACGCTTTGATCGTTCCCTTGAAGACCAGTAGTAGTTCCCGATGCACATCTGGAGGCATTCTGTAATCTGTGGACTATCAGAGTGTTGATGAACCACAGATATTGCATTGGGATAAAATACAACAGTTACCATGCGCAATTTCCTCCATGGCGAGCAATGTCTCAAACAGTCTACGCTTTGATCGTTCCCTGGAAGACCAGTAGTAGTTTCCGATGCACATCTGGAGGCATTCTGTAATCTGTTGACCTTCAAAGTGTTGATTAAACACAGAAATTGCATCGGGATTAAATACAGCGGTCACCATGCGCACTTTCCTCTATGGGAGTAATGTCTCAAACAGTCTACGTTTTGATCGTTCCCTGGAAAACCAGTGGTAGCTTACAATGCACATCTATAGGCATTCTGTAATCTGTGGACTATCAGAGTGTTGATGAAACACAGAAATTGCATCGGGATTGAATACAACAGTCACCTTGCGCACTTTCCTCCATGGGACAAATGTCTCAAACAGTCTACGCTTTGATCGTTCCCTGGAAGACCAGTAGTAGTTTCCGATGCACATCTGGAGGCATTCTGTAATCTGTGGACTATCAGACTGTTGATGATACACAGAAATTCCATCGGGATTGAATTCAACATTCACCACGCGCACTTTCCTCAATGGGAGTAATCTCTCAAACAGTCTACGATTTCATCGTTCCCTGGAAGACCAGTAGTAGTTTGCGATGCACATCTGGAGGCATTCTGTAATCTGTGGACTATAAGACTGTTGATGAAACACAGAAATTGCATCGGGATTGAATACAACAGTCACCATGCGCACTTTCCTCCACGGGAGAAATGTCTCAAACAGTCTACGCTTTGATCGTTCCTTGGAAGACCAGTAGTAGTTTCCGATGCACATCTGGAGGCATTCTGTAATCTGTGGACTATCAGACTGTTGATGAAACACAGATATTACATCGGGATTGAATACAACAATCACCACGCACATTTTCCTCCATGGGAGTAATGTCTCAAACAGTCTACGCCTTGATCGTTCCCTGGAAGACCAGTAGTAGTTTCCGATGCACATCTGGAGGCATTCTGTAATCTGTGGACTCTCAGAGTGTTGATGAAACACAGAAATTGCATCGGGATTGAATACAGCAGTCACCATGCGCACATTCCTCCATGGGAGTAATGTCTCAAACAGTCTACGCTTTGATCGATCCCTGGAAGACCAGTGGTAGTTTCCGATGCACATCCGGAGGCATTCTGTAATCTGTGGACTATCAGAGTGTTGATGAACCACAGAAATTGCATTGGGATTAAATACAACCGTCACCATGCGCACTTTCCTCCATGGCGAGCAATGTCTCAAACAGTCTACACTTTGATCGTTCCCTGCAAGACCAGTAGTAGTTTCCGATGCACATCTGGAGGCATTCTGTAATCTGTTGACCTTCAAAGTGTTGATTAAACACAGAAATTGCATCGGGATTGAATACAGCGGTCACCATGCGCACTTTCCTCCATGGGAGTAATATCTCAAACAGTCTACGTTTTCATCGTTCCCTGGAAAACCAGTGGTAGCTTACGATGCACATCTATAGGCATTTTGTAATCTGTGGACTATCAGAGTGTTGATGAAACACAGAAATTGCATCGGGATTGAATACAACAGTCACCTTGCGCACTTTCCTCCATGGGAGTAATGTCTCAAACAGTATACGCTTTGATCGTTCCCTGGAAGACCAGTAGTAGTTTCCGATGCACATCTGGAGGCATTCTGTAATCTGTGGACTATCAGACTGTTGATGAAAGACAGAAATTCCATCGGGATTGAATACAACATTCACCATGCGCACTTTCCTCAATGGGAGTAATGTCTCAAACAGTCTACGATTTGATCGTTCACTGGAAGACCAGTAGTAGATTGCGATGCACATCTGGAGGCATTCTGTAATCTGTGGACTATAAGACTGTTGATGATACACAGAAATTGCATCATGAATGAATACACCAGTCACCATGCGCACTTTCCTCCATGGGAGTAATGTGTCAAACAGTCTACGCTTTGATCGTTCCCTGGAAGACCAGTGGTAGCTTACGATGCACATCTATAGGCATTTTGTAATCTGTGGACTATCAGAGTGTTGATGAAATACAGAAATTGCATCGGGATTGAATACAACAGTCACCTTGCGCACTTTCCTCCATGGGAGTAATGTCTCAAACAGTCTACGCTTTGATCGTTCCCTAGAAGGCCAGTAGTAGTTTCCGATGCACAGCTGGAAGCATTCTGTAATCTGTGGACTATCAGACTGTTGATGAAACACAGAAATTCCATCGGGATTGAATACAACAGTCACCACGCGCATTTTCCTCCATGGGAGTAATATCTCAAACAGTCTACGCTTTGATCGTTCCCTGGAAGACCAGTAGTAGTTTCCGATGCACATCTGGAGGCATTCTGTAATCTGTGGACTAACAGAGTGTTGATGAACCACAGAAATTGCATTGGGATTAAATACAACAGTCACCATGCGCACTTTCCTCCATGGCGAGCAATGTCTCAAACAGTCTACGCTTTGATCGTTCCCTGCAAGACCAGTAGTAGTTTCCGATGCACATCTGGAGGCATTCTGTAATCTGTTGACCTTCAAAGTGTTGATTAAACACAGAAATTGCATCGGGATTGAATACAGCGGTCACCATGCGCACTTTCCTCCATGGGAGTAGTGTCTCAGTCTACGCTTTGATCGTTCCCTGGAAGACCAGTGGTAGTTTCCGATGCACATCTGGAGGCATTCTGTAATCTGTGGACTATCAGAGTGTTGATGAAACACAGAAATTGCATCGGGATTGAATACAACAGTCGCCATGCGCACTTTCCTCCATGGGAGTAATGTCTCAGACAGTCTACGCATTGATCGTTCCCTGGAAGACCAGTAGTAGTTTCCGATGCACATCTGGAGGCATTCTGTAATCTGAGGACTATCAGACTGTTGATGAAACACAGAAATTCCATCGGGATTGAGTACAACAGCACCATGTGCAATTTCCTCCATGGGAGTAATGTGTCAAACAGTCTACGCTTTGATCGTTCCCTGGAAGACCAGTAGTAGTTTCCGATGCACATCTGGAGGCATTCTGTAATCTGTGGACTATAAGACTGTTGATGAAACACAGAAATTGCATCGGGATTGAATACAAATGTCACCATGCGCACTTTCCGCCACGGGAGCAATGTCTCAATGAGTTTACGCTTTGCTCGTTCCCTGGAAGACCAGTAGTAGTTTCCGATGCACATCTGGAGGCATTCTGTAATCTGAGGACTATCAGACTGTTGATGAAAAACAGAAATTGCATTGGGATTGAATACAACGGTCACCATGCGCACTTACCTTCAATGGAGCAATGTCTCAAACAGTCTACGATTGATCGTTCCCTGGAAGACCAGTAGTAGTCTCCGATGCACATCTGGTGGCATTCTGTAATCTGTGGACCATCAGAGTGTTGGTGAAACACAGAAATTGCATCGGGATTGAATACAACAGTACCACGCGCACTTTCCTCCACGGGAATAATGTCTCAAACAGTTTACGCTTTGATCGATCCCTGGAAGACCACTAGTAGTTTCCGATGCACATCTGGTGGCATTCTGTAATCTGTGGACTATCAGAGTGTTGATGAAACACCGAAATTGCATCGGGATTGAATTCACCATGCGCACTTTCCTAAACGGGAGTAATGTCTCAAACAGTCTACGCTTTGATTGTTCTCTGAAAGACCAGTAGTAGTTTCTGATGCACATCTGCTGGCATTCTGTAATCTGTGGACTATCAGAGTGTTGATGAAACACAGAAATTGCATCGCGATTGAATACAACAGTCACCATCTGGACTTTCCTCCTCGGGAGTAATGTCTCAAACAGTCTACGCTTTGATTGCTCTCTGGAAGACTAGTAGTAGTTTCCGATGCACATCTGGTGGCATTCTGTAATCTGTGGAATAACAGAGTTTTGATGAAACACAGAAATTGCATCGGGATTGAATACAACAGTTACCATGCGCACTTTACTCCATGGGAGTAATGTCTCAAACAGTCTACGCTTTGATCGTTCCCAGGAAGACCAGTTGTAGTTTCCGATGCACTTCTGGAGGCATTCTGTAATCTGTGGACTATCAAAGTGTTGTTGAAACACAGAAATTGAATCGGAATTGAATACAACAATCACCATGCGCACTTTCCTCCATGGGAATAATGTCTCAAACAGCCTACGCTTTGATCGTTCCCTGGAAGACCAGTAGTAGTTTCCGATGCACATCTGGAGGCATTCTGTAATCTGTGGACTATAAGACTGTTGATGAAACACAGAAATTGCATCGGGATTGGATACAAATGTCACCATGCGCACTTTCCTCCACGGGAGCAATGTCTCAAAGAGTTTACGCTTTGCTCGTTCCCTGGAAGACCAGTAGTAGTTTCCGCTGCACATCTGGAGGCATTCTGTAATCTGTGGACTGTCAAAGTGTTGATGAACCACAGATATTGCATTGGGATTAAATACAACAGTCACCATGCGCACTTTCCTACATGGCGAGCAATGTCTCAAACAGTCTACGCTTTGATCGTTCCATGGAAGAGCAGTAGTAGTTTCAGATGCACATCTGGAGGCATTCTGTAATCTGTTTACCTTCAAAGTGTTGATTAAACACAGAAACTGCATCGGGATTGAATACAGCGGTCACCATGCGCACTTTCCTCCATGGGAGTAATGTCTCAAACAGTCTACGTTTTGATCGTTCCCTGGAAAACCAGTGGTAGCTTACGATGCACATCTATAGGCATTCTGTAATCTGTGGACTATCAGAGTGTTGATGAAACACAGAGATTGCATCGGGATTGAATACAACGGTCACCTTGCGCACTTTCCTCCATGGGAGTAATGTCTCAAACAGTCTACGCTTTGATCGTTCCCTGAAAGACCAGTAGTAGTTTCCGATGCAAATCTGGAGGCATTCTGTAATCTGTTTACTATCAGACTGTTGATGAAACACAGAAATTCCATCGGGATTGAATACAACAGTCACCATGCGCACTTTCCTCCGTGGGAGTAATGTCTCAAACAGTCTACGCTTTGATCGTTCCCTGGAAGACCAGTAGTAGTTTCCGATGCACATCTGGAGGCATTCTGTAATCTGTGGACTATCAGACTGTTGATGAAACACAGAAATTCCATCGGGATTGAATACAACAGTCACCATGCGCACTTTCCTCCATGGGATTAATGTCTCAAACAGTCTATGCTTTGATCGTTCCCTGCAAGACCAGTAGTAGTTTCCGATGCACATCTGGAGGCATTCTGTAATCTGAGGACTATCAGACTGTTGATGAAACACAGAAATTCCATCGGGATTGAATACAACAGTCACCATGCGCACTTTCCTCCATGGGAATAATGTCTCAAACAGCCTACGCTTTGATCGTTCCCTGGAAGACCAGTAGTAGTTTCCGATGCACATCTGGAGGCATTCTGTAATCTGTGGACTATAAGACTGTTGATGAAACACAGAAATTGCATCGGGATTGGATACAAATGTCACCATGCGCACTTTCCTCCACGGGAGCAATGTCTCAAAGAGTTTACGCTTTGCTCGTTCCCTGGAAGACCAGTAGTAGTTTCCGATGCACATCTGGAGGCATTCTGTAATGTGAGGACTATCAGACTGTTGATGAACCACAGAAATTGCATTGGGATTGAATACAACAGTCACCACGCGCACTTTCCTCCACGGGAGTAATGTCTCAAACAGTCAACGCTTTGATCGATCCCTGGAAGACCAGTAGTAGTTTCCGATGCACATCTGGTGGCATTCTGAAATCTGTGGACTTTCAGAGTGTTGATGAAAAACAGAAATTGCAATGGGATTGAATACAACATTCACCATTCGCACTTTCGTCCATGGGAGTAATGTTTCAAACAGTCCACGCTTTGATCGTTCCCCGGAAGACCACAAATAGCTTCCGATTCACATCTGGTGGCCTTCTGTAATCTGTGGACTATCAGAGTGTGGATGAAACACAGAAATTGCATCGGGATTGAATACAACAGTCACCATGCGCACTTTCCTCAAAGTGAGTAATGTCTCAAACAATTTACGACTTGATCGTTCCCTGGAAGACCAGTAGTTGTTTCCGATGCACAGCTGGTAGCATTCTGTAATCTGTGGACTATCAGAGTGATGATGAAACACAGAAATTGCATTGGGATTGAATTCACCAAGCGCACATTCCTAAACGGGAGTAATGTCTCAAACAGTTTACGCTTTGATTGTTCTCTGAAAGACCAGTAGTAGTTTCTGATGCACATCTGCTGGCATTCTGTAATCTGTGGACTATCAGAGTGTTGATGAAACACAGCAATTGCATCGGGATTGAATACAACAGTCACCATCTGGACTTTCCTACTCGGGAGTAATGTCTCAAACAGTCTACGCTTTGATTGTTCTCTGGAAGACCAGTAGTAGTTTCCGATGCACATCTGGTGGCATTCTGTAATCTGTGGACTAACAGAGTGTTGATGAAACACAGAAATTGCATCGGGATTGAATACAACAGTTACCATGCGCACTTTACTCCATGGGAGTAATGTCTCAAACAGTCTACGCTTTGATCGTTCCCAGGAAGACCAGTTGTAGTTTCCGATGCACTTCTGGAGGCATTCTGTAATCTGTGGACTATCAAAGTGTTGATGAAACACAGAAATTGAATCGGAATTGAATACAACAATCACCATGCGCACTTCCCTAGATGGGAGTAATGTCTCAAACAGTCTACGCTTTGATCGTTCCCTGGAAGACCAGTAGTAGTTTCCGATGCACATCTGGAGGCATTCTGTAATCTGTGGACTATCAGACTGTTGATGAAACACAGAAATTCCATCGGGATTGAATACAACAGTCACCATGCGCACTTTCCTCCATGGGAGTAATGTGTCAAACAGTCTACGCTTTGATCGTTCCCTGGAAGACCAGTAGTAGTTTCCGATGCACATCTGGAGGCATTCTGTAATCTGTAGACTATCAGACTGTTGATGAAACACAGAAATTCCATCGGGATTGAATACAACAGTCACCACGCGCATTTTCCTCCATGGGAGTACTGTCTCAAACAGTCTACGCTTTGATCGTTCCCTGGAAGACCAGTAGTAGTTTCCGATTCACATCTGGAGGCATTCTGTAATCTGTGGACTCTCAGAGTGTTGATGAAACACAGAAATTGCATCGGGATTGAATACAACAGTCACCATGCGCACTTTCCTCCATGGGATTAATGTCTCAAACAGTCTACGCTTTGATCGTTCCCTGGAAGACCAGTAGTAGCTTCCGATGCACATCTGGAGGCATTCTGTAATCTGAGGACTATCAGACTGTTGATGAAACACAGAAATTCCATCGGGATTGAATACAACAGTCACCATGCGCACTTTCCTCCATGGGAATAATGTCTCAAACAGCCTACACTTTGATCGTTCCCTGGAAGACCAGTAGTAGTTTCCGATGCACATCTGGAGGCATTCTGTTATCTGTGGGCTATAAGACTGTTGATGAAACACAGAAATTGCATCGGGATTGGATACAAATGTCACCATGCGCACTTTCCTCCACGGGAGCAATGTCTCAAAGAGTTTACGCTTTGCTCGTTCCCTGGAAGACCAGTAGTAGTTTCCGATGCACATCTGGAGGCATTCTGTAATGTGAGGACTATCAGACTGTTTATGAACCACAGAAATTGCATTGGGATTGAATACAACAGTCACCACGCGCACTTTCCTCCACGGGAGTAATGTCTCAAACAGTCTACGCTTTGATCGATCCCTGGAAGACCAGTAGTAGTTTCCGATGCATATCTGGTGGCATTCTGAAATCTGTGGACTTTCAGAGTGTTGATGAAAAACAGAAATTGCAATGGGATTGAATACAACATTTACCATTCGCACTTTCGTCCATGGGAGTAATGTCTCAAACAGTCCACGCTTTGATCGTTTCCCGGAAGACCACAAATAGCTTCGGATGCACATCTGGTGGCCTTCTGTAATCTGTGGACTATCAGAGTGTGGATGAAACACAGAAATTGCATCGGGATTGAATACAACAGTCACCATGCGCACTTTCCTCAATGTGAGTAATGTCTCAAACAATTTACGACTTGATCGTTCCCTGGAAGACCAGTAGTAGTTTCCGATGCACAGCTGGTAGCATTCTGTAATCTGTGGACTATCAGAGGGTTGATGAAACACAGAAATTGCATCGGGATTGAATTCACCAAGCGCACTTTCCTAAACGGGAGTAATGTCTCAAGCAGTCTACGTTTTGATTGATCTCTGGAAGACCAGTAGTAGTTTCCGATGCACATCAGGTGGCATTCTGTAATCTGTGGACTAACAGAGTGTTGATGAAACACAGAAATTGCATCGGGATTGAGTACAACAGTCACCATGCGCACTTTACTCCATGGGAGTAATGTCTCAAACAGTCTACGCCTTGATCGTTCCCAGGAAGACCAGTAGTTGTTTCCGATGCACTTCTGGAGGCATTCTGTAATCTGTGGACTATCAAAGTGTTGATGAAACACAGAAATTTAGTCGGAATTGAATACAACAATCACCATGCGCACTTCCCTCCATGGGAGTAATGTCTCAAACAGTCTACGCTTTGATCGTTCCCTGGAAGACCAGAAGTAGTTTCCGATGCACATCTGGAGGTATTCTGTAATCTGTGGACTATCAGAGTGTGGATGAAACACAGAAATTGCATCGGGATTGAATACAACAGTCACCATGCGCACTTTCCTCAATGTGAGTAATGTCTCAAACAATTTACGACTTGATCGTTCCCTGGAAGACCAGTAGTAGTTTCCGATGCACAGCTGGTAGCATTCTGTAATCTGTGGACTATCAGAGGGTTGATGAAACACAGAAATTGCATCGGGATTGAATTCACCAAGCGCACTTTCCTAAACGGGAGTAATGTCTCAAGCAGTCTACGTTTTGATTGATCTCTGGAAGACCAGTAGTAGTTTCCGATGCACATCAGGTGGCATTCTGTAATCTGTGGACTAACAGAGTGTTGATGAAACACAGAAATTGCATCGGGATTGAGTACAACAGTCACCATGCGCACTTTACTCCATGGGAGTAATGTCTCAAACAGTCTACGCCTTGATCTTTCCCAGGAAGACCAGTAGTTGTTTCCGATGCACTTCTGGAGGCATTCTGTAATCTGTGGACTATCAAAGTGTTGATGAAACACAGAAATTTAGTCGGAATTGAATACAACAATCACCATGCGCACTTCCCTCCATGGGAGTAATGTCTCAAACAGTCTACGCTTTGATCGTTCCCTGGAAGACCAGAAGTAGTTTCCGATGCACATCTGGAGGTATTCTGTAATCTGTGGACTATCAGAGTGTTGATGAAACACAGAAATTGCATCGGGATTTTAATACACCAGTCGCCATGCGCACTTACCTCCATGGGAGTAGTGCCTCAAACAGTCTACGCTTTGATCGTTCCCTTGAAGACCAGTAGTAGTTCCCGATGCACATCTGGAGGCATTCTGTAATCTGTGGACTATCAGAGTGTTGATGAACCACAGAAATTGCATTGGGATAAAATACAACAGTCACCATGCGCACTTTCCTCCATGGCGAGCAATGTCTCAAACAGTCTACGCTTTGATCGTTCCCTGGAAGACCAGTAGTAGTTTCCGATGCACATCTGGATTCATTCTGTAATCTGTTGACCTTCAAAGTGTTGATTAAACACAGAAACTGCATCGGGATTAAATACAGCGGTCACCATGCGCACTTTCCTCCATGGGAGTAATGTCTCAAACAGTCTACGTTTTGATCGTTAGCTGGAAAACCAGTGGTAGCTTACAATGCACATCTATAGGCATTCTGTAATCTGTGGACTATCAGAGTGTTGATGAAACACAGAAATTGCAAAGGGATTGAATACAACAGTCACCTTGCGCACTTTCCTCCATGGGACAAATGTCTCAAACAGTCTACGCTTTGATCGTTCCCTGGAAGACCAGTAGTAGTTTCCGATGCACATCTGGAGGCATTCTGTAATCTGTGGACTATCAGACTGTTGATGAAACACAGAAATTCCATCGGGTTTGAATACAAAATTCACCACGCGCACTTTCCTCAATTGGAGTAATCTCTCAAACAGTCTACGATTTGATCGTTCCCTGGAAGACCAGTAGTAGTTTGCGATGCACATCTGGAGGCATTCTGTAATCTGTGGACTATAAGACTGTTAATGAAACACAGAAATTGCATCTGGATTGAATACAACAGTCACCATGCGCACTTTCCTCCACGGGAGAAATGTCTCAAACAGTCTACGCTTTGATCGTTCCCTGGAAGACCAGTACTAGTTTCCGATGCACATCTGGAGGCATTCTGTAATCTGTGGACTATCAGACTGTTGATGAAACAAAGAAATTCCATCGGGATTGAATACAACATTCACCACGCGCATTTTCCTCCATGGGAGTAATGTCTCAAACAGTCTACGCCTTGATCGTTCCCTGGAAGACCAGTAGTAGTTTCCGATGCACATCTGGAGGCATTCTGTAATCTGTGGACTCTCAGAGTGTTGATGAAACACAGAAATTGCATCGGGATTGAATACAGCAGTCACCATGCGCACTTTCCTCCATGGGAGTAATGTCTCAAACAGTCTACGTTTTGATCGTTCCCTGGAAGACCAGTGGTAGTTTCCGATGCACATCCGGAGGCATTCTGTAATCTGTGGCTAATCAGAGTGTTGATGAAACACAGAAATTGCATCGGGATTGAACACAACAGTCGCCATGCGCACTTTCCTCCATGGGAGTAAGGTCTCAAACTGTCTACGCTTTGATCGTTCCCTGGAAGACCAGTAGTAGTTTCCGATGCACATCTTGAGGCATTCTGTAATCTGAGGACTATCAGACTGTTGATGAAACACAGAAATTCCATCGGGATTGAATACAACAGTCACCATGCGCACTTTCCTCCATGGGAGTAATGTCTCAAACAGTCTACGCTTTGATCGTTCCCTGGAAGACCAGTAGTAGTTTCCGATGCACATCTGGAGGCATTCTGTAATCTGTGGACTATAAGACTGTTGATGAAACACAGAAATTGCATCGGGATTGAATACAAATGTCACCATGCGCACTTACCTTCAGGGGAGCAATGTCTCAAACAGTCTACGATTGATCGTTCCCTGGAAGACCAGTAGTAGTTTCCGATGCACATCTTGTGGCATTCTGTAATCTGTGGACCATCAGAGTGTTGGTGAAACACAGAATTTCCATCGGGATTGAATACAACAGTCACCACGCGCACTTTCCTCCACGGGAGTAATGTCTCAAACAGTCTACGCTTTGATCGATCCCTGGAAGACCAGTAGTAGTTTCCGATGCACATCCGGAGGCATTCTGTAATCTGTGGACTATCAGAGTGTTGATGAAACACAGAAATTGCATCGGGATTGAACACAACAGTCACCACGCGCACTTTCGTCCATGGGAGTAATGTCTCAAACAGTCCACGCTTTGATCGTTCCCTGGAAGACCACAAATGGCTTCCGATGCACATCTGGTTGCCTTCTGTAATCTGTGGACTATCAGAGTGTTGATGAAACACAGAAATTGCATCGGGATTGAATACAACAGTCGCCATGCGCACTTTCCTCCATGGGGGTAGTGCTTCAAACAGTCCACGCTTTGATCGTTTCCCGGAAGACCACAAATAGCTTCGGATGCACATCTGGTGGCCTTCTGTAATCTGTGGACTATCAGAGTGTGGATGAAACACAGAAATTGCATCGGGATTGAATACAACAGTCACCATGCGCACTTTCCTCAATGTGAGTAATGTCTCAAACAATTTACGACTTGATCGTTCCCTGGAAGACCAGTAGTAGTTTCCGATGCACAGCTGGTAGCATTCTGTAATCTGTGGACTATCAGAGGGTTGATGAAACACAGAAATTGCATCGGGATTGAATTCACCAAGCGCACTTTCCTAAACGGGAGTAATGTCTCAAGCAGTCTACGTTTTGATTGATCTCTGGAAGAGCAGTAGTAGTTTCCGATGCACATCAGGTGGCATTCTGTAATCTGTGGACTAACAGAGTGTTGATGAAACACAGAAATTGCATCGGGATTGAGTACAACAGTCACCATGCGCACTTTACTCCATGGGAGTAATGTCTCAAACAGTCTACGCCTTGATCGTTCCCAGGAAGACCAGTAGTTGTTTCCGATGCACTTCTGGAGGCATTCTGTAATCTGTGGACTATCAAAGTGTTGATGAAACACAGAAATTTAGTCGGAATTGAATACAACAATCACCATGCGCACTTCCCTCCATGGGAGTAATGTCTCAAACAGTCTACGCTTTGATCGTTCCCTGGAAGACCAGAAGTAGTTTCCGATGCACATCTGGAGGTATTCTGTAATCTGTGGACTATCAGAGTGTTGATGAAACACAGAAATTGCATCGGGATTTTAATACACCAGTCGCCATGCGCACTTACCTCCATGGGAGTAGTGCCTCAAACAGTCTACGCTTTGATCGTTCCCTTGAAGACCAGTAGTAGTTCCCGATGCACATCTGGAGGCATTCTGTAATCTGTGGACTATCAGAGTGTTGATGAACCACAGAAATTGCATTGGGATAAAATACAACAGTCACCATGCGCACTTTCCTCCATGGCGAGCAATGTCTCAAACAGTCTACGCTTTGATCGTTCCCTGGAAGACCAGTAGTAGTTTCCGATGCACATCTGGATTCATTCTGTAATCTGTTGACCTTCAAAGTGTTGATTAAACACAGAAACTGCATCGGGATTAAATACAGCGGTCACCATGCGCACTTTCCTCCATGGGAGTAATGTCTCAAACAGTCTACGTTTTGATCGTTAGCTGGAAAACCAGTGGTAGCTTACAATGCACATCTATAGGCATTCTGTAATCTGTGGACTATCAGAGTGTTGATGAAACACAGAAATTGCAAAGGGATTGAATACAACAGTCACCTTGCGCACTTTCCTCCATGGGACAAATGTCTCAAACAGTCTACGCTTTGATCGTTCCCTGGAAGACCAGTAGTAGTTTCCGATGCACATCTGGAGGCATTCTGTAATCTGTGGACTATCAGACTGTTGATGAAACACAGAAATTCCATCGGGTTTGAATACAAAATTCACCACGCGCACTTTCCTCAATTGGAGTAATCTCTCAAACAGTCTACGATTTGATCGTTCCCTGGAAGACCAGTAGTAGTTTGCGATGCACATCTGGAGGCATTCTGTAATCTGTGGACTATAAGACTGTTAATGAAACACAGAAATTGCATCTGGATTGAATACAACAGTCACCATGCGCACTTTCCTCCACGGGAGAAATGTCTCAAACAGTCTACGCTTTGATCGTTCCCTGGAAGACCAGTACTAGTTTCCGATGCACATCTGGAGGCATTCTGTAATCTGTGGACTATCAGACTGTTGATGAAACAAAGAAATTCCATCGGGATTGAATACAACATTCACCACGCGCATTTTCCTCCATGGGAGTAATGTCTCAAACAGTCTACGCCTTGATCGTTCCCTGGAAGACCAGTAGTAGTTTCCGATGCACATCTGGAGGCATTCTGTAATCTGTGGACTCTCAGAGTGTTGATGAAACACAGAAATTGCATCGGGATTGAATACAGCAGTCACCATGCGCACTTTCCTCCATGGGAGTAATGTCTCAAACAGTCTACGTTTTGATCGTTCCCTGGAAGACCAGTGGTAGTTTCCGATGCACATCCGGAGGCATTCTGTAATCTGTGGACTATCAGAGTGTTGATGAAACACAGAAATTGCATCGGGATTGAACACAACAGTCGCCATGCGCACTTTCCTCCATGGGAGTAAGGTCTCAAACTGTCTACGCTTTGATCGTTCCCTGGAAGACCAGTAGTAGTTTCCGATGCACATCTTGAGGCATTCTGTAATCTGAGGACTATCAGACTGTTGATGAAACACAGAAATTCCATCGGGATTGAATACAACAGTCACCATGCGCACTTTCCTCCATGGGAGTAATGTCTCAAACAGTCTACGCTTTGATCGTTCCCTGGAAGACCAGTAGTAGTTTCCGATGCACATCTGGAGGCATTCTGTAATCTGTGGACTATAAGACTGTTGATGAAACACAGAAATTGCATCGGGATTGAATACAAATGTCACCATGCGCACTTACCTTCAGGGGAGCAATGTCTCAAACAGTCTACGATTGATCGTTCCCTGGAAGACCAGTAGTAGTTTCCGATGCACATCTTGTGGCATTCTGTAATCTGTGGACCATCAGAGTGTTGGTGAAACACAGAATTTCCATCGGGATTGAATACAACAGTCACCACGCGCACTTTCCTCCACGGGAGTAATGTCTCAAACAGTCTACGCTTTGATCGATCCCTGGAAGACCAGTAGTAGTTTCCGATGCACATCCGGAGGCATTCTGTAATCTGTGGACTATCAGAGTGTTGATGAAACACAGAAATTGCATCGGGATTGAACACAACAGTCACCACGCGCACTTTCGTCCATGGGAGTAATGTCTCAAACAGTCCACGCTTTGATCGTTCCCTGGAAGACCACAAATGGCTTCCGATGCACATCTGGTTGCCTTCTGTAATCTGTGGACTATCAGAGTGTTGATGAAACACAGAAATTGCATCGGGATTGAATACAACAGTCGCCATGCGCACTTTCCTCCATGGGGGTAGTGCTTCAAACAGTCTACGCTTTGATCGTTCCCTTGAAGACCAGTAGTAGTTTCCGATGCACATCTGGAGGCATTCTGTAATCTGTGGACTATCAGAGATTTGATGAACCACAGAAATTGAATTGGGATTAATTACTGCAGTTACCATGCGCACTTTCCTCCATGGCGAGCAATGTCTCAAACAGTCTACGCTTTGATCCTTCCCTGCAAGACCAGTAGTAGTTTCCGATGCACATCTGGAGGCATTCTGTAATCTGTGGACCATCAGACTGTTGATGAAACACAGAAATTCCATCGGGATTGAATACAACAGTCACCACGCACATTTTCCTCCATGGGAGTAATGTCTCAAACAGTCTACGCTTTGATCGTTCCCTGGAAGACCAGTAGTAGTTTCCGATGCACATCTGGAGGCATTCTGTAATCTGTGGACTATCAGAGTGTTGATGAAATACAGAAATTGCATTGGGATTAAATACAACAGTCACCATGCGCACTTTCCTCCATGGCGAGCAATGTCTCAAACAGTCTACGCTTTGATCGTTCCCTGGAAGACCAGTAGTAGTTTCCGATACACATCTGGAGGCATTCTGTAATCTGTGGACTATCAGACTGTTGATGAAACACAGAAATTCCATCGGGATTGAATACAGCGGTCACCATGCGCACTTTCCTCCACCGGAGTAATGTCTCAAACAGTCTACGCTTTGATCGTTCCCTGGAAGACCAGTAGTAGTTTCCGATGCACATTTGGTGGCATTCTGTAATCTGTGGACTATCAGAGAGTTGATGAAACACAGAAATTGCATTGGGATGAATTCAACATGCGCACTTTCCTCCACTGGCGTAATGCCTCAAACAGTCTACGATTTTATTGTTCCCTGGAAGACCAGCAGTAGTTTCCGATGCACATCTGGTGGCATTCTGTAATCTGTGGTCTATCAGAGTGTTGATGAAACACAGAAAATGCATCGGGATTAAATACAACAGTCACCATGCGCACTTTCGTCCATGGGAGTAATGTCTCAAACAGTCCACGCTTTGATCGTTCCCTGGAAGACCACAAATGGCTTCCGATGCACATCTGGTGGCCTTCTGTAATCTGTGGACTATCAGAGTGTTGATGAAACACAGAAATTGCATCGGGATTGAATACAACAGTCGCCATGCGCACTTTCCTCCATGGGGGTAGTGCCTCAAACAGTCTACGCTTTGATCGTTCCCTTGAAGACCAGTAGTAGTTTCCGATGCACATCTGGAGGCATTCTGTAATCTGTGGACTATCAGAGTGTTGATGAACCACAGAAATTGCATTGGGATTAAATACTGCAGTCACCATGCGCACTTTCCTCCATGGCGAGCAATGTCTCAAACGGTCTACGCTTTGATCGTTCCCTGCAAGACCAGTAGTAGTTTCCGACGCACATCTGGAGGCATTCTGTAATCTGTTGACCTTCAAAGTGTTGATTAAACACAGAAATTGCATCTGCAATGAATACAACATTCACCATGCGCACTTTCCTCAATGGGAGTAATGTCTCAAACAGTCTACGATTTGATCGTTCCCTGGAAGACCAGTAGTAGTTGGCGATGCACATCTGGAGGCATTCTGTAATCTGTGGACTATAAGACTGTTGATGAAACACAGAAATTGCATCGGGAAAGAATACAACAGTCACCATACGCACTTTCCTCCATGGGAGTAATGTGTCAAACAGTCTACGCTTTGATCGTTCCCTGGAAGACCAGTAGTAGCTTACGATGCACATCTATAGGCATTTTGTAATCTGTGGACTATCAGAGTGTTGATGAAACACAGAAATTGCATCGGGATTGAATAAAACAGTCACCTTGCGCACTTTCCTCCATGGGAGTAATGTCTCAAACAGTCTACGCTTTGATCGTTCCCTGGAAGACCAGTAGTAGTTTCCGATGCACATCTGGAGGCATTCTGTAATCTGTGGACTATGAGACTGTTGATGAAACACAGAAATTCCATCGGGATTAAACACAACAGTCACCACGCGCATTTTCCTCCATGGGAGTAATGTCTCAAACAGTCTACGCTTTGATCGTTCCCTGGAAGACCAGTAGTAGTTTCCGATGCACATCTGGAGGCATTCTGTAATCTGTGGACTATCAGAGTGTTGATGAAATACAGAAATTGCATTGGGATTAAATACAACAGTCACCATGCGCACTTTCCTCCATGGCGAGCAATGTCTCAAACAGTCTACGCTTTGTACGTTCCCTGCAAGACCAGTAGTAGTTTCCGATGCACATCTGGAGGCATTCTGTAATCTGTTGACCTTCAAAGTGTTGATTAAACACAGAAATTGCATCGGGATTGAATACAGCGGTCACCATGCGCACTTTCCTCCATGGGAGTAATGTCTCAAACAGTCTACGTTTTGATCGTTCCCTGGAAAACCAGTGGTAGCCTACGATGCACATCTATAGGCATTTTGTAATCTGTGGACTATCAGAGTGTTGATGAAACACAGAAATTGCATCGGGATTGAATACAACAGTCACCTTGCGCACTTTCCTCCATGGGAGTAATGTCTCAAACAGTCTACGCTTTGATCGTTCCCTGGAAGACCAGTAGTAGTTTCCGATGCACATCTGGAGGCATTCTGTAATCTGTGGACTATCAGACTGTTGATGAAACACAGAAATTCCATCGGGATTGAATACAGCGGTCACCATGCGCACTTTCCTCCACCGGAGTAATGTCTCAAACAGTCTACGCTTTGATCGTTCCCTGGAAGACCAGTAGTAGTTTCCGATGCACATTTGGTGGCATTCTGTAAACTGTGGACTATCAGAGAGTTGATGAAACACAGAAATTGCATTGGGATGAATTCAACATGCCCACTTTCCTCCACTGGCGTAATGCCTCAAACAGTCTACGATTTTATTGTTCCTTGGAAGACCAGCAGTAGTTTCCGATGCACATCTGGTGGCATTCTGTAATCTGTGGTCTATCAGAGTGTTGATGAAACACAGAAAATGCATCGGGATTAAATACAACAGTCACCATGCGCACTTGCCTCCATGGGAGTAATGTCTCAAACAGTCTACGATTTGATCGGTCCCTGGAAGACCAGTAGTAGTTTCCGATGCACATCTGGAGGCATTCTGTAATCTGTGGACTATAAGACTGTTGATGAAACACAGAAATTGCATCGGGATGGAATACAACAGTCACCATGCGCACTTTCCTCCGTGGGAGTAATGTCTCAAACAGTCTACGCTTTGATCGTTCCCTGGAAGACCAGTAGTAGTTTCCGATGCACATCTGGAGGCATTCTGTAATCTGTGGACTATCAGACTGGTGATGAAACACAGAAATTCCATCGGGATTGAATACAGCGGTCACCATGCGCACTTTCCTCCATGGGAGTAATGTCTCAAACAGTCTACGTTTTGATCGTTCACTGGAAAACCAGTGGTAGCTTACGATGCACATCTATAGGCATTCTGTAATCTGTGGACCATCAGAGTGTTGATGAAACACAGAAATTGCATCGGGATTGAATACAGCAGTCACCATGCGCACCTTCCTCAATGTGTGTAATGTCTCAAACAATTTACGCTTTGATCGTTCCCTGGAAGACCAGTAGTAGTTTCCGATGCACATTTGGTTTGCATTCTGTAATCTGTGGACTATCAGAGAGTTGATGAAACACAGAAATTGCATTGGGATGAATTCAACATGCGCACTTTCCTCCACTGGCGTAATGCCTCAAACAGTCTACGATTTTATTGTTCTCTGGAAGACCAGTAGTAGTTTCCGATGCACATCGGGTAGCATTTTGTAATCTGTGGACTATCAGAGTGTTGATGAAACACAGAAATTGCATCGGGATTGAATACAACATTCACCATGCGCACTTTCCTCAATGGGAGTAATGTCTCAAACAGTCTACGATTTGATCGTTCCCTGGAAGACCAGTAGTAGTTTGCGATGCACATCTGGAGGCATTCTGTAATCTGTGGACTATAAGACTGTTGATGAAACACAGAAATTGCATCGGGAAAGAATACAACAGTCACCATACGCACTTTCCTCCATGGGAGTAATGTGTCAAACAGTCTACGCTTTGATCGTTCCCTGGAAGACCAGTGGTAGCTTACGATGCACATCTATAGGCATTTTGTAATCTGTGGACTATCAGAGTGTTGATGAAACACAGAAATTGCATCGGGATTGAATAGAACAGTCACCTTGCGCACTTTCCTCCATGGGAGTAATGTCTCAAACAGTCTACGCTTTGATCGTTCCCTGGAAGACCAGTAGTAGTTTCCGATGCACATCTGGAGGCATTCTGTAATCTGTGGACTATCAGACTGTTGATGAAACACAGAAATTCCATCGGGATTAAACACAACAGTCACCACGCGCATTTTCCTCCATGGGAGTAATGTCTCAAACAGTCTACGCTTTGATCGTTCCCTGGAAGACCAGTAGTAGTTTCCGATGCACATCTGGAGGCATTCTGTAATCTGTGGACTATCAGAGTGTTGATGAAATACAGAAATTGCATTGGGATTAAATACAACAGTCACCATGCGCACTTTCCTCCATGGCGAGCAATGTCTCAAACAGTCTACGCTTTGTACGTTCCCTGCAAGACCAGTAGTAGTTTCCGATGCACATCTGGAGGCATTCTGTAATCTGTTGACCTTCAAAGTGTTGATTAAACACAGAAATTGCATCGGAATTTAATACAGCGGTCACCATGCGCACTTTCCTCCATGGGAGTAATGTCTCAAACAGTCTACGTTTTGATCGTTCCCTGGAAAACCAGTGGTAGCCTACGATGCACATCTATAGGCATTTTGTAATCTGTGGACTATCAGAGTGTTGATGAAACACAGAAATTGCATCGGGATTGAATACAACAGTCACCTTGCGCACTTTCCTCCATGGGAGTAATGTCTCAAACAGTCTACGCTTTGATCGTTCCCTGGAAGACCAGTAGTAGTTTCCGATGCACATCTGGAGGCATTCTGTAATCTGTGGACTATCAGACTGTTGATGAAACACAGAAATTCCATCGGGATTGAATACAGCGGTCACCATGCGCACTTTCCTCCACCGGAGTCATGTCTCAAACAGTCTACGCTTTGATCGTTCCCTGGAAGACCAGTAGTAGTTTCCGATGCACATTTGGTGGCATTCTGTAATCTGTGGACTATCAGAGAGTTGATGAAACACAGAAATTGCATTGGGATGAATTCAACATGCCCACTTTCCTCCACTGGCGTAATGCCTCAAACAGTCTACGATTTTATTGTTCCTTGGAAGACCAGCAGTAGTTTCCGATGCACATCTGGTGGCATTCTGTAATCTGTGGTCTATCAGAGTGTTGATGAAACACAGAAAATGCATCGGGATTAAATACAACAGTCACCATGCGCACTTTCCTCCATGGGAGTAATGTCTCAAACAGTCTACGATTTGATCGGTCCCTGGAAGACCAGTAGTAGTTTCCGATGCACATCTGGAGGCATTCTGTAATCTGTGGACTATAAGACTGTTGATGAAACACAGAAATTGCATCGGGATGGAATACAACAGTCACCATGCGCACTTTCCTCCGTGGGAGTAATGTCTCAAACAGTCTACGCTTTGATCGTTCCCTGGAAGACCAGTAGTAGTTTCCAATGCACATCTGGAGGCATTCTGTAATCTGTGGACTATCAGACTGGTGATGAAACACAGAAATTCCATCGGGATTGAATACAGCGGTCACCATGCGCACTTTCCTCCATGGGAGTAATGTCTCAAACAGTCTACGTTTTGATCGTTCACTGGAAAACCAGTGGTAGCTTACGATGCACATCTATAGGCATTCTGTAATCTGTGGACCATCAGAGTGTTGATGAAACACAGAAATTGCATCGGGATTGAATACAGCAGTCACCATGCGCACCTTCCTCAATGTGTGTAATGTCTCAAACAATTTACGCTTTGATCGTTCCCTGGAAGACCAGTAGTAGTTTCCGATGCACATTTGGTTTGCATTCTGTAATCTGTGGACTATCAGAGAGTTGATGAAACACAGAAATTGCATTGGGATGAATTCAACATGCGCACTTTCCTCCACTGGCGTAATGCCTCAAACAGTCTACGATTTTATTGTTCTCTGGAAGACCAGTAGTAGTTTCCGATGCACATCGGGTAGCGTTTTGTAATCTGTGGACTATCAGAGTGTTGATGAAACACAGAAATTGCATCGGGATTGAATACAATAGTCACCATGCGCACTTTCCTCCACCGGAATAATGTCTCAAACAGTCTACGCTTTGATCGTTCCCTGGAAGACCAGTAGTAGTTTCTGATGCACATTTGGTGGCATTCTGTAATCTGTGGACTATCAGAGAGTTGATGAAACACAGAAATTGCATTGGGATGAATTCAACATGCGCACTTTCCTCCACTGGCGTAATGCCTCAAACAGTCTACGATTTTATTGTTCTCTGGAAGACCAGTAGTTGTTTCCGATGTACATCTGGTAGCATTTTGTAATCTGTGGACTATCAGAGTGTTGATGAAACACAGAAATTGCTTCGGGAATGAACACAATAGTCACCATGCGCACTTTCCTCCACCGGAGTAATGTCTCAAACAGTCTACGCTTTGATCGTTCCCTGGAAGACCAGCAGTAGTTTCCGATGCACATCTGGTGGCATTCTGTGTTCTATGGACTATCAGAGTGTTGATGAAAGAAAGAAATTGCATCGGCATTGAATACAACAGTCACCATGCGCACTTTCCTCCATGGAAGTAATGTCTCAAACAGTCTAAACTTTGATCGTTCCCTGGAAGACCAGTATTAGTTTCCGATGCACATCTGGTGGCATTCTGTAATCTGTGGACCATCAGAGTATTGATGAAACACAGAAATTGCATCGGGATTAAATACAACAGTCACCACGCGCACTTTCCTCCACGGGAGTAATGTCTCAAACAGTCTACGCTTTGATCGTTCCCTGGAAGACCAGTAGGAGTTTCCGATGCACATCTGGTGGCATTCTGTAATCTGTGGTCTATCAGAGTGTTGATGAAACACAGAAAATGCATCGGGATTAAATACAACAGACACCATGCGCACTTTCCTCCATGGGAGTAATGTCTCAAACAGTCTACGATTTGATCGTTCGCTGGAAGACCAGTAGTAGTTTCCGATGCACATCTGGAGGCATTCTGTAATCTGCGGACTATAAGACTGTTGATGAAACACAGAAATTGCATCGGGATGGAATACAACAGTCACCATGCGCACTTTCCTCCATGGGAGTAATGTCTCAAACAGTCTACACTTTGATCGTTCCCTGGAAGACCAGTAGTAGTTTCCGATGCACATCTGGAGGCATTCTGTAATCTGTGGACTATAAGACTGTTGATGAAACACAGAAATTGCATCGGGATTGAATACAAACGTCACCATGTGCACTTACCTTCAAGGGAGCAATGTCTCAAACAGTCTACGATTGATCGTTCGCTGGAAGACCAGTAGTAGTTTCCGATGCACATCTGGTGGCATTCTGTAATCTATGGACCATCAGAGTGTTGGTGAAACACAGAAATTCCATCGGGATTGAATACAACAGTCACCACGCGCACTTTCCTCCATGGGAGTAATGTCTCAAACAGTCTACGCCTTGATCGATCCCTGGAAGACCAGTAGTAGTTTCCGATGCATATCTGGTGGCATTCTGTAATCTGTGGACTGTCAGAGTGTTGATGAAAAACAGAAATTGCATCGGGATTGAATACAAGATTCACCATTTGCACTTTCGTCCATGGGAGTAATGTCTCAAACAGTCCACGCTTTGATCGTTCCCTGGAAGACCACAAATAGCTTCCGATGCACATCTGGTGGCCTTCTGTAATCTGTGGACTATCAGAGTGTTGATGAAACACAGAAATTGCATCGGGATTGAATACAACAGTCGCCATGCGCACTTTCCTCCATGGGAGTAGTGCCTCAAACAGTCTACGCTTTGATCGTTCCCTTGAAGACCAGTAGTAGTTTCCGATGCACATCTGGAGGCATTCTGTAATCTGTGGACTATCAGAGTGTTGATGAACCAGAGAAATTGCATTGGGATTAAATACAACAGTCACCATGCGCACTTTCCTCCATGGCGAACAATGTCTCAAACAGTCTACGCTTTGATCGTTCAATGCAAGACCAGTAGTAGTTTCCGATGCACATCTGGAGGCATTCTGTAATCTGTTGACCTTCAAAGTGTTGATTAAACACAGAAATTGCATCGGGATTGAATACAGCGGTCACCATGCGCACTTTCCTCCATGGGAGTTATGTCTCAAACAGTCTACGTTTTGATCGTTCCCTGGAAAACCAGTGGTAGCTTACGATGCACATCTATAGGCATTTTGTAATCTGTGGACTATCAGAGTGTTGATTAAACACAGATATTGCATCGGGATTGAATACAACAGTCACCTTGCGCACTTTCCTCCATGGGAGTAATGTCTCAAACAGTATACGCTTTGATCGTTCCCTGGAAGACCAGTAGTAGTTTCCGATGCACATCTGGAGGCATTCTGTAATCTGTGGACTATCAGACTGTTGATGAAACACAGAAATTCCTTTGGGATTGAATACAACATTCACCATGCGCACTTTCCTCAATGGGAGTAATGTCTCAAACAGTCTACGATTTGATCGTTCCCTGGAAGACCAGTAGTAGTTTGCGACGCACATCTGGAGGCATTCTGTAATCTGTGGACTATAAGACTGTTGATGAAACACAGAAATTGCATCGGGAATGAATACAACAGTCACCATGCGCACTTTCCTCCATGGGAGCAATGTGTCAAACAGTCTATGCTTTGATCGTTCCCTGGAAGACCAGTGGTAGCTTACGATGCACATCTATAGGCATTTTGTAATCTGTGGACTATCAGAGTGTTGATGAAACACAGAAATTGCATCGGGATTGAATACAACAGTCACCTTGCGCACTTTCCTCCATGGGAGTAATGTCTCAAACAGTCTACGATTTGATCGTTCCCTGGAAGACCAGTAGTAGTTTCCGATGCACATCTGGAGGCATTCTGTAATCTGTGGACTATCAGACTGTTGATGAAACACAGAAATTCCATCGGGATTGAATTCAACATTTACCATGCGCACTTTCCTCAATGGGAGTAATGTCTCAAACAGTCTACGATTTGATCGTTCCCTGGAAGACCAGTAGTAGTTTGCGATGCACATCTGGAGGCATTCTGTAATCTGTGGACTATAAGACTGTTGATGAAACACAGAAATTGCATCGGGAATGAATACAACAGTCACCATGCGCACTTTCCTCCATGGGAGTAATGTGTCAAACAGTCTACGCTTTGATCGATCCCTGGAAGACCAGTAGTAGTTTCCGATGCACATCTGGTGGCATTCTGTAATCTGTGGACTATCAGAGTGTTGATGAAACACAGAAATTTGCATCGGGATTGAATACAAGAGTCGCCATGCGCACTTTCCTCCATGGGAGTAGTGCCTCAAACAGTCTAAGCTTTGATCGTTCCCTTGAAGACCAGTAGTAGTTTCCGATGCACATCTGGAGGCATTCTGTAATATGTGGACTATCAGAGTGGTGATGAACCACAGAAATTGCATTGGGATTAAATACAACTGTCACCATGCGCACTTTCCTCCATGGCGAACAATGTCTCAAACAGTCTACGCTTTGATCGTTCCCTGCAAGACCAGTAGTAGTTTCCGATGCACATCTGGAGGCATTCTGTAATCAGTTGACCTTCAAAGTGTTGATTAAACACAGAAATTGCATCGGGATTGAATACAGCGGTCACCATGCGCACTTTCCTCCATGGGAGTAGTGCCTCAAACAGTCTAAGCTTTGATCGTTCCCTTGAAGACCAGTAGTAGTTTCCGATGCACATCTGGAGGCATTCTGTAATCTGTGGACTATCAGACTGTTGATGAAACACAGAAATTCCATCGGGATTGAATACAGCGGTCACCATGCGCACTTTCTTCCACCGGAGTAATGTCTCAAACAGTCTACGCTTTGATCGTTCCCTGGAAGACCAGTAGTAGTTTCCGATGCACATTTGGTGGCATTCTGTAATCTGTGGACTATCAGAGAGTTGATGAAACACAGAAATTGCATTGGGATGAATTAAACATGCGCACTTTCCTCCACTGGCGTAATGCCTCAAACAGTCTACGATTTTATTGTTCTCTGGAAGACCAGTAGTTGTTTCCGATGCACATCTGGTAGCATTTTGTAATCTGTGGACTATCAGAGTGTTGATGAAACACAGAAATTGCATCGGGATTGAACACAATAGTCACCATGCGCACTTTCCTCCATGGGAGTAATGTCTCAAACAGTCTACGCTTTGATCGTTCCCTGGAAGACCAGTAGTAGTTTCCGATGCACATCTGGAGGCATTCTGTAATCTGTGGACTATAAGACTGTTGATGAAACACAGAAATTGCATCGGGATTGAATACAAACGTCACCATGCGCACTTTCCTCCATGGGAGTAATGTCTCAAACAGTCTACGCTTTGATTGTTCTCTGGAAGACCAGTAGTAGTTTCCGATGCACATCTGGAGGCATTCTGTAATCTGTGGACTATCAGACTGTTGATGAAACACAGAAATTCCATCGGGATTGAATACAGCGGTCACCATGCGCACTTTCCTCCATGGGAGTAATGTCTCAAACAGTCTACGTTTTGATCGTTCCCTGGAAAACCAGTGGTAGCTTACGATGCTGATCTATAGGCATTCTGTAATCTGTGGACCATCAGAGTGTTGATGAAACACAGAAATTGCATCGGGATTGAATACAACAGTCACCATGCGCACCGTCCTCAATGTGTGTAATGTCTCAAACAATTTACGCTTTGATCGTTCCCTGGAAGACCAGTAGTAGTTTCCGATGCACATTTGGTTTGCATTCTGTAATCTGTGGACTATCAGAGAGTTGATGAAACACAGAAATTGCATTGGGATGAATTCAACATGCGCACTTTCCTCCACTGGCGTAATGCCTCAAACAGTCTACGATTTTATTGTTCTCTGGAAGACCAGTAGTAGTTTCCGATGCACATCTGGTAGCATTTTGTAATCTGTGGACTATCAGAGTGTTGATGAAACAAAGAAATTGCATCGGCATTGAATACAACAGTCACCATGCGCACTTTCCTCCATGGAAGTAATGTCTCAAACTGTCTACACTTTGATTGTTCCCTGGAAGACCAGTATTAGTTTCCGATGCACATCTGGTGGCATTCTGTAATCTGTGGACCATCAGAGTATTGATGAAACACAGAAATTGCATCGGGATTAAATACAACAGTCACCACGCGCACTTTCCTCCACGGGAGTTATGTCTCAAACAGTCTACGCTTTGATCGTTCCCTGGAAGACCAGTAGGAGTTTCCGATGCACATCTGGTGGCATTCTGTAATCTGTGGTCTATCAGAGTGTTGATGAAACACAGAAAATGCATCGGGATTAAATACAACAGTCACCATGCGCATTTTCCTCCATGGGAGTAATGTTTCAAACAGTCTACGCTTTGATCGTTCCCTGGAAGACCAGTAGTAGTTTCCGATGCACATCTGGAGGCATTCTGTAATCTGTGGACTATAAGACTGTTGATGAAACACAGAAATTGCATCGGGATTGAATACAAACGTCACCATGCGCACTTACCTTCAAGGGAGCAATGTCTCAAACAGTCTACGACTGATCGTTCGCTGGAAGACCAGTAGTAGTTTCCGATGCACATCTGCTGGCATTCTGTAATCTGTTGACCTTCAAAGTGTTGATTAAACACAGAAATTGTATCGGGATTGAATACAGCGGTCACCATGCGCACTTTCCTCCATTGGAGTTATGTCTCAAACAGTCTACGTTTTGATCGTTCCCGGGAAAACCAGTGGTAGCTTACGATGCACATCTATAGGCATTTTGTAATCTGTGGACTATCAGAGTGTTGATTAAACACAGAAATTGCATCGGGATTGAATACAACAGTCACCTTGCGCACTTTCCTCCATGGGAGTAATGTCTCAAACAGTATACGCTTTGATCGTTCCCTGGAAGATCAGTAGTCGTTTCCGATGCACATCTGGAGGCATTCTGTAATCTGTGGACTATCAGACTGTTGATTATACACAGAAATTCCATCGGGATTGAATACAACATTCACCATGCGCACTTTCCTCAATGGGAGTAATGTCTCAAACAGTCTACGATTTGATCGTTCCCTGGAAGACCAGTAGTAGTTTGCGATGCACATCTGGAGGCATTCTGTAATCTGTGGACTATCAGACTGTTGATGAAACACAGAAATTCCATCGGGATTGAATACAGCGGTCACCATGCGCACTTTCCTCCATGGGAGTAATGTCTCAAACAGTCTACGTTTTGATCGTTCCCTGGAAAACCAGTGGTAGCTTACGATGCACATCTATAGGCATTCTGTAATCTGTGGACCATCAGAGTGTTGATGAAACACAGAAATTGCATCGGGATTGAATACAACAGTCACCATGCGCACCTTCCTCAATGTGTGTAACGTCTCAAACAATTTACGCTTTGATCGTTCCCTGGAAGACCAGTAGTAGTTTCCGATGCACATTTGGTTTGCATTCTGTAATCTGTGGACTATCAGAGAGTTGATGAAACACAGAAATTGCATTGGGATGAATTCAAAATTCGCACTTTCCTCCACTGGCGTAATGCCTCAAACAGTCTACGATTTTATTGTTCTCTGGAAGACCAGTAGTAGTTTCAGAAGCACATCTGGTAGCATTTTGTAATCTGTGGACTATCAGAGTGTTGATGAAACACACAAATTGCATCGGGATTGAACACAATAGTCACCATGCGCACTTTCCTCCACCGGAGTAATGTCTCAAACAGTCTACGCTTTGATCGTTCCCTGGAAGACCAGCAGTAGTTTCCGATGCACATCTGGTGGCATTCTGTAATCTATGGACTATCAGAGTGTTGATGAAACAAAGAAATTGCATCGGCATTGAATACAACAGTCACCATGCGCACTTTCCTCCAGGGATGTAATGTCTCAAACAGTCTACACTTTGATCGTTCCCTGGAAGACCAGTATTAGTTTCCGATGCACATATGGTGGCATTCTGTAATCTGTGGACCATCAGAGTATTGATGAAACACAGAAATTGCATCGGGATTAAATACAACAGTCACCACGCGCACTTTCCTCCACGGGAGTAATGTCTCAAACAGTCTACGCTTTGATCGTTCCCTGGAAGACCAGTAGGAGTTTCCGATGCACATCTGGTGGCATTCTGTAACCTGTGGTCTATCAGAGTGTTGACGAAACACAGAAAATGCATCGGGATTAAATACAACAGTCACCATGCGCACTTTCCTCCATGGGAGTAATGTCTCAAACAGTCTACGCTTTGATCGTTCCCTGGAAGACCAGTAGTAGTTTCCGATGCACATCTGGAGGCATTCTGTAATCTGTGGACTATAAGACTGTTTATGAAACACAGAAATTGCATCGGGATGGAATACAACAGTCACCATGCGCACTTTCCTCCATGGGAGTAATGTCTCAAACAGTCTACGCTTTGATCGTTCCCTGGAAGACCAGTAGTAGTTTCCGATGCACATCTGGAGGCATTCTGTAATCTGTGGACTATCAGAGTCTTGATGAAACACAGAAATTGCATCGGGAATGAATACAACAGTCACCATGCGCACTTTCCTCCATGGGAGTAATGTCTCAAACAGTCTACGCTTTGATCGTTCCATGGAAGACCAGTATTAATTTCCGATGGACATCTGGTGGCATTCTGTGAACATCAGAGTGTTGATGAAACACAGAAATAGCATCGGGATTGAATACAACAGTCACCACGCGCACTTTCCTCCACGGGAGTAAAGCCTCAGACAGTCTACGCTTTGATCGTTCCCTGGAAGACCAGTAGTAGTTTCCGATGCACATCTGGTGGCATTCTGTAATCTGTGGACTATCAGAGTGTTGATGAAACACAGAAATTGCATCGGGATTGAATGCAACAGTCACCATTCGCACTTTCCTCCATGGGAGTAATGTCTCAAATAGTCCACGCTTTGATCGTTCCCTGGCTGACCAGTAGTAGTTTCCGATGCACATCTGGTGGCATTCTGTAATCTGTGGACTATCAGACTCTTGATGAAACACAGAAATTGCATCGGGATTGAATACAACAGTCACCATGCACACTTTCCTTCATGGGAGTAATGTCTCAAACAGTCTACGATTTGATCGATCCCTGGAAGACCAGTAGTAGTTTCTGATGCACATCTGGAGGCATTCTGTAATCTGTGGACTATAAGACTGTTGATGAAACAGAGAAATTGCATCGGGATTAAATACAACAGTCACCATGCGCACTTTCCTCCATGGGAGCAATGTCTCAAAGAGTTTAGGCTCTGATCGTTCCCTGGAAGACCAGTAGTAGTTTCCGATGCACATCTGGTGGCAATCTAGAAATCTGTGGACTATCAGAGTATTGATGAAACACAGAAATTGCATCGGGATTGAATTCACCATGCGCACCTTCCTCCACCGGAGTAATGTCTCAAAAAGTCTACACTCTGATTGTTCTCTGGAAGACCAGTAGTAGTTTCCAATGCACATCTGGTGGCATTTTGTAATCTGTGGACTATCAGAGAGTTAATGAAACACAGAAATTGCATCGGGATTGAATACAACAGTCACCATGCGCACTTTCCTCCACCGGAGAAATGTCTCAAACAGTCTACCCTTTGATCGTTCCCATTAAGACCAGTAGTAGTTTCCGATGCACATCTAGTGGCATTCTGTAATCTGTGGACTATCAGAGTGTTGATGAAACACAGAAATTGCATCGGCATTAAATACAACAGTCACCATGCGCACTTTCCTCCATGGGAGTAATGTCTCAAACAGTCTACGCTCTGATCGTTCCTGGAAGACCAGTAGTAGTTTCCGGTGCACATCTGGAGGCATTCTGTAATCTGTTGACTATAAGACTGTTGATGAAACACAGAAATTGCATCGGGATTGAATACAACAGTCACCATGCGCACTTTCCTCCATGGGAGTAATGTCTCAAACAATCTACGCTTTGATCGTTCCCTGGAAGACCAGTTGTAGTTTCCAATGCAAATCTGGAGGCATTCTGTAATCTGTGGACTATCAGACTGTTGATGAAACACAGAAATTCCATCGGGATTAAATACAACAGTCACCATGCGCACTTCCCTCCATGGGAGTAATGTCTCAAACAGTCTACGCTTTGATCGTTCCCTGGAAGACCAGAAGTAGTTTCCGATGCACAACTGGAGGCATTCTGTAATCTGTGGACTATCAGAGTGTTCACGAAACACAGAAATTGCATCGGGATTGAATACAAAAGTCACCATACGCACTTTCATCCATGGGAGTGATGTCTCAAACAGTCTACGGTTTGATCGTTCCCTGGAAGACCAGTATTAGTTTCCGATGGACATCTGGTGGCATTCTGTAATCTGTTGACCATCAGAGTGTTGATGAAACACAGAAATTGCATCGGGATTGAATACAACAATCACCATGCGCACCTTCCTCAATGTGTGTAATGTCTCAAACAATTTACGCTTTGATCGTTCCCTGGAAGACCAGTAGTAGTTTCCGATGCACATTTGGTGGCATTCTGTAATCTGTGGACTATGAGAGAGTTGATGAAACACAGAAATTGCATTGGGATGAATTCAACATGCGCACTTTCCTCCACTGGCGTAATGCCTCAAACAGTCTACGATTTTATTGTTCTCTGGAAGACCAGTAGTAGTTTCCGATGCACATCTGGTAGCATTTTGTAATCTATGGACTATCAGAGTGTTGATGAAACACAGAAATTGCATCGGGATTGAATACAATAGTCACCATGCGCACTTTCCTCCACCGGAGTAATGTCTCAAACAGTCTACGCTTTGATCGTTCCCTGGAAGACCAGCAGTAGTTTCCGATGCACATCTGGTGGCATTCTGTAATCTATGGACTATCAGAGTGTTGATGAAACAATGAAATTGCATCGGCATTGAATACAACAGTCACCATGCGCATTTTCCTCCATGGAAGTAATGTCTCAAACAGTCTACACATTGATCGTTCCCTGGAAGACCAGTATTAGTTTCCGATGCACATCTGGTGGCATTCTGTAATCTGTGGACCATCAGAGTGTTGATGAAACACAGAAATTGCATCGGGATTAAATATAACAGTCACCACGCGTACTTTCCTCCACGGAAGTAATGTCTCAAACAGTCTACGCTTTGATCGTTCCCTGGAAGACCAGTAGGAGTTTCCGATGCACATCTGGAGGCATTCTGTAATCTGTGGTCTATCAGAGTGTTGATGAAACACAGAAAATGCATCGGGATTAAATACAACATTCTCCATGCGCACTTTCCTCAATGGGAGTAATGTCTCAAACAGTCTAAAATTTGATCGTTCCCTGGAAGACCAGTAGTAGTTTCCGATGCACATCTGGAGGCATTCTGTAATCTGTGGACTATAAGACTGTTGATGAAACACAGAAATTGCATCGGGATGGAATACAACAGTCACCATGCGCACTTTCCTCCATGGGAGTAATGTCTCAAACAGTCTACGCTTTGAACGTTCCCTGGAAGACCAGTAGTAGTTTCCGATGCACATCTGGAGGCATTCTGTAATCTGTGGACTATCAGACTGTTGATGAAACACAGAAATTCCATCGGAATTGAATACAACAGTCACCATGCGCACTTTCCTCCAAGGGAGTAATGTCTCCAACAGTCTACGATTTAATCGTTCCCTGGAAGACCAGAAGAAGTTTCCGATGCACAACTGGAGGCATTCTGTAATCTGTGGACTATCAGAGTGTTGATGAAACACAGAAATTGCATCGGGAATGAATTCAACAGTCACCATGCGCACTTTCCTCCATGTGAGTAATGTCTCAAACAGTCTACGTTTTGATCGTTCCATGGAAGACCAGTATTAATTTCCGATGGACATCTGGTGGCATTCTGTAATCTGTGGACCATCAGAGTGTTGATGAAACACAGAAATTGCATCGGGATTGAATACAACAGTCACCACGCGCACTTTCCTCCACGGGAGTAATGTCTCAGACAGTCTACGTTTTGATCGTTCCCTGGAAGACCAGTAGTAGTTTCCGATGCACATCTGGTGGCATTCTGTAATCTGTGGACTACCAGAGTGTTGATGAAACACAGAAATTGCATCGGGATTGAATGCAACAGTCACCATTCGCACTTTCCTCCATGGGAGTAATGTCTCAAATAGTCCACGCTTTGATCGTTCCCTGGCTGACCAGTAGTAGTTTCCGATGCACATCTGGGGGCATTCTGTAATCTGTGGACTATCAGTGTGTTGATGAACCACAGAAATTGCATTGGGATTAAATACAACAGTCACCATGCGCACTTTCCTCCATGGCGAGCAATGTCTCAAACAGTCTACGCTTTGATCGTTCCCTGCAAGACCAGTAGTAGTTTCCGATGCACATCTGGAGGCATTCTGTAATCTGTTGACCTTCAAAGTGTTGATTAAACACAGAAATTGCATTGGGATTGAATACAGCGGTCACCATGCGCACTTTCCTCCATGGGAGTAATGTCTCAAACAGTCTACGTTTTGATCGTTCCCTGGAAAACCAGTGGTAGCTTACGATGCACATCTATAGGCATTTTGTAATCTGTGGACTATCAGAGTGTTGATGAAACACAGAAATTGCATCGGGATTGAATACAACAGTCACCTTGCGCACTTTCCTCCATGGGAGTAATGTCTCAAAGAGTCTACGCTTTGATCGTTCCCTGGAAGACCAGTAGTAGTTTCCGATGCACATCTGGAGGCATTCTGTAATCTGTGGACTATCAGACTGTTGATGAAACACAGAAATTCCATCGGGATTGAATACAGCGGTCACCATGCGCACTTTCCTCCATGGGAGTAATGTCTCAAACAGTCTACGTTTTGATCGTTCCCTGGAAAACCAGTGGTAGCTTACGATGCACATCTATAGGCATTCTGTAATCTGTGGACCATCAGAGTGTTGATGAAACACAGAAATTGCATCGGGATTGAATACAACAGTCACCATGCGCACCTTCCTCAATGTGTGTAACGTCTCAAACAATTTACGCTTTGATCGTTCCCTGGAAGACCAGTAGTAGTTTCCGATGCACATTTGGTTTGCATTCTGTAATCTGTGGACTATCAGAGAGTTGATGAAACACAGAAATTGCATTGGGATGAATTCAACATTCGCACTTTCCTCCACTGGCGTAATGCCTCAAACAGTCTACGATTTTATTGTTCTCTGGAAGACCAGTAGTAGTTTCAGATGCACATCTGGTAGCATTTTGTAATCTGTGGACTATCAGAGTGTTGATGAAACACACAAATTGCATCGGGATTGAACACAATAGTCACCATGCGCACTTTCCTCCACCGATGTAATGTCTCAAACAGTCTACGCTTTGATCGTTCCCTGGAAGACCAGCAGTAGTTCCGATGCACATCTGTTGGCATTCTGTAATCTATGGACTATCAGAGTGTTGATGAAACAAAGAAATTGCATCGGCATTGAATACAACAGTCACCATGCGCACTTTCCTCCAGGGATGTAATGTCTCAAACAGTCTACACTTTGATCGTTCCCTGGAAGACCAGTATTAGTTTCCGATGCACATATGGTGGCATTCTGTAATCTGTGGACTATCAGAGTGTTGATGAAACACAGAAATTGCATCGGGATTGAATGCAACAGTCACCATTCGCACTTTCCTCCATGGGAGTAATGTCTCAAATAGTCCACGCTTTGATCGTTCCCTGGCTGACCAGTAGTAGTTTCCAATGCACATCTGGAGGCATTCTGTAATCTGTGGACTATCAGAGTGTTGATGAACCACAGAAATTGCATTGGGATTAAATACAACAGTCACCATGCGCACTTTCCTCCATGGCGAGCAATGTCTCAAACAGTCTACGCTTTGATCGTTCCCTGCAAGACCAGTAGTAGTTTCCGATGCACATCTGGAGGCATTCTGTAATCTGTTGACCTTCAAAGTGTTGATTAAACACAGAAATTGCATCGGGATTGAATACAGCGGTCACCATACGCACTTTCCTCCATGGGAGTAATGTCTCAAACAGTCTACGATTTGATCGTTCCCTGGAAAACCAGTGGTAGCTTACGATGCACATCTATAGGCATTTTGTAAACTGTGGACTATCAGAGTGTTGATGAAACACAGAAATTGCATCGGGATTGAATACAACAGTCACCTTGCGCACTTTCCTCCATGGGAGTAATGTCTCAAAGAGTCTACGCTTTGATCGTTCCCTGGAAGACCAGTAGTAGTTTCCGATGCACATCTGGAGGCATTCTGTAATCTGTGGACTATAAGACTGTTGATGAAACACAGAAATTGCATCGGGATGGAATACAACAGTCACCATGCGCACTTTCCTCCATGGGAGTAATGTCTCAAACAGTCTACGCTTTGATCGTTCCCTGGAAGACCAGTAGTAGTTTCCGATGCACATCTGGAGATATTCTGTAATCTGTGGACTATCAGACTGTTGATGAAACACAGAAATTCCATCGGAATTGAATACAACAGTCACCATGCGCACTTTCCACAAAGGGAGTAATGTCTCCAACAGTCTACGATTTAATCGTTCCCTGGAAGACCAGAAGTAGTTTCCGATGCACAACTGGAGGCATTCTGTAATCTGTGGACTATCAGAGTCTTGATGAAACACAGAAATTGCATCGGGAATGAATACAACAGTCACCATGCGCACTTTCCTCCATGGGAGTAATGTCTCAAACAGTCTACGCTTTGATCGTTCCATGGAAGACCAGTATTAATTTCCGATGGACATCTGGTGGCATTCTGTAATCTGTGGAACATCAGAGTGTTGATGAAACACAGAAATTGCATCGGGATTGAATACAACAGTCACCACGCGCACTTTCCTCCACGGGAGTAAAGTCTCAGACAGTCTACGCTTTGATCGTTCCCTGGAAGACCAGTAGTAGTTTCCGATGCACATCTGGTGGCATTCTGTAGTCTGTGGACTATCAGAGTGTTGATGAAACACAGAAATTGCATCGGGATTGAATGCAACAGTCACCATTCGCACTTTCCTCCATGGGAGTAATGTCTCAAATAGTCCACGCTTTGATCGTTCCCTGGCTGACCAGTAGTAGTTTCCGATGCACATCTGGTGGCATTCTGTAACCTGTGGACTATCAGAGTATTGATGAAACACAGAAATTGCATCGGGATTGAATACAACTGTCACCATGCGCACTTTCCTCAATGTGAGTAATGTCTCAAACAATTTACGTTTTGATCGTTCCCTGGAAGACCAGTAGTAGTTTCTGATGCACATCTGGTGGCATTCTGTAATCTGTGGACTATCAGAGTGTTGATGAAACATAGAAATTGCATCGGGATTGAATTCACCATGCCCACTTTCCTCCACTGGAGTAATGTCTCAAACAGTCTACGCTTTGATTGCTCTCTGGAAGACCAGTAGTAGTTTCCAATGCACATCTGGTTGCATTCTGTAATCTGTGGACTATCGGAGTGTTGATGAAACACAGAATTTGAATCGGGATTGAATACAACAGTCACCATGCGCACTTTCCTCCACGGGAGTAATGTCTCAAACAGTCTACGCTTTGATCGTTCCCTGGAAGACCAGTAGTAGTTTCCGATGCACATCTGGTGGCATTCTGCAATCTGTGGACTATTAGAGTATTGATGAAACACAGAAATTGCATCGGCATTGAATAGAACAGTCACCATGCGCACTTTCCTCCATGGGAGTTATTTCTCAAACAGTCTACGCTTTGATCGTTCCTGGAAGACCAGTAGTAGTTTCCGGTGCACATCTGGTGGCATTCTGTAATCCGTGGACTATGAGAGTGTTGATGAAACACAGAAATTGCATCGGGATTGAATACAACAGTCACCATGCGCACTTTCCTCCACGGGAATAATGTCTCAAACAGTCTACGCTCTGATCGTTCCCTGGAAGACCAGTAGTAGTTTCAGATGCAAGTCTGGTGGCATTCTGTAATCTGTGGACTATCAGACTGTTGATGAAACACAGAAATTGCATCGGGATTGAATACAACAGTCACCATGCACACTTTCCTTCATGGGAGTAATGTCTCAAACAGTCTACGATTTGATCGATCCCTGGAAGACCAGTAGTAGTTTCTGATGCACATCTGGAGGCATTCTGTAATCTGTGGACTATAAGACTGTTGATGAAACACAGAAATTGCAACGGGATTAAATACAACAGTCACCATGCGCACTTTCCTCCACCGGAGAAATGTCTCAAACAGTCTACGCTTTGATCGTTCCCTGGAAGACCAGTAGTAGTTTCCAATGCACATCTGGAGGCATTCTGTAATCTGTGGACTATCAGACTGTTGATGAAACACAGAAATTCCATCGGGATTAAATACAACAGTCACCATGCGCACTTCCCTCCATGGGAGTAATGTCTCAAACAGTCTACGCTTTGATCGTTCCCTGGAAGACCAGTAGTAGTTTCCAATGCACATCTGGAGGCATTCTGTAATCTGTGGACTATCAGACTGTTGATGAAACACAGAAATTCCATCGGGATTAAATACAACAATCACCATGCGCACCTTCCTCAATGTGTGTAATGTCTCAAACAATTTACGCTTTGATCGTTCCCTGGAAGACCAGTAGTAGTTTCCGATGCACATTTGGTGGCATTCTGTAATCTGTGGACTATGAGAGAGTTGATGAAACAAAGAAATTGCATTGGGATGAATTCAACATGCGCACTTTCCTCCACTGGCGTAATGCCTCAAACAGTCTACGATTTTATTGTTCTCTGGAAGACCAGTAGTAGTTTCCGATGCACATCTGGTAGCATTTTGTAATCTATGGACTATCAGAGTGTTGATGAAACACAGAAATTGCATCGGGATTGAATACAATAGTCACCATGCGCACTTTCCTCCACCGGAGTAATGTCTCAAACAGTCTACGCTTTGATCGTTCCCTGGAAGACCAGCAGTAGTTTCCGATGCACATCTGGTGGCATTCTGTAATCTATGGACTATCAGAGTGTTCACGAAACACAGAAATTGCATCGGGATTGAATACAAAAGTCACCATACGCACTTTCCTCCATGGGAGTGATGTCTCAAACAGTCTACGGTTTGATCGTTCCCTGGAAGACCAGTATTAGTTTCCGATGGACATCTGGTGGCATTCTGTAATCTGTGGACCATCAGAGTGTTGATGAAACACAGAAATTGCATCGGGATTGAATACAACAATCACCATGCGCACCTTCGTCAATGTGTGTAATGTCTCAAACAATTTACGCTTCGATCGTTCCCTGGAAGACCAGTAGTAGTTTCCGATGCACATTTGGTGGCATTCTGTAATCTGTGGACTATGAGAGAGTTGACGAAACACAGAAATTGCATTGGGATGAATTCAACATGCGCATTTTCCTCCACTGGCGTAATGCCTCAAACAGTCTACGATTTTATTGTTCTCTGGAAGACCAGTAGTAGTTTCCGATGCACATCTGGTAGCATTTTGTAATCTATGGACTATCAGAGTGTTGATGAAACACAGAAATTGCATCGGGATTGAATACAATAGTCACCATGCGCACTTTCCTCCATGGAAGTAATGTCTCAAACAGTCTACACTTTGATCGTTCCCTGGAAGACCAGTATTAGTTTCCGATGCACATCTGGTGGCATTCTGTAACCTATGGACTATCAGAGTGTTGATGAAACAATGAAATTGCATCGGCATTGAATACAACAGTCACCATGCACACTTTCCTCCATGGAAGTAATGTCTCAAACAGTCTACACTTTGATCGTTCCCTGGAAGACCAGTATTAGTTTCCGATGCACATCTGGTGGCATTCTGTAATCTGTGGACCATCAGAGTATTGATGAAACACAGAAATTGCATCGGGATTAAATATAACAGTCACCACGCGTACTTTCCTCCACGGATAGTAATGTCTCAAACAGTCTACGCTTTGATCATTCCCTGGAAGACCAGTAGGAGTTTCCGATGCACATCTGGTGGCATTCTGTAATCTGTGGTCTATCAGAGTGTTGATGAAACACAGAAAATGCATCGGGATTAAATACAACATTCACCATGCGCACTTTCCTCAATGAGAGTAATGTCTCAAACAGTCTATGATTTGATCGTTCCCTGGAAGACCAGTAGTAGTTTCCGATGCACATCTGGAGGCATTCTGTAATCTGTGGACTATAAGACTGTTGATGAAACACAGAAATTGCATCGGGATGGAATACAACGGTCACCATGCGCACTTTCCTCCATGGGAGTAATGTCTCAAACAGTCTACGCTTTGATCGTTCCCTGGAAGACCAGTAGTAGTTTCCGATGCACATCTGGAGGCATTCTGTAATCTGTGGACTATCAGACTGTTGATGAAACACAGAAATTCCATCGGAATTGAATACAACAGTCACCATGCGCACTTTCCTCCAAGGGAGTAATGTCTCCAACAGTCTACGATTTAATCGTTCCCTGGAAGACCAGAAGAAGTTTCCGATGCACAACTGGAGGCATTCTGTAATCTGTGGACTATCAGAGTGTTGATGAAACACAGAAATTGCATCGGGAATGAATACAACAGTCACCATGCGCACTTTCCTCCATGTGAGTAATGTCTCAAACAGTCTACGTTTTGATCGTTCCATGGAAGACCAGTATTAATTTCCGATGGACATCTGGTGGCATTCTGTAATCTGTGGACCATCAGAGTGTTGATGAAACACAGAAATTGCATCGGGATTGAATACAACAGTCACCACGCGCACTTTCCTCCACGGGAGTAATGTCTCAGAAAGTCTACGTTTTGATCGTTCCCTGGAAGACCAGTAGTAGTTTCCGATGCACATCTGGTGGCATTCTGTAATCTGTGGACTATCAGAGTGTTGATGAAACACAGAAATTGCATCGGGATTGAATGCAACAGTCACCATTCGCACTTTCCTCCATGGGAGTAATGTCTCAAATAGTCCACGCTTTGATCGTTCCCTGGCTGACCAGTAGTAGTTTCCGATGCACATCTGGTGGCATTCTGTAATCTGTGGACTATCAGCGTATTGATGAAACACAGAAATTGCATCGGGATTGAATACAACAGTCACCATGCGCACTTTCCTCAATGTGAGAAATGTCTCAAACAATTTACGTTTTGATAGTTCCCTGGAAGACCAGTAGTAGTTTCTGATGCACATCTGGTGGCATTCTGTAATCTGTGGACTATCAGAGTGTTGATGAAACAAAGAAATTGCATCGGGATTGAATTCAACATGCCCATTTTCCTCCACCGGGGTAATGTCTCAAACAGTCTACGCTTTGATTGTTCTCTGGAAGACCAGTAGTAGTTTCCGATGCACATCTGGTTGCATTCTGTAATCTGTGGACTATCGGAGTGTTGATGAAACTCAGAATTTGAATCGGGATTGAATACAACAGTCACCATGCGCACTTTCCTCCACGGGAGTAATGTCTCAAACAGTCTACGGTTTGATCGTTCCCTGGAAGACCAGTAGTAGTTTCCGATGCACATCTGGTGGCATTCTGTATTCCGTGGACTATGAGAGTGTTGATGAAACACAGAAATTGCATCGGGATTGAATACAACAGTCACTATGCGCACTTTCCTCCACGGGAATAATGTCTCAAACAGTCTACGCTTTGATCGTTCCCTGGAAGACCAGTAGTAGTTTCAGATGCATGTCTGGTGGCATTCTGTAATCTGTGGACTATCAGACCGTTGATGAAACACAGAAATTGCATCGGGATTGAATACAACAGTCACCATGCACACTTTCCATCATGGGAGTAATGTCTCAAACAGTCTACGATTTGATCGTTCCCTGGAAGACCAGTAGTAGTTTCTGATGCACATCTGGAGGCATTCTGTAATCTGTGGACTATAAGACTGTTGATGAAACACAGAAATTGCATCGGGATGGAATACAACGGTCACCATGCGCACTTTCCTCCATGGGAGTAATGTCTCAAACAGTCTACGCTTTGATCGTTCCCTGGAAGACCAGTAGTAGTTTCCGATGCACATCTGGAGGCATTCTGCAATCTGTGGACTATCAGAGTATTGATGAAACACAGAAATTAATCGGCATTGAATACAACAGTCACCATGCGCACTTTCCTCCATGGGAGTAATTTCTCAAACAGTCTACGCTTTGATCGTTCCTGGAAGACCAGTAGTAGTTTCCGGTGCACATCTGGTGGCATTCTGTATTCCGTGGACTATGAGAGTGTTGATGAAACACAGAAATTGCATCGGGATTGAATACAACAGTCACTATGCGCACTTTCCTCCACGGGAATAATGTCTCAAACAGTCTACGCTTTGATCGTTCCCTGGAAGACCAGTAGTAGTTTCAGATGCATGTCTGGTGGCATTCTGTAATCTGTGGACTATCAGACCGTTGATGAAACACAGAAATTGCATCGGGATTGAATACAACAGTCACCATGCACACTTTCCATCATGGGAGTAATGTCTCAAACAGTCTACGATTTGATCGTTCCCTGGAAGACCAGTAGTAGTTTCTGATGCACATCTGGAGGCATTCTGTAATCTGTGGACTATAAGACTGTTGATGAAACACAGAAATTGCATCGGGATTGAATACAACAGTCACCATGCGCACTTTCCTCCATGGGAGCAATGTCTCAAAGAGTTTAGGCTCTGATCGTTCCCTGGAAGACCAGTAGTAGTTTCCAATGCACATCTGGTGGCATTCTGTAATCTGTGGACTATCAGAGTATTGATGAAACACAGAAATTGCATCGGGATTGAATTCACCATGCGCACCTTCCTCCACCAGAGTAATGTCTCAAACAGTCTACGCTTTGATTGTTCTCTGGAAGACCAGTAGTAGTTTCCAATGCACATCCGGTGGCATTTTGTAATCTGTGGACTATCAGAGAGTTGATGAAACACAGAAATTGCATCGGGATTGAATACAACAGTCACCATGCGCACTTTCCTCCACCGGAGAAATGTCTCAAACAGTCTACCCTTTGATCGTTCCCTTTAAGACCAGTAGTAGTTTCCGATGCACATCTGATGGCATTCTGTAATCTGTGGACTATCAGAGTGTTGATGAAACACAGAAATTGCATCGGGATTGAATACAACAGTCACCACGCGCAATTTCCTCCATGGGAGTAATGTCTCAAACAGTCTACGCTCTGATCGTTCCTGGAAGACCAGTAGTAGTTTCCGGTGCACATCTGGTAACATTCTGTAATGTGTGGACTATCAGAGTGTTAATGAAACACAGAAATTGCATTTGGATTGAATACAACAGTCACCATCCGCACTTTCCTCCATGGGAATAATGTCTCAAACAGTCTACGATTTGATCGTTCCCTGGAAGACCAATAGTAGTTTCCGATGCACATCTGGAGGCATTCTGTAATCTGTGGACTATAAGACAGTTGATGAAACACAGTAATTGCATCGGGATTGAATACAACACTCACCATGCGCACTTTCCTCCATGGGAGTAATGTCTCAAACAGTCTACGCTTTGATCGTTCCCTGGAAGACCAGTAGTAGTTTCCAATGCACATCTGGAGGCATTCTGTAATCTGTGGACTATCAGACTGTTGATGAAACACAGAAATTGCATCGGGATTAAATACAACAGTCACCATGCGCACTTCCCTCCATGGGAGTAATGTCTCAGACAGTCTACGCTTTGATCGTTCCCTGGAAGACCAGTAGTAGTTTCCGATGCACATCTGGTGGCATTCTGTAATCTGTGGACTATCAGAGTTTTGATGAAACACAGAAATTGCATCGGGATTGAATGCAACAGTCACCATTCGCCCTCTCCTCCATGGGAGTAATGTCTCAAATAGTCCACGCTTTGATCGTTCCCTGGCTGACCAGTAGTAGTTTCCGATGCACATCTGGTGGCATTCTGTAATCTGTGGACTATCAGAGTAATGATGAAACACAGAAATTGCATCGGGATTGAATACAACTGTCACCATGCGCACTTTCCTCAATATGAGTAATGTCTCAAACAATTTACGTTTTGATCGTTCCCTGGAAGACCAGTAGTAGTTTCTGATGCACATCTGGTGGCATTCTGTAATCTGTGGACTATCAGAGTGTTGATGAAACAAAGAAATTGCATCGGGATTGAATTCACCATGCCCACTTTCCTCCACCGGAGTAATGTCTCAAACAGTCTACGCCTTGATTGTTCTCTGGAAGACCAGTAGTAGTTTCCGATGCACATCTGGTTGCATTCTGTAATCTGTGGACTATCGGAGTGTTGATGAAACTCAGAATTTGAATCGGGATTGAATACAACAGTCACCATGCGCACTTTCCTCCAAGGGAGTAATGTCTCAAACAGTCTACGCTTTGATCGTTCCCTGGAAGACCAGTAGTAGTTTCCAATGCACATCTGGAGGCATTCTGTAATCTGTGGACTATCAGACTGTTGATGAAACACAGAAATTCCATCGGGATTAAATACAACAGTCACCATGCGCACTTCCCTCCATGGGAGTAATGTCTCAAACAGTCTACGCTTTGATCGTTCCCTGGAAGACCAGTAGTAGTTTCCAATGCACATCTGGAGGCATTCTGTAATCTGTGGACTATCAGACTGTTGATGAAACACAGAAATTCCATCGGGATTAAATACAACAATCACCATGCGCACCTTCCTCAATGTGTGTAATGTCTCAAACAATTTACGCTTTGATCGTTCCCTGGAAGACCAGTAGTAGTTTCCGATGCACATTTGGTGGCATTCTGTAATCTGTGGACTATGAGAGAGTTGATGAAACAAAGAAATTGCATTGGGATGAATTCAACATGCGCACTTTCCTCCACTGGCGTAATGCCTCAAACAGTCTACGATTTTATTGTTCTCTGGAAGACCAGTAGTAGTTTCCGATGCACATCTGGTAGCATTTTGTAATCTATGGACTATCAGAGTGTTGATGAAACACAGAAATTGCATCGGGATTGACTACAATAGTCACCATGCGCACTTTCCTCCACCGGAGTAATGTCTCAAACAGTCTACGCTTTGATCGTTCCCTGGAAGACCAGCAGTAGTTTCCGATGCACATCTGGTGGCATTCTGTAATCTATGGACTATCAGAGTGTTCACGAAACACAGAAATTGCATCGGGATTGAATACAAAAGTCACCATACGCACTTTCCTCCATGGGAGTGATGTCTCAAACAGTCTACGGTTTGATCGTTCCCTGGAAGACCAGTATTAGTTTCCGATGGACATCTGGTGGCATTCTGTAATCTGTGGACCATCAGAGTGTTGATGAAACACAGAAATTGCATCGGGATTGAATACAACAATCACCATGCGCACCTTCGTCAATGTGTGTAATGTCTCAAACAATTTACGCTTTGATCGTTCCCTGGAAGACCAGTAGTAGTTTCCGATGCACATTTGGTGGCATTCTGTAATCTGTGGACTATGAGAGAGTTGATGAAACACAGGAATTGCATTGGGATGAATTCAACATGCGCATTTTCCTCCACTGGCGTAATGCCTCAAACAGTCTACGATTTTATTGTTCTCTGGAAGACCAGTAGTAGTTTCCGATGCACATCTGGTAGCATTTTGTAATCTATGGACTATCAGAGTGTTGATGAATCACAGAAATTGCATCGGGATTGAATACAATAGTCACCATGCGCACTTTCCTCCACCGGAGTAATGTCTCAAACAGTCTACGCTTTGATCGTTCCCTGGAAGACCAGCAGTAGTTTCCGATGCACATCTGGTGGCATTCTGTAACCTATGGACTATCAGAGTGTTGATGAAACAATGAAATTGCATCGGCATTGAATACAACAGTCACCATGCACACTTTCCTCCATGGAAGTAATGTCTCAAACAGTCTACACTTTGATCGTTCCCTGGAAGACCAGTATTAGTTTCCGATGCACATCTGGTGGCATTCTGTAATCTGTGGACCATCAGAGTATTGATGAAACACAGAAATTGCATCGGGATTAAATATAACAGTCACCACGCGTACTTTCCTCCACGGATAGTAATGTCTCAAACAGTCTACGCTTTGATCATTCCCTGGAAGACCAGTAGGAGTTTCCGATGCACATCTGGTGGCATTCTGTAATCTGTGGTCTATCAGAGTGTTGATGAAACACAGAAAATGCATCGGGATTAAATACAACATTCACCATGCGCACTTTCCTCAATGAGAGTAATGTCTCAAACAGTCTAAGATTTGATCGTTCCCTGGAAGACCAGTAGTAGTTTCCGATGCACATCTGGAGGCATTCTGTAATCTGTGGACTATAAGACTGTTGATGAAACACAGAAATTGCATCGGGATGGAATACAACGGTCACCATGCGCACTTTCCTCCATGGGAGTAATGTCTCAAACAGTCTACGCTTTGATCGTTCCCTGGAAGACCAGTAGTAGTTTCCGATGCACATCTGGAGGCATTCTGTAATCTGTGGACTATCAGACTGTTGATGAAACACAGAAATTCCATCGGAATTGAATACAACAGTCACCATGCGCACTTTCCTCCAAGGGAGTAAAGTCTCCAACAGTCTACGATTTAATCGTTCCCTGGAAGACCAGAAGAAGTTTCCGATGCACAACTGGAGGCATTCTGTAATCTGTGGACTATCAGAGTGTTGATGAAACACAGAAATTGCATCGGGAATGAATACAACAGTCACCATGCGCACTTTCCTCCATGTGAGTAATGTCTCAAACAGTCTACGTTTTGATCGTTCCATGGAAGACCAGTATTAATTTCCGATGGACATCTGGTGGCATTCTGTAATCTGTGGACCATCAGAGTGTTGATGAAACACAGAAATTGCATCGGGATTGAATACAACAGTCACCACGCGCACTTTCCTCCACGGGAGTAATGTCTCAGAAAGTCTACGTTTTGATCGTTCCCTGGAAGACCAGTAGTAGTTTCCGATGCACATCTGGTGGCATTCTATAATCTGTGGACTATCAGAGTGTTGATGAAACACAGAAATTGCATCGGGATTGAATGCAACAGTCACCATTCGCACTTTCCTCCATGGGAGTAATGTCTCAAATAGTCCACGCTTTGATCGTTCCCTGGCTGACCAGTAGTAGTTTCCGATGCACATCTGGTGGCATTCTGTAATCTGTGGACTATCAGCGTATTGATGAAACACAGAAATTGCATCGGGATTGAATACAACAGTCACCATGCGCACTTTCCTCAATGTGAGAAATGTCTCAAACAATTTACGTTTTGATAGTTCCCTGGAAGACCAGTAGTAGTTTCTGATGCACATCTGGTGGCATTCTGTAATCTGTGGACTATCAGAGTGTTGATGAAACAAAGAAATTGCATCGGGATTGAATTCAACATGCCCATTTTCCTCCACCGGGGTAATGTCTCAAACAGTCTACGCTTTGATTGTTCTCTGGAAGACCAGTAGTAGTTTCCGATGCACATCTGGTTGCATTCTGTAATCTGTGGACTATCGGAGTGTTGATGAAACTCAGAATTTGAATCGGGATTGAATACAACAGTCACCATGCGCACTTTCCTCCACGGGAGTAATGTCTCTAACAGTCTACGCTTTGATCGTTCCCTGGAAGACCAGTAGTAGTTTCCGATGCACATCTGGTGGCATTCTGCAATCTGTGGACTATCAGAGTATTGATGAAACACAGAAATTAATCGGCATTGAATACAACAGTCACCATGCGCACTTTCCTCCATGGGAGTAATTTCTCAAACAGTCTACGCTTTGATCGTTCCTGGAAGACCAGTAGTAGTTTCCGGTGCACATCTGGTGGCATTCTGTATTCCGTGGACTATGAGAGTGTTGATGAAACACAGAAATTGCATCGGGATTGAATACAACAGTCACCATGCGCACTTTCCTCCACGGGAATAATGTCTCAAACAGTCTACGCTTTGATCGTTCCCTGGAAGACCAGTAGTAGTTTCAGATGCATGTCTGGTGGCATTCTGTAATCTGTGGACTATCAGACTGTTGATGAAACACAGAAATTGCATCGGGATTGAATACAACAGTCACCATGCACACTTTCCATCATGGGAGTAATGTCTCAAACAGTCTACGATTTGATCGTTCCCTGGAAGACCAGTAGTAGTTTCTGATGCACATCTGGAGGCATTCTGTAATCTGTGGACTATAAGACTGTTGATGAAACACAGAAATTGCATCGGGATTGAATACAACAGTCACCATGCGCACTTTCCTCCATGGGAGCAATGTCTCAAAGAGTTTAGGCTCTGATCGTTCCCTGGAAGACCAGTAGTAGTTTCCAATGCACATCTGGTGGCATTCTGTAATCTGTGGACTATCAGAGTATTGATGAAACACAGAAATTGCATCGGGATTGAATTCACCATGCGCACCTTCCTCCACCAGAGTAATGTCTCAAACAGTCTACGCTTTGATTGTTCTCTGGAAGACCAGTAGTAGTTTCCAATGCACATCCGGTGGCATTTTGTAATCTGTGGACTATCAGAGAGTTGATGAAACACAGAAATTGCATCGGGATTGAATACAACAGTCACCATGCGCACTTTCCTCCACCGGAGAAATGTCTCAAACAGTCTACCCTTTGATCGTTCCCTTTAAGACCAGTAGTAGTTTCCGATGCACATCTGATGGCATTCTGTAATCTGTGGACTATCAGAGTGTTGATGAAACACAGAAATTGCATCGGGATTGAATACAACAGTCACCACGCGCAATTTCCTCCATGGGAGTAATGTCTCAAACAGTCTACGCTCTGATCGTTCCTGGAAGTCCAGTAGTAGTTTCCGGTGCACATCTGGTAACATTCTGTAATGTGTGGACTATCAGAGTGTTAATGAAACACAGAAATTGCATTTGGATTGAATACAACAGTCACCATCCGCACTTTCCTCCATGGGAATAATGTCTCAAACAGTCTACGATTTGATCGTTCCCTGGAAGACCAATAGTAGTTTCCGATGCACATCTGGAGGCATTCTGTAATCTGTGGACTATAAGACAGTTGATGAAACACAGTAATTGCATCGGGATTGAATACAACACTCACCATGCGCACTTTCCTCCATGGGAGTAATGTCTCAAACAGTCTACGCTTTGATCGTTCCCTGGAAGACCAGTAGTAGTTTCCAATGCACATCTGGAGGCATTCTGTAATCTGTGGACTATCAGATTGTTGATGAAACACAGAAATTCCATCGGGATTAAATACAACAGTCACCATGCGCACTTCCCTCCATGGGAGTAATGTCTCAGACAGTCTACGCTTTGATCGTTCCCTGGAAGACCAGTAGTAGTTTCCGATGCACATCTGGTGGCATTCTGTAATCTGTGGACTATCAGAGTGTTGATGAAACACAGAAATTGCATCGGGATTGAATGCAACAGTCACCATTCGCCCTCTCCTCCATGGGAGTAATGTCTCAAATAGTCCACGCTTTGATCGTTCCCTGGCTGACCAGTAGTAGTTTCCAATGCACATCTGGTGGCATTCTGTAATCTGTGGACTATCAGAGTATTGATGAAACACAGAAATTGCATCGGGATTGAATACAACTGTCACCATGCGCACTTTCCTCAATGTGAGTAATGTCTCAAACAATTTACGTTTTGATCGTTCCCTGGAAGACCAGTAGTAGTTTCTGATGCACATCTGGTGGCATTCTGTAATCTGTGGACTATCAGAGTGTTGATGAAACAAAGAAATTGCATCGGGATTGAATTCACCATGCCCACTTTCCTCCACCGGAGTAATGTCTCAAACAGTCTACGCCTTGATTGTTCTCTGGAAGACCAGTAGTAGTTTCCGATGCACATCTGGTTGCATTCTGTAATCTGTGGACTATCGGAGTGTTGATGAAACTCAGAATTTGAATCGGGATTGAATACAACAGTCACCATGCGCACTTTCCTCCAAGGGAGTAATGTCTCAAACAGTCTACGCTTTGATCGTTCCCTGGAAGACCAGTAGTAGTTTCCGATGCACATCTGGTGGCATTCTGCAATCTGTGGACTATCAGAGTATTGATGAAACACAGAAATTGCATCGGCATTGAATACAACAGTCACCATGCGCACTTTCCTCCATGGGAGTAATTTCTCAAACAGTCTACGCTTTGATCGTTCCTGGAAGACCAGTAGTAGTTTCCGGTGCACATATGGTGGCATTCTGTAATCCGTGGACTATGAGAGTGTTGATGAAACACAGAAATTGCATCGGGATTGAATACAACAGTCACCATGCGCACTTTCCTCCACGGGAATAATGTCTCAAACAGTCTACGCTTTGATCGTTCCCTGGAAGACCAGTAGTAGTTTCTGATGCATGTCTGGTGGCATTCTGTAATCTGTGGACTATCAGACTGTTGATGAAACACAGAAATTGCATCGGGATTGTATACAACAGTCACCATGCACACTTTCCTTCATGGGAGTAATGTCTCAAACAGTCTACGATTTGATCGTTCCCTGGAAGACCAGTAGTAGTTTCTGATGCACATCTGGAGGCATTCTGTAATCTGTGGACTATAAGACTGTTGATGAAACACAGAAATTGCATCGGGATTGAATACAACAGTCACCATGCGCACTTACCTCCATGGGAGCAATGTCTCAAAGAGTTTAGGCTCTGATCGTTCCCTGGAAGACCAGTAGTAGTTTCCGATGCACATCTGGTGGCATTCTGCAATCTGTGGACTATCAGAGTATTGATGAAACACAGAAATTGCATCGGGATTGAATTCACCATGCGCACCTTCCTCCACCAGAGTAATGTCTCAAACAGTCTACGCTTTGATTGTTCTCTGGAAGACCAGTAGTAGTTTCCAATGCACATCTGGTGGCATTCTGTAATGTGTGGACTATCAGAGTGTTAATGATACACAGAAATTGCATTTGGATTGAATACAACAGTCACCATGCGCACTTTCCTCCATGGGAGTAATGTCTCAAACAGTCTACGCTTTGATCGTTCCCTGGAAGACCAGTAGTAGTTTCCAATGCACATCTGGAGGCATTCTGTAATCTGTGGACTATCAGAGTGTTGATGAAACACAGAAATTCCATCGGGATTAAATACAACAGTCACCATGCGCACTTCTCTCCATGTGAGTAATGTCTCAAACAGTCTACGCTTTGATCGTTCCCTGGAAGACCAGAAGTAGTATCCGATGCACAACTGGAGGCATTCTGTAATCTGTGGACTATCAGAGTGTTGATGAAACACGGAAATTGCATCGGGATTGAATACAAAAGTCACCATACGCACTTTCCTCCATGGGAGTGATGTCTCAAACAGTCTACGCTTTGATCGTTCCCTGGAAGACCAGTATTAGTTTGCGATGGACATCTGGTTTCATTCTGTAATCTGTGGACCATCAGAGTGTTGATGAAACACAGAAATAGCATCGGGATTGAATACAACAGTCACCACGCGCACCTTCCTCCTTGGGAGTAATGTCTCAAACAGTCTACGCTTTGATCGTTCCCTGGAAGACCACTATTAGTTTCCGATGCACATCTGGTGGCATTCTGTAATCTGTGGACTATCAGAGTGAGGATGAAACACAGAAATTGCATCGGGTTTGAATACAACAGTCACCATTCGAACTTTCCTCCATTAGAGTGATGTCTCAAACAGTCCACGCTTTGATCGTTTCCTGGAAGAACAGTAGTAGTTTCCAAAGCACATCTGGTGGCATTCTGTAATCTGTGGACTTTCAGAGTATTGATGAAACACAAAAAATGTCATCGGGATTGAATACAACAGTCACCATGCGCACTTTCCTCAATGTGAGTAATGTCTCAAACAATTTACGTTTTGATCGTTCCCTGGAAGACCAGTAGTAGTTTCCGATGCACATCTGGTGGCATTCTGTAATCTGTGGACTATCATTGTGTTGATGAAACAGAGAAATTGCATCGGCATTGAATTCACCATGAGCACTTTCCTCCACCAGAGGATTGTCTCAAACAGTCTACGACTTGATTGTTCTCTGGAAGACCAGTAGTAGTTTCCGATGCACATCTGGTGGCATTCTGTAATCTTTAGACTATCAGAGTGTTGATGAAACACAGAAATTGCATCGGGATTGAATACAACAGTCACCATCCGCACTTTCCTCAATGTGAGTAATGTCTCAATCAATTTACGCTTTGATCGTTCCCTGGAGGACCAATAGTAGTTTCCGATGCACATCTGGTGGCATTCTGTAATCTGTGGACTATCAGAGTGTTGATGAAACACTGAAATTGCATCGGCATTAAATAAAACAGTCACCATGCGCACTTTCCTCCATGTGAGTAATGTCTCAAACAGTCTACGTTTTGATCGTTCCATGGAAGACCAGTATTAATTTCCGATGGACATCTGGTGGCATTCTGTAATCTGTGGACCATCAGAGTGTTGATGAAACACAGAAATTGCATCGGGATTGAATACAACAGTCACCACGCGCACTTTCCTCCACGGGAGTAATGTCTCAGACAGTCTACGTTTTGATCGTTCCCTGGAAGACCAGTAGTAGTTTCCGATGCACATCTGGTGGCATTCTGTAATCTGTGGACTATCAGAGTGTTGATGAAACACAGAAATTGCATCGGGATTGAATGCAACAGTCACCATTCGCACTTTCCTCCATGGGAGTAATGTCTCAAATAGTCCACGCTTTGATCGTTCCCTGGCTGACCAGTAGTAGTTTCCGATGCACATCTGGTGGCATTCTGTAATCTGTGGACTATCAGACTGTTGATGAAACACAGAAATTCCATCGGGATTAAATACAACAGTCACCATGCGCACTTCCCTCCATGGGAGTAATGTCTCAAACAGTCTACGCTTTGATCGTTCCCTGGAAGACCAGAAGTAGTTTCCGATGCACAACTGGAGGCATTCTGTAATCTGTGGACTATCAGAGTGTTCACGAAACACAGAAATTGCATCGGGATTGAATACAAAAGTCACCATACGCACTTTCCTCCATGGGAGTGATGTCTCAAACAGTCTACGGTTTGATCGTTCCCTGGAAGACCAGTATTAGTTTCCGATGGACATCTGGTGGCATTCTGTAATCTGTGGACCATCAGAGTGTTGATGAAACACAGAAATTGCATCGGGATTCAATACAACAATCACCATGCGCACCTTCCTCAATGTGTGTAATGTCTAAAACAATTTACGCTTTGATCGTTCCCTGGAAGACCAGTAGTAGTTTCCGATGCACATTTGGTGGCATTCTGTAATCTGTGGACTATGAGAGAGTTGATGAAACACAGAAATTGCATTGGGATGAATTCAACATGCGCATTTTCCTCCACTGGCGTAATGCCTCAAACAGTCTACGATTTTATTGTTCTCTGGAAGACCAGTAGTAGTTTCCGATGCACATCTGGTAGCATTTTGTAATCTATGGACTATCAGAGTGTTGATGAAACACAGAAATTGCATCGGGATTGAATACAATAGTCACCATGCGCACTTTCCTCCACCGGAGTAATGTCTCAAACAGTCTACGCTTTGATCGTTCCCTGGAAGACCAGCAGTAGTTTCCGATGCACATCTGGTGGCATTCTGTAATCTATGGACTATCAGATTGTTGATGAAACAATGAAATTGCATCGGCATTGAATAAAACAGTCACCATGCACACTTTCCTCCATGGAAGTAATGTCTCAAACAGTCTACACTTTGATCGTTCCCTGGAAGACCAGTATTAGTTTCCGATGCACATCTGGTGGCATTCTGTAATCTGTGGACCATCAGAGTATTGATGAAACACAGAAATTGCATCGGGATTAAATATAACAGTCACCACGCGTACTTTCCTCCACGGATAGTAATGTCTCAAACAGTCTACGCTTTGATCGTTCCCTGGAAGACCAGTAGGAGTTTCCGATGCACATCTGGTGGCATTCTGTAATCTGTGGTCTATCAGAGTGTTGATGAAACACAGAAAATGCATCGGGATTAAATACAACATTCACCATGCGCACTTTCCTCAATGGGGGTAATGTCTCAAACAGTCTAAGATTTGATCGTTCCCTGGTAGACCAGTAGTAGTTTCCGATGCACATCTGGAGGCATTCTGTAATCTGTGGACTATAAGACTGTTGATGAAACACAGAAATTGCATCAGGATGGAATACAACAGTCACCATGCGCACTTTCCTCCATGGGAGTAATGTCTCAAACAGTCTACGCTTTGATCGTTCCCTGGAAGGCCAGTAGTAGTTTCCGATGCACATCTGGAGGCATTCTGTAATCTGTGGACTATCAGACTGTTGATGAAACACAGAAATTCCATCGGAATTGAATACAACAGTCACCATGCGCACTTTCCTCAATGGGAGTAATGTCTCAAACAGTCTAAGATTTGATCGTTCCCTGGTAGACCAGTAGTAGTTTCCGATGCACATCTGGAGGCATTCTGTAATCTGTGGACTATAAGACTGTTGATGAAACACAGAAATTGCATCAGGATGGAATACAACAGTCACCATGCGCACTTTCCTCCATGGGAGTAATGTCTCAAACAGTCTACGCTTTGATCGTTCCCTGGAAGGCCAGTAGTAGTTTCCGATGCACATCTGGAGGCATTCTGTAATCTGTGGACTATCAGACTGTTGATGAAACACAGAAATTCCATCGGAATTGAATACAACAGTCACCATGCGCACTTTCCTCCAAGGGAGTAATGTCTCCAACAGTCTACGATTTAATCGTTCCCTGGAAGACCAGAAGAAGTTTCCGATGCACAACTCTAGGCATTCTGTAATCTGTGGACTATCAGAGTGTTGATGCAACACAGAAATTGCATCGGGAATGAATACAACAGTCACCATGCGCACTTTCCTCCATGTGAGTAATGTCTCAAACAGTCTACGTTTTGATCGTTCCATGGAAGACCAGTATTAATTTCCGATGGACATCTGGTGGCATTGTGTAATCTGTGGACCATCAGAGTGTTGATGAAACACAGAAATTGCATCGGAATTGAATACAACAGTCACCACGCGCACTTTCCTCCACGGGAGTAATGTCTCAGAAAGTCTACGTTTTGATCGTTCCCTGGAAGACCAGTAGTAGTTTCCGATGCACATCTGGTGGCATTCTGTAATCTGTGGACTATCAGAGTGTTGATGAAACACAGAAATTGCATCGGGATTGAATGCAACAGTCACCCTTCGCACTTTCCTCCATGGGAGTAATGTCTCAAATAGTCCACGCTTTGATCGTTCCCTGGCTGACCAGTAGTAGTTTCCGAAGCACATCTGGTGGCATTCTGTAATCTGTGGACTATCAGCGTATTGATGAAACACAGAAATTGCATCGGGATTGAATACAACAGTCACCATGCGCACTTTCCTCAACGTGAGAAATGTCTCAAAAAATTTACGTTTTGATAGTTCCCTGGAAGACCAGTAGTAGTTTCTGATGCACATCTGGTGGCATTCTGTAATCTGTGGACTATCAGAGTGTTGATGAAACAAAGAAATTGCATCGGGATTGAATTCAACATGCCCATTTTCCTCCACCGGGGTAATGTCTCAAACAGTCTACGCTTTGATTGTTCTCTGGAAGACCAGTAGTAGTTTCCGATGCACATCTGGTTGCATTCTGTAATCTGTGGACTATTGGGGTGTTGATGAAACTCATAATTTGAATCGGGATTGAATACAACAGTCACCATGCGCACTTTCCTCCACGGGAGTAATGTCTCAAACAGTCTACGCTTTGATCGTTCCCTGGAAGACCAGTAGTAGTTTCCGATGCACATCTGGTGGCATTCTGCAATCTGTGGACTATCAGAGTATTGATGAAACACAGAAATTGCATCGGCATTGAATACAACAGTCACCATGCGCACTTTCCTCCATGGGAGTAATTTCTCAAACAGTCTACGCTTTGATCGTTCCTGGAAGACCAGTAGTAGTTTCCGGTGCACATCTGGTGGCATTCTGTATTCCGTGGACTATGAGACTGTTGATGAAACACAGAAATTGCATCGGGATTGAATACAACAGTCACCATGCGCACTTTCCTCCACGGGAATAATGTCTCAAACAGTCTACGCTTTGATCGTTCCCTGGAAGACCAGTAGTAGTTTCAGATGCATGTCTGGTGGCATTCTGTAATCTGTGGACTATCAGACTGTTGATGAAACACAGAAATTGCATCGGGATTGAATACAACAGTCACCATGCACACTTTCCATCATGGGAGTAATGTCTCAAACAGTCTACGATTTGATCGTTCCCTGGAAGACCAGTAGTAGTTTCTGATGCACATCTGGAGGCATTCTGTAATCTGTGGACTATAAGACTGTTGATGAAACACAGAAATTGCATCGGGATTGAATACAACAGTCACCATGCGCACTTTCCTCCATGGGAGCAATGTCTCAAAGAGTTTAGGCTCTGATCGTTCCCTGGAAGACCAGTAGTAGTTTCCGATGCACATCTGGTGGCATTCTGTAATCTGTGGACTATCAGAGTATTGATGAAACACAGAAATTGCATCGGGATTGAATTCACCATGCGCACCTTCCTCCACCAGAGTAATGTCTCAAACAGTCTACGTTTTGATCGTTCCATGGAAGACCAGTATTAATTTCCGATGGACATCTGGTGGCATTGTGTAATCTGTGGACCATCAGAGTGTTGATGAAACACAGAAATTGCATCGGAATTGAATACAACAGTCACCACGCGCACTTTCCTCCATGGGAGTAATGTCTCAAACAGTCTACGCTCTGATCGTTCCTGGAAGACCAGTAGTAGTTTCCGGTGCACATCTGGTAACATTCTGTAATGTGTGGACTATCAGAGTGTTAATGAAACACAGAAATTGCATTTGGATTGTATACAACAGTCACCATCCGCACTTTCCTCCATGGGAATAATGTCTCAAACAGTCTACGATTTGATCGTTCCCTGGAAGACCAATAGTAGTTTCCGATGCACATCTGGAGGCATTCTGTAATCTGTGGACTATAAGACAGTTGATGAAACACAGAAATTGCATCGGGATTGAATACAACACTCACCATGCGCACTTTCCTCCATGGGAGTAATGTCTCAAACAGTCTACGCTTTGATCGTTCCCTGGAAGACCAGTAGTAGTTTCCAATGCACATCTGGAGGCATTCTGTAATCTGTGGACTATCAGACTGTTGATGAAACACAGAAATTCCATCGGGATTAAATACAACAGTCACCATGCGCACTTCCCTCCATGGGAGTAATGTCTCAGACAGTCTACGCTTTGATTGTTCCCTGGAAGACCAGTAGTAGTTTCCGATGCACATCTGGTGGCATTCTGTAATCTGTGGACTATCAGAGTGTTGATGAAACACAGAAATTGCATCGGGATTGAATGCAACAGTCACCATTCGCCCTCTCCTCCATGGGAGTAATGTCTCAAATAGTCCACGCTTTGATCGTTCCCTGGCTGACCAGTAGTAGTTTCCGATGAACATCTGGTGGCATTCTGTAATCTGTGGACTATCAGAGTATTGATGAAACACAGAAATTGCATCGGGATTGAATACAACTGTCACCATGCGCACTTTCCTCAATGTGAGTAATGTCTCAAACAATTTACGTTTTGATCGTTCCCTGGAAGACCAGTAGTAGTTTCTGATGCACATCTGGTGGCATTCTGTAATCTGTGGACTATCAGAGTGTTGATGAAACAAAGAAATTGCATCGGGATTGAATTCACCATGCCCACTTTCCTCCACCGGAGTAATGTCTCAAACAGTCTACGCTTTGATTGTTCTCTGGAAGACCAGTAGTAGTTTCCGATGCACATCTGGTTGCATTCTGTAATCTGTGGACTATCGGAGTGTTGATGAAACTCAGAATTTGAATCGGGATTGAATACAACAGTCACCATGCGCACTTTCCTCCACGGGAGTAATGTCTCAAACAGTCTACGCTTTGATCGTTCCCTGGAAGACCAGTAGTAGTTTCCGATGCACATCTGGTGGCATTCTGCAATCTGTGGACTATCAGAGTATTGATGAAACACAGAAATTGCATCGGCATTGAATACAACAGTCACCATGCGCACTTTCCTCCATGGGAGTAATTTCTCAAACAGTCTACGCTTTGATCGTTCCTGGAAGACCAGTAGTAGTTTCCGGTGCACATATGGTGGCATTCTGTAATCCGTGGACTATGAGAGTGTTGATGAAACACAGAAATTGCATCGGGATTGAATACAACAGTCACCATGCGCACTTTCCTCCACGGGAATTATGTCTCAAACAGTCTACGCTTTGATCGTTCCCTGGAAGACCAGTAGTAGTTTCTGATGCATGTCTGGTGGCATTCTGTAATCTGTGGACTATCAGACTGTTGATGAAACACAGAAATTGCATCGGGATGGTATACAACAGTCACCATGCACACTTTCCTTCATGGGAGTAATGTCTCAAACAGTCTACGATTTGATCGTTCCCTGGAAGACCAGTAGTAGTTTCTGATGCACATCTGGAGGCATTCTGTAATCTGTGGACTATAAGACTGTTGATGAAGCACAGAAATTGCATCGGGATTGAATACAACAGTCACCATGCGCACTTACCTCCATGGGAGCAATGTCTCAAAGAGTTTAGGTTCTGATCGTTCCCTGGAAGACCAGTAGCAGTTTCCGATGCACATCTGGTGGCATTCTGTAATCTGTGGACTATCAGAGTATTGATGAAACACAGAAATTGCATCGGGATTGAATTCACCATGCGCACCTTCCTCCACCAGAGTAATGTCTCAAACAGTCTACGCTTTGATTGTTCTCTGGAAGACCAGTAGTAGTTTCCAATGCACATCTGGTGGCATTCTGTAATGTGTGGACAATCAGAGTGTTAATGATACACAGAAATTGCATTTGGATTGAATACAACAGTCACCATGCGCACTTTCCTCCATGGGAGTAATGTCTCAAACAGTCTACGCTTTGATCGTTCCCTGGAAGACCAGTAGTAGTTTCCAATGCGCATCTGGAGGCATTCTGTAATCTGTGGACTATCAGAGTGTTGATGAAACACAGAAATTCCATCGGGATTAAATACAACAGTCACCATGCGCACTTCTCTCCATGTGAGTAATGTCTCAAACAGTCTACGCTTTGATCGTTCCCTGGAAGACCAGAAGTAGTATCCGATGCACAACTGGAGGCATTCTGTAATCTGTGGACTATCAGAGTGTTGATGAAACACAGAAATTGCATCGGGATTGAATACAAAAGTCACCATACGCACTTTCCTCCATGGGAGTGATGTCTCAAACAGTCTACGCTTTGATCGTTCCCTGGAAGACCAGTATTAGTTTGCGATGGACATCTGGTTTCATTCTGTAATCTGTGGACCATCAGAGTGTTGATGAAACACAGAAATAGCATCGGGATTGAATACAACAGTCACCACGCGCACCTTCCTCCTTGGGAGTAATGTCTCAAACAGTCTACGCTTTGATCGTTCCCTGGAAGACCACTATTAGTTTCCGATGCACATCTGGTGGCATTCTGTAATCTGTGGACTATCAGAGTGTCGATGAAACACAGAAATTGCATCGGGTTTGAATACAACAGTCACCATTCGCACTTCCCTCCATTAGAGTAATGTCTCAAACAGTCCACGCTTTGATCGTTTCCTGGAAGACCAGTAGTAGTTTCCAAAGCACATCTGGTGGCATTCTGTAATCTGTGGACTTTTAGAGTATTGATGAAACACAAAAAATGTCATCGGGATTGAATACAACAGTCACCATGCGCACTTTCCTCAATGTGAGTAATGTCTCAAACAATTTACGTTTTGATCGTTCCCTGGAAGACCAGTAGTAGTTTCCGATGCACATCTGGTGGCATTCTGTAATCTGTGGACTATCATTGTGTTGATGAAACAGAGAAATTGCATCGGCATTGAATTTACCATGAGCACTTTCCTCCACCAGAGGATTGTCTCAAACAGTCTACGCCTTGATTGTTCTCTGGAAGACCAGTAGTAATTTCCGATGCACATCTGGTGGCATTCTGTAATCTTTAGACTATCAGAGTGTTGATGAAACACAGAAATTGCATCGGGATTGAATACAACAGTCACCATCCGCACTTTCCTCAATGTGAGTAATGTCTCAATCAATTTACGCTTTGATCGTTCCCTGGAGGACCAATAGTAGTTTCCGATGCACATCTGGTGGCATTCTGTAATCTGTGGACTATCAGAGTGTTGATGAAACACAGAAATTGCATCGGCATTAAATACAACAGTCACCATGCGCACTTTCCTCCATGGGAGTAATGTCTCAAACAGTCTACGCTCTGATCGTTCCTGGAAGACCAGTAGTAGTTTCCGGTGCACATCTGGTGGCATTCTGTAATGTGTGGACTATCAGAGTGTTAATGAAACACAGAAATTGCATTTGGATTGAATACAACAGTCACCATCCGCACTTTCCTCCATGGGAATAATGTCTCAAACAGTATACGATTTGATCGTTCCCTGGAAGACCAGTAGTAGTTTCCGATGCACATCTGGAGGCATTCTGTAATCTGTGGAGTATAAGACTGTTGATGAAACACAGAAATTGCATCGGGATTGAATACAACAGTCACCATGCGCACTTTCCTCCATGGGAGTAATGTCTCAAACAGTCTACGCTTTGATCGTTCCCTGGAAGACTAGTAGTAGTTTCCAAAGCACATCTGGAGGCATTCTGTAATCTGTGGACTATCAGGCTGTTGATGAAACACAGAGATTCCATCGGGATTAAATACAACAGTCACCATGCGCACTTCCCTCCATGGGAGTAATGTCTCAAACAGTCTACGCTTTGATCGTTCCCTGGAAGACCAGAAGTAGTTTCCGATGCACAACTGGAGGCATTCTGTAATCTGTGGACTATCAGAGTGTTGAAGAAACACAGAAATTGCATAGGGATTGAATAGAAAAGTCAGCATACGCACTTTCTTCCATGGGAGTGATGTCTCAAACAGTCTACGCTTTGATCGTTCCCTGGAAGACCAGTATTAGTTTGCGATATACATCTGGTTTCATTCTGTAATCTGTGGACCATCAGAGTGTTGATGAAACACAGAAATTGCATCGGGATTGAATACAACAGTCACCACGCGCACCTTCCTCCTCGGGAGTAATGTCTCAAACAGTCTACGCTTTGATCATTCCCTGGAAGACCACTATTAGTTTCCGATGCACATCTGGTGGCATTCTGTAATCTGTGGACTATCAGAGTGTCGATGAAACACAGAGGTTGCATCGGGTTTGAATACAACAGTCACCATTCGCACTTTCCTCCATGGGAGTAATGTCTCAAACAGTCCACGCTTTGATCGTTCCCTGGAAGACCAGTAGTAGTTTCCGATGCACATCTGGTGGCATTCTGTAATCTGTGGACTATCAGAGTATTGATGAAACACAAAAAATGGCATCGGGATTGAATACAACAGTCACCATGCGCACTTTCCTCAATGTGAGTAATGTCTCAAACAATTTACGTTTTGATCGTTCCCTGGAAGACCAGTAGTAGTTTCCGATGCACATCTGGTGGCATTCTGTAATCTGTGGACTATCATTGTGTTGATGAAACAGAGAAATTGCAACGGGATTGAATTCACCATGAGCACTTTCCTCCACCAGAGGATTGTCTCAAACAGTCTGCACTTTGATTGTTCTCTGGAAGACCAGTAGTAGTTTCCGATGCACATCTGGTGGCATTTTGTAATCTGTGGACTATCAGAGAGTTGATGAAACACAGAAATTGCATCGGGATTGAATACAACAGTCACCATCCGCACTTTCCTCAATGTGAGTAATGTCTCAATCAATTTACGCTTTGATCGTTCCCTGGAAGACCAATAGTAGTTTCCGATGCACATCTGGTGGCATTCTGTAATCTGTGGACTATCAGAGTGTTGATGAAACACAGAAATTGCATCGGCATTAAATACAACAGTCACCATGCGCACTTTCCTCCATGGGAGTAATGTCTCAAACAGTCTACGCTCTGATCGTTCCTGGAAGACCAGTAGTAGTTTCCGGTGCACATCTGGTGGCATTCTGTAATGTGTGGACTATCAGAGTGTTAATGAAACACAGAAATTGTATTTGGATTGAATACAACAGTCACCATCCGCACTTTCCTCCATGGGAATAATGTCTCAAGCAGTCTACGATTTGATTGTTCCCTGGAAGACCAGTAGTAGTTTCCGATGCACATCTGGAGGCATTCTGTAATCTGTGGACTATAAGACTGTTGATGAAACACAGAAATTGCATCGGGATTGAATACAACAGTCACCATGCGCACTTTCCTCCATGGGAGTAATGTCTCAAACAGTCTACGCTTTGACCGTTCCCTGGAAGACCAGTAGTAGTTTCCAAAGCACATCTGGAGGCATTCTGTAATCTGTGGACTATCAGACTGTTGATGACACACAGAAATTCCATCGGGATTAAATACAACAGTCACCATGCGCACATCCCTCCATGGGAGTAATGTCTCAAACAGTCTACGCTTTGATCGTTCCCTGGAAGACCAGAAGTAGTTTCCGATGCACAACTGGAGGCATTCTGTAATCTGTGGACTATCAGAGTGTTGATGAAACACAGAAATTGCATCGGGATTGAATACAAAAGTCAGCATACGCACTTTCCCCCATGGGAGTGATGTCTCAAACAGTCTACGCTTTGATCGTTCCCTGGAAGACCAGTATTAGTTTGCGATGGACATCTGGTTTCATTCTGTAATCTGTGGACCATCAGAGTGTTGATGAAACACAGAAATTGCATCGGGATTGAATACAACAGTCACCACGCGCACCTTCCTCCTCGGGAGTAATGTCTCAAACAGTCTACGCTTTGATCATTCCCTGGAAGACCACTATTAGTTTGCGATGCACTTCTGGTGGCATTCTGTAATCTGTGGACTATCAGAATGTCGATGAAACACAGAGGTTGCATCGGGTTTGAATACAACAGTCACCATTCGCACTTTCCTCCATGGGAGTAATGTCTCAAACAGTCCACGCTTTGATCGTTCCCTGGAAGACCAGTAGTAGTTTCCGATGCACATCTGGTGGCATTCTGTAATCTGTGGACTATCAGAGTATTGATGAAACACAAAAAATGGCATCGGGATTGAATACAACAGTCACCATGCGCACTTTCCTCAATGTGAGTAATGTCTCAAACAATTTACGTTTTGATCGTTCCCTGGAAGACCAGTAGTAGTTTCCGATGCATATCTGGTGGCATTCTGTAATCTGTGGACTATCATTGTGTTGATGAAACAGAGAAATTGCATCGGGATTGAATTCACCACCAGAGGATTGTCTCAAACAGTCTGCACTTTGATTGTTCCCTGGAAGACCAGTAGTAGTTTCCGATGCACATCTGGTGGCATTTTGTAATCTGTGGACTATCAGAGAGTTGATGAAACACAGAAATTGCATCGGTATTGAATACAACAGTCACCATGCGCACTTTCCTCCACCGGACAAATGTCTCAAACAGTCTACCCTTTGATCGTTCCCTTTAAGACCAGTAGTAGTTTCCGATGCACATCTGGTGGCATTCTGTAATCTGTGGACTATCAGAGTGTTGATGAAACACAGAAATTGCATCGGCATTAAATACAACAGTCACCATGCGCACTTTCCTCCATGGGAGTAATGTCTCAAACAGTCTACGCTTGATCGTTCCTGGAAGACCAGTAGTAGTTTCCGGTGCACATCTGGTGGCATTCTGTAATGTGTGGACTACCAGAGAGTTAATGAAACACAGGAATTGCATTTGGATTGAATACAACAGTCACCATCCGCACTTTCCTCCATGGGAATAATGTCTCAAACAGTCTACGATTTGATCGTTCCCTGGAGGACCAGTAGTAGTTTCCGATGCACATCAGGAGGCATTCTGTAATCTGTGGACTATAAGACTGTTGATGAAACACAGAAATAGCATCGGGATTGAATACAACAGTCACCATGCGCACTTTCCTCCATGGGAGTAATGTCTCAAACAGTCTACGCTTTGATCGTTCCCTGGAAGACCAGTAGTAGTTCCAAAGCACATCTGGAGGCATTCTGTAATCTGTGGACTATCAGACTGTTGATGAAACACAGAAATTCCATCGGGATTAAATACAACAGTCACCATGCGCACTTCCCTCCATGGGAGTAATGTCTCAAACAGTCTACGCTTTGATCGTTCCCTGGAAGACCAGTAGTAGTTTCCAAAGCACATCTGGTTGCATTCTGTAATCTGTGGACTATCGGAGTGTTGATGAAACTCAGAATTTGAATCGGGATTGAATACAACAGTCACCATGCGCACTTTCCTCCACGGGAGTAGTGTCTCAAACAGTCTACGCTTTGATTGTTCCCTGGAAGACCAGTAGTAGTTTCCGATGCACATCTGGTGGCATTCTGCAATCTTTGGACTATCAGAGTATTGATGAAACACAGAAATTGCATCGGCATTGAATACAACAGTCACAATGCGCACTTTCCTCCATGGGAGTAATTTCTCAAACAGTCTACGCTTTGATCGTTCCTGGAAGACCAGTAGTAGTTTCCGGTGCACATATGGTGGCATTCTGTAATCCGTGGACTATGAGAGTGTTGATGAAACACAGAAATTGCATCGGGATTGAATACAACAGTCACCATGCGCACTTTCCTCCACGGGAATAATGTCTCAAACAGTCTACGCTTTGATCGTCCCCTGGAAGACCAGTAGTAGTTTCTGATGCATGTCTGGTGGAATTCTGTAATCTGTGGACTATCAGACTGTTGATGAAACACAGAAATTGCATCGGGATTGTATACAACAGTCACCATGCACACTTTCCTTCATGGGAGTAATGTCTCAAACAGTCTACGATTTGATCGTTCCCTGGAAGACCAGTAGTAGTTTCTGATGCACATCTGGAGGCATTCTGTAATCTGTGGACTATCATTGTGTTGATGAAACAGAGAAATTGCATCGGCATTGAATTCACCATGAGCACTTTCCTCCACCAGAGGATTGTCTCAAACAGTCTACGCCTTGATTGTTCTCTGGAAGACCAGTAGTAGTTTCCGATGCACATCTGGTGGCATTCTGTAATCTTTAGACTATCAGAGTGTTGATGAAACACAGAAATTGCATCGGGATTGAATACAACAGTCACCATCCGCACTTTCCTCAATGTGAGTAATGTCTCAATCAATTTACGCTTTGAATGTTCCCTGGAGGACCAATAGTAGTTTCCGATGCACATCTGGTGGCATTCTGTAATCTGTGGACTATCAGAGTGTTGATGAAACACAGAAATTGCATCGGCATTAAATACAACAGTCACCATGCGCACTTTCCTCCATGGGAGTAATGTCTCAAACAGTCTACGCTCTGATCGTTCCTGGAAGACCAGTAGTAGTTTCCGGTGCACATCTGGTGGCATTCTGTAATGTGTGGACTATCAGAGTGTTAATGAAACACAGAAATTGCATTTGGATTGAATACAACAGTCACCATCCGCACTTTCCTCCATGGGAATAATGTCTCAAACAGTCTACGATTTGATCGTTCCCTGGAAGACCAGTAGTAGTTTCCGATGCACATCTGGAGGCATTCTGTAATCTGTGGACTATAAGACTGTTGATGAAACACAGAAATTGCATCGGGATTGAATACAACAGTCACCATGCGCACTTTCCTCCATGGGAGTAATGTCTCAAACAGTCTACGCTTTGATCGTTCCCTGGAAGACTAGTAGTAGTTTCCAAAGCACATCTGGAGGCATTCTGTAATCTGTGGACTATCAGGCTGTTGATGAAACACAGAAATTCCATCGGGATTAAATACAACAGTCACCATGCGCACTTCCCTCCATGGGAGTAATGTCTCAAACAGTCTACGCTTTGATCGTTCCCTGGAAGACCAGAAGTAGTTTCCGATGCACAACTGGAGGCATTCTGTAATCTGTGGACTATCAGAGTGTTGATGAAACACAGATATTGCATAGGGATTGAATAGAAAAGTCAGCATACGCACTTTCTTCCATGGGAGTGATGTCTCAAACAGTCTACGCTTTGATCGTTCCCTGGAAGACCAGTATTAGTTTGTGATGGACATCTGGTTTCATTCTGTAATCTGTGGACCATCAGAGTGTTGATGAAACACAGAAATTGCATCGGGATTGAATACAACAGTCACCACGCGACCTTCCTCCTCGGGAGTAATGCCTCAAACAGTCTACGCTTTGATCATTCCCTGGAAGACCACTATTAGTTTCCGATGCACATCTGGTGGCATTCTGTAATCTGTGGACTATCAGAGTGTCGATGAAACACAGAGGTTGCATCGGGTTTGAATACAACAGTCACCATTCGCACTTTCCTCCATGGGAGTAATGTCTCAAACAGTCCACGCTTTGATCGTTCCCTGGAAGACCAGTAGTAGTTTCCGATGCACATCTGGTGGCATTCTGTAATCTGTGGACTATCAGAGTATTGATGAAACACAAAAAATGGCATCGGGATTGAATACAACAGTCACTATGCGCACTTTCCTCAATGTGAGTAATGTCTCAAACAATTTACGTTTTGATCGTTCCCTGGAAGACCAGTAGTAGTTTCCGATGCACATCTGGTGGCATTCTGTAATCTGTGGACTATCATTGTGTTGATGAAACAGAGAAATTGCATCGGGATTGAATTCACCATGAGCACTTTCCTCCACCAGAGGATTGTCTCAAACAGTCTGCACTTTGATTGTTCTCTGGAAGACCAGTAGTAGTTTCCGATGCACATCTGTTGGCATTTTGTAATCTGTGGACTATCAGAGAGTTGATGAAACACAGAAATTGCATCGGGATTGAATACAACAGTCACCATCCGCACTTTCCTCAATGTGAGTAATGTCTCAATCAATTTACGCTTTGATCGTTCCCTGGAAGACCAATAGTAGTTTCCGATGCACATCTGGTGGCATTCTGTAATCTGTGGACTATCAGAGTGTTGATGAAACACAGAAATTGCATCGGCATTAAATACAACAGTCACCATGCGCACTTTCCTCCATGGGAGTAATGTCTCAAACAGTCTACGCTCTGATCGTTCCTGGAAGACCAGTAGTAGTTTCCGGTGCACATCTGGTGGCATTCTGTTGTGTGGACTATCAGAGTGTTAATGAAACACAGAAATTGTATTTGGATTGAATACAACAGTCACCATCCGCACTTTCCTCCATGGGAATAATGTCTCAAACAGTCTACGATTTGATCGTTCCCTGGAAGACCAGTAGTAGTTTCCGATGCACATCTGGAGGCATTCTGTAATCTGTGGACTATAAGACTGTTGATGAAACACAGAAATTGCATCGGGATTGAATACAACAGTCACCATGCGCACTTTCCTCCATGGGAGTAATGTCTCAAACAGTCTACGCTTTGATCGTTCCCTGGAAGACCAGTAGTAGTTTCCAAAGCACATCTGGAGGCATTCTGTAATCTGTGGACTATCAGACTGTTGATGAAACACAGAAATTCCATCGGGATTAAATACAACAGTCACCATGCGCACATCCCTCCATGGGAGGAATGTCTCAAACAGTCTACGCTTTGATCGTTCCCTCGAAGACCAGAAGTAGTTTCCGATGCACAACTGGAGGCATTCTGTAATCTGTGGACTATCAGAGTGTTGATGAAACACAGAAATTGCATCGGGATTGAATACAAAAGTCAGCATACGCACTTTCCCCCATGGGAGTGATGTCTCAAACAGTCTACGCTTTGATCGTTCCCTGGAAGACCAGTATTAGTTTGCGATGGACATCTGGTTTCATTCTGCAATCTGTGGACCATCAGAGTGTTGATGAAACACAGAAATTGCATCGTGATTGAATACAACAGTCACCACGCGCACCTTCCTCCTCGGGAGTAATGTCTCAAACAGTCTACGCTTTGATCATTCCCTGGAAGACCACTATTAGTTTGCGATGCACATCTGGTGGCATTCTGTAATCTGTGGACTATCAGAGTGTCGATGAAACACAGAGGTTGCATCGGGTTTGAATACAACAGTCACCATTCGCACTTTCCTCCATGGGAGTAATGTCTCAAACAGTCCACGCTTTGATCGTTCCCTGGAAGACCAGTAGTAGTTTCCGATGCACATCTGGTGGCATTCTGTAATCTGTGGACTATCAGAGTATTGATGAAACACAAAAAATGGCATCGGGATTGAATACAACAGTCACCATGCGCACTTTCCTCAATGTGAGTAATGTCTCAAACAATTTACGTTTTGATCGTTCCCTGGAAGACCAAGAGTAGTTTCCGATGCACATCTGGTGGCATTCTGTAATCTGTGGACTATCATTGTGTTGATGAAACAGAGAAATTGCATCGGGATTGAATTCACCACCAGAGGATTGTCTCAAACAGTCTGCACTTTGATTGTTCTCTGGAAGACCAGTAGTAGTATCCGATGCACATCTGGTGGCATTTTGTAATCTGTGGACTATCAGAGAGTTGATGAAACACAGAAATTGCATCGGTATTGAATACAACAGTCACCATGCGCACTTTCCTCCACCGGACAAATGTCTCAAACAGTCTACCATTTGATCGTTCCCTTTAAGACCAGTAGTAGTTTCCGATGCACATCTGGTGGCATTCTGTAATCTGTGGACTATCAGAGTGTTCATGAAACACAGAAATTGCATCGGCATTAAATACAACAGTCACCATGCGCACTTTCCTCCATGGGAGTAATGTCTCAAACAGTCTACGCTCTGATCGTTCCTGGAAGACCAGTAGTAGTTTCCGGTGCACATCTGGTGGCATTCTGTAATGTGTGGACTACCAGAGAGTTAATGAAACACAGAAATAGCATCGGGATTGAATACAACAGTCACCATGCGCACTTTCCTCCATGGGAGTAATGTCTCAAACAGTCTACGCTTTGATCGTTCCCTGGAAGACCAGTAGTAGTTCCAAAGCACATCTGGAGGCATTCTGTAATCTGTGGACTATCAGACTGTTGATGAAACACAGAAATTCCATCGGGATTAAATACAACAGTCACCATGCGCACTTCCCTCCATGGGAGTAATGTCTCAAACAGTCTACGCTTTGATCGTTCCCTGGAAGACCAGTAGTAGTTTCCAAAGCACATCTGGAGGCATTCTGTAATCTGTGGACTATCAGACTGTTGATGAAACACAGAAATTCCATCGGGATTAAATACAACAGTCACCATGCGCACTTCCCTCCATGGGAGTAATGTCTCAAACAGTCTACGCTTTGATCGTTCCCTGGAAGACCAGAAGTAGTTGCCGATGCACAACTGGAGGCATTCTGTAATCTGTGGACTATCAGAGTGTTGATGAAACACAGAAATTGCATCGGGATTGAATACAAAAGTCAGCATACGCACTTTCCTCCATGGGAGTGATGTCTCAAACAGTCTACGCTTTGATCGTTCCCTGGAAGACCAGTATTAGTTTGCGATGGACATCTGCTTTCATTCTGTAATCTGTGGACCATCAGAGTGTTGATGAAACACAGAAATTGCATCGGGATTGAATACAACAGTCACCACGCGCACCTTCCTCCTCGGGAGTAATGTCTCAAACAGTCTACGCTTTGATCATTCCCTGGAAGACCACTATTAGTTTCCGATGCACATCTGGTGGCATTCTGTAATCTGTGGACTATCAGAGTGTCGATGAAACACAGAGGTTGCATCGGGTTTGAATACAACAGTCACCATTCGCACTTTCCTCCATGGGAGTAATGTCTCAAACAGTCCACGCTTTGATCGTTCCCTAGAAGACCAGTAGTAGTTTCCGATGCACATCTGGTGGCATTCTGTAATCTGTGGACTATCAGAGTATTGATTAAACAGAAAAAATGGCATCGGGATTGAATACAACAGTCACCATGCGCACTTTCCTCAATGTGAGTAATGTCTCAAACAATTTACGTTTTGATCGTTCCCTGGAAGACCAGTAGTAGTTTCCGATGCACATCTGGTGGCATTCTGTAATCTGTGGACTATCATTGTGTTGATGAAACAGAGAAATTGCATCGGGATTGAATTCACCATGAGCACTTTCCTCCACCAGAGGATTGTCTCAAACAGTCTGTACTTTGATTGTTCTCTGGAAGACCAGTAGTAGTTTCCGATGCACATCTGGTGGCATTTTGTAATCTGTGGACTATCAGAGAGTTGATGAAACACAGAAATTGCATCGGGATTGAATACAACAGTCACCATGCGCACTTTCCTCCACCGGAGAAATGTCTCAAACAGTCTACCCTTTGATCGTTCCCTTTAAGACCAGTAGTAGTTTCCGATGCACATCTGGTGGCATTCTGTAATCTGTGGACTATCAGAGTGTTGATGAAACACAGAAATTGCATCGGCATTAAATACAACAGTCACCATGCGCACTTTCCTCCATGGGAGTAATGTCTCAAACAGTCTACGCTCTGATCGTTCCTGGAAGACCAGTAGTAGTTTCCGGTGCACATCTGGTGGCATTCTGTAATGTGTGGACTACCAGAGAGTTAATGAAACACAGAAATTGCATTTGGATTGAATACAACAGTCACCATCCGCACTTTCCTCCATGGGAATAATGTCTCAAACAGTCTACGATTTGAACGTTCCCTGGAAGACCAGTAGTAGTTTCCGATGCACATCTGGAGGCATTCTGTAATCTGTGGACTATAAGACTGTTGATGAAACACAGAAATAGCATCGGGATTGAATACAACAGTCACCATGCGCACTTTCCTCCATGGGAGTAATGTCTCAAACAGTCTACGATTTGATCGTTCCCTGGAAGACCTGTAGTAGTTTCCAAAGCACATCTGGAGGCATTCTGTAATCTGTGGACTATCAGACTGTTGATGAAACACAGAAATTCCATCGGGATTAAATACAACAGTCACCATGCGCACTTCCCTCCATGGGAGTAATGTCTCAAACAGTCTACGCTTTGATCGTTCCCTGGAAGACCAGAAGTAGTTTCCGATGCACAACTGGAGGCATTCTGTAATCTGTGGACTATCAGAGTGTTGATGAAACACAGAAATTGCATCGGGATTGAATACAAAAGTCACCATACGCACTTTCCTCCATGGGAGTGATGTCTCAAACAGTCTACGCTTTGATCGTTCCCTGGAAGACCAGTATTAGTTTGCGATGGACATCTGGTTTCATTCTGTAATCTGTGGACCATCAGAGTGTTGATGAAACACAGAAATTGCATCGGGATTGAATACAACAGTCACCACGCGCACCTTCCTCCTCGGGAGTAATGTCTCAAACAGTCTACGCTTTGATCATTCCCTGGAAGACCACTATTAGTTTCCGATGCACATCTGGTGGCATTCTGTAATCTGTGGACTATCAGAGTGTCGATGAAACACAGAGGTTGCATCGGGTTTGAATACAACAGTCACCATTCGCACTTTCCTCCATGGGAGTAATGTCTCAAACAGTCCACGCTTTGATCGTTCCCTAGAAGACCAGTAGTAGTTTCCGATGCACATCTGGTGGCATTCTGTAATCTGTGGACTATCAGAGTATTGATTAAACAGAAAAAATGGCATCGGGATTGAATACAACAGTCACCATGCGCACTTTCCTCAATGTGAGTAATGTCTCAAACAATTTACGTTTTGATCGTTCCCTGGAAGACCAGTAGTAGTTTTCGATGCACATCTGGTGGCATTCTGTAATCTGTGGACTATCATTGTGTTGATGAAACAGAGAAATTGCATCGGGATTGAATTCACCATGAGCACTTTCCTCCACCAGAGGATTGTCTCAAACAGTCTGTACTTTGATTGTTCTCTGGAAGACCAGTAGTAGTTTCCGATGCACATCTGGTGGCATTTTGTAATCTGTGGACTATCAGAGAGTTGATGAAACACAGAAATTGCATCGGGATTGAATACAACAGTCACCATGCGCACTTTCCTCCACCGGAGAAATGTCTCAAACAGTCTACCCTTTGATCGTTCCCTTTAAGACCAGTAGTAGTTTCCGATGCACATCTGGTGGCATTCTGTAATCTGTGGACTATCAGAGTGTTGATGAAACACAGAAATTGCATCGGCATTAAATACAACAGTCACCATGCGCACTTTCCTCCATGGGAGTAATGTCTCAAACAGTCTACGCTCTGATCGTTCCTGGAAGACCAGTAGTAGTTTCCGGTGCACATCTGGTGGCATTCTGTAATGTGTGGACTACCAGAGAGTTAATGAAACACAGAAATTGCATTTGGATTGAATACAACAGTCACCATCCGCACTTTCCTCCATGGGAATAATGTCTCAAACAGTCTACGATTTGATCGTTCCCTGGAAGACCAGTAGTAGTTTCCGATGCACATCTGGAGGCATTCTGTAATCTGTGGACTATAAGACTGTTGATGAAACACAGAAATAGCATCGGGATTGAATACAACAGTCACCATGCGCACTTTCCTCCATGGGAGTAATGTCTCAAACAGTCTACGCTTTGATCGTTCCCTGGAAGACCTGTAGTAGTTTCCAAAGCACATCTGGAGGCATTCTGTAATCTGTGGACTATCAGACTGTTGATGAAACACAGAAATTCCATCGGGATTAAATACAACAGTCACCATGCGCACTTCCCTCCATGGGAGTAATGTCTCAAACAGTCTACGCTTTGATCGTTCCCTGGAAGACCAGAAGTAGTTTCCGATTCACAACTGGAGGCATTCTGTAATCTGTGGACTATCAGAGTGTTGATGAAACACAGAAATTGCATCGGGATTGAATACAAAAGTCACCATACGCACTTTCCTCCATGGGAGTGATGTCTCAAACAGTCTACGCTTTGATCGTTCCCTGGAAGACCAGTATTAGTTTGCGATGGACATCTGGTTTCATTCTGTAATCTGTGGACCATCAGAGTGTTGATGAAACACAGAAATTGCATCGGGATTGAATACAACAGTCTCCACGCGCACCTTCCTCCTCGGGAGTAATGTCTCAAACAGTCTACGCTTTGATCGTTCCCTGGAAGACCACTATTAGTTTCCGATGCACGTCTGGTGGCATTCTGTAATCTGTGGACTATCAGAGTGTCGATGAAACACAGAAATTGCATCGGGTTTGAATACAACAGTCACCATTCGCACTTTCCTCCATGGGAGTAATGTCTCAAACAGTCCACGCTTTGATCGTTCCCTGGAAGACCAGTAGTAGTTTCCGATGCACATCTGGTGGCATTCTGTAATCTGTGGACTATCAGAGTATTGATGAAACACAAAAAATGGCATCGGGATTGAATACAACAGTCACCATGCGCACTTTCGTCAATGTGAGTAATGTCTCAAACAATTTACGTTTTGATCGTTCCCTGGAAGACTAGTAGTAGTTTCCGATGCACATCTGGTGGCATTCTGTAATCTGTGGACTATCATTGTGTTGATGAAACAGAGAAATTGCATCGGGATTGAATTCACCATGAGCAATTTACTCCACCAGAGGATTGTCTCAAACTGTCTACGCTGTGATTGTTCTCTGTAAGACCAGTAGTAGTTTCCGATGCACATCTGGTGGCATTCTGTAATCTTTAGACTATCAGAGTGTTGATGAAACACAGCAATTTCATCGGGATTGAATACAACAGTCACCATCCGCACTTTCCTCAATGTGAGTAATGTCTCAATCAATTTACGCTTTGATCGTTCCCTGGAAGACCAATAGTAGTATCCGATGCACATCTGGTGGCATTCTGTAATCTGTGGACTATCAGAGTGTTGATGAAACACAGAAATTGCACCGCGATTGAATTCACCATGCGCACCTTCCTCCACCAGAGTAATGTCTCAAACAGTCTACGCTTTGATTGTTCTCTGGAAGACCAGTAGTAGTTTCCAATGCGCATCTGGTGGCATTTTGTAATCTGTGGACTATCAGAGAGTTGATGAAACAGAGAAATTGCATCGGGATTGAATTCACCATGAGCACTTTCCTCCACCAGAGGATTGTCTCAAACAGTCTGTACTTTGATTGTTCTCTGGAAGACCAGTAGTAGTTTCCGATGCACATCTGGTGGCATTTTGTAATCTGTGGACTATCAGAGAGTTGATGAAACACAGAAATTGCATCGGGATTGAATACAACAGTCACCATGCGCACTTTCCTCCACCTTAGAAATGTCTCGAATAGTCTACCCTTTGATCGTTCCCTTTAAGACCAGTAATAGTTTCCGATGCACATCTGGTGGCATTCTGTAATCTGTGGACTATCAGAGTGTTGATGAAACACAGAAATTGCATCGGCATTAAATACAACAGTCACCATGCGCACTTTCCTCCATGGGAGTAATGTCTCAAACAGTCTACGCTCTGATCGTTCCTGGAAGACCAGTAGTAGTTTCCGGTGCACATCTGGTGGCATTCTGTAATGTGTGGACTACCAGAGAGTTAATGAAACACAGAAATTGCATTTGGATTGAATACAACAGTCACCATCCGCACTTTCCTCCATGGGAATAATGTCTCAAACAGTCTACGATTTGATCGTTCCCTGGAAGACCAGTAGTAGTTTCCGATGCACATCTGGAGGCATTCTGTAATCTGTGGACTATAAGACTGTTGATGAAACACAGAAATAGCATCGGGATTGAATACAACAGTCACCATGCGCACTTTCCTCCATGGGAGTAATGTCTCAAACAGTCTACGCTTTGATCGTTCCCTGGAAGACCTGTAGTAGTTTCCAAAGCACATCTGGAGGCATTCTGTAATCTGTGGACTATCAGACTGTTGATGAAACACAGAAATTCCTTCGGGATTAAATACAACAGTCACCATGCGCACTTCCCTCCATGGGAGTAATGTCTCAAACAGTCTACGGTTTGATCGTTCCCTGGAAGACCAGAAGTAGTTTCCGATGCACAACTGGAGGCATTCTGTAATCTGTGGACTATCAGAGTGTTGATGAAACACAGAAATTGCATCGGGATTGAATACAAAAGTCACCATACGCACTTTCCTCCATGGGAGTGATGTCTCAAACAGTCTACGCTTTGATCGTTCCCTGGAAGACCAGTATTAGTTTGCGATGGACATCTGGTTTCATTCTGTAATCTGTGGACCATCAGAGTGTTGATGAAACACAGAAATTGCATCGGGATTGAATACAACAGTCACCACGCGCACCTTCCTCCTCGGGAGTAATGTCTCAAACAGTCTACGCTTTGATCGTTCCCTGGAAGACCACTATTAGTTTCCGATGCACGTCTGGTGGCATTCTGTAATCTGTGGACTATCAGAGTGTCGATGAAACACAGAAATTGCATCGGGTTTGAATACAACAGTCACCATTCGCACTTTCCTCCATGGGAGTAATGTCTCAAACAGTCCACGCTTTGATCGTTCCCTGGAAGACCAGTAGTAGTTTCCGATGCACATCTGGTGGCATTCTGTAATCTGTGGACTATCAGAGTATTGATGAAACACAGAAATTGCATCGGGATTGAATACAACAGTCACCATCCGCACTTTCCTCAATGTGAGTAATGTCTCAATCAATTTACGCTTTGATCGTTCCCTGGAAGACCAATAGTAGTTTCCGATGCACATCTGGTGGCATTCTGTAATCTGTGGACTATCAGAGTGTTGATGAAACACAGAAATTGCACCGCGATTGAATTCACCATGCGCACCTTCCTCCACCAGAGTAATGTCTCAAACAGTCTACGCTTTGATTGTTCTCTGGAAGACCAGTAGTAGTTTCCAATGCGCATCTGGTGGCATTTTGTAATCTGTGGACTATCAGAGAGTTGATGAAACACAGAAATTGCATCGGGATTGAATACAACAGTCACCATGCGCACTTTCCTCCACCGGAGAAATGTCTCAAACTGTCTACCCTTTGATCGGTCCCTTTAAGACCAGTAGTAGTTTCCGATGCACATCTGGTGGCATTCTGTAATCTGTGGACTATCAGAGTGTTGATGAAACACAGAAATTGCATCGGCATTAAATACAACAGTCACCATGCGCACTTTCCTCCATGGGAGTAATGTCTCAAACAGTCTACGCTCTGATCGTTCCTGGAAGACCAGTAGTAGTTTCCGGTGCACATCAGGTGGCATTCTGTAATGTGTGGTATCAGAGTGTTAATGAAACACAGAAATTGCATTTGGATTGAATACAACAGTCACCATCCGCACTTTCCTCCATGGGAATAATGTCTCAAACAGTCTACGATTTGATCGTTCCCTGGAAGACCAGTAGTAGTTTCCGATGCACATCTGGAGGCATTCTGTAATCTGTGGACTATAAGACTGTTGATGAAACACAGAAATAGCATCGGGATTGAATACAACAGTCACCATGCGCACTTTCCTCCATGGGAGTAATGTCTCAAACAGTCTACGCTTTGATCGTTCCCTGGAAGACCAGTAGTAGTTTCCAAAGCACATCTGGAGGCATTCTGTAACCTGTGGACTATCAGACTGTTGATGAAACACAGAAGTTCCATCGGGAATAAATACAACAGTCACCATGCGCACCTTCCTCCATGGGAGTAATGTCCCAAACAGTCTACGCTTTGATCGTTCCCTGGAAGACCAGTAGTAGTTTCCAAAGCACATCTGGAGGCATTCTGTAATCTGTGGACTATCAGACTGTTGATGAAACACAGAAATTCCATCGGGATTAAATACAACAGTCACCATGCGCACTTCCCTCCATCGGAGTAATGTCTCAAACAGTCTACGCTTTGATCGTTCCCTGGAAGACCAGAAGTAGTTTCCGATGCACAACTGGAGGCATTCTGTAATCTGTGGACTATCAGAGTGTTGATGAAACACAGAAATTGCATCGGGATTGAATACAAAAGTCAGCATACGCCCTTTCCTCCATGGGAGTGATGTCTCAAACAGTCTACGCTTTGATCGTTCCCTGGAAGACCAGTATTAGTTTGCGATGGACATCTGGTTTCATTCTGTAATCTGTGGACCATCAGAGTGTTGATGAAACACAGAAATTGCATCGGGATTGAATACAACAGTCACCACGCGCACCTTCCTCCTCGGGAGTAATGTCTCAAACAGTCTACGCTTTGATCATTCCCTGGAAGACCACTATTAGTTTCCGATGCACATCTGGTGGCATTCTGTAATCTGTGGACTATCAGAGTGTCGATGAAACACAGAGGTTGCATCGGGTTTGAATACAACAGTCACCATTCGCACATTCCTCCATGGGAGTAATGTCTCAAACAGTCCACGCTTTGATCGTTCCCTGGAAGACCAGTAGTAGTTTCCGATGCACATCTGGTGGCATTCTGTAATCTGTGGACTATCAAAGTATTGATGAAACACAAAAAATGGCATCGGGATTGAATACAACAGTCACCATGCGCACTTTCCTCAATGTGAGTAATGTCTCAAACAATTTACGTTTTGATCGTTCCCTGGAAGACCAGTAGTAGTTTCCGAAGCACATCTGGTGGCATTCTGTAATCTGTGGACTATCATTGTGTTGATGAAACAGAGAAATTGCATCGGGATTGAAGTCACCATGAGCACTTTCCTCCACCAGAGGATTGTCTCAAACAGTCTGCACTTTGATTGTTCTCTGGAAGACCAGTAGTAGTTTCCGATGCACATCTGGTGGCATTTTGTAATCTGTGGACTATCAGAGAGTTGATGAAACACAGAAATTGCATCGGGATCGAATACAACATTCACCATGTGCACTTTCCTCCACCGGAGAAATGTCTCAAACAGTCTACCCTTTGATCGTTCCCTTTAAGACCAGTAGTAGTTTCCGATGCACATCTGGTGGCATTCTGTAATCTGTGGACTATCAGAGTGTTGATGAAACACAGAAATTGCATCGGCATTAAATACAACAGTCACCATGCGCACTTTCCTCCATGGGAGTAATGTCTCAAACAGTCTACGCTCTGATCGTTCCTGGAAGACCAGTAGTAGTTTCCGGTGCACATCTGGTGGCATTCTGTAATGTGTGGACTACCAGAGAGTTAATGAAACACAGAAATTGCATTTGGATTGAATACAACAGTCACCATCCGCACTTTCCTCCATGGGAATAATGTCTCAAACAGTCTACGATTTGATCGTTCCCTGGAAGACCAGTAGTAGTTTCCGATGCACATCTGGAGGCATTCTGTAATCTGTGGACTATCAGACTGTTGATGAAACACAGAAATTCCATCGGGATTAAATACAACAGTCACCATGCGCACTTCCCTCCATGGGAGTAATGTCTCAAACAGTCTACGATTTGATCGTTCCCTGGAAGACCAGAAGTTGTTTCCGATGCACAACTGGAGGCATTCTGTAATCTGTGGACTATCAGAGTGTTGATGAAACACAGAAATTGCATCGGGATTGAATACAAAAGTCACCATACGCACTTTCCTCCATGGGAGTGATGTCTCAAACAGTCTACGCTTTGATCGTTCCCTGGAAGACCAGTATTAGTTTGCGATGGACATCTGGTTTCATTCTGTAATCTGTGGACCATCAGAGTGTTGATGAAACACAGAAATTGCATCGGGATTGAATACAACAGTCACCACGCGCACCATCCTCCTCGGGAGTAATGTCTCAAACAGTCTACGCTTTGATCGTTCCCTGGAAGACCACTATTAGTTTCCGATGCACATCTGGTGGCATTCTGTAATCTGTGGACTATCAGAGTGTCGATGAAACACAGAAATTGCATCGGGTTTGAATACAACAGTCACCATTCGCACTTTCCTCCATGGGAGTAATGTCTCAAACAGTCCACGCTTTGATCGTTCCCTGGAAGACCAGTAGTAGTTTCCGATGCACATCTGGTGGCATTCTGTAATCTGTGGACTATCAGAGTATTGATGAAACACAAAAAATGGCATCGGGATTGAATACAACAGTCACCATGCGCACTTTCGTCAATGTGAGTAATGTCTCAAACAATTTACGTTTTGATCGTTCCCTGGAAGACCAGTAGTAGTTTCCGATGCACATCTGGTGGCATTCTGTAATCTGTGGACTATCATTGTGTTGATGAAACAGAGAAATTGCATCGGGATTGAATTCACCATGAGCAATTTCCTCCACCAGAGGATTGTCTCAAACAGTCTACGCTGTGATTGTTCTCTGGAAGACCAGTAGTAGTTTCCGATGCACATCTGGTGGCATTCTGTAATCTTTAGACTATCAGTGTGTTGATGAAACACAGAAATTGCATCGGGATTGAATACAACAGTCACCATCCGCACTTTCCTCAATGTGAGTAATGTCTCAATCAATTTACGCTTTGATCGTTCCCTGGAAGACCAATAGTAGTTTCCGATGCACATCTGGTGGCATTCTGTAATCTGTGGACTATCAGAGTGTTGATGAAACACAGAAATTGCATCGCGATTGAATTCACCATGCGCACCTTCCTCCACCAGAGTAATGTCTCAAACAGTCTACGCTTTGATTGTTCTCTGGAAGACCAGTAGTAGTTTCCAATGCACATCTGGTGGCATTTTGTAATCTGTGGACTATCAGAGAGTTGATGAAACTCAGAAATTGCATCGGGTTTGAATACAACAGTCACCATTCGCACTTTCCTCCATGGGAGTAATGTCTCAAACAGTCCACGCTTTGATCGTTCCCTGGAAGCCCAGTAGTAGTTTCCGATGCACATCTGGAGGCATTCTGTAATCTGTGGACTATAAGACTGTTGATGAAAGACAGAAATTGCATCGGGATTGAATACAACAGTCACCATGCGCACTTTCCTCCATGGGAGTAATGTCTCAAACAGTCTACGCTTTGATCGTTCCCTGGAAGACCAGTAGTAGTTTCCAAAGCACATCTGGAGGCATTCTGTAATCTGTGGACTATCAGACTGTTGATGAAACACAGAAATTCCATCGGGATTAAATACAACAGTCACCATGCGCACTTCCCTCCATGGGAGTAATGTCTCAAACAGTCTACGCTTTGATCGTTCCCTGGAAGACCAGAAGTAGTTTCCGATGCACAACTGGAGGCTTTCTGTAATCTGTGGACTATCAGAGTGTTGATGAAACACAGAAATTGCATCGGGGTTGAATACAAAAGTCACCATACGCACTTCCCTCCATGAGAGTGATGTCTCAAACAGTCTACGCTTTGATCGTTCCCTGGAAGACCAGTATTAGTTTGCGATGGACATCTGGTTTCATACTGTAATCTGTGGACCATCAGAGTGTTGATGAAACACAGAAATTGCATCGGGATTGAATACAACAGTCACCACGCGCACCTTCCTCCTCGGGAGTAATGTCTCAAACAGTCTACGCTTTGATCGTTCCCTGGAAGACCACTATTAGTTTCCGATGCACATCTGGTGGCATTCTGTAATCTGTGGACTATCAGAGTGTCGATGAAACACAGAAATTGCATCGGGTTTGAATACAACAGTCACCATTCGCACTTTCCTCCATGGGAGTAATGTCTCAAACAGTCCACGCTTTGATCGTTCCCTGGAAGACCAGTAGTAGTTTCCGATGCACATCTGGTGGCATTCTGTAATCTGTGGACTATCAGAGTATTGATGAAACACAAAAAATGGCATCGTGATTGAATACAACAGTCACCATGCGCACTTTCCTCAATGTGAGTAATGTCTCAAACAATTTACGTTTTGATCGTTCCCTGGAAGACCAGTAGTAGTTTCCGATGCACATCTGGTGGCATTTTGTAATCTGTGGACTATCAGAGTGTTGATGAAACACAGAAATTGCATCGGGATTGAATACAACAGTCACCATGCGCACTTTCCTCCATGGGAGTAATGTCTCAAACAGTCCACGCTTTGATCGTTCCCTGGAAGACCAGTAGTAGTTTCCGATGCACATCTGGTGGCATTCTGTAATCTGTGGACTATCAGAGTATTGATGAAACACAAAAAATGGCATCGTGATTGAATACAACAGTCACCATGCGCACTTTCCTCAATGTGAGTAATGTCTCAAACAATTTACGTTTTGATCGTTCCCTGGAAGACCAGTAGTAGTTTCCGATGCACATCTGGTGGCATTCTGTAATCTGTGGACTATCAAAGTATTGATGAAACACAAAAAATGGCATCGGGATTGAATACAACAGTCACCATGCGCACTTTCCTCAATGTGAGTAATGTCTCAAACAATTTACGTTTTGATCGTTCCCTGGAAGACCAGTAGTAGTTTCCGATGCACATCTGGTGGCATTCTGTAATCTGTGGACTATCATTGTGTTGATGAAACAGAGAAATTGCATCGGGATTGAATTCACCATGAGCACTTTCCTCCACCAGAGGATTGTCTCAAACAGTCTGCACTTTGATTGTTCTCTGGAAGACCAGTAGTAGTTTCCGATGCACATCTGGTGGCATTTTGTAATCTGTGGACTATCAGAGAGTTGATGAAACACAGAAATTGCATCGGGATTGAATACAACAGTCACCATGTGCACTTTCCTCCACCGGAGAAATGTCTCAAACAGTCTACCCTTTGATCGTTCCCTTTAAGACCAGTAGTAGCTTCCGATGCACATCTGGTGGCATTCTGTAATCTGTGGACTATCAGAGTGTTGATGAAACACAGAAATTGCATCGGCATTAAATACAACAGTCACCATGCGCACTTTCCTCCATGGGAGTAATGTCTCAAACAGTCTACGCTCTGATCGTTCCTGGAAGACCAGTAGTAGTTTCCGGTGCACATCTGGTGGCATTCTGTAATGTGTGGACTACCAGAGAGTTAATGAAACACAGAAATTGCATTTGGATTGAATACAACAGTCACCATCCGCACTTTCCTCCATGGGAATAATGTCTCAAACAGTCTACGATTTGATCGTTCCCTGGAAGACCAGTAGTAGTTTCCGATGCACATCTGGAGGCATTCTGTAATCTGTGGACTATCAGACTGTTGATGAAACACAGAAATTCCATCGGGATTAAATACAACAGTCACCATGCGCACTTCCCTCCATGGGAGTAATGTCTCAAACAGTCTACGATTTGATCGTTCCCTGGAAGACCAGAAGTAGTTTCCGATGCACAACTGGAGGCATTCTGTAATCTGTGGACTATCAGAGTGTTGATGAAACACAGAAATTGCATCGGGATTGAATACAAAAGTCACCATACGCACTTCCCTCCATGGGAGTGATGTCTCAAACAGTCTACGCTTTGATCGTTCCCTGGAAGACCAGTATTAGTTTGCGATGGACATCTGGTTTCATTCTGTAATCTGTGGACCATCAGAGTGTTGATGAAACACAGAAATTGCATCGGGATTGAATACAACAGTCACCACGCGCACCATCCTCCTTGGGAGTAATGTCTCAAACAGTCTACGCTTTGATCGTTCCCTGGAAGACCACTATTAGTTTCCGATGCACATCTGGTGGCATTCTGTAATCTGTGGACTATCAGAGTGTCGATGAAACACAGAAATTGCATCGGGTTTGAATACAACAGTCACCATTCGCACTTTCCTCCATGGGAGTAATGTCTCAAACAGTCCACGCTTTGATCGTTCCCTGGAAGACCAGTAGTAGTTTCCGATGCACATCTGGTGGCATTCTGTAATCTGTGGACTATCAGAGTATTGATGAAACACAAAAAATGGCATCGGGATTGAATACAACAGTCACCATGCGCACTTTCATCAATGTGAGTAATGTCTCAAACAATTTACGTTTTGATCGTTCCCTGGAAGACCAGTAGTAGTTTCCGATGCACATCTGGTGGCATTCTGTAATCTGTGGACTATCATTGTGTTGATGAAACAGAGAAATTGCATCGGGATTGAATTCACCATGAGCAATTTCCTCCACCAGAGGATTGTCTCAAACAGTCTACGCTGTGATTGTTCTCTGGAAGACCAGTAGTAGTTTCCGATGCACATCTGGTGGCATTCTGTAATCTTTAGACTATCAGTGTGTTGATGAAACACAGAAATTGCATCGGGATTGAATACAACAGTCACCATCCGCACTTTCCTCAATGTGAGTAATGTCTCAATCAATTTACGCTTTGATCGTTCCCTGGAAGACCAATAGTAGTTTCCGATGCACATCTGGTGGCATTCTGTAATCTGTGGACTATCAGAGTGTTGATGAAACACAGAAATTGCATCGCGATTGAATTCACCATGCGCACCTTCCTCCACCAGAGTAATGTCTCAAACAGTCTACGCTTTGATTGTTCTCTGGAAGACCAGTAGTAGTTTCCAATGCACATCTGGTGGCATTTTGTAATCTGTGGACTATCAGAGAGTTGATGAAACACAGAAATTGCATCGGGATTGAATACAACAGTCACCATGCGCACTTTCCTCCACCGGAGAAATGTCTCAAACTGTCTACCCTTTGATCGTTCCCTTTAAGACCAGTAGTAGTTTCCGATGCACATCTGGTGGCATTCTGTAATCTGTGGACTATCAGAGTGTTGATGAAACACAGAAATTGCATCGGCATTAAATACAACAGTCACCATGCGCACTTTCCTCCATGGGAGTAATGTCTCAAACAGTCTACGCTTTGATCGTTCCCTGGAAGACCAGTAGTAGTTTAAAAAGCACATCTGGAGGCATTCTGTAATCTGTGGACTATCAGACTGTTGATGAAACACAGAAATTCCATCGGGATTAAATACAACAGTCACCATGCGCACTTCCCTCCATGGGAGTAATGTCTCAAACAGTCTACGCTTTGATCGTTCCCTGGAAGACCAGTGGTAGTTTCCAAAGCACATCTGGAGGCATTCTGTAATCTGTGGACTATCAGACTGTTGATGAAACACAGAAATTCCATCGGGATTAAATACAACAGTCACCAAGCGCACTTCCCTCCATGGGAGTAATGTCTCAAACAGTCTACGCTTTGATCGTTCCCTGGAAGACCAGAAGTAGTTTCCGATGCACAACTGGAGGCATTCTGTAATCTGTGGACTATCAGAGTGTTGATGAAACACAGAAATTGCATCGGGATTGAATACAACAGTCACCACGCGCACCTTCCTCCTCGGGAGTAATGTCTCAAACAGTCTACGCTTTGATCGTTCCCTGGAAGACCACTATTAGTTTCCGATGCACATCTGGTGGCATTCTGTAATCTGTGGACTATCAGAGTGTCGATGAAACACAGAAATTGCATCGGGTTTGAATACAACAGTCACCATTCGCACTTTCCTCCATGGGAGTAATGTCTCAAACAGTCCACGCTTTGATCGTTCCCTGGAAGCCCAGTAGTAGTTTCCGATGCACATCTGGAGGCATTCTGTAATCTGTGGACTATAAGACTGTTGATGAAAGACAGAAATTGCATCGGGATTGAATACAACAGTCACCATGCGCACTTTCCTCCATGGGAGTAATGTCTCAAACAGTCTACGCTTTGATCGTTCCCTGGAAGACCAGTAGTAGTTTCCAAAGCACATCTGGAGGCATTCTGTAATCTGTGGACTATCAGACTGTTGATGAAACACAGAAATTCCATCGGGATTAAATACAACAGTCACCATGCGCACTTCCCTCCATGGGAGTAATGTCTCAAACAGTCTACGCTTTGATCGTTCCCTGGAAGACCAGAAGTAGTTTCCGATGCACAACTGGAGGCTTTCTGTAATCTGTGGACTATCAGAGTGTTGATGAAACACAGAAATTGCATCGGGATTGAATACAAAAGTCACCATACGCACTTCCCTCCATGAGAGTGATGTCTCAAACAGTCTACGCTTTGATCGTTCCCTGGAAGACCAGTATTAGTTTGCGATGGACATCTGGTTTCATTCTGTAATCTGTGGACCATCAGAGTGTTGATGAAACACAGAAATTGCATCGGGATTGAATACAACAGTCACCACGCGCACCTTCCTCCTCGGGAGTAATGTCTCAAACAGTCTACGCTTTGATCGTTCCCTGGAAGACCACTATTAGTTTCCGATGCACATCTGGTGGCATTCTGTAATCTGTGGACTATCAGAGTGTCGATGAAACACAGAAATTGCATCGGGTTTGAATACAACAGTCACCATTCGCACTTTCCTCCATGGGAGTAATGTCTCAAACAGTCCACGCTTTGATCGTTCCCTGGAAGACCAGTAGTAGTTTCCGATGCACATCTGGTGGCATTCTGTAATCTGTGGACTATCAGAGTATTGATGAAACACAAAAAATGGCATCGTGATTGAATACAACAGTCACCATGCGCACTTTCCTCAATGTGAGTAATGTCTCAAACAATTTACGTTTTGATCGTTCCCTGGATGACCAGTAGTAGTTTCCGATGCACATCTGGTGGAATTTTGTAATCTGTGGACTATCAGAGTGTTGATGAAACACAGAAATTGCATCGGGATTGAATACAACAGTCACCTTGCGCACTTTCCTCCATGGGAGTAATGTCTCAAACAGTCCACGCTTTGATCGTTCCCTGGAAGACCAGTAGTAGTTTCCGATGCACATCTGGTGGCATTCTGTAATCTGTGGACTATCAGAGTATTGATGAAACACAAAAAATGGCATCGTGATTGAATACAACAGTCACCATGCGCACTTTCCTCAATGTGAGTAATGTCTCAAACAATTTACGTTTTGATCGTTCCCTGGAAGACCAGTAGTAGTTTCCGATGCACATCTGGTGGCATTCTGTAATCTGTGGACTATCAAAGTATTGATGAAACACAAAAAATGGCATCGGGATTGAATACAACAGTCACCATGCGCACTTTCCTCAATGTGAGTAATGTCTCAAACAATTTACGTTTTGATCGTTCCCTGGAAGACCAGTAGTAGTTTCCGATGCACATCTGGTGGCATTCTGTAATCTGTGGACTATCATTGTGTTGATGAAACAGAGAAATTGCATCGGGATTGAATTCACCATGAGCACTTTCCTCCACCAGAGGATTGTCTCAAAGAGTCTGCACTTTGATTGTTCTCTGGAAGACCAGTAGTAGTTTCCGATGCACATCTGGTGGCATTTTGTAATCTGTGGACTATCAGAGAGTTGATGAAACACAGAAATTGCATCGGGATTGAATACAACAGTCACCATGTGCACTTTCCTCCACCGGAGAAATGTCTCAAACAGTCTACCCTTTGATCGTTCCCTTTAAGACCAGTAGTAGTTTCCGATGCACATCTGGTGGCATTCTGTAATCTGTGGACAATCAGAGTGTTGATGAAACACAGAAATTGCATCGGCATTAAATACAACAGTCACCATGCGCACTTTCCTCCATGGGAGTAATGTCTCAAACAGTCTACGCTCTGATCGTTCCTGGAAGACCAGTAGTAGTTTCCGGTGCACATCTAGTGGCATTCTGTAATGTGTGGACTACCAGAGAGTTAATGAAACACAGAAATTGCATTTGGATTGAATACAACAGTCACCATCCGCACTTTCCTCCATGGGAATTATGTCTCAAACAGTCTACGATTTGATCGTTCCCTGGAAGACCAGTAGTAGTTTCCGATGCACATCTGGAGGCATTCTGTAATCTGTGGACTATCAGACTGTTGATGAAACACAGAAATTCCATCGGGATTAAATACAACAGTCACCACGCGCACTTCCCTCCATGGGAGTAATGTCTCAAACAGTCTACGATTTGATCGTTCCCTGGAAGACCAGAAGTAGTTTCCGATGCACAACTGGAGGCATTCTGTAATCTGTTGACTATCAGAGTGTTGATGAAACACAGAAATTGCATCGGGATTGAATACAAAAGTCACCATACGCACTTTCCTCCATGGGAGTGATGTCTCAAACAGTCTACGCTTTGATCGTTCCCTGGAAGACCAGTATTAGTTTGCGATGGACATCTGGTTTCATTCTGTAATCTGTGGACCATCAGAGTGTTGATGAAACACAGAAATTGCATCGGGATTGAATACAACAGTCACCACGCGCACCATCCTCCTTGGGAGTAATGTCTCAAACAGTCTACGCTTTGATCGTTCCCTGGAAGACCACTATTAGTTTCCGATGCACATCTGGTGGCATTCTGTAATCTGTGGACTATCAGAGTGTCGATGAAACACAGAAATTGCATCGGGTTTGAATACAACAGTCACCATTCGCACTTTCCTCCATGGGAGTAATGTCTCAAACAGTCCACGCTTTGATCGTTCCCTGGAAGACCAGTAGTAGTTTCCGATGCACATCTGGTGGCATTCTGTAATCTGTGGACTATCAGAGTATTGATGAAACACAAAAAATGGCATCGGGATTGAATACAACAGTCACCATGCGCACTTTCGTCAATGTGAGTAATGTCTCAAACAATTTACGTTTTGATCGTTCCCTGGAAGACCAGTAGTAGTTTCCGATGCACATCTGGTGGCATTCTGTAATCTGTGGACTATCATTGTGTTGATGAAACAGAGAAATTGCATCGGGATTGAATTCACCATGAGCAATTTCCTCCACCAGGGGATTGTCTCAAACAGTCTACGCTGTGATTGTTCTCTGGAAGACCAGTAGTAGTTTCCGATGCACATCTGGTGGCATTCTGTAATCTTTAGACTATCAGTGTGTTGATGAAACACAGAAATTGCATCGGGATTGAATACAACAGTCACCATCCGCACTTTCCTCAATGTGAGTAATGTCTCAATCAATTTACGCTTTGATCGTTCCCTGGAAGACCAATAGTAGTTTCCGATGCACATCTGGTGGCATTCTGTAATCTGTGGACTATCAGAGTGTTGATGAAACACAGAAATTGCATCGCGATTGAATTCACCATGCGCACCTTCCTCCACCAGAGTAATGTCTCAACCAGTCTACGCTTTGATTGTTCTCTGGAAGACCAGTAGTAGTTTCCAATGCACATCTGGTGGCATTTTGTAATCTGTGGACTATTAGAGAGTTGATGAAACACAGAAATTGCATCGGGATTGAATACAACAGTCACCATGCGCACTTTCCTCCACCGGAGAAATGTCTCAAACTGTCTACCCTTTGATCGTTCCCTTTAAGACCAGTAGTAGTTTCCGATGCACATCTGGTGGCATTCTGTAATCTGTGGACTATCAGAGTGTTGATGAAACACAGAAATTGCATCGGCATTAAATACAACAGTCACCATGCGCACTTTCCTCCATGGGAGTAATGTCTCAAACAGTCTACGATTTGATCGTTCCCTGGAAGACCAGTAGTAGTTTCCGATGCACATCTGGAGGCATTCTGTAATCTGTGGACTATAAGACTGTTGATGAAACACAGAAATAGCATCGGGATTGAATACAACAGTCACCATGCGCACTTTCCTCCATGGGAGTAATGTCTCAAACAGTCTACGCTTTGATCGTTCCCTGGAAGACCAGTAGTAGTTTAAAAAGCACATCTGGAGGCATTCTGTAATCTGTGGACTATCAGACTGTTGATGAAACACAGAAATTCCATCGGGATTAAATACAACAGTCACCATGCGCACTTCCCTCCATGGGAGTAATGTCTCAAACAGTCTACGCTTTGATCGTTCCCTGGAAGACCAGTAGTAGTTTCCAAAGCACATCTGGAGGCATTCTGTAATCTGTGGACTATCAGACTGTTGATGAAACACAGAAATTCCATCGGGATTAAATACAACAGTCACCAAGCGCACTTCCCTCCATGGGAGTAATGTCTCAAACAGTCTACGCTTTGATCGTTCCCTGGAAGACCAGAAGTAGTTTCCGATGCACAACTGGAGGCATTCTGTAATCTGTGGACTATCAGAGTGTTGATGAAACACAGAAATTGCATCGGGATTGAATACAACAGTCACCACGCGCACCTTCCTCCTCGGGAGTAATGTCTCAAACAGTCTACGCTTTGATCGTTCCCTGGAAGACCACTATTAGTTTCCGATGCACATCTGGTGGCATTCTGTAATCTGTGGACTATCAGAGTGTCGATGAAACACAGAAATTGCATCGGGTTTGAATACAACAGTCACCATTCGCACTTTCCTCCATGGGAGTAATGTCTCAAACAGTCCACGCTTTGATCGTTCCCTGGAAGCCCAGTAGTAGTTTCCGATGCACATCTGGAGGCATTCTGTAATCTGTGGACTATAAGACTGTTGATGAAAGACAGAAATTGCATCGGGATTGAATACAACAGTCACCATGCGCACTTTCCTCCATGGGAGTAATGTCTCAAACAGTCTACGCTTTGATCGTTCCCTGGAAGACCAGTAGTAGTTTCCAAAGCACATCTGGAGGCATTCTGTAATCTGTGGACTATCAGACTGTTGATGAAACACAGAAATTCCATCGGGATTAAATACAACAGTCACCATGCGCACTTCCCTCCATGGGAGTAATGTCTCAAACAGTCTACGCTTTGATCGTTCCCTGGAAGACCAGAAGTAGTTTCCGATGCACAACTGGAGGCTTTCTGTAATCTGTGGACTATCAGAGTGTTGATGAAACACAGAAATTGCATCGGGATTGAATACAAAAGTCACCATACGCACTTCCCTCCATGAGAGTGATGTCTCAAACAGTCTACGCTTTGATCGTTCCCTGGAAGACCAGTATTAGTTTGCTATGGACATCTGGTTTCATTCTGTAATCTGTGGACCATCAGAGTGTTGATGAAACACAGAAATTGCATCGGGATTGAATACAACAGTCACCACGCGCACCTTCCTCCTCGGGAGTAATGTCTCAAACAGTCTACGCTTTGATCGTTCCCTGGAAGACCACTATTAGTTTCCGATGCACATCTGGTGGCATTCTGTAATCTGTGGACTATCAGAGTGTCGATGAAACACAGAAATTGCATCGGGTTTGAATACAACAGTCACCATTCGCACTTTCCTCCATGGGAGTAATGTCTCAAACAGCCCACGCTTTGATCGTTCCCTGGAAGACCAGTAGTAGTTTCCGATGCACATCTGGTGGCATTCTGTAATCTGTGGACTATCAGAGTATTGATGAAACACAAAAAATGGCATCGTGATTGAATACAACAGTCACCATGCGCACTTTCCTCAATGTGAGTAATGTCTCAAACAATTTACGTTTTGATCGTTCCCTGGAAGACCAGTAGTAGTTTCCGATGCACATCTGGTGGCATTTTGTAATCTGTGGACTATCAGAGTGTTGATGAAACACAGAAATTGCATCGGGATTGAATACAACAGTCACCATGCGCACCTTCATCCACCGGAGTAATGTCGCAAACATTCTACGCTTTGATCGTTCCCTGGAAGACCAGTAGTAGTTTCCGATGCACATCTGGTGGCATTCTGTAATCTGTGGACTATCAGAGTGTTGATGAAACACAGAAATTGCATCGGGATTGAATACAACAGTCGCCATGCGCACTTTCCTCCATGGGAGTAGTTTCTCAAACAGTCTACGCTTTTATCGTTCCCTTCAAGACCAGTAGTAGTTTCCGATGCACATCTGGAGGCATTCTGTGGTCTGTGGACTATCAGAGTGTTGATGAACCACAGAAATTGCATTTTGATTAAATACAACAGTCACCATGCGCACTTTCCTCCATGGCGAGCAATGTCTCAAACAGACTACGCTTTGATCGTTCCCTGGAAGACCAGTAGTAGTTTCCGATGCACATCTGGAGGCATTCTGTAATCTGTTGACCTTCAAAGTGTTGATTAAAAACAGAAATTGCATCGGGATTGAATACAGCAGTTACCATGCGCACTTTCCTCCATGGGAGTAATGTTTCAAACAGTCTACGTTTTGATCGTTCCCTGGAAAACCAGTGGTAGCTTACGATGCACATCTATAGGCATTCTGTAATCTGTGGACTATCAGAGTGTTGATGAAACACAGAAATTGCATCGGGATTGAATACAACAGTCACCTTGTGCACTTTCCTATATGGGAGTAATGTCTCAAACAGTGTACGCTTTGATCGTTCCCTGGAAGACCAGTAGTAGTTTCCGATGCACATCTGGTGGCATTCTGTAATCTGTGGACTATCAGAGTATTGATGAATCACAAAAAATGGCATCGTGATTGAATACAACAGTCACCATGCGCACTTTCCTCAATGTGAGTAATGTCTCAAACAATTTACGTTTTGATCGTTCCCTGGAAGACCAGTAGTAGTTTCCGATGCACATCTGGTGGCATTCTGCAAACTGTGGACTATCAGAGTATTGATGAAACACAGAAATTGCATCGGCATTGAATACAACAGTCACCATGCGCACTTTCCTCCATGGGAGTAATTTCTCAAACAGTCTACGCTTTGATCGTTCCTGGAAGACCAGTAGTAGTTTCCGATGCACATCTGGTGGCATTCTGTAATCTGTGGACTATCAGAGTATTGATGAATCACAAAAAATGGCATCGTGATTGAATACAACAGTCACCATGCGCACTTTCCTCAATGTGAGTAATGTCTCAAACAATTTACGTTTTGATCGTTCCCTGGAAGACCAGTAGTAGTTTCCGATGCACATCTGGTGGCATTCTGTAATCTGTGGACTATCAGAGTGTCGATGAAACACAGAAATTGCATCGGGATTGAATACAACTGTCACCATGCGCACTTTAATCAATGTGAGTAATGTCTCAAACAATTTACGTTTTGATCGTTCCCTGGAAGACCAATAGTAGTTTCTGATGCACATCTGGTGGCATTCTGTAATCTGTGGACTATCAGAGTGTTGATGAAACATAGAAATTGCATCGGGATTGAATTCACCATGCCCACTTTCCTCCACCGGAGTAATGTCTCAAACAGTCTACGCTTTGATTGTTCTCTGGAATACCAGTAGTAGTTTCCGATGCACATCTGGTGACATTCTGCAATCTGTGGACTATCAGAGTATTGATGAAACACAGATATTGCATCGGCATTGAATACAACAGTCACCATGCGCACTTTCCTCCATGGGAGTAATTTCTCAAACAGTCTACGCTTTGATCGTTCCTGGAAGACCAGTAGTAGTTTCCGGTGCACATCTGGTGGCATTCTGTAATCCGTGGACTATGAGAGTGTTGATGAAACACAGAAATTGCATCGGGATTGAATACAACAGTCACCATGCACACTTTCCTGCACGGGAATAATGTCTCAAACAGTCTACGCTTTGATCGTTCCCTGGAAGACCAGTAGTAGTTTCAGATGCACATCTGGTGGCATTCTGTAATCCGTGGACTATGAGAGTGTTGATGAAACACAGAAATTGCATCGGGATTGAATACAAAAGTCACCATACGCACTTTCCTCCATGGGAGTGATGTCTCAAACAGTCTACGCTTTGATCGTTCCCTGGAAGACCAGTATTAGTTTGCGATGGACATCTGGTTTCATTCTGTAATCTGTGGACCATCAGAGTGTTGATGAAACACAGAAATTGCTTCGGGATTGAATACAACAGTCACCACGCGCACCTTCCTCCTCGGGAGTAATGTCTCAAACAGTCTACGCTTTGATCGTTCCCTGGAAGACCACTATTAGTTTCCGATGCACATCTGGTGGCATTCTGTAATCTGTGGACTATCAGAGTGTCGATGAAACACAGAAATTGCATCGGGTTTGAATACAACAGTCACCATTCGCACTTTCCTCCATGGGAGTAATGTCTCAAACAGTCCACGCTTTCATCGTTCCCTGGAAGACCAGTAGTAGTTTCCGATGCACATCTGGTGGCATTCTGTAATTTGTGGACTATCAGAGTATTGATGAAACACAAAAAATGGCATCGTGATTGAATACAACAGTCACCATGCGCACTTTCCTCAATGTGAGTAATGTCTGAAACAATTTACGTTTTGATCGTTCCCTGGATGACCAGTAGTAGTTTCCGCTGCACATCTGGTGGCATTTTGTAATCTGTGGACTATCAGAGTGTTGATGAAACACAGAAATTGCATCGGGATTGAATACAACAGTCACCATGCGCACTTTCCTCCACCGGAGTAATGTCGCAAACAGTCTACGCTTTGATCGTTCCCTGGAAGACCAGTAGTAGTTTCCGAAGCACATCTGGTGGCATTCTGTAATCTGTGGACTATCAGAGTGTTGATGAAACACAGAAATTGCATCGGGATTGAATACAACAGTCGCCATGCGCACTTTCCTCCATGGGAGTAGTGTCTCAAACAGTCTACGCTTTTATCGTTCCCTTCAAGACCAGTAGTAGTTTCCGATGCACATCTGGAGGCATTCTGTGGTCTGTGGACTATCAGAGTGTTGATGAACCACAGAAATTGCATTTTGATTAAATACAACAGTCACCATGCGCACTTTCCTCCATGGCGAGCAATGTCTCAAACAGACTACGCTTTGATCGTTCCCTGGAAGTCCAGTAGTAGTTTCCGATGCACATCTGAAGGCATTCTGTAATCTGTTGACATTCAAAGTGTTGATTAAGCACAGAAATTGCATCGGGATTGAATACAGCAGTCACCATGCGCACTTTATTCCATGGGAGTAATGTTTCAAACAGTCTACGTTTTGATCGTTCCCTGGAAAACCAGTGGTAGCTTACGATGCACATCTATAGGCATTCTGTAATCTGTGGACTATCAGAGTGTTGATGAAACACAGAAATTGCATCGGGATTGAATACAACAGTCACCTTGTGCTCTTACCTCCATGGGAGTAATGTCTCAAACAGTGTACGCTTTGATCGTTCCCTGGAAGACCAGTAGTAATTTCCGATGCACACCTGGAGGCATTCTGTAATCTGTGGACTATCAGACTGTTGATGAAACAGAGAAATTCCATCGGGATTGAATACAACATTCACCATGCGCACTTTCCTCCATGGGAGTAATGTCTCAAACAGTCTACGATTAGATCGTTCCCTGGAAGACCAGTAGTAGTTTGCGATGCACATCTGGAGGCATTCTGTAATCTGTGGACTATAAGACTGTTGATGAAACACAGAAATTGCATCGGGATTGAATACAACAGTAACCATGGGCACTTTCCTCCACCGGAGTAATGTCTCAAACAGTCTACGCTTTGATCGTTCCCTGGAAGCCCAGCAGTAGTATCCGATGCACATCTGGTGTCATTCTGTAATCTGGGGACTATCAGAGTGTTAATGAAACAAAGAAATTGCATCGGCATTGAATACAACAGTCACCATGCGCACTTTCCTCCATGGAAGTAATGTCTCAAACAGTCTACACTTTGATCGTTCCCTGGAAGACCAGTATTAGTTTCCGATGCACATCTGGTGGCATTCTGTAATTTGTGGTCTATCAGAGTGTTGATGAAACACAGAAAATGCATCGGGATTAAATACAACAGTCACCATGCGCACTTTCCTCCATGGGAGTAATGTCTCAAACAGTCTACGATTTGATCGTTCCCTGGAAGACCAGTAGTAGTTTCCGATGCACATCTGGAGGCATTCTGTAATCTGTGGACTATAAGACTGTTGATGAAACACAGAAATTGCATCGGGATGGAATACAACAGTCACCATGCGCACTTTCCTCCATGGGAGTAATGTCTCAAACAGTCTACGCTTTGATCGTTCCCTGGAAGACCAGTAGTAGTTTCCGATGCACATCTGGAGGCATTCTGTAATCTGTGGACTATCAGACTGTTGATGAAACACAGAAATTGCATCGGGATTGAATACAACTGTCACCATGCGCACTATCCTCAATGTGAGTAATGTCTCAAACAATTTACGTTTTGATCGTTCCCTGGAAGACCAGTAGTAGTTTCTGATGCACATCTGGTGGCATTCTGTAATCTGTGGACTATCAGAGTGTTGATGAAACACAGAAATTGCATCGGGATTGAATACAACAGTCACCATGCACACTTTCCTGCACGGGAATTATGTCTCAAACAGTCTACGCTTTGATCGTTCCCTGGAAGACCAGTAGTAGTTTCAGATGCACGTCTGGTGGCATTCTGTAATCTGTGGACTATCAGACAGTTGATGAAACACAGAAATTTCATCGGGATTGAATACAACAGTCACCATGCACACTTTCCTTCATGGGAGTAATGTCTCAAACAGTCTACGATTTGATCGTTCCCTGGAAGACCAGTAGTAGTTTCTGATGCACATCTGGAGGCATTCTGTAATCTGTGGACTATAAGACTGTTGATGGAACACAGAAATTGCATCGGGATGGATTACAACAGTCACCATGCGCACTTTCCTCCATGGGAGTAATGTCTCAAACAGTCTACGCTTTGATCGTTCCCTGGAAGACCAGTAGTAGTTTCCGATGCACATCTGGAGGCATTCTGTAATCTGTGGACTATCAGACTGTTGACGAAACACCAAAATTCCATCGAAATTGAATACAACAGTCACCATGCGCACTTTCCTCCAAGGGAGTAATGTCTCCAACAGTCTACAATTTAACCGTTCCCTGGAAGACCAGAAGTATTTTCCGATGCACAACTGGAGGCATTCTGTAATCTGTGGACTATCAGAGTGTCGATGAAACACAGGAGTTGCATCGCGAATGAATACAACAGTCACCATGCGCACTTTCCTCCGTGGGTGTAATGTCTCAAACAGTCTATGCTTTGATCGTTCCATGGAAGACCAGTATTAATTTCCGATGTCCATCTGGTGGCATTCTGTAATCTGTGGACCATCAGAGTGCTGATGAAACACAGACATTGCATCGAAATTGAATACAACAGTCACCACGCGCACTTTCCTCCACGGGTGTAATGTCTCAAACAGTCTACGCTTTGATCGTTCCCTGGAAGACCACTAGTAGTTTCCGATGCACATCTGGTGGCATTCTGTAATCTGTGGACTATCAGAGTGTTGATGAAACACAGAAATTGCATCGGGATTGAATACAACAGTCACCATTCGCACTTTCTTATATGGGAGTAATGTCTCAAATAGTTCACGCTTTGATCGTTCCCTGGCAGACCAGTAGTAGTTTCCGATGCACAGCTGGTGGCATTCTGTAATCTGTGGACTATCAGTGTATTGATGAAACACAGAAATTGCATCGGGATTGGATACAACAGTCACCATGCGCACTTTCCTCCATGGGAGCAATGTCTCAAAGAGTTTAGGCTCTGATCGTTCCCTGGAAGACCAGTATTAGTTTCCGATGCACATCTGGTGGCATTCTGTAATCTGTGGACTATCAGAGTATTGATGAAACACAGAAATTGCATCGGGATTGAATTCACCATGCGCACCTTCCTCTACCGGAGTAATGTCTCAAACAGTCTACGCTTTGATTGTTCTCTGGAAGACCAGTAGTAGTTTCCAATGCACATCTGGTGGCATTTTGTAATCTGTGGACTATCAGAGAGTTGATGAAACACAGAAATTGCATCGGGATTGAATACAACAGTCACCATGCACACTTTCCTCCACCGGAGAAATGTCTCAAACAGTCTACCCTTTGATCGTTCCCTTTAAGACCAGTAGTAGTTTCCGATGCACATCGGGTGGCATTCTGTAATCTGTGGACTATCAGAGTGTTGATGAAACACAGAAATTGCATCGGCATTAAATACAACAGTCACCATGCACACTTTCCTCCATGGAAGTAATGTCTCAAACAGTCTACACTTTGATCGTTCCCTGGAAGACCAGTATTAGTTTCCGATGCACATCTGGTGGCATTGTGTAATTTGTGGTCTATCAGAGTGTTGATGAAACACAGAAAATGCATCGGGATTAAATACAACAGTCACCATGCGCACTTTCCTCCATGGGAGTAATGTCTCAAACAGTCTACGATTTGATCGTTCCCTGGAAGACCAGTAGTAGTTTCCGATGCACATCTGGAGGCATTCTGTAATCTGTGGACTATAAGACTGTTGATGAAACACAGAAATTGCATCGGGATGGAATACAACAGTCACCATGCGCACTTTCCTCCATGGGAGTAATGTCTCAAACAGTCTACGCTTTGATCGTTCCCTGGAAGACCAGTAGTAGTTTCCGATGCACATCTGGAGGCATTCTGTAATCTGTGGACTATAAGACTGTTGATGAAACACAGAAATTGCATCGGGATTGAATACAACTGTCACCATGCGCACTACCCTCAATGTGAGTAATGTCTCAAACAATTTACGTTTTGATCGTTCCCTGGAAGACCAGTAGTAGTTTCTGATGCACATCTGGTGGCATTCTGTAATCTGTGGACTATCAGAGTGTTGATGAAACACAGAAATTGCATCGGGATTGAATACAACAGTCACCATGCACACTTTCCTGCACGGGAATTATGTCTCAAACAGTCTACGCCTTGATCGTTCCCTGGAAGACCAGTAGTAGTTTCAGATGCACGTCTGGTGGCATTCTGTAATCTGTGGACTATCAGACTGTTGATGAAACACAGAAATTGCATCGGGATTGAATACAACAGTCACCATGCCCACTTTCCTTCATGGGAGTAATGTCTCAAACAGTCTACGATTTGATCGTTCCCTGGAAGACCAGTAGTAGTTTCTGATGCACATCTGGAGGCATTCTGTAATCTGTGGACTATAAGACTGTTGATGGAACACAGAAATTGCATCGGGATGGATTACAACAGTCACCATGCGCACTTTCCTCCATGGGAGTAATGTCTCAAACAGTCTACGCTTTGATCGTTCCCTGGAAGACCAGTAGTAGTTTCCGATGCACATCTGGAGGCATTCTGTAATCTGTGGACTATCAGACTGTTGACGAAACACCAAAATTCCATCGAAATTGAATACAACAGTCACCATGCGCACTTTCCTCCAAGGGAGTAATGTCTCCAACAGTCTACAATTTAACCGTTCCCTGGAAGACCAGAAGTATTTTCCGATGCACAACTGGAGGCATTCTGTAATCTGTGGACTATCAGAGTGTCGATGAAACACAGGAATTGCATCGCGAATGAATACAACAGTCACCATGCGCACTTTCCTCCGTGGGTGTAATGTCTCAAACAGTCTATGCTTTGATCGTTCCATGGAAGACCAGTATTAATTTCCGATGTCCATCTGGTGGCATTCTGTAATCTGTGGACCATCAGAGTGCTGATGAAACACAGACATTGCATCGAAATTGAATACAACAGTCACCACGCGCACTTTCCTCCACGGGTGTAATGTCTCAAACAGTCTACGCTTTGATCGTTCCCTGGAAGACCACTAGTAGTTTCCGATGCACATCTGGTGGCATTCTGTAATCTGTGGACTATCAGAGTGTTGATGAAACACAGAAATTGCATCGGGATTGAATACAACAGTCACCATTCGCACTTTCTTATATGGGAGTAATGTCTCAAATAGTTCACGCTTTGATCGTTCCCTGGCAGACCAGTAGTAGTTTCCGATGCACAGCTGGTGGCATTCTGTAATCTGTGGACTATCAGTGTATTGATGACACACAGAAATTGCATCGGGATTGGATACAACAGTCACCATGCGCACTTTCCTCCATGGGAGCAATGTCTCAAAGAGTTTAGGCTCTGATCGTTCCCTGGAAGACCAGTATTAGTTTCCGATGCACATCTGGTGGCATTCTGTAATCTGTGGACTATCAGAGTATTGATGAAACACAGAAATTGCATCGGGATTGAATTCACCATGCGCACCTTCCTCTACCGGAGTAATGTCTCAAACAGTCTACGCTTTGATTGTTCTCTGGAAGACCAGTAGTAGTTTCCAATGCACATCTGGTGGCATTTTGTAATCTGTGGACTATCAGAGAGTTGATGAAACACAGAAATTGCATCGGGATTGAATACAACAGTCACCATGCACACTTTCCTCCACCGGAGAAATGTCTCAAACAGTCTACCCTTTGATCGTTCCCTTTAAGACCAGTAGTAGTTTCCGATGCACATCGGGTGGCATTCTGTAATCTGTGGACTATCAGAGTGTTGATGAAACACAGAAATTGCATCGGCATTAAATACAACAGTCACCATGCACACTTTCCTTCATGGGAGTAATGTCTCAAACAGTCTACGCTCTGATCGTTCCTGGAAAACCAGTAGTAGTTTCCGATGCACATCTGGAGGCATTCTGTAATCTGTGGACTATAAGACTGTTGATGAAACACAGAAATTGCATCGGGATTGAATACAACAGTCACCATGCGCACTTTCCTCCATGGGAGTAATGTCACAAGCAGTCTACGCTTTGATCGTTCCCTGGAAGACCAGTAGTAGTTTCCAATGCACATCTGGAGGCATTCTGTAATCTGTGGACTATCAGACTGTTGATGAAACACAGAAATTCCATCGGGATTAAATACAACAGTCACCATGCGCACTTCCCTCCATGGGAGTAATGTCTCAAACAGACTACGCTTTGATCGTTCCCTGGAAGACCAGAAGTAGTTTCCGATGCACAACTGGAGGCATTCTGTAATCTGTGGACTATCAGAGTGTTGATGAAACACAGAAATTGCATCGGGATTGAATACAACAGTCACCATTCGCACTTTCCTCCATGGGAGTAATGTCTCAAAGAGTCCACGCTTTGATCGTTCCCTGGAACACCACTATTAGTTTCCGATGCACATCTGGTGGCATTCTGTAATCTGTGGACTATCAGAGTGTCGATGAAACACAGAAATTGAATCGGGTTTGAATACAACAGCCACCATTCGCACTTTCCTCCATGGGAGTAATGTCTCAAACAGTCCACGCTTTGATCGTTCCCTGGAAGACCAGTAGTAGTTTCCGATGCATATCTGGTGGCATTCTGTAATCTTTAGACTTTCAGAGTGTTGATGAAACACAGAAATTGCATCGGGATTGAATACAACAGTCACCATCCGCACTTTCCTCAATGTGAGTAATGTCTCAATCAATTTACGCTTTGATCGTTCCCTGGAAGACCAATAGTAGTTTCCGATGCACATCTGGTGGCATTCTGTAATCTGTGGACTATCAGAGTGTTGATGAAACACAGAAATTGCATTGGGATGAATTCACCATGCGCACTTTCCTCCACCGGAGTAATGTCTCAAACAGTCTACGCTTTGATTGTTCTCTGGAAGACCAGTAGTAGTTTCCGATGCACATCTGGTGGCATTTTGTAATCTGTGGACTATCAGAGTGTTGATGAAACACCGAAATTTCATCGGGATTGAATACAACAGTCACCATGCGCACTTTCCTCCACCGGAGTAATGTCGCAAACAGTCTACACTTTGATCGTTCCCTGGAAGACCAGTAGTAGTTTCCGATGCACATCTGGTGGCATTCTGTAATCTGTGGACTATCAGAGTGTTGATGAAACACAGAAATTGCATCGGGATTGAATACAACAGTCGCCATGCGCACTTTCCTCCATGGGAGTAGTGTCTCAAACAGTCTACGCTTTGATCGTTCCCTTCAAGACCAGTAGTAGTTTCCGATGCACATCTGGAGGCATTCTGTAGTCTGTGGACTATCAGAGTGTTGATGAACCACAGAAATTGCATTGGGATCAAAAACAACAGTCACCTTGTGCACTTTCCTCCATGGGAGTAATGTCTCAAACAGTCTACGATTTGATCGTTCCTGGAAGACCAGTAGTAGTTTGCGATGCACATCTGGAGGCATTCTGTTATCTGCGGACTATAAGACTGTTGATGAAACACAGAAATTGCATCGGCATTGAATACAACAGTCACCATGCGCACTTTCCTCCATGGGAGTAATGTCTCAAACAGTCTACGATTTGATCGTTCCTGGAAGACCAGTAGTAGTTTCCGATTCACATCTGGTGGCATTCTGTAATCTGTGGACTATCAGACTGTTGATGAAACACAGAAATTGCATCGGGATTGAATACAACAGTCACTATCCGCACTTTCCTCCATGGGAGTAATGTCTGAAACAGTCTACGCTTTGATCGTTCAGTGGAAAACCAGTAGGAGTTTCCGATGCACATCTGGTGGCATTCTGTAATCTGTGGACTATCAGAGAGTTAATGAAACACAGAAATTGCATCGGGATTGAATACAACAGTCACCATGCGCACTTTCCTCCACCGGAGAAATGTCTCAAACAGTCTACCCTTTGATCGTTCCCTTTAAGACCAGTAGTAGTTTCCGATGCACATCTGGTGGCATTCTGTAATCTGTGGACTATCAGAGTGTTGATGAAACACAGATATTGCATCGGCATTAAATACAACAATCACCATGCGCACTTTCCTCCATGGGAGTAATGTCTCAAACAGTCTACGCTCTGATCGTTCCTGGAAGACCAGTAGTAGTTTCCGGTGCACATCTGGTGGCATTCTGTAATGTGTGGACTATCAGAGTGTTAATGAAACACAGAAATTGCATTTGGATTGAATACAACAGTCACCATCCGCACTTTCCTCCACTGGAATAATGTCTCAAACAGTCTACGATTTGATCGTTCCCTGGAAGACCAGTAGTAGTTTCCGATGCACATCTGGAGGCATTCTGTAATCTGAGACTATAAGACTGTTGATGAAACACAGAAATTGCATCGGGATTGAATACAACAGTCACCATGCGCACTTTCCTCAATGTGAGTAATGTCTCAAACAGTCTACGTTTTGATCGTTCCCTGGAAGACCAGTAGTAGTTTCCAAAGCACATCTGGAGGCATTCTGTAATCTGTGGACTATCAGACTGTTGATGAAACACAGAAATTCCATCGGGATTAAATACAACAGTCACCATGCGCACTTCCCTCCATTGGAGTAATGTCTCAAACAGTCTACGCTTTGATCGTTCCCTGGAAGACCAGAAGTAGTTTCCGATGCACAACTGGAGGCATTCTGTAATCTGTGGACTATCAGAGTGTTCATGAAACACAGAAATTGCATCGGGATTGAATACAAAAGTCACCATACGCACTCTCCTCCATGGGAGTGATGTCTCAAACAGTCTACGCTTTGATCGTTCCCTGGAAGACCAGTATTAGTTTGCGATGGACATCTGGTTTCATTCTGTAATCTGTGGACCATCAGAGTGTTGATGAAACACAGAAATTGCATCGGGATTGAATACAACAGTCACCACGCGCACCTTCCTCCTCGGGAGTAATGTCTCAAACAGTCTACGCTTTGATCGTTCCCTGAAAGACCACTATTAGTTTCAGATGCACATCTGGTGGCATTCTGTAATCTGTGGACTATCAGAGTGTTGATGAAACACAGAAATTTCATCGGGATTGAATACAACAGTCACCATCCGCACTTTCCTCAATGTGAGTAATGTCTCAATCAATTTACGCTTTGATCGTTCTCTGGAAGACCAATAGTAGTTTCCGATGCACATCTGGTGGCATTCTGTAATCTGTGGAGTATCAGAGTGTTGATGAAACACAGAAATTACATCGGGATTAATTCACCATGCGCACCTTCCTCCACCAGAGTAATGTCTCAAACAGTCTACGCTTTGATTGTTCTTTGCAAGACCAGTAGTAGTTTCCAATGCACATCTGGTGGCATTTTGTAATCTGTGGACTATCAGAGAGTTGATGAAACACAGAAATTGCATCGGGATGGAATACAACAGTCACCATGCGCACTTTCCTCCATCGGAGAAATGTCTCAAACAGTCTACGATTTGATCGTTCCCTGGAAGACCAGTAGTAGTTTCCGATGCACATCTGGAGGCATTCTGTAATCTGTGGACTATCAGACTGTTGATGAAACACAGAAATTGCATCGGGATTCAATACAACAGTCACCATGCGCACTTTCCTCCATGGGAGTAATGTCTCAAACAGTCTACACTTTGATCGTTCCCTGGAAGACCAGTAGTAGTTTCCAAAGCACATCTGGAGGCATTCTGTAATCTGTGGACTATCAGACTGTTGATGAAACACAGAAATTCCATCGGGATTAAATACAACAGTCACCATGCGCACTTCGCTCCATGGGAGTAATGTCTCAAACAGTCTACGCTTTGATCGTTCCCAGGAAGACCAGAAGTAGTTTCCGATGCACAAGTGGAGGCATTCTGTAATCTGTGGACTATCAGAGTGTTGATGAAACACAGAAATTGCATCGGGTTTGAATACAAAAGTCACCATACGCACTTTCCTCCATGGGAGTGATGTCTCAAACAGTCTACGATTTGATCGTTCCCTGGAAGACCAGTATTAGTTTGCGATGGACATCTGGTTTCATTCTGTAATCTGTGGACCATCAGAGTGTTGATGAAACACAGAAATTGCATCGGGATTGAATACAACAGTCACCACGCGCACCTTCCTCCTCGGGAGTAATGTCTCAAACAGTCTACGCTTTGATCGTTCCCTGGAAGACCACTATTAGTTTCCGATGCACATCTGGTGGCATTCTGTAATCTGTGGACTATCAGAGTGTCGATGAAACACAGAAATTGCATCGGGTTTGAATAAAACAGTCACCATTCGCACTTTCCTCCATGGGAGTAATGTCTCAAACAGTCCACGCTTTGATCGTTCCCTGGAAGACCAGTAGTAGTTTCCGATGCACATCTGGTGGCATTCTGTAATCTGTGGACTATCAGAGTGTTGATGAAACACAGAAATTGCATCGGCATTAAATACAACAGTCACCATGCGCACTTTCCTCAATGTGAGTATTGTCTCAAACAACTTACGTTTTGATCGTTCCCTGGAAGACCAGTAGTAGTTTCCGATGCACATCTGGTGGCATTCTGTAATCTGTGGACTATCATTGTGTTGATGAAACAGAGAAATTGCATCGGGATTGAAATCACCATGAGCACTTTCCTCCACCAGAGGATTGTCTCAAACAGTCTACGCTTTGATTGTTCTCTGGAAGACCAGTAGTAGTTTCCGAAGCACATCTGGTGGCATTCTGTAATCTTTAGACTATCAGAGTGTAGATGAAACACAGAAATTGCATCGGGATTGAATACAACAGTCACCATCAGCACTTTCCTCAATGTGAGTAATGTCTCAATCAATTTACGCTTTGATCGTTCCCTGGAAGACCAATACTAGTTTCCGATGCACATCTGGTGGCATTCTGTAATCTGTGGACTATCAGAGTGTTGATGAAAAACAGAAATTGCTTTGGGATGAATTCACCATGCGCACTTTCCTCCACCGGAGTAATGTCTCAAACAGTCTACGCTTTGATCGTTCCCTGGAAGACCAGAAGTAGTTTCCGATGCACAACTGGAGGCATTCTGTAATCTGTGGACTATCAGAGTGTTCATGAAACACAGAAATTGCATCGGGATTGAATACAAAAGTCACCATACGCACTCTCCTCCATGGGGGTGATGTCTCAAACAGTCTACGCTTTGATCGTTCCCTGGAAGACCAGTATTAGTTTGCGATGGACATCTGGTTTCATTCTGTAATCTGTGGACCATCAGAGTGTTGATGAAACACAGAAATTGCATCGGGATTGAATACAACAGTCACCACGCGCACCTTCCTCCTCGGGAGTAATGTCTCAAACAGTCTACGCTTTGATCGTTCCCTGAAAGACCACTATTAGTTTCCGATGCACATCTGGTGGCATTCTGTAATCTGTGGACTATCAGAGTGTCGATGAAACACAGAAATTGCATCGGGTTTGAATACAACAGCCACCATTCGCACTTTCCTCCATGGGAGTAATGTCTCAAACATTCCACGCTTTGATCGTTCCCTGGAAGACCAGTAGTAGTTTCCGATGCACATCTGGTGGCATTCTGTAATCTGTGGACTATCAGAGTATTGATGAAACACATAAAATGGCATCGGGATTGAATACAACAGTCACCATGCGCACTTTCCTCAATGTGAGTAATGTCTCAAACAATTTACGTTTTGATCGTTCCCTGGAAGACAAGTAGTAGTTTCCGATGCACATCTGGTGGCATTCTGTAATCTGTGGACTATCATTGTGTTGATGAAACAGAGTAATTGCATCGGGATTGAATTCACCATGAGCACTTTCCTCCACCAGAGGATTGTCTCAAACAGTCTACGCTTTGATTGTTCTCTGGAAGACCAGTAGTAGTTTCCGATGCACATCTGGTGGCATTCTGTAATCTTTAGACTCTCAGAGTGTTGAAGAAACACAGAAATTTCATCGGGATTGAATACAACAGTCACCATGCGCACTTTCCTCAATGTGAGTAATGTCTCAAACAATTTACGTTTTGATCGTTCCCTGGAAGACCAGTAGTAGTTTCCGATGCACATCTGGTGGCATTCAGTAATCTGTGGACTATCATTGTGTTGATGAAACAGAGAAATTGCATCAGGATTGAATTCACCATGAGCACTTTCCTCCACCAGAGGATTGTCTCAAACAGTCTACGCTTTGATTGTTCTCTGGAAGACCACTAGTAGTTTCCGATGCACATCTGGTGGCATTCTGTAATCTTTAGACTATCAGAGTGTTGATGAAACACAGAAATTTCATCGGGATTGAATACAACAGTCACCATCCGCACTTTCCTCAATGTGAGTAATGTCTCAATCAATTTACGCTTTGATCGTTCTCTGGAAGACCAATAGTAGTTTCCGATGCACATCTGGTGGCATTCTGTAATCTGTGGAGTATCAGAGTGTTGATGAAACACAGAAATTGCATCGGGATTAATTCACCATGCGCACCTTCCTCCACCAGAGTAATGTCTCAAACAGTCTACGCTTTGATTGTTCTCTGCAAGACCAGTAGTAGTTTCCAATGCACATCTGGTGGCATTTTGTATTCTGTGGACTATCAGAGAGTTGATGAAACACAGAAATGGCATCGGGATGGAATACAACAGTCACCATGCGCACTTTCCTCCACCGGAGAAATGTCTCAAACAGTCTACCCTTTGATCGTTCCCTTTAAGACCAGTAGTAGTTTCCGATGCACATCTGGTGGCATTCTGTAATCTGTGGACTATCAGAGTGTTGATGAAACACAGAAATTGCATTGGCATTAAATACAACAGTCACCATGCGCACTTTCCTCCATGGGACTAATGTCTCAAACTGTCTACGCTCTGATCGTTCCTGGAAGACCAGTAGTAGTTTCCGGTGCACATCTGGTGGCATTCTGTAATGTGTGGACTATCAGAGTGTTAATGAAACACAGAAATTGCATTTGGATTGAATACAACAGTCACCATCCTCACTTTCCTCCATGGGAATAATGTCTCAAACAGTCTACGGTTTGATCGTTCCCTGGAAGACCAGTAGTAGTTTCCGATGCACATCTGGAGGCATTCTGTAATCTGTGGACTATCAGACTGTTGATGAAACACAGAAATTGCATCGGGATTGAATACAACAGTCACCATGCGCACTTTCCACCATGGGAGTAATGTCTCAAACAGTCTACGCTTTGATCGTTCCCTGGAAGACCAGTAGTAGTTTCCAAAGCACATCTGGAGGCATTCTGTAATCTGTGGACTATCAGACTGTTGATGAAACACAGAAATTCCATCGGGATTAAATACAACAGTCACCATGCGCACTTCGCTCCATGGGAGTAATGTCTCAAACAGTCTACGCTTTGATCGTTCCCAGGAAGACCAGAAGTAGTTTCCGATGCACAAGTGGAGGCATTCTGTAATCTGTGGACTATCAGAGTGTTGATGAAACACAGAAATTGCATCGGGTTTGAATACAAAAGTCACCATACGCACTTTCCTCCATGGGAGTGATGTCTCAAACAGTCTACGATTTGATCGTTCCCTGGAAGACCAGTATTAGTTTGCGATGGACATCTGGTTTCATTCTGTAATCTGTGGACCATCAGAGTGTTGATGAAACACAGAAATTGCATCGGGATTGAATACAACAGTCACCACGCGCACCTTCCTCCTCGGGAGTAATGTCTCAAACAGTCTACGCTTTGATCGTTCCCTGGAAGACCACTATTAGTTTCCGATGCACATCTGGTGGCATTCTGTAATCTGTGGACTATCAGAGTGTCGATGAAACACAGAAATTGCATCGGGTTTGAATAAAACAGTCACCATTCGCACTTTCCTCCATGGGAGTAATGTCTCAAACAGTCCACGCTTTGATCGTTCCCGGGAAGACCAGTAGTAGTTTCCGATGCACATCTGGTGGCATTCTGTAATCTGTGGACTATCAGAGTGTTGATGAAACACAGAAATTGCATCGGCATTAAATACAACAGTCACCATGCGCACTTTCCTCAATGTGAGTATTGTCTCAAACAACTTACGTTATGATCGTTCCCTGGAAGACCAGTAGTAGTTTCCGATGCACATCTGGTGGCATTCTGTAATCTGTGGACTATCATTGTGTTGATGAAACAGAGAAATTGCATCGGGATTGAATTCACCATTAGCACTTTCCTCCACCAGAGGATTGTCTCAAACAGTCTACGCTTTGATTGTTCTCTGGAAGACCAGTAGTAGTTTCCGATGCACATCTGGTGGCATTCTGTAATCTTTAGACTATCAGAGTGTTGATGAAACACAGAAATTGCATCGGGATTGAATACAATAGTCACCATCAGCACTTTCCTCAATGTGAGTAATGTCTCTATCAATTTACGCTTTGATCGTTCCCTGGAAGACCAGTAGTAGTTTCCGATGCACATCTGGTGGCATTCTGTAATCTGTGGACTATCATTGTGTTGATGAAACAGAGAAATTGCATCGGGATTGAATTCACCATGAGCACTTTCCTCCACCGGAGTAATGTCTCAAACAGTCTACGCTTGGGTCGTTCCCTGGAAGACCAGAAGTAGTTTCCGATGCACAACTGGAGGCATTCTGTAATCTGTGGACTATCAGAGTGTTCATGAAACACAGAAATTGCATCGGGATTGAATACAAAAGTCACCATACGCACTCTCCTCCATGGGTGTGATGTCTCAAACAGTCTACGCTCTGATCGTTCCCTGGAAGACCAGTATTAGTTTGCGATGGACATCTGGTTTCATTCTGTAATCTGTGGACCATCAGAGTGTTGATGAAACACAGAAATTGCATCGGGATTGAATACAACAGTCACCACGCGCACCTTCCTCCTCGGGAGTAATGTCTCAAACAGTCTACGCTTTGATCGTTCCCTGAAAGACCACTATTAGTTTCCGATGCACATCTGGTGGCATTCTGTAATCTGTGGACTATCAGAGTGGCGATGAAACACAGAAATTGCATTGGGTTTGAATACAACAGTCACCATTCGCACTTTCCTCCATGGGAGTAATGTCTCAAACATTCCACGCTTTGATCGTTCCCTGGAAGACCAGTAGTAGTTTCCGATGCACATCTGGTGGCATTCTGTAATCTGTGGACTATCAGAGTATTGATGAAACACAAAAAATGGCATCGGGATTGAATACAACAGTCACCATGCGCACTTTCCTCAATGTGAGTAATGTCTCAAACAATTTACGTTTTGATCGTTCCCTGGAAGACCAGTAGTAGTTTCCGATGCACATCTGGTGGCATTCTGTAATCTGTGGACTATCATTGTGTTGATGAAACAGAGAAATTGCATCGGGATTGAATTCACCATGAGCACTTTCCTCCACCAGAGGATTGTCTCAAACAGTCTACGCTTTGATTGTTCTCTGGAAGACCAGTAGTAGTTTCCGATGCACATCTGGTGGCATTCTGTAATCTTTAGACTATCAGAGTGTTGAAGAAACACAGAAATTTCATCGGGATTGAATACAACAGTCACCATGCGCACTTTCCTCAATGTGAGTAATGTCTCAAACAATTTACGTTTTGATCGTTCCCTGGAAGACCAGTAGTAGTTTCCGATGCACATCTGGTGGCATTCTGTAATCTGTGGACTATCATTGTGTTGATGAAACAGAGAAATTGCATCAGGATTGAATTCACCATGAGCACTTTCCTCCACCAGAGGATTGTCTCAAACAGTCTACGCTTTGATTGTTCTCTGGAAGACCAGTAGTAGTTTCCAATGCACATCTGGTGGCATTCTGTAATCTTTAGACTATCAGAGTGTTGATGAAACACAGAAATTTCATCGGGATTGAATACAACTTTCACCATCCGCACTTTCCTCAATGTGAGTAATGTCTCAATCAATTTACGCTTTGATCGTTCTCTGGAAGACCAATAGTAGTTTCCGATGCACATCTGGTGGCATTCTGTAATCTGTGGAGTATCAGAGTGTTGATGAAACACAGAAATTGCATCGGGATTAATTCACCATGCGCACCTTCCTCCACCAGAGTAATGTCTCAAACAGTCTACGCTTTGATTGTTCTCTGCAAGACCAGTAGTAGTTTCCAATGCACATCTGTTGGCATTTTGTAATCTGTGGACTATCAGAGAGTTGATGAAACACAGATATGGCATCGGGATGGAATACAACAGTCACCATGCGCACTTTCCTCCACCGGAGAAATGTCTCAAACAGTCTACCCTTTGATCGTTCCCTTTAAGACCAGTAGTAGTTTCCGATGCACATCTGGTGGCATTCTGTAATCTGTGGACTATCAGAGTGTTGATGAAACACAGAAATTGCATTGGCATTAAATACAACAGTCACCATGCGCACTTTCCTCCATGGGACTAATGTCTCAAACAGCCTACGCTCTGATTGTTCCTGGAAGACCAGTAGTAGTTTCCGGTGCACATCTGGTGGCATTCTGTAATGTGTGGACTATCAGAGTGTTAATGAAACACAGAAATTGCATTTGGATTGAATACAACAGTCACCATCCGCACTTTCCTCCATGGGAATAATGTCTCAAACAGTCTACGGTTTGATCGTTCCCTGGAAGACCAGTAGTAGTTTCCGATGCACATCTGGAGGCATTCTGTAATCTGTGGACTATCAGACTGTTGATGAAACACAGAAATTGCATCGGGATTGAATACAACAGTCACCATGCGCACTTTCCTCCATGGGAGTAATGTCTCAAACAGTCTACGCTTTGATCGTTCCCTGGAAGACCAGTAGTAGTTTCCAAAGCACATCTGGAGGCATTCTGTAATCTGTGGACTATCAGACTGTTGATGAAACACAGAAATTCCATCGGCTTAAATACAACAGTCACCATGCGCACTTCGCTCCATGGGAGTAATGTCTCAAACAGTCTACGCTTTGATCGTTCCCAGGAAGACCAGAAGTAGTTTCCGACGCACAAGTGGAGGCATTCTGTAATCTGTGGACTATCAGAGTGTTGATGAAACACAGAAATTGCATCGGGTTTGAATACAAAAGTCACCATACGCACTTTCCTCCATGGGAGTGATGTCTCAAACAGTCTACGATTTGATCGTTCCCTGGAAGACCAGTATTAGTTTGCGATGGACATCTGGTTTCATTCTGTAATCTGTGGACCATCAGAGTGTTGATGAAACACAGAAATTGCATCGGGATTGAATACAACAGTCACCACGCGCACCTTCCTCCTCGGGAGTAATGTCTCAAACAGTCTACGCTTTGATCGTTCCCTGGAAGACCACTATTAGTTTCCGATGCACATCTGGTGGCATTCTGTAATCTGTGGACTATCAGAGTGTCGATGAAACACAGAAATTGCATCGGGTTTGAATAAGACAGTCACCATTCGCACTTTCCTCCATGGGAGTAATGTCTCAAACAGTCCACGCTTTGATCGTTCCCTGGAAGACCAGTAGTAGTTTCCGATGCACATCTGGTGGCATTCTGTAATCTGTGGACTATCAGAGTGTTGATGAAACACAGAAATTGCATCGGCATTAAATACAACAGTCACCATGCGCACTTTCCTCAATGTGAGTATTGTCTCAAACAACTTACGTTTTGATCGTTCCCTGGAAGACCAGTAGTAGTTTCCGATGCACATCTGGTGGCATTCTGTAATCTGTGGACTATCATTGTGTTGATGAAACAGAGAAATTGCATCGGGATTGAATTCACCATGAGCACTTTCCTCCACCAGAGGATTGTCTCAAACAGTCTACGCTTTGATTGTTCTCTGGAAGACCAGTAGTAGTTTCCGATGCACATCTGGTGGCATTCTGTAATCTTTAGACTATCAGAGTGTTGATGGAACACAGAAATTGCATCGGGATTGAATACAACAGTCACCATCCGCACTTTCCTCAATGTGAGTAATGTCTCAATCAATTTACGCTTTGATCGTTTCCTGGAAGACCAATACTAGTTTCCGATGCACATCTGGTGGCATTCTGTAATCTGTGGACTATCAGAGTGTTGATGAAAAACAGAAATTGCTTTGGGATGAATTCACCATGCGCACTTTCCTCCACCGGAGTAATGTCTCAAACAGTCTACGCTTTGATTGTTCTCTGGAAGACCAGTATTAGTTTCCGATGAACATCTGGTGGCATTCTGTAATCTTTAGACTATCAGAGTGTTGATGAAACACAGAAATTTCATCGGGATTGAATACAACAGTCACCATCCGTACTTTCCTCAATGTGAGTAATGTCTCAATCAATTTACGCTTTGATCGTTCTCTGGAAGAAAATTAGTAGTTTCCGATGCACATCTGGTGGCATTCTGTAATCTGTGGACTATCAGAGTGTTGATGAAACACAGAAATTGCATCGGGATTGAATTCACCATGCGCACCTTCCTCCACCAGAGTAATGTCTCAAACAGTCTACTCTTTGATTGTTCTCTGGAAGACCAGTAGTAGTTTCCAATGCACATCTGGTGGCATTTTGTAATCTGTGGACTATCAGAGAGTTGATGAAACACAGAAATTGCATCGGGATTGAATACAACAGTCACCATGCGCACTTTCCTCCATGGGAGTAATGTCTCAAACAGTCTACGCTTTGATCGTTCCCTGGAAGACCAGTAGTAGTTTCCAAAGCACATCTGGAGGCATTCTGTAATCTGTGGACTATCAGACTGATGATGAAACACAGAAATTCCATCGGGATTAAATACAACAGTCACCATGCGCACTTCCCTCCATGGGAGTAATGTCTCAAACAGTCTACGCTTTGATCGTTCCCAGGAAGACCAGAAGTAGTTTCCGATGCACATCTGGAGGCATTCTGTAATCTGTGGACTATCAGAGTGTTGATGAAACACAGAAATTGCATCGGGATTGAATACAAAAGTCACCATACGCACTTTCCTCCATGGGAGTGATGTCTCAAACAGTCTACGATTTGATCGTTCGCTGGAAGACCAGTATTAGTTTGCGATGGACATCTGGTTTCATTCTGTAATCTGTGGACCATCAGAGTGTTGATGAAACACAGAAATTGCATCGGGATTGAATACAACAGTCACCACGCGCATCTTCCTCCTCGGGAGTAATGTCTCAAACAGTCTACGCTTTGATCGTTCCCTGGAAGACCACTATTACTTTCCGATGCACATCTGGTGGCATTCTGTAATCTGTGGACTATCAGAGTGTCGATGAAACACAGAAATTGCATCGGGTTTGAATACAACGGTCACCATTCGCACTTTCCTCCATGGGAATAATGTCTCAAACAGTCCACGCTTTGATCGTTCCCTGGAAGACCAGTAGTAGTTTCCGATGCACATCTGGTGGCATTCTGTAATCTGTGGACTATCATTGTGTTGATGAAACAGAGAAATTGCATCGGGATTGAATTCACCATGAGCACTTTCCTCCACCAGAGGATTGTCTCAAACAGTCTACGCTTTGATTGTTCTCTGGAAGACCAGTAGTAGTTTCCGATGCACATCTGGTGGCATTCTGTAATCTTTAGACTATCAGAGTGTTGATGAAACACAGAAATTGCATCGGGATTGAATACAACAGTCACCATCCGCACTTTCCTCAATGTGAGTAATGTCTCAATCAATTTACGCTTTGATCGTTCCCTGGAAGACCAATACTAGTTTCCGATGCACATCTGGTGGCATTCTGTAATCTGTGGACTATCAGAGTGTTGATGAAAAACAGAAATTGCATTGGGATGAATTCACCATGCGCACTTTCCTCCACCGGAGTAATGTCTCAAACAGTCTACGCTTTGATTGTTCTCTGGAAGACCAGTAGTAGTTTCCGATGCACATCTGGTGGCATTTTGTAATCTGTGGACTATCAGAGAGTTGATGAAACACAGAAATTGCATCGGGATTGAATACAACAGTCACCATGCGCACTTTCCTCCATGGGAGTAGTGTCTCAAACAGTCTACGCTTATATCGTTCCCTTCAAGACCAGTAGTAGTTTCCGATGCACATCTGGAGGCATTCTGTGGTCTGTGGACAATCAGAGTGTTGATGAACCACAGAAATTGCATTTTGATTAAATACAACAGTCACCATGCGCACTTTCCCCCATGGCGAGCAATGTCTCAAACAGACTACGCTTTCATCGTTCCCTGGAAGACCAGTAGTAGTTTCCGATGCACATCTGGAGGCATTCTGTAATCTGTTGACGTTCAAAGTGTTGATTAAACACAGAAATTGCATCGGGATTGAATACAGCAGTCACCATGCGCACTTTCCTCCATGGGAGTAATGTTTCAAACAGTCTACGTTTTGATCGTTCCCTGGAAAACCTGTGGTAGCTTACGATGCACATCTATAGGCATTCTGTAATCTGTGGACTATCAGAGTGTTGATGAAACACAGAAATTGCATCGGGATTGAATACAACAGTCACCTTGTGCAGTTTCCTCCATGGGAGTAATGTCTCAAACAGTCTACGCTGTGATCGTTCCCTGGAAGACCAGCAGTAGTTTCCGATGCACATCTGGTGGCATTCTGTAATCTATGGACTATCAGAGTGTTAATGAAACAAAGAAATTGCATCGGCATTGAATACAACAGTCACCATGCTCACTTTCCTCCATGGAAGTAATGTCTCAAACAGTCTACACTTTGATCGTTCCCTGTTAGACCAGTATTAGTTTCCGATGCACATCTGGTGGCATTCTGTAATCTGCGGACCATCAGAGTATTGATGAAACACAGAAATTGCATCGGGATTAAATACGACAGTCACCACGCACACTTTCCTCCACGGGAGTAATGTCTCAAACAGTCTACGCTTTGATCGTTCCCTGGAAGACCAGTAGTAGTTTCCGATGCACATCTGGAGGCATTCTGTAATCTGTGGACTATCAGACTGTTGATGAAACACAGAAATTCCATCGGAATTATATACAACAGTCACCATGCGCACTTTCCTCCAAGGGAGTAACGTCTCCAACAGTCTACGATTTAAATGTTCCCTGGAAGACCAGAAGTAGTTTCCGATGCACAACTGGAGGCATTCTGTAATCTGTGTACAATCAGAGTGTTGATGAAACACAGAAATTGCATCGGGAATGAATACAACAGTCACCATGCGCACTTTCCTCCATGGGAGTAATGTCTCAAACAGTCTACGCTTTAATCGTTCCATGGAAGACCAGTATTAATTTCCGATGGACATCTGGTGGCATTCTGTAATCTGTGGACCATCAGAGTGTTGATGAAACACAGAAATTGCATCGGGATTGAATGCAACAGTCACCATTCGCACTTTCCTCCATGGGAGTAACGTCTCAAATAGTCCAAGCTTTGATCGTTCCCTGGCTGACCAGTAGTAGTTCCCGATGCACATCTGGTGGCATTCTGTAATCTGTGGACTATCAGAGTATTGATGAAACACAGAAATTGCATCGGGATTGAATACAACTGTCACCATGCGCACTTTTCTCAATGTGAGTAATGTCTCAAACAATTTACGTTTTGATCGTTCCCTGGAAGACCAGTAGTAGTTTCTGATGCACATCTGGTGGCATTCTGTAATCTGTGGACTATCAGAGTGTTGATGAAACATAGAAATTGCATCGGTATTAAATTCACCATGCCCACTTTCCTCCACCGGAGTAATGTCTCAAACAGTCTACGCTTTGATTGTTCTCTGGAATACCAGTAGTAGTTTCCGATGCACATCTGGTGGCATTCTGCAATCTGTGGACTATCAGAGTATTGATGAAACACAGAAATTGCATCGGCATTGAATACAACAGTCACCATGCGCACTTTCCTCCATGGGAGTAATTTCTCAAACAGTCTACGCTTTGATCGTTCCTGGAAGACCAGTAGTAGTTTCCGGTGCACATCTGGTGGCATTCTGTAATCCGTGGACTATCAGACTGTTGATGAAACACAGAAATTGCATCGGGATTGAATACAACAGTCACCATGAGTAATGTCTCAAACAGTCTACGATTTGATCGTACCCTGGAAGACCAGTAGTAGTTTCTGATGCACATCTGGAGGCATTCTGTAATCTGTGAACTATAAGACTGTTGATGAAACACAGAAATTGCATCGGAATTGAATACAACAGTCACCATGCGCACTTTCCTCCATGGGAGCAATGTCTCAAAGAGTTTAGGCTCTGATCGTTCCCTGGAAGACCAGTAGTAGTTTCCGATGCACATCTGGTGGCATTCTGTAATCTGTGGACTATCAGAGTGTCGATGAAACACAGAAATTGCATCGGGTTTGAATGCAACAGTCACCATTCGCCCTTTCCTCCATGGGAGTAATGTCTCAAACAGTCCACGCTTTGATCGTTCCCTGGAAGACCAGTTGTAGTTTCCGATGCACATCTGGTGGCATTCTGTAATCTGTGAACTATCAGAGTATTGATGAAACACAAAAAATGGCATCGGGATTGAATACAACAGTCACCATGCGCACTTTCCTCAATGTGAGTAATGTCTCAAACAATTTACGTTTTGATCGTTCCCTGGAAGACCAGTAGTAGTTTCCGATGCACATCTGGTGGCATTCTGTAATCTGTGGACTATCATTGTGTTGATGAAACAGAGAAATTGCATCGGGATTGAATTCACCATGCGCACTTGCCTCCACCAGAGGATTGTCTCAAACAGTCTACGCTTTGATTGTTCTCTGGAAGACCAGTAGTAGTTTCCGATGCAGATCTGGTGGCATTCTGCAATCTTTAGACTATCAGAGTGTTGATGAAACACAGAAATTGCATCGGGATTGAATACAACATTCACCATCCGCAATTTCCTCAATGTGAGTAATGTCTCAATCAATTTACGCTTTGATCGTTCCCTGGAAGACCAATAGTAGTTTCCGATGCACATCTGGTGGCATTCTGTAATCTGTGGACTATCAGAGTGTTGATGAAACACAGAAATTGCATTGGGATGAATGCACCATGCGCACTTTCCTCCACCGGAGTAATGTCTCAAACAGTCTACGCTTTGATTGTACTCTGGAAGACCAGTAGTAGTTTCCGATGCACATCTGGTGGCATTTTGTAATCTGTGGACTATCAGAGTGTTGATGAAACACAGAAATTGCATCGGGATTGAATACAACAGTCACCATGCGCACTTTCCTCCACCGGAGTAATGTCGCAAACAGTCTACGCTTTGATCGTTCCCTGGAAGACCAGTAGTAGTTTCCGATGCACATCTGGAGGCATTCTGTAATCTGTGGACTATCAGACTGTTGATGAAACACAGAAATTGCATCGGGATTGAATACAACAGTCGCCATGCGCACTTTCCTCCATGGGAGTAGTGTCTCAAACAGTCTACGCTTTTATCGTTCCCTTCAAGACCAGTAGTAGTTTCCGATGCACATCTGGAGGCATTCTGTAGTCTGTGGACTATCAGAGTGTTGATGAACCACAGAAATTGCATTGGGATTAAATACAACAGTCACCTTGAGCACTCTCCTCCATGGGAGTAATGTCTCAAACAGTCTACGCTTTGATCGTTCCCTGGAGGACCAGTAGTAGTTTCCGATGCACACCTGGAGGCATTCTGTAATCTGTGGACTATCAGACTGTAGATGAAACAGAGAAATTCCATCGGGATTGAATACAACATTCACCATGCGCACTTTCCTCCATGGGAGTAATGTCTTAAACAGTCTACGATTTGATCGTTCCCTGGAAGACCAGTAGTAGTTTGCGATGCACGTCTGGAGGCATTCTGTAATCTGTGGACTATAAGACTGTTGATGAAACACAGAAATTACATCGGCATTGAGTACAACAGTCACCATGCGCACTTTCCTCCATTTGAGTAATGTCTCAAACAGCAAACAGTCTACGATTTGATCGTTCCTGGAAGACCAGTAGTAGTTTCCGATGCACATCTGGTGGCATTCTGTAATCTGTGGACTATCAGAGTGTTGATGAAACACAGAAATTGCATCGGGATGGAATACAACAGTCACAATGCGCATCTTCCTCCATGGGAGTAATGTCTCAAAGAGTCTACGCTTTGATCGTTCAGTGGAAAACCAGTAGGAGTTTCCGATGCACATCTGGTGGCATTCTTTAATCTGTGGTCTATCAGAGTGTTGATGAAACACAGATAATGCATCGGGATTAAATACAACAGTCAACATGCGCAATTTCCTCCATGGGAGTAATGTCTCAAACAGTCTACGATTTGAACGTTCCCTGGAAGACCAGTAGTAGTTTCCGATGCACATCTGGAGGCATTCTGTAATCTGGGGACTATAAGACTGTTGATGAAACACAGAAATTGCATCGGGATGGAATACAACAGTCACCATGCGCACTTTCCTCCATAGGAGTAATGTCTCAAACAGTCTACGCTTTGATCGTTCCCTGGAAGACCAGTAGTAGTTTCCGATGCACATCTGGAGGCATTCTGTAATCTGTGGACTATCAGACTGTTGACGAAACACAGAAATTCCATCGGAATTGAATACAACAGTCACCATGCACACTTTCCTCCAAGGGAGTAATGTCTCCAACAGTCTACAATTTAACCGTTCCCTGGAAGACCAGAAGTATTTTCCGATCCACAACTGGAGGCATTTTGTAATCTGTGGACTATCAGAGTGTCGATGAAACACAGGAATTGCATCGCGAATGAATACAACAGTCACCATGCGCACTTTCCTCCATGGGAGTAATGTCTCAAACAGTCTACGCTTTGATTGTTCTCTGGAAGACCAGTAGTAGTTTCCGATGCAGATCTGGTGGCATTCTGTAATCTTTAGACTATCATAGTGTTGATGAAACACAGAAATTGCATCGGGATTGAATACAACAGTCACCATCCGCCCTTTCCTCAATGTGAGTAATGTCTCAATCAATTTACGCTTTGATTGTTCCCTGGAAGACCAATAGTAGTTTCCGATGCACATCTTTTGGCATTTTGTAATCTGTGGACTATCAGAGTGTTGATGAAACACAGAAATTGCATTGGGATGAATTCACCATGCGCACTTTCCTCCACCGGAGTAATGTCTTAAACAGTCTACGCTTTGATTGTTCTCTGGAAGACCAGTTGTAGTTTCCGATGCACATCTGGTGGCATTTTGTAATCTGTGGACTATCAGAGTGTTGATGAAACACAGAAATTGCATCGGGATTGAATACAACAGTCACCATGCGCACTTTCCTCCACCGGAGAAATGTCGTAAACAGTCAACGCTTTGATCGTTCCCTGGAAGACCAGTAGTAGTTTCCGATGCACATCTGGTGGCATTCTGTAATCTGTGGACTATCAGAGTGTTGATGAAACACAGATAATGCATCGGGATTAAATACAACAGTCAACATGCGCAATTTCCTCCATGGGAGTAATGTCTCAAACAGTCTACGATTTGATCGTTCCCTGGAAGACCAGTAGTAGTTTCCGTTGCACATCTGGAGGCATTCTGTAATCTGTGGACTATAAGACTGTTGATGAAACACAGAAATTGCATCGGGATGGAATACAACAGTCACCATGCGCACTTTCCTCCATGGGAGTAATGTCTCAAACAGTCTACGCTTTGATCGTTCCCTGGAAGACCAGTAGTAGTTTCCGATGCACATCTGGAGGCATTCTGTAATCTGTGGACTATCAGACTGTTGACGAAACACAGATATTCCATCGGAATTGAATACAACAGTCACCATGCGCACTTTCCTCCAAGGCAGTAATGTCTCCAACAGTCTACAATTTAACCGTTCCCTGGAAGACCAGAAGTATTTTCCGATGCACAACTGGAGGCATTCTGTAATCTGTGGACTATCAGAGTGTCGATGAAACACAGGAATTGCATCGGGATTGAATACAACAGTCACCACGCACACCTTCCTCCTCGGGAGTAATGTCTCAAACAGTCTACGCTTTGATCGTTCCCTGGAAGACCACTATTAGTTTCCGATGCACATCTGGTGGCATTCTGTAATCTGTGGACTATCAGAGTGTCGATGAAACACAGAAATTGCATCGGGTTTGAATACAACAGTCACCATTCGCACTTTCCTCCACCGGAGTAATGTCGCAAACAGTCCACGCTTTGATCGTTCAATGGAAGACCAGTAGTAGTTTCCGATGCACATCTGGTGGCATTCTGTAATCTGTGAACTATCAGAGTATTGATGAAACACAAAAAATGGCATCGGGATTGAATACAACAGTCACCATGCGCACTTTCCTCAATGTGAGTAATGTCTCAAACAATTTACGTTTTGATCGTTCCCTGGAATACCAGTAGTAGTTTCCGATGCACATCTGGTGGCATTCTGTAATCTGTGGACTATCATTGTGTTGATGAAACAGAGAAATTGCATCGGGATTGAATTCACCATGCGCACTTTCCTCCACCAGAGGATTGTCTCCAACAGTCTACGCTTTGATCGTTCCCTTCAAGACCAGTAGTAGTTTCCGATGCACATCTGGAAGCATTCTGTAGTCTGTGGACTATCAGAGTGTTGATGAACCACAGAAATTGCATTGGGATTAAATACAACAGTCACCTTGTGCACTTTCCTCCATGGGAGTAATGTCTCAAACAGTCTACGCTTTGATCGTTCCCTGGAAGACCAGTAGTAGTTTCCGATGCACATCTGGAGGCATTCTGTAATCTGTGGACTATCAGACTGTTGATGAAACAGAGAAATCCCATCGGGATTGAATACAAAATTCACCATGCGCACTTTCCTCCACCGGAGAAATGTCTCAAACAGTCTACGATTTGATCGTTCCCTGGGAGACCAGTAGTAGTAGGCGATGCACATCTGTAGGCATTCTGTAATCTGTGGACTATAAGACTGTTGATGAAACACAGAAATTGCATCGGGATTGAATATAACAGTCACTATCCGCACTTTCCTCCATGGGAGTAATGTCTGAAACAGTCTACGCTTTGACCGTTCAGTGGAAAACCAGTAGGAGTTTCCGATGCACATCTGGTGGCATTCTGTAATCTGTGGTCTATCAGAGTGTTGATGAAACACAGATAATGCATCGGGATTAAATACAACAGTCAACATGCGCACTTTCCTCCATGGGAGTAATGTCTCAAACAGTCTACGATTTGATCGTTCCCTGGAAGACCAGTAGTAGTTTCCGATGCACATCAGGAGGCATTCTGTAATCTGTGGACTATAAGACTGTTGATGAAACACAGAAATTGCATCGGGATTGAATACAACAGTCACCATTCGCACTTTCTTATATGGGAGTAATGTCTCAAATAGTCCACGCTTTGATCGTTCCCTGGCAGACCAGTAGTAGTTTCCGATGCACAGCTGGTGGCATTCTGTAATCTGTGGACTATCAGAGTATTGATGAAACATAGAAATTGCATCGGGATTGAATTCACCATGCCCACTTTCCTCCACTGGAGTAATGTCTCAAACAGTCTACGCTTTGATTGTTCTCTGGAATACCAGTAGTAGTTTCCGTTGCACATCTTGTTGCATTCTGTAATCTGTGGACTATCGGAGTGTTGATGAAACACAGAATTTGAATCGGGATTGAATACAACAGTCACCATGCGCACTTTCCTCCACGGGAGTAATGTCTCAAACAGTCTACGCTTTGATCGTTCCCTGGAAGACCAGTAGTAGTTTCCGATGCACATCTGGTGGCATTCTGCAATCTGTGGACTATCAGATTATTGATGAAACACAGAAATTGCATCGGCATTGAATACAACAGTCACAATGCGCACTTTCCTCCATCCGAGTAATTTCTCAAACAGTCTACGCTTTGATCGTTCCTGGAAGACCAGTAGTAGTTTCCGGTGCACATCTGGTGGCATTCTGTAATCCGTGGACTATGAGAGTGTTGATGAAACACAGAAATTGCATCGGGATTGAATACAACAGTCACCATGCGCACTTTCCTCCACGGGAATAATGTCTCAAACAGTCTACGCTTTGATCGTTCCCTGGAAGACCAGTAGTAGTTTCAGATGCACGTCTGGTGGCATTCTGTAATCTGTGGACTATCAGACTGATGATGAAACACAGAAATTGCATCGGGATTGAATACAACAATCACCATGCACACTTTCCATCATGGGAGTAATGTCTCAAACAGTCTGCGATTTGATCGTTCCCTGGAAGACCAGTAGTAGTTTCTGATGCGCATCTGGAGGCATTCTGTAATCTGTGGACTATAAGACTGTTGATGAAACACAGAAATTGCATCGGGATTGAATACAACAGTCACCATGCACACTTTCCTCCATGGGAGCAATGTCTCAAAGAGTTTAGGCTCTGATCGTTCCCTGGAAGACCAGTAGTAGTTTCCGATGAACATCTGGTGACATTCTGTAATGTCTGGACTATCAGAGTGTTAATGAAACACAGAAATTGCATTTGGATTGAATACAACAGTCACCATCCGCACTTTCCTCCATGGGAATAATGTCTCAAACAGTCTACGATTTGATCGTTCCCTGGAAGACCAGTAGTAGTTTCCGATGCACATCTGGAGGCATTCTGTAATCTGTGGACTATAAGACTGTTGATGAAACACAGAAATTGCATCGGGATTGAATACAACAGTCACCATGCGCACTTTCCTCCATGGGAGTAATGTCTCAAACAGTCTACGCTTTGATCGTTCATTGGAAGACCAGTAGTAGTTTCCAATGCACATCTGGAGGCATTCTGTAATCTGTGGACTATCAGACTGTTGACGAAACACAGAAATTCCATCGAGATTAAATACAACAATCACCATGCGCACTTCCCTCCATGGGAATAATGTCTCAAACAGTCTACGCTTTGATCGTTCCCTGGAAGACCAGAAGTAGTATCCGATGCACAACTGGAGGCATTCTGTAATCTGTGGACTATCAGAGTGTTGATGAAACACAGAAATTGCATCGGGATTGAATACAAAAGTCACCATACGCACTTTCCTCCATGAGAGTGATGTCTCAAACAGTCTATGCTTTGATCGTCCCTGGAAGACCAGTATTAGTTTGCGATGGACATCTGGTTTCATTCTGTAATCTGTGGACCATCAGAGTGTTGATGAAACACAGAAATTGCATCGGGATTGAATACAACAGTCACCACGCGCACCTTCCTCCTCGGGAGTAATGTCTCAAACAGTCTACGCTTTGATCGTTCCCTGGAAGACCACTATTAGTTTCCGATGCACATCTGGTGGCATTCTGTAATCTGTGGACTATCAGAGTGTCGATGAAACACAGAAATTGCATCGGGTTTGAATACAACAGTCACCATTCGCACTTTCCTCCATGGGAGTAATGTCTCAAACATTCCACGCTTTGATCGTTCCCTGGAAGACCAGTAGTAGTTTCCGATGCACATCTGGTGGCATTCTGTAATCTGTGAACTATCAGAGTATAGATGAAACACAAAAAATGGCATCGGGATTGAATACAACAGTCAATATGCGCACTTTCCTCAATGTGAGTAATGTCTCAAACAACTTACGCTTTGATCGTTCCCTGGAAGACCACTATTAGTTTCCGATGCACATCTGGTGGCATTCTGTAAACTGTGGACTATCATTGTGTTGATGAAACAGAGAAATTGCATCGGGATTGAATTCACCATGCGCACTTTCCTCCACCAGAGGATTGTCTCAAACAGTCTACGCTTTGATTGTTCTCTGGAAGACCAGTAGTAGTTTCCGATGCAGATCTGGTGGCATTCTGTAATCTTTAGGCTATCAGAGTGTTGATGAAACACAGAAATTGCATCGGGATTGAATACAACAGTCACCATCCGCACTTTCCTCAATGTGAGTAATGTCTCAATCAATTTACGCTTTGATCGTTCCCTGGAAGACCAATAGTAGTTTCCGATGCACATCTGGTGGCATTCTGTAATCTGTGGACTACCAGAGTGTTGATGAAACACAGAAATTGCATCGGGATTGAATACAACAGTCACAATGCGCACTTTCCTCCATCCGAGTAATTTCTCAAACAGTCTACGCTTTGATCGTTCCTGGAAGACCAGTAGTAGTTTCCGGTGCACATCTGGTGGCATTCTGTAATCCGTGGACTATGAGAGTGTTGATGAAACACAGAAATTGCATCGGGATTGAATACAACAGTCACCATGCGCACTTTCCTCCACGGGAATAATGTCTCAAACAGTCTACGCTTTGATCGTTCCCTGGAAGACCAGTAGTAGTTTCAGATGCACGTCTGGTGGCATTCTGTAATCTGTGGACTATCAGACTGATGATGAAACACAGAAATTGCATCGGGATTGAATACAACAATCACCATGCACACTTTCCATCATGGGAGTAATGTCTCAAACAGTCTGCGATTTGATCGTTCCCTGGAAGACCAGTAGTAGTTTCTGATGCGCATCTGGAGGCATTCTGTAATCTGTGGACTATAAGACTGTTGATGAAACACAGAAATTGCATCGGGATTGAATACAACAGTCACCATGCACACTTTCCTCCATGGGAGCAATGTCTCAAAGAGTTTAGGCTCTGATCGTTCCCTGGAAGACCAGTAGTAGTTTCCGATGAACATCTGGTGACATTCTGTAATGTCTGGACTATCAGAGTGTTAATGAAACACAGAAATTGCATTTGGATTGAATACAACAGTCACCATCCGCACTTTCCTCCATGGGAATAATGTCTCAAACAGTCTACGATTTGATCGTTCCCTGGAAGACCAGTAGTAGTTTCCGATGCACATCTGGAGGCATTCTGTAATCTGTGGACTATAAGACTGTTGATGAAACACAGAAATTGCATCGGGATTGAATACAACAGTCACCATGCGCACTTTCCTCCATGGGAGTAATGTCTCAAACAGTCTACGCTTTGATCGTTCATTGGAAGACCAGTAGTAGTTTCCAATGCACATCTGGAGGCATTCTGTAATCTGTGGACTATCAGACTGTTGACGAAACACAGAAATTCCATCGAGATTAAATACAACAATCACCATGCGCACTTCCCTCCATGGGAATAATGTCTCAAACAGTCTACGCTTTGATCGTTCCCTGGAAGACCAGAAGTAGTATCCGATGCACAACTGGAGGCATTCTGTAATCTGTGGACTATCAGAGTGTTGATGAAACACAGAAATTGCATCGGGATTGAATACAAAAGTCACCATACGCACTTTCCTCCATGAGAGTGATGTCTCAAACAGTCTATGCTTTGATCGTCCCTGGAAGACCAGTATTAGTTTGCGATGGACATCTGGTTTCATTCTGTAATCTGTGGACCATCAGAGTGTTGATGAAACACAGAAATTGCATCGGGATTGAATACAACAGTCACCACGCGCACCTTCCTCCTCGGGAGTAATGTCTCAAACAGTCTACGCTTTGATCGTTCCCTGGAAGACCACTATTAGTTTCCGATGCACATCTGGTGGCATTCTGTAATCTGTGGACTATCAGAGTGTCGATGAAACACAGAAATTGCATCGGGTTTGAATACAACAGTCACCATTCGCACTTTCCTCCATGGGAGTAATGTCTCAAACATTCCACGCTTTGATCGTTCCCTGGAAGACCAGTAGTAGTTTCCGATGCACATCTGGTGGCATTCTGTAATCTGTGAACTATCAGAGTATAGATGAAACACAAAAAATGGCATCGGGATTGAATACAACAGTCAATATGCGCACTTTCCTCAATGTGAGTAATGTCTCAAACAACTTACGCTTTGATCGTTCCCTGGAAGACCACTATTAGTTTCCGATGCACATCTGGTGGCATTCTGTAAACTGTGGACTATCATTGTGTTGATGAAACAGAGAAATTGCATCGGGATTGAATTCACCATGCGCACTTTCCTCCACCAGAGGATTGTCTCAAACAGTCTACGCTTTGATTGTTCTCTGGAAGACCAGTAGTAGTTTCCGATGCAGATCTGGTGGCATTCTGTAATCTTTAGGCTATCAGAGTGTTGATGAAACACAGAAATTGCATCGGGATTGAATACAACAGTCACCATCCGCACTTTCCTCAATGTGAGTAATGTCTCAATCAATTTACGCTTTGATCGTTCCCTGGAAGACCAATAGTAGTTTCCGATGCACATCTGGTGGCATTCTGTAATCTGTGGACTACCAGAGTGTTGATGAAACATAGAAATTGCATTGGGATGAATTCACCATGCGCACTTTCCTCCACCGGAGTAATGTCTCAAACAGTCTACGCTTTGATTGTTCTCTGGAAGACCAGTAGTAGTTTCCGATGCACATCTGGTTTCATTTTGTAATCTGTGGACTATCAGAGTGTTGATGAAACACAGAAATTGCATCGGGATTGAATACAACAGTCACCATGCGCACTTTCCTCCACCGGAGTAATGTCGCAAACAGTCTACGCTTTGATCGTTCACTGGAAGACCAGTAGTAGTTTCCGATGCACATCTGGTGGCATTCTGTAATCTGTGGACTATCAGAGTGTTGATGAAACACAGAAATTGCATCGGGATTGAATACAACAGTCGCCATGCGCACTTTCCTCCATGGGAGTAATGTCTCAAACAGTCTACGATTTGATCGTTTCCTGGAAGACCAGTAGTAGTTTGCGATGCACATCTGGAGGCATTCTGTAATCTGTGGACTGTAAGACTGTTGATGAAACACAGAAATTGCATCGGCATTGAATACAACAGTCACCATGCGCACTTTCCTCCATGGGAGTAATGTCTCAAACAGATTACGATTTGATCGTTCCTGGAAGACCAGTAGTAGTTTCCGATGCACATCTGGTGGCATTCTGTAATCTGTGGACTATCAGAGTGTTGATGAAACACAGAAATTGCATCGGGATTGAATACAACAGTCACCATGCGCACTTTCCTCCATGGGAGTAATGTCTCAAACAGAGTACGATTTGATCGTTCCTGGAAGACCAGTAGTAGTTTCCGATGCACATCTGGTGGCATTCTGTAATCTGTGGACTATCAGAGTGTTGATGAAACACAGAAATTGCATCGGGATTGAATACAACAGTCACCATCCGCACTTTCCTCCATGGGAGTAATGTCTGAAACAGTCTACGCTTTGATCGTTCAGTGGAAAACCAGTAGGAGTTTCCGATGCACATCTGGTGGCATTCTGTAATCTGTGGTCTATCAGAGTGTTGATGAAACACAGATAATGCATCGGGATTAAATACAACAGTCAACATGCGCACTTTCGTCCTCTTGAGTAATGTCTCAAACAGTCTACCATTTGATCGTTCCCTGGAAGACCAGTAGTAGTTTCCGATGCACATCTGGAGGCATTCTGTAATCTGTGGACTATAAGACTGTTGATGAAACACAGAAATTGCATCGGGATGGATTACAACAGTCACCATGCGCACTTTCCTCCATGGGAGTAATGTCTCAAACAGTCTACGCTTTGATCGTTCCCTGGAAGACCAGTAGTAGCTTCCGATGCACATCTGGAGGCATTCTGTAATCTGTGGACTATCAGACTGTTGACGAAACACAGAAATTCCATCGGAATTGAATACAACAGTCACCATGCGCACTTTCCTCCAAGGGAGTAATGTCTCCAACAGTCTACAATTTAACCGTTCCCTGGAAGACTAGAAGCATTTTACGATGCACAACTGGAGGCATTCTGTAATCTGTGGACTATCAGAGTGTCGATGAAACACAGGAATTGCATCGCGAATGAATACAACAGTCACCATGCGCACTTTCCTCCATGGGAGTAATGTCTCAAACAGTCTACGCTTCGATTGTTCTCTGGAAGACCAGTAGTAGTTTCCGATGCAGATCTGGTGGCATTCTGTAATCTTTAGACTATCAGAGTGTTGATGAAACACAGAAATAGCATCGGGATTGAATACAACAGTCACCATCCGCCCTTTCCTCAATGTGAGTAATGTCTCAATCAATTTACGCTTTGATTGTTCCCTGGAAGACCAATAGTAGTTTCCGATGCACATCTTTTGGCATTTTGTAATCTGTGGACTATCAGAGTGTTGATGAAACACAGAAATTGCATTGGGATGAATTCACCATGCGCACTTTCCTCCACCGGAGTAATGTCTTAAACAGTCTACGCTTTGATTGTTCTCTGGAAGACCAGTTGTAGTTTCCGATGCACATCTGGTGGCATTTTGTAATCTGTGGACTATCAGAGTGTTGATGAAACACAGAAATTGCATCGGGATTGAATACAACAGTCACCATGCGCACTTTCCTCCACCGGAGAAATGTCGTAAACAGTCAACGCTTTGATCGTTCCCTGGAAGACCAGTAGTAGTTTCCGATGCACATCTGGTGGCATTCTGTAATCTGTGGACTATCAGAGTGTTGATGAAACACAGATAATGCATCGGGATTAAATACAACAGTCAACATGCGCAATTACCTCCATGGGAGTAATGTCTCAAACAGTCTACGATTTGATCGTTCCCTGGAAGACCAGTAGTAGTTTCCGTTGCACATCTGGAGGCATTCTGTAATCTGTGGACTATAAGACTGTTGATGAAACACAGAAATTGCATCGGGATGGAATACAACAGTCACCATGCGCACTTTCCTCCATGGGAGTAATGTCTCAAACAGTCTACGCTTTGATCGTTCCCTGGAAGACCAGTAGTAGTTTCCGATGCACATCTGGAGGCATTCTGTAATCTGTGGACTATCAGACTGTTGACGAAACACAGATATTCCATCGGAATTGAATACAACAGTCACCATGCGCACTTTCCTCCATGGGAGTAATGTCTCAAACAGTCTACGCCTTGATCGTTCCATGGAAGACCAGTATTAATTTCCGATGTCCATCTGGTGGCATTCTGTAATCTGTGGACCATCAGAGTGTTGATGAAACACAGAAATTGCATCGGGTTTGAATACAACAGTCACCATTCGCACTTTCCTCCACCGGAGTAATGTCGCAAACAGTCCACGCTTTGATCGTTCAATGGAAGACCAGTAGTAGTTTCCGATGCACATCTGGTGGCATTCTGTAATCTGTGAACTATCAGAGTATTGATGAAACACAAAAAATGGCATCGGGATTGAATACAACAGTCACCATGCGCACTTTCCTCAATGTGAGTAATGTCTCAAACAATTTACGTTTTTGATCGTTCCCTGGAATACCAGTAGTAGTTTCCGATGCACATCTGGTGGCATTCTGTAATCTGTGGACTATCATTGTGTTGATGAAACAGAGAAATTGCATCGGGATTGAATTCACCATGCGCACTTTCCTCCACCAGAGGATTGTCTCCAACAGTCTACGCTTTGATCGTTCCCTTCAAGACCAGTAGTAGTTTCCGATGCACATCTGGAAGCATTCTGTAGTCTGTGGACTATCAGAGTGTTGATGAACCACAGAAATTGCATTGGGATTAAATACAACAGTCACCTTGTGCACTTTCCTCCATGGGAGTAATGTCTCAAACAGTCTACGCTTTGATCGTTCCCTGGAAGACCAGTAGTAGTTTCCGATGCACATCTGGAGGCATTCTGTAATCTGTGGACTATCAGACTGTTGATGAAACAGAGAAATCCCATCGGGATTGAATACAAAATTCACCATGCGCACTTTCCTCCACCGGAGAAATGTCTCAAACAGTCTACGATTTGATCGTTCCCTGGGAGACCAGTAGTAGTAGGCGATGCACATCTGTAGGCATTCTGTAACCTGTGGACTATAAGACTGTTGATGAAACACAGAAATTGCATCGGCATTGAATACAACAGTCACCATGCGCACTTTCCTCCATGGGAGTAATGTCTCAAACAGTCTACGATTTGATCGTTCCTGGAAGACCAGTAGTAGTTTCCGATTCACATCTGGTGGCATTCTGTAATCTGTGGACTATCAGAGTGTTGATGAAACACAGAAATTGCATCGGGATTGAATATAACAGTCACTATCCGCACTTTCCTCCATGGGAGTAATGTCTGAAACAGTCTACGCTTTGATCGTTCAGTGGAAAACCAGTAGGAGTTTCCGATGCACATCTGGTGGCATTCTGTAATCTGTGGTCTATCAGAGTGTTGATGAAACACAGATAATGCATCGGGATTAAATACAACAGTCAACATGCGCACTTTCCTCCATGGGAGTAATGTCTCAAACAGTCTACGATTTGATCGTTCCCTGGAAGACCAGTAGTAGTTTCCGATGCACATCAGGAATCATTCTGTAATCTGTGGACTATAAGACTGTTGATGAAACACAGAAATTGCATCGGGATTGAATACAACAGTCACCATTCGCACTTTCTTATATGGGAGTAATGTCTCAAATAGTCCACGCTTTGATCGTTCCCTGGCAGACCAGTAGTAGTTTCCGATGCACAGCTGGTGGCATTCTGTAATCTGTGGACTATCAGAGTATTGATGAAACATAGAAATTGCATCGGGATTGAATTCACCATGCCCACTTTCCTCCACTGGAGTAATGTCTCAAACAGTCCACGCTTTGATTGTTCTCTGGAATACCAGTAGTAGTTTCCGTTGCACATCTTGTTGCATTCTGTAATCTGTGGACTATCGGAGTGTTGATGAAACACAGAATTTGAATCGGGATTGAATACAACAGTCACCATGCGCACTTTCCTCCACGGGAGTAATGTCTCAAACAGTCTACGCTTTGATCGTTCCCTGGAAGACCAGTAGTAGTTTCCGATGCACATCTGGTGGCATTCTGTAAACTGTGGACTATCATTGTGTTGATGAAACAGAGAAATTGCATCGGGATTGAATTCACCATGCGCACTTTCCTCCACCAGAGGATTGTCTCAAACAGTCTACGCTTTATTGTTCTCTGGAAGACCAGTAGTAGTTTCCGATGCAGATCTGGTGGCATTCTGTAATCTTTAGGCTATCAGAGTGTTGATGAAACACAGAAATTGCATCGGGATTGAATACAACAGTCACCACGCACACCTTCCTCCTCGGGAGTAATGTCTCAAACAGTCTACGCTTTGATCGTTCCCTGGAAGACCACTATTAGTTTCCGATGCACATCTGGTGGCATTCTGTAATCTGTGGACTATCAGAGTGTCGATGAAACACAGAAATTGCATCGGGTTTGAATACAACAGTCACCATTCGCACTTTCCTCCACCGGAGTAATGTCGCAAACAGTCCACGCTTTGATCGTTCAATGGAAGACCAGTAGTAGTTTCCGATGCACATCTGGTGGCATTCTGTAATCTGTGAACTATCAGAGTATTGATGAAACACAAAAAATGGCATCGGGATTGAATACAACAGTCACCATGCGCACTTTCCTCAATGTGAGTAATGTCTCAAACAATTTACGTTTTTGATCGTTCCCTGGAATACCAGTAGTAGTTTCCGATGCACATCTGGTGGCATTCTGTAATCTGTGGACTATCATTGTGTTGATGAAACAGAGAAATTGCATCGGGATTGAATTCACCATGCGCACTTTCCTCCACCAGAGGATTGTCTCCAACAGTCTACGCTTTGATCGTTCCCTTCAAGACCAGTAGTAGTTTCCGATGCACATCTGGAAGCATTCTGTAGTCTGTGGACTATCAGAGTGTTGATGAACCACAGAAATTGCATTGGGATTAAATACAACAGTCACCTTGTGCACTTTCCTCCATGGGAGTAATGTCTCAAACAGTCTACGCTTTGATCGTTCCCTGGAAGACCAGTAGTAGTTTCCGATGCACATCTGGAGGCATTCTGTAATCTGTGGACTATCAGACTGTTGATGAAACAGAGAAATCCCATCGGGATTGAATACAAAATTCACCATGCGCACTTTCCTCCACCGGAGAAATGTCTCAAACAGTCTACGATTTGATCGTTCCCTGGGAGAACAGTAGTAGTAGGCGATGCACATCTGTAGGCATTCTGTAATCTGTGGACTATAAGACTGTTGATGAAACACAGAAATTGCATCGGCATTGAATACAACAGTCACCATGCGCACTTTCCTCCATGGGAGTAATGTCTCAAACAGTCTACGATTTGATCGTTCCTGGAAGACCAGTAGTAGTTTCCGATTCACATCTGGTGGCATTCTGTAATCTGTGGACTATCAGAGTGTTGATGAAACACAGAAATTGCATCGGGATTGAATATAACAGTCACTATCCGCACTTTCCTCCATGGGAGTAATGTCTGAAACAGTCTACGCTTTGATCGTTCAGTGGAAAACCAGTAGGAGTTTCCGATGCACATCTGGTGGCATTCTGTAATCTGTGGTCTATCAGAGTGTTGATGAAACACAGATAATGCATCGGGATTAAATACAACAGTCAACATGCGCACTTTCCTCCATGGGAGTAATGTCTCAAACAGTCTACGATTTGATCGTTCCCTGGAAGACCAGTAGTAGTTTCCGATGCACATCAGGAATCATTCTGTAATCTGTGGACTATAAGACTGTTGATGAAACACAGAAATTGCATCGGGATTGAATACAACAGTCACCATTCGCACTTTCTTATATGGGAGTAATGTCTCAAATAGTCCACGCTTTGATCGTTCCCTGGCAGACCAGTAGTAGTTTCCGATGCACAGCTGGTGGCATTCTGTAATCTGTGGACTATCAGAGTATTGATGAAACATAGAAATTGCATCGGGATTGAATTCACCATGCCCACTTTCCTCCACTGGAGTAATGTCTCAAACAGTCCACGCTTTGATTGTTCTCTGGAATACCAGTAGTAGTATCCGTTGCACATCTTGTTGCATTCTGTAATCTGTGGACTATCGGAGTGTTGATGAAACACAGAATTTGAATCGGGATTGAATACAACAGTCACCATGCGCACTTTCCTCCACGGGAGTAATGTCTCAAACAGTCTACGCTTTGATCGTTCCCTGGAAGACCAGTAGTAGTTTCCGATGCACATCTGGTGGCATTCTGTAAACTGTGGACTATCATTGTGTTGATGAAACAGAGAAATTGCATCGGGATTGAATTCACCATGCGCACTTTCCTCCACCAGAGGATTGTCTCAAACAGTCTACGCTTTATTGTTCTCTGGAAGACCAGTAGTAGTTTCCGATGCAGATCTGGTGGCATTCTGTAATCTTTAGGCTATCAGAGTGTTGATGAAACACAGAAATTGCATCGGGATTGAATACAACAGTCACCATCCGCACTTTCCTCAATGTGAGTAATGTCTCAATCAATTTACGCTTTGATCGTTCCCTGGAAGACCAATAGTAGTTTCCGATGCACATCTGGTGGCATTCTGTAATCTGTGGACTACCAGAGTGTTGATGAAACATAGAAATTGCATTGGGATGAATTCACCTTGCGCACTTTCCTCCACCGGAGTAATGTCTCAAACAGTCTACGCTTTGATTGTTCTCTGGAAGACCAGTAGTAGTTTCCGATGCACATCTGGTGGCATTTTGTAATCTGTGGACTATCAGAGTGTTGATGAAACACAGAAATTGCATCGGGATTGAATACAACAGTCACCATGCGCACTTTCCTCCACCGGAGTAATGTCGCAAACAGTCTACGCTTTGATCGTTCACTGGAAGACCAGTAGTAGTTTCCGATGCACATCTGGTGGCATTCTGTAATCTGTGGACTATCAGAGTGTTGATGAAACACAGAAATTGCATCGGGATTGAATACAACAGTCGCCATGCGCACTTTCCTCCATGGGAGTAGTGTCTCAAACAGTCTACGCTTTGATCGTTCCCTTCAAGACCAGTAGTAGTTTCCGATGCACATCTGGTGGCATTCTGTAGTCTGTGGACTATCAGAGTGTTGATGAACCACAGAAATTGCATTGGGATTAAATACAACAGTCACCTTGTGCACTTTCCTCCATGGGAGTAATGTCTCAAACAGTCTACGATTTGATCGTTCCCTGGAAGACCAGTAGTAGTTTGCGATGCACATCTGGAGGCATTCTGTAATCTGTGGACTGTAAGACTGTTGATGAAACACAGAAATTGCATCGGCATTGAATACAACAGTCACCATGCGCACTTTCCTCCATGGGAGTAATGTCTGAAACAGTCTACGCTTTGATCGTTCAGTGGAAAACCAGTAGGAGTTTCCGATGCACATCTGGTGGCATTCTGTAATCTGTGGTCTATCAGAGTGTTGATGAAACACAGATAATGCATCGGGATTAAATACAACAGTCAACATGCGCACTTTCGTCCTCTTGAGTAATGTCTCAAACAGTCTACCATTTGATCGTTCCCTGGAAGACCAGTAGTAGTTTCCGATGCACATCTGGAGGCATTCTGTAATCTGTGGACTATAAGACTGTTGATGAAACACAGAAATTGCATCGGGATGGATTACAACAGTCACCATGCGCACTTTCCTCCATGGGAGTAATGTCTCAAACAGTCTACGCTTTGATCGTGCCCTGGAAGACCAGTAGTAGCTTCCGATGCACATCTGGAGGCATTCTGTAATCTGTGGACTATCAGACTGTTGACGAAACACAGAAATTCCATCGGAATTGAATACAACAGTCACCATGCGCACTTTCCTCCAAGGGAGTAATGTCTCCAACAGTCTACAATTTAACCGTTCCCTGGAAGACTAGAAGCATTTTACGATGCACAACTGGAGGCATTCTGTAATCTGTGGACTATCAGAGTGTCGATGAAACACAGGTATTGCATTGCGAATGAATACAACAGTCACCATGCGCACTTTCCTCCATGGGAGTAATGTCTCAAACAGTCTACGCTTTGAACGTTCCATGGAAGACCAGTATTAGTTTCCGATGGACATCTGGTGGCATTCTGTAATCTGTGGACCATCAGAGTGTTGATGAAACACAGAAATTGCATCGGGATGAATACAACAGTCACCACGCGCACTTTCCTCCACTGGAGTAATGTCTCAAACAGTCTACGCTTTGATCGTTCGCCTGAAGACCACTAGTAGTTTCCGATGCACATCTGGTGGCATTCTGTAGTCTGCGGACTATCAGAGTGTTGATGAAACACAGAAATTGCATTGGGATTGAATACAACAGTCACCATTCGCACTTTCTTATATGGGAGTAATGTCTCAAATAGTCCACGCTTTGATCGTTCCCTGGCAGACCAGTAGTAGTTTCCGATGCACAGCTGGTGGCATTCTGTAATCTGTGGACTATCAGAGTATTGATGAAACACAGAAATTGCATCGGGATTGAATACAACTGTCACCATGAGCACTTTCCTCAATGTGAGTAATGCATCAAACAATTTACGTTTTGATCGTTCCCTGGAAGACCAGTAGAAGTTTCTGATGCACATCTGGTGGCATTCTGTAACCTGTGGACTATCAGAGTGTTGATGAAACACAGAAATTGCGTCGGGATTGAATTCACCATGCGCACTTTCCTCCAGCGGTGTTATGTCTCAAACATTCTACGCCTTGATTGTTCTCTGGAAGACCAGTAGTAGTTTCCGATGCACATCTGGTAGCATTCTGTAATCTGTGGACTATCAGAGTGTTGATAAAACACAGAATTTGAATCGGGATTGAATACAACAGTCACCATGCGCACTTTCCTCCACGGGAGTAATGTCTCAAACAGTCTACGCTTTGATCGTTCCCTGGAAGACCAGTAGTAGTTTCCGATGCACATCTGGTTTCATTCTGCAATCTGTGGACTATCAGAGTATTGATGAAACACAGAAATTGCATCGGGATTGAATACAACAGTCACCATCCGCACTTTCCTCAATGTGAGTAATGTCTCAAACAGTCTACGCTTTGATCGTTCCCTGGAAGACCAGTAGTAGTTTCAGATGCACGTCTGGTGGCATTCTGTAATCTGTGGACTATCAGACTGTTGATGAAACACAGATATTGCATCGGGATTGAATACAACAGTCACCATGCACACTTTCCTTCATGGGAGTAATGTCTCAAACAGTCTACGATTTGATCGTTCCCTGGAAGGCCAGTAGTAGTTTCCGATGCACATCTGGAGGCATTCTGTAATGTGTGGACTATAAGACTGTGGATGAAACACAGAAATTGCATCGGGATTGAATACAACAGTCACCATGCGCACTTTCCTCCATGGGAGCAATGTCTCAAAGAGTTTAGGCTCCGATCGTTCCCTGGAAGACCAGTAGTAGTTTCCGATGCACATCTGGAGCCATTCTGTAATCTGTGCACTATTAGAGTGTTGATGAAACACAGAAATTGCATCGGGATTGAATACAACAGTAACCATGCGCACGTTCCTCCATGGGAGTAATGTCTCAAACAGTCTACGATTTGATCGTTCCCTGGAAGACCAGTAGTAGTTTCCGATGCACATCTGGTGGCATTCTGTAATCTGTGGACTATCAGAGTGTTGATGAAACACAGAAATTGCATCGGGATTGAATACAACAGTCACCATCCGCACTTTCCTCCATGGGAGTAATGTCTGAAACAATTTACGCTTTGATCGTTCCCTGGAAAACCAGTAGTAGTTTCCGATGCACATCTTGTGGCATTCTGTAATCTGTAGACTATCAGAGTGTTGATGAAGCACAGATATTGCATCGGGATTGAATTCACCATGCGCACCTTCCTCCACCGGAGTAATGTCTCAAACAGTCTACGCTTTGATTGTTCTCTGGAAGACCAGTAGTAGTTTCCGATGCACATCTGGTGGCATTTTGTAATCTGTGGACTATCAGAGAGTTGATGAAACACAGAAATTGCATCGGGATTGAATACAACAGTCACCATGTGCACTTTCCTCCACCGGAGTAATATCTCAAACAGTCTACCCTTCGGTCGTTCCCTGGAAGACCACTATTAGTTTCCGATGCACATCTGGTGGAATTCTGTAATCTGTGGACTGTCAGAGTGTTGATGAAACACAGAAATTGCATCGGGATTGAATGCAACAGTCACCATTCGAACTTTCTTATATGGGAGTAATGTCTCAAATAGTCCACGCTTTGATCGTTCCCTGGAAGACCAGTAGTAGTTTCTGATGCACATCTGGTGGCATTCTGTAGTCTGTGGACTATCAGAGTGTTGATGAAACACAGAAATTGCATCGGAATTGAATTCACCATGCCCACTTTCCTCCACCGGAGAAATGTCTCAAACAGTCTACATTTTGATCGTTCCCTTTAAGACCAGTAATAGTTTCCGATGCACATCTGGTGGCATTCTGTAATCTGTGGACTATCAGAGTGTTGATGAAACACAGAGATTGCATCGGCATTAAATACAACAGTCACCATGCGCACTTCCTCCATGGGAGTAATGTCTCAAACAGTCTACGCTTTGATCGTTCCTATAAGACCAGTAGTAGTTTCCGGTGCACATCTGGTGGCATTCTGTAATGTGTGGACTATCAGAGTGTTAATGAAACACAGAAATTGCATCGGGATTGAATACAACATTCACCATCCGCACTTTTCTCCATGGGAATAATGTCTCAAAAAGTCTACGATTTGATCGTTCCCTGGAAGACCAGTGGTAGTTTCCGATGCACATCTGGAGGCATTCTGTAATCTGTGGAATATAAGACTGTTGATGAAACACAGAAATTGCATCGGGATTGAATACAACAGTCACCATGCGCACTTTCCTCCATGGGAGTAATGTCTCAGACAGTGTACGCTTTGATCGTTCCCTGGAAGGCCAGTAGTAGTTTCCGATGCACATCTGGAGGCATTCTGTAATCTGTGGAATATAAGACTGTTGATGAAACACTGAAATTGCATCGGGATTGAATACAACAGTCACCATGTGCACTTTCCTCCACCGGAGTAATATCTCAAACAGTCTACCCTTCGGTCGTTCCCTGGAAGACCACTATTAGTTTCCGATGCACATCTGGTGGAATTCTGTAATCTGTGGACTGTCAGAGTGTTGATGAAACACAGAAATTGCATCGGGATTGAATGCAACAGTCACCATTCGAACTTTCTTATATGGGAGTAATGTCTCAAATAGTCCACGCTTTGATCGTTCCCTGGAAGACCAGTAGTAGTTTCTGATGCACATCTGGTGGCATTCTGTAGTCTGTGGACTATCAGAGTGTTGATGAAACACAGAAATTGCATCGGAATTGAATTCACCATGCCCACTTTCCTCCACCGGAGAAATGTCTCAAACAGTCTACATTTTGATCGTTCCCTTTAAGACCAGTAATAGTTTCCGATGCACATCTGGTGGCATTCTGTAATCTGTGGACTATCAGAGTGTTGATGAAACACAGAGATTGCATCGGCATTAAATACAACAGTCACCATGCGCACTTCCTCCATGGGAGTAATGTCTCAAACAGTCTACGCTTTGATCGTTCCTATAAGACCAGTAGTAGTTTCCGGTGCACATCTGGTGGCATTCTGTAATGTGTGGACTATCAGAGTGTTAATGAAACACAGAAATTGCATCGGGATTGAATACAACATTCACCATCCGCACTTTTCTCCATGGGAATAATGTCTCAAAAAGTCTACGATTTGATCGTTCCCTGGAAGACCAGTGGTAGTTTCCGATGCACATCTGGAGGCATTCTGTAATCTGTGGAATATAAGACTGTTGATGAAACACAGAAATTGCATCGGGATTGAATACAACAGTCACCATGCGCACTTTCCTCCATGGGAGTAATGTCTCAGACAGTGTACGCTTTGATCGTTCCCTGGAAGGCCAGTAGTAGTTTCCGATGCACATCTGGAGGCATTCTGTAATCTGTGGACTATCAGACTGTTGATGAAACACAGAAATTCCATCGGGATTAAATACAACAGTCACCATGCGCACTTCCCTCCATGGGAGTAATGTCTCAAACAGTCTACGTTTTGATCGTTCCCTGGAAGACCAGAAGTAGTTTCCGATGCACAACTGGAGGCATTCTGTAATCTGTGGACTATCAGAGTGTTGATGAAACACTGAAATTGCATCGGGATTGAATACAAAAGTCACCATACGCACTTTCCTCCATGGGAGTAATGTCTCAAACAGTCTACGCTTTGATCGTTCCCTGGAAGACCAGTATTAGTTTGCGATGGACATCTGGTTTCATTCTGTAATCTGTGTACCATCAGAATGTTGATGAAACACAGAAATTGCATCGGGATTGAATACAACAGTCACCACGCGCACCTTCCTCCTCGGGTGTAATGTCTCAAACAGTCTACGCTTTGATCGTTCCCTGGAAGACCACTATTAGTTTCCGATGCACATCTGGTAGCATTCTGTAATCTGTGGACTATCAGAGTGTCGATGAAACATAGAAATTGCATCGGGTTTGAATACAACAGTCACCATTCGCCCTTTCCTCCATGGGAGTAATATCTCAAACAGTCCACGCTTTGATCGTTCCCTGGAAGACCAGTAGTAGTTTCCGATGCACATCTGGTGGCATTCTGTAATCTGTGGACTATCAGAATATTGATGAAACACAAAAAATGGCATCGGGATTGAACACAACAGTCACCATGCGCACTTTCCTCAATGTGAGTAATGTCTCAAACAATTTACGTTTTGATCGTTCCCTGGAAGATCAGTAGTAGTTTCCGATGCACATATGGTGGCATTCTATAATCTGTGGACTATCATTGTGTGGATGAAACAGAGAAATTGCATCGGGATTGAATTCACCATGCGCACTTTCCTCCACCAGAGGATTGTCTCAAACAGTCTACGCTTTGATTGTTCTCTGGAAGACCAGTACTAGTTTCCGATGCACATCTGGTGGCATTCTGTAATCTTTGGACTATCAGAGTGTTGACGAAACACAGAAATTGCATCGGGATTGAATACAACAGTCACCATCCGCACTTTCCTCAATGTGAGTAATGTCTCAATCAATTTACGCTTTGATCGTTCCCTGGAAGACCAGTAGTAGTTTCCGATGTACATCTGGTGGCATTCTGTAATCTGTGGACTATCAGAGTGTTGATGAAACACAGAAATTGCATTGGGATGAATTCACCATGCGCACTTTCCTCCACCGGAGTAATGTCTCAAACAGTCTACGCTTTGATTGTTCTCTGGAAGACCAGTAGTAGTTTCCGATGCACATCTTGTGGCATTTTGTAATCTGTGGACTATCAGAGTGTTGATGAAACACAGAAATTGCATCGGGATTGAATACAACAGTCACCATCCGCACTTTCCTCCATGGGAGTAACGTCTGAAACAGTCTACGCTTTGATCGTTCAGTGGAAGACCAGAAGGAGTTTCCGATGCGCATCTGGTGGCATTCTGTAATCTGTGGTCTATCAGAGTGTTGATGAAACACAGATAATGCATCGGGATTAAATACAACAGTCACCATGCGCACTTTCCTCCATGGGAGTAATGTCTCAAACAGTCTACGATTTGATCGTTCCCTGGAAGACCAGTAGTAGTTTCTGATGCACATCTGGAGGCATTCTGTAATCTGTGGATTATAAGACTGTTGATGTAACACAGAAATTGCATCGGGAAGGAATACAACAGTCACCATGCGCACTTTCCTCCATGGGAGTAATGTCTCTAACAGTCTACGCTTTGATCGTTCACTGGACCAGTAGTAGTTTGCGATGCACATCTGGAGGCATTCTGTAATCTGTGGACTATCAGACTGTTGATGAAACACAGAAATTCCATCGGAATTGAATACAACAGTCACCATGCGCACTTTCCTCCAAGGGAGTAATGTCTCCAACAGTCTACAATTTAACCGTTCCCTGGAAGACCAGAAGTATTTTCCGATGCACAACTGGAGGCATTCTGTAATCTGTGGACTATCAGAGTGTCGATGAAACACAGGAATTGCATCGCGAATGAATACAACAGTCACCATGCGCACTTTCCTCCATGGGTGTAATGTCTCAAACAGTCTACGCTTTGATCGTTCCATCCAAGACCAGTATTAATTTCCGATGGACATCTGGTGGCATTCTGTAATCTGTGGACCATCAGAGTGTTGATGAAACACAGAAATTGCATCGGGATTGAATACAACAGTCACCACGCGCACTTTCCTCCACGGGAGTAATGTCTCAATCAGTCTACGCTTTGATCGTTCCCTGGAAGACCACTAGTAGTTTCCGATGCACATCTGGTGGCATTCTGTTATCTGTGGACTATCAAAGTGTTGATGAAACACAGAAATTGCATCGGGATTGAATACAACAGTCACCATGCGCACTTTCCTCCATGGGAGCAATGTCTCAAAGAGTTTAGGCTCTGATCGTTCCCTGGAAGACCAGTAGTAGTTTCCGATGCACATCTGGTGGCATTCTGTAATCTGTGGACTATCAGAGTATTGATGAAACACAGAAATTGCACCTGGATTGAATTCACCATGCGCACCTTCCTCCACTGGAGTAATGACTCAAACAGTCTACGCTTTGATTGTTCTCTGGAAGACCAGTAGTAGTTTCCAATGCACATCTGGTGGCATTTTGTAATCTGTGGACTATCAGTGAGTTGATGAAACACAGAAATTGCATTGGGATTGAATACAACAGTCACCATGCGCACTTTCCTCCACCGGAGAAATGTCTCAAACAGTCTACATTTTGATCGTTCCCTTTAAGACCAGTAATAGTTTCCGATGCACATCTGGTGGCATTCTGTAATCTGTTCACTATCAGAGTGTTGATGAAACACAGAGATTGCATCGGCATTAAATACAACAGTCACCATGCGCACTTCCTCCATGGGAGTAATGTCTCAAACAGTCTACGCTTTAATCGTTCCTATAAGACCAGTAGTAGTTTCCGGTGCACATCTGGTGGCATTCTGTAATGTGTGGACTATCAGAGTGTTAATGAAACACAGAAATTGCATCGGGATTGAATACAACATTCACCATGCGCACTTTCCTCCATGGGAGTAATGTCTCAAACAGTCTACGCTTTGATCGTTCCCTGGAAGACCAGTAGTAGTTTCCGGTGCACATCTGGAGGCATTCTGTAAACTGTGGACTATCAGACTGTTGATGAAACACAGAAATTCCATCGGGATTAAATACAACAGTCACCATGCGCACTTCCCTCCATGGGAGTAATGTCTCAAACAGTCTACGTTTTGATCGTTCCCTGGAAGACCAGAGGTAGTTTCCGATGCACAACTGGAGGCATTCTGTAATCTGTGGACTATCAGAGTGTTGATGAAACACTGAAATTGCATCGGGATTGAATACAAAAGTCACCATACGCACTTTCCTCCATGGGAGTAATGTCTCAAACAGTCTACGCTTTGATCGTTCCCTGGAAGACCAGTATTAGTTTGCGATGGACATCTGGTTTCATTCTGTAATCTGTGTACCATCAGAGTGTTGATGAAACACAGAAATTGCATCGGGATTGAATACAACAGTCACCACGCGCACCTTCCTCCTCGGGAGTAATGTCTCAAACAGTCTACGCTTTGATCGTTCCCTGGAAGACCACTATTAGTTTCCGATGCACATCTGGTAGCATTCTCTAATCTGTGGACTATCAGAGTGTCGATGAAACACAGAAATTGCATCGGGTTTGAATACAACAGTCACCATTCGCCCTTTCCTCCATGGGAGTAATATCTCAAACAGTCCACGCTTTGATCGTTCCCTGGAAGACCAGTAGTAGTTTCCGATGCACATCTGGTGGCATTCTGTAATCTGTGGACTATCAGAATATTGATGAAACACAAAAAATGGCATCGGGATTGAACACAACAGTCACCATGCGCACTTTCCTCAATGTGAGTAATGTCTCAAACAATTTACGTTTTGATCGTTCCCTGGAAGATCAGTAGTTGTTTCCGATGCACATATGGTGGCATTCTATAATCTGTGGACTATCATTGTGTGGATGAAACAGAGATATTGCATCGGGATTGAATTCACCATGCGCACTTTCCTCCACCAGAGGATTGTCTCAAACAGTCTACGCTTTGATTGTTCTCTGGAAGACCAGTACTAGTTTCCGATGCACATCTGGTGGCATTCTGTAATCTTTGGACTATCAGAGTGTTGACGAAACACAGAAATTGCATCGGGATTGAATACAACAGTCACCATCCGCACTTTCCTCAATGTGAGTAATGTCTCAATCAATTTACGCTTTGATCGTTCCCTGGAAGACCAGTAGTAGTTTCCGATGTACATCTGGTGGCATTCTGTAATCTGTGGACTATCAGAGTGTTGATGAAACACAGAAATTGCATTGGGATGAATTCACCATGCGCACTTTCCTCCACCGGAGTAATGTCTCAAACAGTCTACGCTTTGATTGTTCTCTGGAATACCAGTAGTAGTTTCCGATGCACATCTTGTGGCATTTTGTAATCTGTGGACTATCAGAGTGTTGATGAAACACAGAAATTGCATCGGGATTGAATACAACAGTCACCATCCGCACTTTCCTCCATGGGAGTAACGTCTGAAACAGTCTACGATTTGATCGTTCCCTGGAAGACCAGTAGTAGTTTCTGATGCACATCTGGAGGCATTCTGTAATCTGTGGATTGTAAGACTGTTGATGAAACACAGAAATTGCATCGGGAAGGAATACAACAGTCACCATGCGCACTTTCCTCCATGGGAGTAATGTCTCTAACAGTCTACACTTTGATCGTTCCCTGGAAGACCAGTAGTAGTTTGCGATGCACATCTGGAGGCATTCTGTAATCTGTGGACTATCAGACTGTTGATGAAACACAGAAATTCCATCGGAATTGAATACAACAGTCACCATGCGCACTTTCCTCCAAGGGAGTAATGTCTCCAACAGTCTACAATTTAACCGTTCCCTGGAAGACCAGAAGTATTTTCCGATGCACAACTGGAGGCATTCTGTAATCTGTGGACTATCAGAGTGTCGATGAAACACAGGAATTGCATCGCGAATGAATACAACAGTCACCATGCGCACTTTCCTCCATGGGAGTAATGTCTCAAACAGTCTACGCTTTGATCGTTCCATCCAAGACCAGTATTAATTTCCGATGGACATCTGGTGGCATTCTGTAATCTGTGGACCATCAGAGTGTTGATGAAACACAGAAATTGCATCGGGATTGAATACAACAGTCACCACGCGCACTTTCCTCCACGGGAGTAATGTCTCAATCAGTCTACGCTTTGATCGTTCCCTGGAAGACCACTAGTAGTTTCCGATGCACATCTGGTGGCATTCTGTAATCTGTGGACTATCAAAGTGTTGATGAAACACAGAAATTGCATCGGGATTGAATACAACAGTCACCATGCGCCCTTTCCTCCATGGGAGCAATGTCTCAAAGAGTTTAGGCTCTGATGGTAACCTGGAAGACCAGTAGTAGTTTCCGATGCACATCTGGTGGCATTCTGTCATCTGTGGACTATCAGAGTATTGATGAAACACAGAAATTGCACCGGGATTGAATTCACCATGCGCACCTTCCTCCACCGGAGTAATGACTCAAACAGTCTACGCTTTGATTGTTCTCTGGAAGACCAGTAGTAGTTTCCAATGCACATCTGGTGGCATTTTGTAATCTGTGGACTATCAGGGAGTTGATGAAACACAGAAATTGCATTGGGATTGAATACAACAGTCACCATGCGCACTTTCCTCCACCGGAGAAATGTCTCAAACAGTCTACATTTTGATCGTTCCCTTTAAGACCAGTAATAGCTTCCGATGCACATCTGGTGGCATTCTGTAATCTGTGGACTATCAGAGTGTTGATGAAACACAGAGATTGCATCGGCATTAAATACAACAGTCACCATGCGCACTTCCTCCATGGGAGTAATGTCTCAAACAGTCTACGCTTTAATCGTTCCTATAAGACCAGTAGTAGTTTCCGGTGCATATCTGGTGGCATTCTGTAATGTGTGGACTATCAGAGTGTTAATGAAACACAGAAATTGCATCGGGATTGAATACAACATTCACCATGCGCACTTTCCTCCATGGGAGTAATGTCTCAAACAGTCTACGCTTTGGTCGTTCCCTGGAAGACCAGTAGTAGTTTCCGGTGCACATCTGGAGGCATTCTGTAATCTGTGGACTATCAGACTGTTGATGAAACACAGAAATTCCATCGGGATTAAATACAACAGTCACCATGCGCACTTCCCTCCATGGGAGTAATGTCTCAAACAGTCTACGTTTTGATCGTTCCCTGGAAGACCAGAAGTAGTTTCCGATGCACAACTGGAGGCATTCTGTAATCTGTGGACTATCAGAGTGTTGATGAAACACTGAAATTGCATCGGGATTGAATACAAAAGTCACCATACGCACTTTCCTCCATGGGAGTAATGTCTCAAACAGTCTACGCTTTGATCGTTCCCTGGAAGACCAGTATTAGTTTGCGATGGACATCTCGTTTCATTCTGTAATCTGTGTACCATCAGAGTGTTGATGAAACACAGAAATTGCATCGGGATTGAATACAACAGTCACCACGCGCACCTTCCTCCTCGGGAGTAATGTCTCCAACAGTCTACAATTTAACCGTTCCCTGGAAGACCAGAAGTATTTTCCGATGCACAACTGGAGGCATTCTGTAATCTGTGGACTATCAGAGTGTCGATGAAACACAGGAATTGCATCGCGAATGAATACAACAGTCACCATGCGCACTTTCCTCCATGGGAGTAATGTCTCAAACAGTCTACGCTTTGATCGTTCCATCCAAGACCAGTATTAATTTCCGATGGACATCTGGTGGCATTCTGTAATCTGTGGACCATCAGAGTGTTGATGAAACACAGAAATTGCATCGGGATTGAATACAACAGTCACCACGCGCACTTTCCTCCACGGGAGTAATGTCTCAATCAGTCTACGCTTTGATCGTTCCCTGGAAGACCACTAGTAGTTTCCGATGCACATCTGGTGGCATTCTGTAATCTGTGGACTATCAAAGTGTTGATGAAACACAGAAATTGCATCGGGATTGAATACAACAGTCACCATGCGCCCTTTCCTCCATGGGAGCAATGTCTCAAAGAGTTTAGGCTCTGATGGTTCCCTGGAAGACCAGTAGTAGTTTCCGATGCACATCTGGTGGCATTCTGTCATCTGTGGACTATCAGAGTATTGATGAAACACAGAAATTGCACCGGGATTGAATTCACCATGCGCACCTTCCTCCACCGGAGTAATGACTCAAACAGTCTACGCTTTGATTGTTCTCTGGAAGACCAGTAGTAGTTTCCAATGCACATCTGGTGGCATTTTGTAATCTGTGGACTATCAGGGAGTTGATGAAACACAGAAATTGCATTGGGATTGAATACAACAGTCACCATGCGCACTTTCCTCCACCGGAGAAATGTCTCAAACAGTCTACATTTTGATCGTTCCCTTTAAGACCAGTAATAGTTTCCGATGCACATCTGGTGGCATTCTGTAATCTGTGGACTATCAGAGTGTTGATGAAACACAGAGATTGCATCGGCATTAAATACAACAGTCACCATGCGCACTTCCTCCATGGGAGTAATGTCTCAAACAGTCTACGCTTTAATCGTTCCTATAAGACCAGTAGTAGTTTCCGGTGCATATCTGGTGGCATTCTGTAATGTGTGGACTATCAGAGTGTTAATGAAACACAGAAATTGCATCGGGATTGAATACAACATTCACCATGCGCACTTTCCTCCAAGGGAGTAATGTCTCAAACAGTCTACGCTTTGGTCGTTCCCTGGAAGACCAGTAGTAGTTTCCGGTGCACATCTGGAGGCATTCTGTAATCTGTGGACTATCAGACTGTTGATGAAACACAGAAATTCCATCGGGATTAAATACAACAGTCACCATGCGCACTTCCCTCCATGGGAGTAATGTCTCAAACAGTCTACGTTTTGATCGTTCCCTGGAAGACCAGAAGTAGTTTCCGATGCACAACTGGAGGCATTCTGTAATCTGTGGACTATCAGAGTGTTGATGAAACACTGAAATTGCATCGGGATTGAATACAAAAGTCACCATACGCACTTTCCTCCATGGGAGTAATGTCTCAAACAGTCTACGCTTTGATCGTTCCCTGGAAGACCAGTATTAGTTTCCGATGGACATCTCGTTTCATTCTGTAATCTGTGTACCATCAGAGTGTTGATGAAACACAGAAATTGCATCGGGATTGAATACAACAGTCACCACGCGCACCTTCCTCCTCGGGAGTAATGTCTCAAACAGTCTACGCTTTGATCGTTCCCTGGAAGAACACTATTAGTTTCCGATGCACATCTGGTAGCATTCTGTAATCTGTGGACTATCAGAGTGTCGATGAAACACAGAAATTGCATCGGGTTTGAATACAACAGTCACCATTCGCCCTTTCCTCCATGGGAGTAATATCTCAAACAGTCCACGCTTTGATCGTTCCCTGGAAGACCAGTAGTAGTTTCCGATGCACATCTGGTGGCATTCTGTAATCTGTGGACTATCAGAATATTGATGAAACACAAAAAATGGCATCGGGATTGAATACAACAGTCACCATGCGCACTTTCCTCAATGTGAGTAATGTCTCAAACAATTTACGTTTTGCTCGTTCCCTGGAAGACCAGTAGTAGTTTCCGATGCACATCTGGTGGCATTCTATAATCTGTGGACTATCATTGTGTGGATGAAACAGAGAAATTGCATCGGGATTGAATTCACCATGCGCACTTTCCTCCACCAGAGGATTGTCTCAAACAGTCTACGCTTTGATTGTTCTCTGGAAGACCAGTACTAGTTTCCGATGCACATCTGGTGGCATTCTGTAATCTTTGGACTATCAGAGTGTTGACGAAACACAGAAATTGCATCGGGATTGAATACAACAGTCACCATCCGCACTTTCCTCAATGTGAGTAATGTCTCAATCAATTTATGCTTTGATCGTTCCCTGGAAGACCAGTAGTAGTTTCCGATGTACATCTGGTGGCATTCTGTAATCTGTGGACTATCAGAGTGTTGATGAAACACAGAAATTGCATTGGGATGAATTCACCATGCGCACTTTCCTCCACCGGAGTAATGTCTCAAACAGTCTACGTTTGATTGTTCTCTGGAAGACCAGTAGTAGTTTCCGATGCACATCTTGTGGCATTTTGTAATCTGTGGACTATCAGAGTGTTGATGAAACACAGAAATTGCATCGGGATTGAATACAACAGTCACCATGCGCACTTTCCTCCACCGGAGTATTGTCGCAAACAGTCTACGCTTTGATCGTTCCCTGGAAGACCAGTAGTAGTTTCCGATGCACTTCTGGTGGCATTCTGTAATCTGTGGACTATCAGAGTGTTGATGAAACACCGAAACTGCATCGGGATTGAATACAACAGTCGCCATGCGCACTTTCCTCCATGGGAGTAGTGTCTCAAACAGTCTACGCTTTGATCGTTCCGTTCAAGACCAGTAGTAGTTTCCGATGCACATCTGGAGGCATTCTGTAATCTGTGGACTATCAGAGTGTTGATGAACCACAGAAATTGCATTGGGATTAAATACAACAGTCACCATGCGCACTTTCCTCCATGGGAGTAATGTTTCAAACAGTCTACGTTTTGATCGTTCCCTGGAAAACCAGTGGTAGCTTACGATGCACATCTATAGGCATTCTGTAATCTGTGGACTATCAGAGTGTTGATGAAACACAGAAATTGCATCGGGATTGAATTCAACAGTCACCTTGCGCACTTTCCTCCATGGGAGTAATGTCTCAAACAGTCTACGCTTTGATCGTTCCCTGGAAGACCAGTAGTAGTTTCCGATGCACATCTGGAGGCATTCTGTAATCTGTGGACTATCAGACTGTTGATGAAACACAGAAATTTCATCGGGATTGAATACAACATTCACCATGCGCACTTTCCTCCATGGGAGTAATGTCTCAAACAGTCTACGATTTGATCGTTCCCTGGAAGACCAGTAGTAGTTTGCGATGCACATCTGGAGGCATTCTGTAATCTGTGGACTATAAGACTGTTGATGAAACACAGAAATTGCATCGGGATTGAATACAACAGTCACCATGGGCACTTTCCTCCATGGGGGTAATGTCTCAAACAGTCTACGATTTGATCGTTCCTTGAAGACCAGTAGTAGTTTCCGATGCACATCTGGTGGCATTCTGTAATCTGTGGACTATCAGAGTGTTGATGAAACACAGAAATTGCATCGGGATTGAATACAACAGTCACCATCCGCACTTTCCTCCATGGGAGTAATGTCTGAAACAGTCTACGCTTTGATCGTTCAGTGGAAGACCAGTAGGAGTTTCCGATGCGCATCTGGTGGCATTCTGTAATCTGCGGTCTATCAGAGTGTTGATGAAACACAGATAATGCATCGGGATTAAATACAACAGTCACCATGCGCACTTTCCTCCATGGGAGTAATGTCTCAAACAGTCTACGATTTGATCGTTCCCTGGAAGACCAGTAGTAGTTTCTGATGCACATCTGGAGGCATTCTGTAATCTGTGGATTATAAGACTGTTGATGAAACACAGAAATTGCATCGGGATGGAATACAACAGTCACCATGCGCACTTTCCTCCATGGGAGTAATGTCTCTAACAGTACACGCTTTGATCGTTCCCTGGAAGACCAGTAGTAGTTTCCGATGCACATCTTGAGGCATTCTGTAATCTGTGGACTATCAGACTGTTGATAAAACACAGAAATTCCATCGGAATTGAATACAACAGTCACCATGCGCACTTTCCTCCAAGGGAGTAATGTCTCCTACAGTCTACAATTTAACCGTTCCCTGGAAGACCAGAAGTATTTTCCGATGCACAACTGGAGGCATTCTGTAATCTGTGGACTATCAGAGTGTCGATGAAACACAGGAATTGCATCGCGAATGAATACAACAGTCACCATGCGCACTTTCCTCCATGGGAGTAATGTCTCAAACAGTCTACGCTTTGATCGTTCCATGGAAGACCAGTATTAATTTCGGTTGGACATCTGGTGGCATTCTGTAATCTGTGGACCATCAGAGTGTTGATGAAACACTGAAATTGCATCGGGATTGAATACAACAGTCACCACGCGCACTTTCCTCCACGGGAGTAATGTCTCAAACTGTCTACGCTTTGATCGTTCCCTGGAAGACCACTAGTAGTTTCTGATGCACATCTGGAGGCATTCTGTAATCTGTGGATTATAATACTGTTGATGAAACAGAGAAATTCCATCGGAATTGAATACAACAGTCACCATGCGCACTTTCCTCCAAGGGAGTAATGTCTCCTACAGTCTACAATTTAACCGTTCCCTGGAAGACCAGAAGTATTTTCCGATGCACAACTGGAGGCATTCTGTAATCTGTGGACTATCAGAGTGTCGATGAAACACAGGAATTGCATCGCGAATGAATACAACAGTCACCATGCGCACTTTCCTCCATGGGAGTAATGTCTCAAACAGTCTACGCTTTGATCGTTCCATGGAAGACCAGTATTAATTTCCGATGGACATCTGGTGGCATTCTGTAATCTGTGGACCATTAGAGTGTTGATGAAACACTGAAATTGCATCGGGATTGAATACAACAGTCACCACGCGCACTTTCCTCCACGGGAGTAATGTCTCAAACAGTCTACGCTTTGATCGTTCCCTGGAAGACCACTAGTAGTTTCCGATGCACATCTGGTGGCATTCTGTAATCTGTGGACTATCAGAGTGTTGATGAAACACAGAAATTGCATCGGGATTGAATACAACAGTCACCATGCGCACTTTCCTCCATGGGAGTAATGTCTCAAACAGTCTACGATTTGATCGTTCCCTGGAAGACCAGTAGTAGTTTCCGATGCACATTTGGAGGCATTCTGTAATATGTGGACTATCAGAGTATTGATGAAACACAGAAATTGCATCGGGACTGAATTCACCATGCGCACCTTCCTCCACCGGGGTAATGTCTCAAACAGTCTACGCTTTGATTGATCTCTGGAAGACCAGTAGTAGTTTCCAATGCACATCTATTGGCATTTTGTAATCTGTGGACTATCAGACTGTTGATGAAACACAGAAATTCCATCGGGTTAAATACAACAGTCACCATGCGCACTTCCCTCCATGGGAATAATGTCTCAAACAGTCTACGCTTTGATCGTTCCCTGGAAGACCAGAAGTAGTTTCCGATGCACAACTGGAGGCATTCTGTAATCTGTGGACTATCAGAGTGTTGATGAAACACAGAAATTGCATCGCGATTGAATACAAAAGTCACCATACGCACTTTCCTCCATGGGAGTAATGTCTCAAACAGTCTACGCTTTGATCGTTCCCTGGAAGACAAGTATTAGTTTGCGATGGACATCTGGTTTCATTGTGTAATCTGTGGACAGTCAGAGTGTTGATGAAACACAGAAATTGCATCGGGATTGAATACAACAGTCACCACGCGCACCTTCCTCCTCGGGAGTTATGTCTCAAACAATCTACGCTTAGATCGTTCCCTGGAAGACCACTATTAGTTTCCGATGCACATCTGGTGGCATTCTGTAATCTGTGGACTATCAGAGTGTCGATGAAACACAGAAATTGCATCGGGTTTGAATACAACAGTCACCATTCGCACTTTCCTCCATGGGGGTAATGTCTCAAACAGTCCACGCTTTGATCGTTCCCTGGAAGACCAGTAGTAGTTTCCGATGCACATCTGGTGGCATTCTGTAATCTGTGGACTATCAGAGTATTGATGAAACACAAAAAATGGCATCGGGATTGAATACAACAGTCACCATGCGCAGTTTCGTCAGTGTGAGTAATGTCTCAAACAATTTACGGTTTGATCGTTCCCTGGAAGACCAGTAGTAGTTTCCGATGCACATCTGGTGGCATTCTGTAATCTGTGGACTATCATTGTGTGGATGAAACAGAGAAATTGCATCGGGATTGAATTCACCATGCGCACTTTCCTCCACCAGAGGATTGTCTCAAACAGTATACGCTTTGATTGTTCTCTGGAAGACCAGTACTAGTTTCCGGTGCACATCTGGTGGCATTCTGTAATCTTTGGACTATCAGAGTGTTGATGAAACACAGAAATTGCATCGGGATTGAATACAACAGTCACCATCCGCACTTTCCTCAGTGTGAGTAATGTCTCAATCAATTTACGCTTTGATCGTTCCCTGGAAGACCAGTAGTAGTTTCCGATGCACATCTGGTGGCATTCTGTAATCTGTGGACTATCAGAGTGTTGATGAAACACAGAAATTTCATTGGGATGAATTCACCATGCGCACATTCCTCCACCGGAGTAATGTCTCAAACAGTCTACGCTTTGATTGTTCTCTGGAAGACCAGTAGTAGTTTCCGATGCACATCTGGTGGCATTTTGTAATCTGTGGACTATCAGAGTGTTGATGAAACACAGAAATTGCATCGGGATTGAATACAACAGTCACCATGCGCACTTTCCTCCACCGGAGTAATGTCGCAAACAGTCTACGCTTTGATCGTTCCCTGGAAGACCAGTAGTAGTTTCCGATGCACATCTGGTGGCATTCTGTAATCTGTGGACTATCAGAGTGTTGATGAAACACAGAAATTGCATTGGGATTGAATACAACAGTCGCCATGCGCACTTTCCTCCATGGGAGTAGTGTCTCAAACAGTCTACGCTTTGATCGTTCCCTTCAAGACCAGTAGTAGTTTCCGATGCACATCTGGAGGCATTCTGTAATCTGTGGACTATCAGAGTGTTGATGAACAACAGAAATTGCATTGGGATTAAATACAACAGTCACCATGCGCACTTTCCTCCATGGCGAGCAATGTCTCAAACAGACTACGCTTTGATCGTTCCCTGGAAGACCAGTAGTAGTTTCCGATGCACATCTGGAGGCATTCTGTAATCTGTTGACCTTCAAAGTGTTGATTAAACACAGAAATTGCATCGGGATTGAATACAGGAGTCACCATGCGCACTTTCCTCCATGGGAGTAATGTTTCAAACAGTCTACGTTTTGATCGTTCCCTGGAAAACCAGTGGTAGCTTACGATGGACATCCATAGGCATTCTGTAATCTGTGGACTATCAGAGTGTTGATGAAACACACAAATTGCATCGGGATTGAATACAACAGTCACCTTGCGCACTTTCCTCCAAGGGAGTAATGTCTCCAACTGTCTACAATTTAACCGTTGCCTGGAAGACCAGAAGTATTTTCCGATGCACAACTGGAGTCATTCTGTAATCTGTGGACTATCAGAGTGTTGATGAAACACAGAAATTGCATCGGGAATGAATACAACAGTCACCATGAGCACTTTCTTCCATGGGAGTAATGTCTCAAACAGTCTACGCTTTGATCGTTCCCTGGAAGACCAGTAGGAGTTTACGATGCACATCTGGTGGCATTCTGTAATCTGTGGTCTATCAGAGTGTTGATGAAACACAGAAAATGCATCGGGATTAAATACAATAGTCACCATGCGCACTTTCCTCCATGGGAGTAATGTCTCAAACAGTCTACGATTTGATCTTTCCATGGAAGACCAGTAGTAGTTTCCGATGCACGTCTGGTGGCATTCTGTAATCTGTGGACTATAAGACTGTTGATGAAACACAGAAATTGCTTCGGGATGGAATACAACAGTCACCATGCGCACTTTCCTCCAAGGGAGTAATGTCTCCAACAGTCTACGATTTAATCGTTCCCTGGAAGACTAGAAGTAGTTTCCGATGCACAACTGGAGGCATTCTGTAATCTGTGGACTATCAGAGTGTTGATGAAACACAGAAATTGCATCGGGAATGAATACAACAGTCACCATACGCACTTTCCTCCATGGGAGTAATGTCTCAAACAGTCTACGCTTTGATCGTTCCATGGATGACCAATATTAATTTCCGATGGACATCTGGTGGCATTCTGTAATCTGTGGACCATCAGAGTGTTGACGAAACACAGAAATTGCATAGGGATTGAATACAACAGTCACCACGCGCACTTTCCTCCACGGGAGTAATGTCTCAGACAGTCTATGCTTTGATCGTTCCCTGGAAGACCACTAGTAGTTTCCGATGCACATCTGGTGGCATTCTGTAATCTGTGGACTATCAGAGTGTTGATGAAACACAGAAATTGCATCGGGATTGAATGCAACAGTCGCCATTCGCACTTTCTTATATGGGAGTAATGTCTCAAAAAGTCCACGTTTTGATCGTTCCCTGGCTGACCAGTAGTAGTTTCCGATGCACATCTGGTGGCATTCTGTAATCACTGGACAATCAGAGTATTGATGAAACACTGAAATTGCATCGGGATTGAATACAACTGTCACCATGCGCACTTTCCTCAATGTGAGTAATGTCTCAAACAATTTACGTTTTGATCGTTCCCTGGAAGACTAGTAGTAGTTTCTGATGCACATCTGGTGACATTCTGTAATCTGTGGACTATCAGAGTGTTGATGAAACACAGAAATTGCATCGGGATTGAATTAACCATGCCCACTTTCCTCCACCGGAGTAATGTCTCAAACAGTCTACGCTTTGATTGTTCTCTGGAAGAGCAGTAGTAGTTTCCGATGCACATCTGGTTGCATTCTGTAATCTGTGGACTATCGGAGTGTTGATGAAACACAGAATTTGAATCGGGATTGAATACAACAGTCACCATGCGCACTTTCCTCCACGGGAGTAATGTCTCAAACAGTCTACGCTTTGATCAATCCCTGGAAGACCAGTAGTAGTTTCCGATGCACATCTGGTGGCATTCTGCAATCTGTGGACTATCATAGTATTGATGAAACACAGAAATTGCATCGGCATTGAATACAACAGTCACCATGCGCACTTTCCTCCATGGGAGTAATGTCTCAAACAGTCTACGCTTTGATCGTTCCTGGAAGACCGGTAGTAGTTTCCGGTGCACATCTGGTGGCATTCTGTAATCTTTGGACTATCAGACTGTTGATGAAACACAGAAATTGCATCGGGATTAAATACAACAGTCACGATGCACACATTCCTTCATGGGAGTAATATCTCAAACAGTCTACGCTTTGATCGTTCCCTGGAAGACCAGTAGTAGTTTCTGATGCACATCTGGAGGCATTCTGTAATCTGTGGACTATAAGACTGTTGATGAAATACAGAAATTGCATCGGGATTGAATACAACAGTCACCATCCTCACTTTCCTCCATGGGAGTAATGTCCCAAACAGTCTACGATTTGATCGTTCCTTGGAAGACCAGTAGTAGTTTCCGATGAACATCTGGAGGCATTCTGTAATCTGTGGACTATAAGACAGTTGACGAAATACAGAAATTGCATCGCGATGGAATACAACAGTCACCATGCGCACTTTCCTCCATATGAGTAATGTCTCAAACAGTCTACGCTTTGATCGTTCCTGGAAGACCAGTAGTAGTTTCCGGTTCACATCTGGTGGCATTCTGTAATGTGTGGACTATCAGAGTGTTAATGAAACACGGAAATTGCATCGGGATTGAATACAACAGTCACCATCCGCACTTTCTTCCATGGGAATAATGTCTCAAACAGCCTACGATTTGATCGTTCCCTGGAAGACCAGTAGTAGTTTCCGATGCACATCTGGAGGCATTCTGTAATCTGTGGACTATAAGACTGTTGATGAGACACAGAAATTGCATCGGGATTGATTACAACAGTCACCATTCCCACTTTCCTCCATGGGAGTAATGTCTCAAACAGTCTACGCTTTGATCGTTCCCTGGAAGACCAGTGTTAGTTTGCGATGGACATCTGGTTTCATTCTGTAATCTGTGGACCATCAGAGTGTTGATGAAACACAGAAATTGCATCGGGATTGAATACAACAGTCACCACAGGCACCTTCCTCCTCGGGAGTAATGTCTCAAACAGTCTACGGTTTGATCGTTCCCTGGAAGACCACTATTAGTTTCCGATGCACATCTGGTGGCATTCTGTAATCTGTGGACTATCAGAGTGTCGATGAAACACAGAAATTGCATCGGGTTTGAATACAACTGTCACCATTCGCACTTATCTCCATGGGAGTAATGTCTCAAACAATTTACGTTTTGATCGTTAACTGGAAGACCAGTAGTAGTTTCCGATGCACATCTGGTGGCATTCTGTAATCTGTGGACTATCATTGTGTTGATGAAACAGAGAAATTGCATCGGGATTGAATTCACCATGCGCACTTTCCTCCACCAGAGGATTGTCTCAAACAGTCTACGCTTTGATTGTTCTCTGGAAGACCAGTAGTAGTTTCCGATGCACATCTGGTGGCATTCTGTAATCTTTGGACTATCAGAGTGTTGATGAAACACAGAAATTGCATCGGGATTAAATACAACAGTCACCATGCGCACTTTCCTCCATGGGAGCAATGTCTCAAAGAGTTTAGGCTCTGATCGTTCCCTGGGAGACCAGTAGTAGTTTCCAATGCACATCTGGTGGCATTTTGTAATCTGTGGACTATCAGAGAGTTCATGAAACACAGAAATTGCATCGGGATTGAATACAACAGTCACCATGCGCACTTTCCTCCACTGGAGAAATGTCTCAAACAGTCTACCCTTTGATCGGTCCCTTTAAGGCCAGTAGTAGTTTCCGATGCACATCTGGTGCCATTCTGTAATCTGTGGACTATCAGAGTGTTGATGAAACACAGAAATTGCATCGGCATTAAATACAACAGTCACCATGCGCACTTTCCTCCATATGAGTAATGTCTCAAACAGTCTACGCTTTGATCGTTCCTGGAAGACCAGTAGTAGTTTCCGGTTCACATCTGGTGGCATTCTGTAATGTGTGGACTATCAGAGTGTTAATGAAACACGGAAATTGCATCGGGATTGAATACAACAGTCACCATCCGCACTTTCTTCCATGGGAATAATGTCTCAAACAGCCTACGATTTGATCGTTCCCTGGAAGACCAGTAGTAGTTTCCGATGCACATCTGGAGGCATTCTGTAATCTGTGGACTATAAGACTGTTGATGAGACACAGAAATTGCATCGGGATTGATTACAACAGTCACCATTCGCACTTTCCTCCATGGGAGTAATGTCTCAAACAGTCTACGCTTTGATCGTTCCCTGGAAGACCAGTGTTAGTTTGCGATGGACATCTGGTTTCATTCTGTAATCTGTGGACCATCAGAGTGTTGATGAAACACAGAAATTGCATCGGGATTGAATACAACAGTCACCACAGGCACCTTCCTCCTCGGGAGTAATGTCTCAAACAGTCTACGGTTTGATCGTTCCCTGGAAGACCACTATTAGTTTCCGATGCACATCTGGTGGCATTCTGTAATCTGTGGACTATCAGAGTGTCGATGAAACACAGAAATTGCATCGGGTTTGAATACAACTGTCACCATTCGCACTTATCTCCATGGGAGTAATGTCTCAAACAATTTACGATTTGATCGTTAACTGGAAGACCAGTAGTAGTTTCCGATGCACATCTGGTGGCATTCTGTAATCTGTGGACTATCATTGTGTTGATGAAACAGAGAAATTGCATCGGGATTGAATTCACCATGCGCACTTTCCTCCACCAGAGGATTGTCTCAAACAGTCTACGCTTTGATTGTTCTCTGGAAGACCAGTAGTAGTTTCCGATGCACATCTGGTGGCATTCTGTAATCTTTGGACTATCAGAGTGTTGATGAAACACAGAAATTGCATCGGGATTAAATACAACAGTCACCATGCGCACTTTCCTCCATGGGAGTAATGTCTCAAACAGTCTACGCTTTGATCGTTCCCTGGAAGACCAGTATTAGTTTGCGATGGACATCTGGTTTCATTCTGTAATCTGTGGACCATCAGAGTGTTGATGAAACACAGAAATTGCATCGGGATTGAATACAACAGTCACCACAGGCACCTTCCTCCTCGGGAGTAATGTCTCAAACAGTCTACGCTTTGATCGTTCCCTGGAAGACCACTAGTAGTTTCTGATGCACATCTGGAGGCATTCTGTAATCTGTGGATTATAATACTGTTGATGAAACACAGAAATTCCCTCGGAATTGAATACAACAGTCACCATGCGCACTTTCCTCCAAGGGAGTAATGTCTCCTACAGTCTACAATTTAACCGTTCCCTGGAAGACCAGAAGTATTTTCCGATGCACAACTGGAGGCATTCTGTAATCTGTGGACTATCAGAGTGTCGATGAAACACAGGAATTGCATCGCGAATGAATACAACAGTCACCATGCGCACTTTCCTCCATGGGAGTAATGTCTCAAACAGTCTACGCTTTGATCGTTCCATGGAAGACCAGTATTAATTTCCGATGGACATCTGGTGGCATTCTGTAATCTGTGGACCATTAGAGTGTTGATGAAACACTGAAATTGCATCGGGATTGAATACAACAGTCACCACGCGCACTTTCCTCCACGGGAGTAATGTCTCAAACAGTCTACGCTTTGATCGTTCCCTGGAAGACCACTAGTAGTTTCCGATGCACATCTGGTGGCATTCTGTAATCTGTGGACTATCAGAGTGTTGATGAAACACAGAAATTGCGTCGGGATTGAATACAACAGTCACCATGCGCACTTTCCTCCATGGGAGTAATGTCTCAAACAGTCTACGATTTGATCGTTCCCTGGAAGACCAGTAGTAGTTTCCGATGCACATTTGGAGGCATTCTGTAATATGTGGACTATCAGAGTATTGATGAAACACAGAAATTGCATCGGGACTGAATTCACCATGCGCACCTTCCTCCACCGGGGTAATGTCTCAAACAGTCTACGCTTTGATTGATCTCTGGAAGGCCAGTAGTAGTTTCCAATGCACATCTATTGGCATTTTGTAATCTGTGGACTATCAGACTGTTGATGAAACACAGAAATTCCATCGGGTTAAATACAACAGTCACCATGCGCACTTCCCTCCATGGGAATAATGTCTCAAACAGTCTACGCTTTGATCGTTCCCTGGAAGACCACTATTAGTTTCCGATGCACATCTGGTGGCATTCTGTAATCTGTGGACTATCAGAGTGTCGATGAAACACAGAAATTGCATCGGGTTTGAATACAACAGTCACCATTCGCACTTTCCTCCATGGGAGTAATGTCTCAAACAGTCCACGCTTTGATCGTTCCCTGGAAGACCAGTAGTAGTTTCCGATGCACATCTGGTGGCATTCTGTAATCTGTGGACTATCAGAGTATTGATGAAACACAAAAAATGGCATCGGGATTGAATACAACAGTCACCATGCGCACTTTCGTCAATGTGAGTAATGTCTCAAACAATTTACGTTTTGATCGATCCCTGGAAGACCAGTAGCAGTTTCCGATGCACATCTGGTGGCATTCTGTAATCTGTGGACTATCATTGTGTGGATGAAACAGAGAAATTGCATCGGGATTGAATTCACCATGCGCACTTTCCTCCACCAGAGGATTGTCTCAAACAGTATACGCTTTGATTGTTCTCTGGAAGACCAGTACTAGTTTCCGGTGCACATCTGGTGGCATTCTGTAATCTTTGGACTATCAGAGTGTTGATGAAACACAGAAATTGCATCGGGATTGAATACAACAGTCACCATCCGCACTTTCCTCAGTGTGAGTAATGTCTCAATCAATTTACGCTTTGATCGTTCCCTGGAAGACCAGTAGTAGTTTCCGATGCACATCTGGTGGCATTCTGTAATCTGTGGACTATCAGAGTGTTGATGAAACACAGAAATTTCATTGGGATGAATTCACCATGCGCACATTCCTCCACCGGAGTAATGTCTCAAACAGTCTACGCTTTGATTGTTCTCTGGAAGACCAGTAGTAGTTTCCGATGCACATCTGGTGGCATTTTGTAATCTGTGGACTATCAGAGTGTTGATGAAACACAGAAATTGAATCGGGATTGAATACAACAGTCACCATGCGCACTTTCCTCCACCGGAGTAATGTCGCAAACAGTCTACGCTTTGATCGTTCCCTGGAAGACCAGTAGTAGTTTCCGATGCACATCTGGTGGCATTCTGTAATCTGTGGACTATCAGAGTGTTGATGAAACACAGAAATTGCATTGGGATTGAATACAACAGTCGCCATGCGCACTTTCCTCCATGGGAGTAGTGTCTCAAACAGTCTACGCTTTGATCGTTCCCTTCAAGACCAGTAGTAGTTTCCGATGCACATCTGGAGGCATTCTGTAATCTGTGTACTATCAGAGTGTTGATGAACAACAGAAATTGCATTGGGATTAAATACAACAGTCACCATGCGCACTTTCCTCCATGGCGAGCAATGTCTCAAACAGACTACGCTTTGATCGTTCCCTGGAAGACCAGTAGTAGTTTCCGATGCACATCTGGAGGCATTCTGTAATCCGTTGACCTTCAAAGTGTTGATTAAACACAGAAATTGCATCGGGATTGAATACAGCAGTCACCATGCGCACTTTCCTCCATGGGAGTAATGTTTCAAACAGTCTACGTTTTGATCGTTTCCTGGAAAACCAGTGGTAGCTTACGATGGACATCCATAGGCATTCTGTAATCTGTGGACTATCAGAGTGTTGATGAAACACACAAATTGCATCGGGATTGAATACAACAGTCACCTTGCGCACTTTCCTCCAAGGGAGTAATGTCTCCAACTGTCTACAATTTAACCGTTGCCTGGATGACCAGAAGTATTTTCCGATGCACAACTGGAGTCATTCTGTAATCTGTGGACTATCAGAGTGTTGATGAAACACAGAAATTGCATCGGGAATGAATACAACAGTCACCATGCGCACTTTCCTCCATGGGAGTAATGTCTCAAACAGTCTACGCTTTGATCGTTCCCTGGAAGACCAGTAGGAGTTTACGATGCACATCTGGTGGCATTCTGTAATCTGTGGTCTATCAGAGTGTTGATGAAACACAGAAAATGCATCGGGATTAAATACAATACTCACCATGCGCACTTTCCTCCATGGGAGTAATGTCTCAAACAGTCTAGGATTTGATCGTTCCATGGAAGACCAGTAGTAGTTTCCGATGCACGTCTGGTGGCATTCTGTAATCTGTGGACTATAAGACTGTTGATGAAACACAGAAATTGCATCGGGATGGAATACAACAGTCACCATGCGCACTTTCCTCCAAGGGAGTAATGTCTCCAACAGTCTACGATTTAATCGTTCCCTGGAAGACCAGAAGTAGTTTCCGATGCACAACTGGAGGCATTCTGTAATCTGTGGACTATCAGAGTGTTGATGAAACACAGAAATTGCATCGGGAATGAATACAACACTCACCATGCGCACTTTCCTCCATGGGAGTAATATCTCAAACAGTCTACGCTTTGATCGTTCCATGGATGACCAGTATTAATTTCCGATGGACATCTGGTGGCATTCTGTAATCTGTGGACCATCAGAGTGTTGACGAAACACAGAAATTGCATCGGGATTGAATACAACAGTCACCACGCGCACTTTCCTCCACGGGAGTAATGTCTCAGACAGTCTACGCTTTGATCGTTCCCTGGAAGACCACTAGTAGTTTCCGATGCACATCTGGTTTCATTCTGTAATCTGTGGACTATCAGAGTGTTGATGAAACACAGAAATTGCATCGGGATTGAATGCAACAGTCGCCATTCGCACTTTCTTATATGGGAGTAATGTCTCAAATAGTCCACGCTTTGATCGTTCCCTGGCTGACCAGTAGTAGTTTCCGATGCACATCTGGTGGCATTCTGTAATCTCTGGACAATCAGAGTATTGATGAAACACAGAAATTGCATCGGGATTGAATACAACTGTCACCATGCGCACTTTCCTCAATGTGAGTAATGTCTCAAACAATTTACGTTTTGATCTTTCCCTGGAAGACTAGTAGTAGTTTCTGATGCACATCTGGTGACATTCTGTAATCTGTGGACTATCAGAGTGTTGATGAAACACAGAAATTGCATCGGGATTGAATTAGCCATGCCCACTTTCCTCCACCGGAGTAATGTCTCAAACAGTCTACGCTTTGATTGTTCTCTGGAAGAGCAGTAGTAGTTTCCGATGCACATCTGGTTGCATTCTGTAATCTGTGGACTATCGGAGTGTTGATGAAACACAGAATTTGAATCGGGATTGAATACAACAGTCACCATGCGCACTTTCCTCCACGGGAGTAATGTCTCAAACAGTCTACGCTTTGATCAATCCCTGGAAGACCAGTAGTAGTTTCCGATGCACATCTGGTGGCATTCTGCAATCGGTGGACTATCATAGTATTGATGAAACACAGAAATTGCATCGGCATTGAATACAACAGTCACCATGCGCACTTTCCTCCATGGGAGTAATGTCTCAAACAGTCTACGCTTTGATCGTTCCTGGAAGACCGGTAGTAGTTTCCGGTGCACATCTGGTGGCATTCTGTAATCTTTGGACTATCAGACTGTTGATGAAACACAGAAATTGCATCGGGATTAAATACAACAGTCACGATGCACACATTCCTTCATGGGAGTAATATCTCAAACAGTCTACGCTTTGATCGTTCCCTGGAAGACCAGTAGTAGTTTCTGATGCACATCTGGAGGCATTCTGTAATCTGTGGACTATAAGACTGTTGATGAAATACAGAAATTGCATCGGGATTGAATACAACAGTCACCATGCGCACTTTCCTCCATGGGAGCAATGTCTCAAAGAGTTTAGGCTCTGATCGTTCCCTGGAAGACCAGTAGTAGTTTGCGATGCACATCTGGTGGCATTCTGTAATCTGTGGACTATCAGAGTATTGATGAAACACAGAAATTGCATCGGGATTGAATTCACCATGCGCACCTTCCTCCACCGGAGTAATGTCTCAAACAGTCTACGCTTTGATTGTTCTCTGGAAGACCAGTAGTAGTTTCCAATGCACATCTGGTGGCATTTTGTAATCTGTGGACTATCAGAGAGTTGATGAAACACAGAAATTGCATCGGGATTGAATACAACAGTCACCATGCGCACTTTCCTCCACTGGAGAAATGTCTCAAACAGTCTACCCTTTGATCGGTCCCTTTAAGGCCAGTAGTAGTTTCCGATGCACATCTGGTGCCATTCTGTAATCTGTGGACTATCAGAGTGTTGATGAAACACAGAAATTGCATCGGCATTAAATACAACAGTCACCATGCGCACTTTCCTCCATGGGAGTAATGTCTCAAACAGTCTACGCTTTGATCGTTCCTGGAACACCAGTAGTAGTTTCCGGTTCACATCTGGTGGCATTCTGTAATGTGTGGACTATCAGAGTGTTAATGAAACACGGAAATTGCATCGGGATTGAATACAACAGTCACCATCCGCACTTTCTTCCATGGGAATAATGTCTCAAACAGCCTACGATTTGATCGTTCCCTGGAAGACCAGTAGTAGTTTCCGATGCACATCTGGAGGCATTCTGTAATCTGTGGACTATAAGACTGTTGATGAGACACAGAAATTGCATCGGGATTGATTACAACAGTCACCATCCGCACTTTCCTCCATGGGAGTAATGTCTCAAACAGTCTACGCTTTGATCGTTCCCTGGAAGACCAGTAGTAGTTTCCGATGCACATCTGGAGGCATTCTGTAATCTGTGGACTATCAGACTGTTGATGAAACACAGAAATTCCATCGGGATTGAATACAAAAGTCACCATACGCACTTTCCTCCATGGGAGTAATGTCTCAAACAGTCTACGCTTTGATCGTTCCCTGGAAGACCAGTATTAGTTTGCGATGGACATCTGGTTTCATTCTGTAATCTGTGGACCATCAGAGTGTTGATGAAACACAGAAATTGCATCGGGATTGAATACAACAGTCACCACAGGCACCTTCCTCCTCGAGAGTAATGTCTCAAACAGTCTACGGTTTGATCGTTCCCTGGAAGACCACTATTAGTTTCCGATGCACATCTGGTGGCATTCTGTATTCTGTGGACTATCAGAGTGTCGATGAAACACAGAAATTGCATCGGGTTTGAATACAACTGTCACCATTCGCACTTATCTCCATGGGAGTAATGTCTCAAACAATTTACGTTTTGATCGTTAACTGGAAGACCAGTAGTAGTTTCCGATGCACATCTGGTGGCATTCTGTAATCTGTGGACTATCATTGTGTTGATGAAACAGAGAAATTGCATCGGGATTGAATTCACCATGCGCACTTTCCTCCACCAGAGGATTGTCTCAAACAGTCTACGCTTTGATTGTTCTCTGGAAGACCAGTAGTAGTTTCCGATGCACATCTGGTGGCATTCTGTAATCTTTGGACTATCAGAGTGTTGATGAAACACAGAAATTGCATCGGGATTAAATACAACAGTCACCATGCGCACTTTCCTCCATGGGAGTAATGTCTCAAACAGTCTACGATTTGATCGTTCCTGGAAGACCAGTAGTAGTTTCCGATGCACATCTGGTGGCATTCTGTAATCTGTGGTCTATCAGAGTGTTGATGAAACACAGATAATGCTTCGGGGTTAAATACAACAGTCACCATGCGCACTTTCCTCCATGGGAGTAATGTCTCAAACAGTCTACGATTAGATCGTTCCCTGGAAGACCAGTAGTAGTTTCCGATGCACATCTGAAGACATTCTGTAATCTGTGGACTATAAGACTGTTGATGAAACACAGAAATTGCATCGGGATGGAATACAACAGTCACCATGCGCACTTTCCTCCGTGGGAGTGATGTCTCAAACAGTCTACGCTTTTATCGTTCACAGGAAGACCAGTAGTAGTTTCCGATGCACATCTGGAGGCATTCTGTAATCTGTGGACTATCAGACTGTTGACGAAACACAGAAATTCCATCGGAATTGAATACAACAGTCACCATGCGCACTTTCCTCCAAGGGAGTAATGTCTCCAACAGTCTACAATTTCACCGTTCCCTGGAAGACCAGAAGTATTTTCCGATGTACAACTGGAGGCATTCTGTAATCTGTGGACTATCAGAGTGTCGATGAAACACAGGAATTGCATCGCGAATGAATACAACAGTCACCATGCGCACTTTCATCCATTGGACTATTGTCTCAAACAGTCTACGCTTTGATCGTTCCATGGAAGACCAGTATTAATTTCCGACGGACATCTGGTGGCATTCTGTAATCTGTGGACCATCAGAGTGTTGATGAAACACAGAAATTGCATCGGGATTGAATACAACAGTCGCCATGCGCACTTTCCTCCATGGGAATAGTGTCTCAAACAGTCTACGCTTTGATCGTTCCCTTCAAGACCAGTAGTAGTTTCCGATGCACATCTGGAGGCATTCTGTAATCTGTGGACTATCAGAGTGTTGATGAACCACAGAAATGGCATTGGGATTAAATACAACAGTCACCATGCGCACTTTCCTCCATGGCGAGCAATGTCTCAAACAGACTACGCTATGATCGTTCCCTGGAAGACCAGTAGTAGTTTCCGATGCACATCTGGAGGCATTCTGTAATCTGTTGACCTTCAAAGTGTTGATTAAACACAGAAATTGCTTCGGGATTGATTACAGCAGTCACCATGCGCACTTTCCTCCATGGGAGTAATGTCTCAAACAGTCTACGCTTTGATCGTTCCCTGGAAGACCAGTAGTAGTTTCCGATGCACATCTGGAGGCATTCTGTAATCTGTGGAGTATCAGACTGTTGATGAAACACAGAAATAGCATCGGGATTGAATACAACAGTCACCATGGGCACTTTCCTCCATGGGGGTAATGTCTCAAACAGTCTACGATTTGATCGTTCAGTGGAAGACCAGTAGGAGTTTCCGATGCACGTCTGGTGGCATTCTGTAATCTGTGGTCTATCAGAGTGTTGATGAAACACAGATAATGCTTCGGGGTTAAATACAACAGTCACCATGCGCACTTTCCTCCATTTGAGTAATGTCTCAAACAGTCTACGATTTGATCGTTCCCTGGAAGACCAGTAGTAGTTTCCGATGCACATCTGGAGGCATTCTGTAATTTGTGGACTATAAGACTGTTGATGAAACACAGAAATTGCATCGGGATGGAATACAACAGTCACCATGCGCACTTTCCTCCATGGGAGTGATGTCTCAAACAGTCTACGCTTTGATCGTTCACAGGAAGACCAGTAGTAGTTTCCGATGCACATCTGGAGGCATTCTGTAAACTGTGGACTATCAGACTGTTGACGAAACACAGAAATTCCATCGGAATTGAATACAACAGTCACCATGCGCACTTTCCTCCAAGGGAGTAATGTCTCCAACAGTCTACAATTTAACCGTTCCCTGGAAGACCAGAAGTATTTTCCGATGTACAACTGGAGGCATTCTGTAATCTGTGGACTATCAGAGTGTCGATGAAACACAGGAATTGCATCGCGAATGAATACAACTGTCACCATGCGCACTTTCCTCCTTGGGACTATTGTCTCAAACAGTCTACGCTTTGATCGTTCCATGGAAGACCAGTATTAATTTCCGATGGACATCTGGTGGCATTCTGTAATCTGTGGACCATCAGAGTGTTGATGAAACACAGAAATTGCATCGGGATTGAATATAACAGTCACCACGAGCACTTTCCTCCACAGGAGTAATGTCTCAAACAGTCTACGCTTTGATCGTTCCCTGGAAGACCACTAGTAGTTTCCGATGCACATCTGGTGGCATACTGTAATGTGTCTACTATCAGAGTGTTGATGAAACACAGAAATTGCATCGGGATTGAATACAACAGTCACCATTTGCACTTTCTTATATGGGAGTAATGTCTCAAATAGTCCACGATTTGATCGTTCCCTGGCAGACCAGTAGTAGTTTCCGATGTACAGCTGGTGGCATTCTGTAATCTGTGGACTATCAGAGTATTGATGAAACATAGAAATTGCATCGGGATTGAATACAACAGTCACCATGCGCACTTTCCTCCACGGGAATAATGTCTCAAACAGTCTACGATTTGATCGTTCCCTGGAAGACCAGTAGTAGTTTCCGATGCACATCTGGAGGCATTCTGTAATGTGTGGACTATAAGACTGTTGATGAAACACAGAAATTGCATCGGGATTGAATACAACAGTCACCATCCGCACTTTCCTCAATGTGAGCAATGTCGCAATCAATTTACGCTTTGATCGTTCCCTGGAAGACCAGTAGTAGTTTCCGATGCACATCTGGTGGCATTCTGTAATCTGTGGACTATCAGAGTGTTGATTAAACACAGAAATTGCATCGGGATTGAATACAACAGTCACCTTGCGCACTTTCCTCCATGGGAGTAATGTCTCAAACAGTATACGCTTTGATCGTTCCCTGGAAGACCAGTAGTCGTTTCCGATGCACATCTGGAGGCATTCTGTAATCTGTGGACTATCAGACTGTTGATTAAACACAGAAATTGCATCGGGATTTATTACAACAGTCACCATGCGCACTTTCCTCCACCGGAGTAATGTCGCAATCAGTCTACGCTTTGATCGTTCCCTGGAAGACCAGTAGTAGTTTCCGATGCACATCTGGTAGCATTCTGTAATCTGTGGACTATCAGAGTGTTGATGAAACACAGAAATTGCATCGGGATTGAATACAACAGTCGCCATGCGCACTTTCCTCCATGGGAGTAGTGTCTCAAACAGTCTACGCTTTGATCGTTCATTTCAAGACCAGTAGTAGCTTCCGATGCACATCTGGAGGCATTCTGTAATCTGTGGATTATCAGAGTGTTGATGAAACACAGAAATTGCATTGGGATTAAATACAACAGTCACCATGCGCACTTTCCTCCATGGCGAGCAATGTCTCAAACAGACTACGCTTTGATCGTTCCCTGGAAGACCAGTAGTAGTTTCCGATGCACAACTGGAGGCGTTCTGTAATCTGTGGTCTATCAGAGTGTTGATGAAACACAGATAATGCTTCGGGATGGAGTACAACAGTCACCATGCGCACTTTCCTCCATGGGAGTGATGTCTCAAACAGTCTACGCTTTGATCGTTCCCTGGAAGACCAATAGTAGTTTCCGATGCACATCTGGAGGCATTCTGTAATCTGTGGAGTATCAGACTGTTGATGAAACACAGAAATTGCATCGGGATTGAATACAACAGTCACCATGGGGACTTTCCTCCATGGGGGTAATGTCTCAAACAGTCTATGCTTTGATCGTTCCCTGGGAGACCTGTAGTAGTTCCCGATGCACATCTGGAGGCGTTCTGTAATCTGTGGACTATCAGAGTGTTGATGAAACACAGAAATTGCTTGGGATGAATTCAACATGCGCACTTTCCTCCACTGGCGTAATGTCTCAAACAGTCTACGCTTTGATTGTTCTCTGGAAGACCAGTAGTAGTTTCCGATGCACATCTGGTAGCATTTTGTAATCTGTGGACTATCAGAGTGATGATGAAACACAGAAATTGCATCGGGATTGAATACAATAGTCACCATGCGTACTTTCCTCCACCAGATTAATGTCTCAAACAGTCTACACTTTGATCGTTCCCTGGAAGATCTGTAGTAGTTTCCGATGCACATCTGGTGGCATTCTGTAATCTATGGACTATCAGAGTGTTGATGAAACACTGAAATTGCATCGGGATTGAATACAACAGTCACCACGCGCACTTTCCTCCACAGGAGTAATGTCTCAAACAGTCTACGATTTGATCGTTCCTGGAAGACCAGTAGTAGTTTCCGATGCACATCTGGTGGCATTCTGTAATCTGTGGACTATCAGATTGTTGATGAACCACAGAAATTGCATCGGGATTGAATACAACAGTCAGCATCCGCACTTTCCTCCATGGGAGTAATGTCTGAAACAGTCTACGCTTTGATCGTTCAGTGGAAGACCAGTAGGAGTTTCCGATGCACATCTGGTGGCATTCTGTAATCTGTGGTCTATCAGAGTGTTGATGAAACACAGATAATGCTTCGGGGTTAAATACAACAGTCACCATGCGCACTTTCCTCCATGGGAGTAATGTCTCAAACAGTCTACGATTTGATCGTTCCCTGGAAGACCAGTAGTAGTTTCCGATGCACATCTGGAGGCATTCTGTAATCTGTGGACTATAAGACTGTTGATGAAACACAGATATTGCATCGGGATGGAATACAACAGTCACCATGCGCACTTTCCTCCATGGGAGTGATGTCTCAAAGAGCCTACGCTTTGATCGTTCACAGGAAGACCAGTAGTAGTTTCCGATGCACATCTGGAGGCATTCTGTAATCTGTGGACTATCAGCCTGTTGACGAAACACAGAAATTCCATCGGAATTGAATACAACAGTCACCATGCGCACTTTCCTCCGAGGGAGTAATGTCTCCAACAGTCTACAATTTAACCGTTCCCTGGAAGACCAGAAGTATTTTCCGATGTACAACTGGAGGCATTCTGTAATCTGTGGACTATCAGAGTGTTGATGAAACACAGAAATTGCATCGCGATTGAATACAAAAGTCACCATACGCACTTTCCTCCATGGGACTATTGTCTCAAACAGTCTACGCTTTGATCGTTCCATGGAAGACCAGTATTAATTTCCGATGGACATCTGGTGGCATTCTGTAATCTGTGGACCATCAGAGTGTTGATGAAACACAGAAATTGCATCGGGATTGAATACAACAGTCACCACGCGCACTTTCCTCCACAGGAGTAATGTCTCAAACAGTCTACGCATTGATCGTTCCCTGAAAGACCACTAGTAGTTTCCGATGCACATCTGATGGCATTCTGTAATCTGTGGACTATCAGAGTGTTGATGAAACACAGAAATTGCATCGGGATTGAATACAACAGTCACCATTTGCACTTTCTTATATGGGAGTAATGTCTCAAATAGTATACGCTTTGATCGTTCCCTGGCAGACCAGTAGTAGTTTCCGATGCACAGCTGGTGGCATTCTGTAATCTGTGGACTATCAGAGGATTGATGAAACATAGAAATTGCATCGGGATTGAATACAACAGTCACCATGCGCACTTTCCTCCACGGGAATAATGTCTCAAACAGTCTACGATTTGATCGTTCCCTGGAAGACCAGTAGTAGTTTCCGATGCACATCTGGAGGCATTCTGTAATGTGTGGACTATAAGACTGTGGATGAAACACAGAAATTGCATCGGGATTGAATACAACAGTCACCATGCGCACTTTCCTCCATGGGAGCAATGTCTCAAAGAGTTTAGGGTCCGATCGTTCCCTGGAAGACCAGTAGTAGTTTCAGATGCGCATCTAGGTTCATTCTGTAATCTGTGCACTATCAGAGTGTTGATGAAACACAGAAATTGCATCGGGATTGAATACAACAGTAACCATGCGCACTTTCCTCCATGGGAGTAATGTCTCAAACTGTCTATGATTTGATCATTCCCTGGAAGACCAGTAGTAGTTTCCGATGCACATATGGTGGCATTCTGTAATCTGTGGACTATCAGAGTGTCGATGAAACTCAGAAATTGCATCGGGATTGAATACAACAGTCACCATCCGCACTTTCCTCCATGGGAATAATGTCTCAAACAATTTACGCTTTGATCGTTCCCTGGAAGACCAGTAGTAGTTTCCGATGCACATCTGGTGGCATTCTGTAATCTGTGGACTATCAGAGTGTTGATGAAACACAGATATTGCATCGGGATTGAATTCACCATGCGCACCTTCCTCCACCGGAGTAATGTCTCAAACAGTCTACGCTTTGATTGTTCTCTGGAAGACCAGTAGCAGTTTCCGATGGACATCTGGTGGCATTTTGTAATCTGTGGACTATCAGATAGTTGATGAAACACAGAAATTGCATCGGGATTGAATACAACAGTCACCATGTGCACTTCCCTCCACCGGAGTAATATCTCAAACAGTCTACCCTTCGATCGTTCCCTGGAAGACCAGTAGTAGTTTCCGATGCACATCAGGTGGCATTCGGTAATCTGTGGACTGTTAGAGTGTTGATGAAACACAGAAATTGCATCGGCATTAAATACAACAGTCACCATGCGCACTTTCCTCCATGGGAGTAATGTCTCAAACAGTCTACGATTAGATCGTTCCCTGGAAGACCAGATGTAGTTTCCGATGCACAACTGGAGGCAATCTGTAATCTGTGGACTATCAGAGTGTTGATGAAACACAGAAATTGCATCGGGATTGAATACAAAAGTCACCATACCCACTTTTCTCCATGGGAGTAATGTCTCAAACAGTCTACGCTTTGATCGTTCCCTGGAAGACCACTATTAGTTTCCAATGCACATCAGGTGGCATTCTGTAATCTGTGGACTATCAGAGTGTCGATAAAACACAGAAATTGCATCGGGTTTGGATACAACAGTCACCATTCGCACTTTCCTCCATGGGAGTAATGTCTCAAGCAGTCCACGCTTTGATCGTTCCCTGGAAGACCAGTAGTAGTTTCCGATGCACATCTGGTGGCATTCTATAATCTGTGGTCTATCAGAGTGTTGATGAAACACAGAAAATGCATCGGGATTAAATAAAACAGTCACCATGCGCACTTTCCTTCATGGGAGTAATGTCTCAAACAGTCTACGATTTGATCGTTCGCTGGAAGACCAGTAGTAGTTACCGATGCACATCTGGAGGCATTCTGTAATCTGTGGACTATAAGACTGTTGATGAGACACATAAATTGCATCGGGATGGAATACAACAGTCACCATGCGCACTTTCCTCCATGGGAGTAATGTCTCAAACAGTCTACGCTTTGATCGTTCCCTGGAAGACCAGTAGTAGTTTCCGATGCACATCTGGAGGCATTCTGTAATCTGTGGACTATCAGACTGTTGACGAAACACAGAAATTCCATCGGAATTGAATACAGCAGTCACCATGCGCACTTTCCTCCAAGGGAGTAATGTCTCCAACAGTCTACAATTTAACCGTTCCCTGGAAGACCAGAAGTATTTTCCGATGCACAACTGGAGGCATTCTGTAATCTGTGGACTATCAGAGTGTCGATGAAACACAGGAATTGCATCGGGAATGAATACAACAATCACCATGCGCACTTTCCTCCATGGGAGTAATGTCTCAAACAGTCCGCTTTGATCGTTCCATGCAAGACCAGTATTAATTTCCGATGGACATCTGGTGGCATTCTGTAATCTGTGGACCATCAGAGTGTTGATGAAACACAGAAATTGCATCGGGATTGAATACAACAGTCACCACGCGCACTTTCCTCCACGGGAGTAATGTCTCAAACAGTCTACGCTTTGATCGTTCCCTGGAAGACCAGTTGTAGTTTCCGATGCACATCTGGTGGCATTCTGTAATCTGTGGACTATCAGAGTGTTGATGAAACACAGAAATTGCATCGGGATTGAATACAACAGTCACCATTCGCACTTTCTTATATGGGAGTAATATCTCAAATAGTCCACGCTTTGATCGTTCCCTGGCAGACCAGTAGTAGTTTCCGATTCACAGCTGGTGGCATTGTGTAATCTGTGGACTATCAGAGTATTGATGAAACACAGAAATTGCATCGGGATTGAATACAACTGTCACCATGAGCACTTTCCTCAATGTGAGTAATGTCTCAAACAATTTACGTTTGATCGTTCCCTGGAAGACCAGTAGTAGTTTCTGATGCACATCTGGTGGCATTCTGTAATCTGTGGACTATCAGCGTGTTGATGAAACACAGAAATTCCATCGGGATTGAATTCACCATGCGCACTTTCCTCCAGCGGAGTAATGTCTCAAACAGTCTACGCTTTGATTGTTCTCTGGAAGACCAGTAGTAGTTTCCGATGCACATCTGGTGGCATTCTGTAATCTGTGGACTATCAGAGTGTTGATAAAACACAGAATTTGAATCGGGATTGAATACAACAGTCGCCATGCGCACTTTCCTCCACGGGAGTAATGTCTCAAACAGTCTACGCTTTAATCGTTCCCTGGAAGACCAGTAGTAGTTTCCGATGCACATCTGGTTTCATTCTGCAATCTGTGGACTATCAGAGTATTGATGAAACACAGAAATTACATCGGGATTGAATACAACAGTCACCATGCGCACTTTCCTCCACGGGAATAATGTCTCAAACAGTCTACGCTTTGATCGTTCCCTGGAAGACCAGTAGTAGTTTCAGATGCACGTCTGGTGGCATTCTGTAATCTGTGGACTATCAGACTGTTGATGAAACACAGAAATTGCATCGGGAATGAATACAACAGTCACCATGCGCACTTTCCTTCATGGGAGTAATGTCTCAAACAGTCTACGATTTGATCGTTCCCTGGAAGACCAGTAGTAGTTTCCGATGCACATCTGGAGGCATTCTGTAATGTGTGGACTATAAGACTGTTGATGAAACACAGAAATTGCATCGGGATTGAATAGAACAGTCACCATGCGCACTTTCCTCCATGGGAGCAATGTCTCAAAGAGTTTAGGCTCCGATCGTTCCCTGGAAGACCAGTAGTAGTTTCCGATGCACATCTGGAGGCATTCTGTAATCTGTGCACTATCAGAGTGTTGATGAAACACAGAAATTGCATCGGGATTGAATACAACAGTAACCATGCGCACTTTCCTCCATGGGAGTAATGTCTCAAACAGTCTACGATTTGATTGTTCCCTGGAAGACCAGTAGTAGTTTCCGATGCACATCTGGTGGCATTCTGTAATCTGTGGACTATCAGAGTGTTGATGAAACACAGAAATTGCATCGGGATTGAATACAACAGTCACCATCCGCACTTTCCTCCATGGGAGTAATGTCTCAAACAATTTACGCTTTGATCGTTCCCTGGAGACCAGTAGTAGTTTCCGATGCACATCTGGTGGCATTCTGTAATCTGTGGACTATCAGAGTGTTGATGAAACACAGATATTGCATCGGGATTGAATTCACCATGCGCACCTTCCTCCACCAGAGTAATGTCTCAAACAGTCTACGTTTTGATTGTTCTCTGGAAGACCAGTAGTAGTTTCCGATGCAGATCTGGTGGCATTTTGTAATCTGTGGACTATCAGAGAGTTGATGAATCACAGAAATTGCATCGGGATTGAATACAACAGTCACCATGCGCACTTTCCTCCATGGGAGTAATTGCTCTAACAGTCTACGCTGTGATCGTTCCCTGGAAGACCAGTAGTAGTTTCCGATACACATCGGGAGGCATTCTGTAATCTGTGGACTATCAGACTGTTGATGAAACACAGAAATAGCATCGGGAATGAAGACAACAGTCACCATGCGCACTTTCCTCCATGGGAGTAATGTCTCAAACAGTCTACGCTTTGATCGTTCCCTGAAAGACAACTAGTAGGTTCCGATGCACATCTGGTGGCATTCTGTAATCTGTGGACTATCAGAGTGTTGATGAAACACAGAAATTGCATCGGGATTGAATACAGCAGTCACCATGCGCACTTTCCTCAATGTGAGTAATGTCTCAAACAATTTACATTTTGATCGTTCCCGGGAAGACCAGTAGTAGTTTCTGATGCACATCTGGTGGCATTCTGTAATCTGTGGACTATCGGAGTGTTGATGAAACATAGCAATTGCATTGGGATTGAATTCACCATGCGCACTTTCCTCCACTGGAGTAATGTCTCAAACAGTCTACGCTTTGATTGTTCTCTGGAAGACCAGTAGTAGATTCCGATGAACATCTGGTGGCATTCTGTAATCTTTGGACTATCAGAGTGTTGATGAAACACAGAAATTGAATCGGGATTGAATACGACAGTCACCGTGCGCACTTTCGTCACCGGAGTTATGTCTCAAATAGTCTACGCTTTGATCGTTCCCTGGAAGACCAGTAGTAGTTTCCGATGCACATCTGGTGGCATTCTGCAATCTGTGGACTATCAGAGTATTGATGAAACACAGAAATTGCATCGGCATTGAATACAACAGTCACCATGTGCACTTTCCTCCACCGGAGTAATATCTCAAACAGTCTACCCTTCGATCGTTCCCTGGAAGACCAGTAGTAGTTTCCGATGCACATCTGGTGGCATTCGGTAATCTGTGGACTATCAGAGTGTTGATGAAACACAGAAATTCCATCGGCATTAAATACAACAGTCACCATGCGCACTTTCCTCCATGGGAGTAATGTCTCAAAGAGTCTACGCTTTGATCGTTCCTGGAAGACCAGTAGTAGTTTCCGATGCACATCTGGTGGCATTCTGTAATCTTTGGACTATCAGAGTGTTGATGAAACACAGAAATTGCATCGGGATTCAATACAACAGTCACCATCCGCACTTTCCTCAATGTGAGTAATGTCTCAAACAATTTACGCTTTGATCGTTCCCTGGAAGACCAGTAGTAGTTTCCGATGCAAATGTGGTGGCATTCTGTAATCAGTGGACTAACAGAGTGTTGATGAAACACAGAAATTGCATCGAGATTGAATACAACAGTCACCATCCTCACTTTCCTCCATGGGAGTAATGTCCCAAACAGTCTACGATTTGATCGTTCCTTGGAAGACCAGTAGTAGTTTCCGATGAACATCTGGAGGCATTCTGTAATCTGTGGACTATAAGACTGTTGACGAAATACAGAAATTGCATCGCGATGGAATACAACAGTCACCATGCGCACTTTCCTCCATATGAGTAATGTCTCAAACAGTCTACGCTTTGATCGTTCCCTGGAAGAGCAGTAGTAGTTTCCGATGCACATCTGGAGGCATTCTGTAATCTGTGGACTATCAGACTGTTGATGAAACACAGAAATTCCATCGGGATTGAATACAACAATCAACATGCGCACTTTCCTAAATGGGAGTAATGTCTCAAACAGTCTACGATTTGATCGTTCCCTGGAAGACCAGTAGTAGTTTCTGATGCACATCTGGTGGCATTCTGTAATCTGTGGACTATCAGAGTGTTGATGAAACACAGAAATTGCATCGGGATTGAATACAACAGTCACCATGCGCACTTTCCTCCATGGGAGTAATGGCTCAAACAGTCTACGCTTTGATCGTTCCATGGAAGACCAGTATTAGTTTGCGATGGACATCTGGTGGCATTCTGTAATCTGTGGACCTTTACAGTGTTGATGAAACACAGAAATTCCATCGGGATTGAATACAACAGTCACCACGCGAACCTTCCTCCTCGGGAGTTATGTCTCAAATTGTCTACGCTTTGATCGTTCCCTGGAAGACCACTATTAGTTTCCGAAGCACATCTGGTGGCATTCTGTAAGCTGTCGACTATCAGAGGGTTGATGAAACACAGAAATTGCATCGGGTTTGAATACAACAGTCACCATTCGCACTTTCCTCCATGGGAGTAATGTCTCAAACAGTCCACGCTTTGATCGTTCCCTGGAAGACCAGTAGTAGTTTCCGATGCACATCTGGTGGCATTCTGTAATCTGTGGACTATCAGAGTATTGATGAAACACAGAAATTGCATCGGGATTGAATACAACAGTCACCATGAGCACTTTCCTCAATGTGAGTAATGTCTCAAACAATTTACGTTTTGATCGTTTCCTGGAAGACCAGTAGTAGTTTCCGATGCACATCTGGAGGCATTCTGTAATCTGTGGACTATCAGAGTTTTGATGAAACACAGAAATTGCATTGGGATGAATTCAACATGCGCACTTTCCTCCACTGGCGTAATGTCTCAAACAGTCTACGCTTTGATTGTTCTCTGGAAGACCAGTAGTAGTTTCCGATGCACATCTGTCAGCATTTTGTAATCTGTGGACTATCAGAGTGTTGATGAAACACAGAAATTGCATCGGGATTGAATACAATAGTCACCATCCGCACTTTCCTCAATGGGAGTAATGTCTGAAACAGTCTACGCTTTGATCGTTCAGTGGAAGACCAGTAGGAGTTTCCGATGTACATCTGGAGGCATTCTGTAATCTGTGGACTATCAGAGCGTGGATGAAACACAGAAATTGCATCGGCATTGAATACAACAGTCACCATGCGCACTTACCTCCATCGGAGTAATGTCTCAAACAGTCTACGATTTGATCGTTCCCGGAAGACGGGTAGTAGTTTCCGGTGCATATCTGGTGGCATTCTGTAATCTGTGGACTATCAGAGTGTTGATGAAACACAGAAATTGCATTGGGATTGAATACAACAGTCACCACGCGCACCTTCCTCCTCGGGAGTAATGTCTCAAACAGTCTCCGCTTTGATCGTTCCCTGGAAGGCCGGTATTAGTTTGCGATGGACATCTGGTCGCATTCTGTAATCTGTGGACCATCAGAGTGTTGATGAAACACAGAAATTGCATCGGGATTGAATACAACAGTCACCACGCGCACTTTCCTCCATCGGAGCAATGTCTCGAACAGTCTATGCTTTGATCGTTCAGTGGAAGACCACTAGTAGTTTCCGATGCACATCTGGTGGCATTCTGTAATCTGTGGACTATCAGAGTGTTGATGAAACACAGAAATTGCATCGGGATTGAATACAACAGTCACCATTCGCACTTTCTTATATGGGAGTAATGTCTCTAATATTCCACGCTTTGATCGTTCCCTGGCAGACCAATAGTAGTTTCCGATGCACATCTGGAGTCATTCTGTAATCTGTGCACTATCAGAGGGTTGATGAAACACAGAAATTGCATCGGGATTGAATACAACAGTCACCATCCTCACTTTCCTCCATGGGAGTATGTCTGAAACAGTCTACGCTTTGATCGTTCAGTTGAAGACCAGTAGGAGTTTCCGATGCACATCTGGAGGCATTCTGTAATCTGTGGTCTATCAGAGTGTTGAAGAAACACAGAAAATGCATCGGGATTAAATACAACAGTCACCATGCGCACTATCCTCCATGGGAGTAATGTCTCTAACAGTCTACGATTTGATCGTTCCCTGGAAGACCAGTAGTAGTTTCCGATGCACATCTGGAGGCATTCTGTAATCTGTGAACTATAAGACTGTTTATGAAACACAGAAATTGCATCGGGATGGAATACAACAGTCACCATGCGCACTTTCCTCCATGGGAGTAATTGCTCTAACAGTCTACGCTGTGATCGTTCCCTGGAAGACCAGTAGTAGTTTCCGATACACATCGGGAGGCATTCTGTAATCTGTGGACTATCAGACTGTTGATGAAACACAGAAATAGCATCGGGAATGAATACAACAGTCACCATGCGCACTTTCCTCCATGGGAGTAATGTCTCAAACAGTCTACGCTTTGATCGTTCCCTGAAAGACAACTAGTAGGTTCCGATGCACATCTGGTGGCATTCTGTAATCTGTGGACTATCAGAGTGTTGATGAAACACAGAAATTGCATCGGGATTGAATACAGCAGTCACCATGCGCACTTTCCTCAATGTGAGTAATGTCTCAAACAATTTACATTTTGATCGTTCCCTGGAAGACCAGTAGTAGTTTCTGATGCACATCTGTTGGCATTCTGTAATCTGTGGACTATCGGAGTGTTGATGAAACCCAGAAATTGCATTGGGATTGAATTCACCATGCGCACTTTCCTCCACTGGAGTAATGTCTCAAACAGTCAACGCTTTGATTGTTCTCTGGAAGACCAGTAGTAGATTCCGATGAACATCTGGTGGCATTCTGTAATCTTTGGACTATCAGAGTGTTGATGAAACACAGAAATTGAATCGGGATTGAATACGACAGTCACCGTGCGCACTTTCCTCACCGGAGTTATGTCTCAAATAGTCTACGCTTTGATCGTTCCCTGGAAGACCAGTAGTAGTTTCCGATGCACATCTGGTGGCATTCTGCAATCTGTGGACTATCAGAGTATTGATGAAACACAGAAATTGCATCGGCATTGAATACAACAGTCACCATGCGCACTTTCCTCCATAGGAGTAATGTCTCAAACAGTCTACGCTTTGATCGTTCCTGGAAGACCAGTAGTAGTTTCCGGTGCACATATGGTGGCATTTGGTAATCTGTGGACCATCAGAGTGTCGATGAAACACAGAAATTGCATCGGGAATGAATACAACAGTCACCATCCGCACTTTCCTCCATGGGGGTAATGTCTGAAACAGTCTACGCTTTGATCGTTCAGTGGAAGACCTGTAGGAGCTTCCGATGCACATCTGGTGGCATTCTGTAATCTGTGGTCTATCAGAGTGTTGATGAAACACAGAAAATTCATCGGGATTAAATACAACAGTCACCATGCGCACTTTCCTCCACGGGAGTTATGTGTCAAACAGTCTACATTTTGATCGTTCCCTGGAAGACCAGTAGTAGTTTCCGATGCACATCTGGTGGCATTCTGTAATCTGTGGACTATCAGAGTATTGATGAAACACAGAAATTGCATCGGGAATGAATACAACAGTCACCATCCGCACTTTCCTCCATGGGGGTAATGTCTGAAACAGTCTACGCTTTGATCGTTCAGTGGAAGACCAGTAGGAGCTTCCGATGCACATCTGGTGGCATTCTGTAATCTGTGGTCTATCAGAGTATTGATGAAACACAGAAAATTCATCGGGATTAAATACAACAGTCACCATGCGCACTTTCCTCCACGGGAGTTATGTGTCAAACAGTCTACGCTTTGATCGTTCCCTGGAAGACCAGTAGTAGTTTCCGATGCACATCTGGTGGCATTCTGTATTCTGTGGACTATCAGAGTGTTAATGAAACACAGAATTTGCATCGGGATTGATTTCACCATGCGCACTTTCCTATACAGGAGTAATGTCTCAAACAGTCTATGCTTTGATTGTTCTCTGGAAGACCAGTAGTAGTTTCCGATGCACATCTGGTGGCATTCTGTAATCTGTGGACAATCAGAGTGTTGATGAAACACAGAAATTGCATCGGGATTGAATACAAATGTCACCATGCGCACTTTCCTCCACGGGAGTAATGTCTCAAACAGTCTACGATTCGATCGTTCCCTGGAAGACCCATAGTAGTTTCCGATGCACATCTGGTGGCATTTTGTAATCTGTGGACTATCAGAGTGTTGATGAAACACAGAAATTGCATCGGGATTGAATACAACTGTCACCATCCGCACTTTCATCCATGGGAGTAATGTCTCAAACAATTTACGCTTTGATCGTTCCCTGGAGGCCCAGTAGTAGTTTCCGATGCACATCTGGTGGCATTCTGTATTCTGTGGACTATAAGACTGTTGATGAAACACAGAAAATGCATCGGGATTGAATACAACAGTTACCATGCGCACTTTCCCCAATGTGAGTAATGCCTCAAACAATTTACAATTTGATCGTTCCCTGGAGGACCAGTAGTAGTTTCTGATGCACATCAGGTGTCATTCTGTATTCTGTGGACTATCAGAGTGTTGATGAAACACAGAATTTGCATCGGGATTGATTTCACCATGCGCACTTTCCTATACGGGAGTAATGTCTCAAACAGTCTATGCTTTGATTGTTCTCTGGAAGACCAGTAGTAGTTTCCGATGCACATCTGGTGGCATTCTGTAATCTGTGGACTATCAGAGTGTTGATGAAACACAGAAATTGCATCGGGATTGAATACAAATGTCACCATGCGCACTTTCCTCCACGGGAGTAATGTCTCAAACAGTCTACGATTTGATCGTTCCCTGGAAGACCCGTAGTAGTTTCCGATGCACATCTGGTGGCATTCTGTAATCTGTGGACTATCAGAGTGTTGATGAAACACAGAAATTGCATTGGGATTGAATTCACCATGCGCACCTTCCTACACCGGAGTAATGTCTCAAACAGTCTACGCTTTGATCGTTCCTGGAAGACCAGTAAGAGTTTCCGGTGCACATCTGGTGGCATTCGGTAATCTGTGGACTATCAAAGAGTCGATGAAACACAGAAATTGCATCGGGATTGAATACAACAGTCACCATCCGCACTTTCCTACATGGGGCTAATGTCTGAAACAGTCTACGATTTGATCGTTCAGTGGAAGACCAGTAGGAGTTTCCGATGCACATCTGGTGGCATTCTGTAATCTGTGGTCTATCAGAGTATTGATGAAACACAGAAATTGCATCGGCATTGAATACAACAGTCACCATGCGCACTTTCCTCCATGGGAGTAATGTCTCAAACAGTCAACGCTTTGATCGTTCCCTGGAAGACCAGTAGTAGTTTCCGATGCACATCTGGTGGCATTCTGTAATCTGTGGACTATCAGAGTATTGATGAAACACAGATATTGCATCGGGATTGAATACAACAGTCACCATGGGCACTTTCCTCAATGTGAGTAATGCCTCATACAATTTACGCTTTGATCGTTCCCTGGAGGAATAGTAGTAGTTTCCGATGCACATCTGGTGGCATTCTGTATTCTGTGGACTATAAGATTGTTGATGAAACACAGAAATTGCATCGGGATTGAATACAACAGTCACCATGCGCACTTTCCTCAATGTGAGTAATGCCTCAAACAATTTACGCTTTGATTGTTCTCTGGAAGACCAGTAGTAGTTTCCGATGCACATCTGGTGGCATTCTGTAATCTGTGGACTATCAGAGTGTTGCTGAAACATAGAAATTGCATGGGGATTGAATGCAAATGTCACCATGCGCACTTTCCTCCACAGGAGTAATGTCTCAAAGAGTCTACGCTTTGATCGCTCCCTGGAAGACCAGTAGCAGTTTCCGATGCACATCTGGTGGCATTCTGTAATCTGTGGACTATCAGAGTGTTGATGAAACACAGATATAGCATCCGGATTGAATACAACAGTCACCATGCGCACTTCCCTCCATGGGAGTAATGTCTCAAACAGTCTACGACTTGATCGTTCCCTGGAAGACCAGAAGTAGTTTCCGATGCACATTTGGTGGCATTCTGTAATCTGTGGACTATCAGAGTGTTAATGAAACACCGAAATTGCATCGGGATTGAATACAACAGTCACCATTCGCACTTTCCTCCATGGGAGTAATGTCTCAAACAGTCCACACTTTCAGCGTTCCCTGGAAGACCAGTAGTAGTTTCCGATGCACATCTGGTGGCATTCTGCAATCTGTGGACTATCAGAGTATTGATGAAACACAGAAATTGCATCGGCATTGAATACAACAGTCACCATGCGCACTTTCCTCCATGGGAGTAATGTCTCAAACAGTCTACGCTTTGATCGTTCCTGGAAGACCAGTAGTAGTTTCCGGTGCACATCTGGTGGCATTCGGTAATCTGTGGACTATCAGAGTGTCGATGAAACACAGAAATTGCATCGGGATTGAATACAACAGTCACCATCCGCACTTTCCTCCACGGGAGTTATGTCTCAAACAGTCTACGCTTTGATCGTTCCCTGGAA